>NC_134990.1:14503525-15141538 GCF_050947335.1 Megachile rotundata
AAAATTATCCATTATTCAACAGAGTTTAAAAAAAGATTTTGTTATAAATAAAATATACTCTCCTTAAAAAATAATGGACTGTTTATAATATTACAATAAACAGTTTTGTTTTACCATAAATCATTGTCCTCAGGTTGAACGGAAAGCAGAGATAGAAGAATACACGACCGATAAGAATGCAGAAAGTGAAGAGGATGAAACAATTCAGTTCGTGCAACCACAGAAAAGACATAAGCGCGAAGATGATAATATTAGGGATCAGTTATTTAAATTGGCATTCGAAACCCTCGTAAAACAGCCCAATGATTACGATACGTTTGGCCAATATGTAGCGTTAGAATTAAAATCTTTAAAATCGGATTTTAATAGAGCTAGATTAAAAAGCTAAATTCGCAAAATAATTGTCCAAATCGCGGACGAAGATCTTTACGGAACTACTTCAAATACATCATCTTCTATTTCAGACACGATAGCAAGGATAAAGAACGACGCAGACCAACTTACTCTATCAATGCAAACTTGACCAAATTAAACTCTTCAAACATATGCAGAATTTGAATATTATTAATACTGTAAAATAAAGTGTTTTTAATTCTTTGTTTGATAAATTTTCCATGAAGTTTTGAAATTGCTAGTTTTTATAAAAATATGTACAAAGTGTTACATAGATACCTTTGTATTTGGAAAATACATGTAACAATATAATTTCCTCTCGACCATTAAATTTTTATTCATCTTGAAACAATATATCCATCTATGATGCTATCCTCAGTTCTGCTTTGCCATCACATGTCCAGAAATTAATTATACTTAAAGACTGAAAAATGGTTCCAAAAATACACCATGTTATCTATGTATACCACTTTCTATAATATTTCTATTAAAAATATGTCATTATCTGACATTAACTACTCTTCAATATATTTTATTTATGTTCTCCATTTCAACTGCTGAGATTATTGATGAAACTCCTGTAAAATTTTTCTGGTATGACTATTGCACAGCCACTGTAAAGGAAAATTAAAAAAGAAAAAATACAGGAAAAAGTAATGAGCAAATGCTCAAATATATTTTATTAAGGACAATAAATTTATAGAGAATGTTTAAGCGATACTGCTAGCATTGGATGCAATCCTGGGCCACAAATCCGCACATTCTTTAGCAACAGGTCCTGTGATAGCTGATCCTTTCATTTCCCCTTTATTATTCACGATTACCCCTGCATTGTCTTCAAAGTATATAAAAACCCCATCCTTCCTTCGAAATGGTTTCCGTTGCCGTATTACGACTGCAGGCATAACTAGATAAGAAAAATGAAAATCATTATTATTTTGTACATATTAATATATTACTGCTGCTATTAATAGATCACAATACTTTGAAACAAATTTGTTAAATCTATGAAATAATAATTATACAGTCTAAGAATACATGTATGGGAACACATATGTAGATTCTCAAAATAGTTATATTAGTACTGTGAGTTAAAACTATATGTGATTGCAATATTTACCCTTTTTCCTAAGTTCTGGCTTTCCTTTTTTAACAGTAGCAACAATCATGTCACCTGAGCCAGCTGCCGGCAAACGGTTTAGTCTGCCTTTAATTCCTTGAACTGCGATGACATATAAATTTTTGGCACCTAAGAAATAAAATATTTATTATCCACCACAGAATCTATGCTATTATATATTTTGATTTAGATGTCAAATAAAGTGAGCTGTTTTTAAAGATATATGAAATCATCTAAGTTACAACTAAAATATAAATGCCTAGCTTGATATAGTTAATATATTATAAGCATTAAATTATATTGAGCATCTCTAAATCTATAGGTAATCTGTATTTAAAATTATTAGCAGGCTATGTTTTACTTTTAAATGAGTTATTGAAATGACAACCTAACCATGTGAGAATCTCAACCATAACATGATTCACATTGAAGGTTATGCATCATCTTGTTTTTCAAATACTTACCAGTATTATCGGCACAATTTATAACTGCACCAACTGGTAAACCCAGTGATATCCTAAATTTTGCTCCTGCTGAACCACCACGTCCTTAAAGAATAATAATTTCATGTTAATTTTTACTATCGATGGACATGTCTAACACGGTATTTGTTTCTGATACAATCATCAATTTTCCCAGTTTTGATCGTTATTAACAATAAAACTTTTTCTGTTGCTGTTCACCGCAAACATTTGTTCAACGTTCGCACATATCATTTCGAACTCGTAACTTAGTTTTAGACGGATTTCTTTAGATTCTTCCTCCCCTTGAAAAACAACTTACCTCTCTTCGACATCTTGCTGTGTTTAAAAGAGCAAGAGAATGCTGTTTACCGCGCACTACCTCTCGCGCAGAATCGTGCTCATCGTTTCCGACGCGGAAACTCACCTATAGTTTGTTGAACGGAAGACCATACTTATCATACGACAAATTTTTATTCGTTCTGCGCATATTAATTCTGATTGACTAGAAACATTCCGTATCCAACAGCAATGCGCCTGTGCGTTTATAAAATTTCTGACGGCAAATACACATACTCAGTGAGCCAAATTTGTAAATTCCCAAATTTTTAATTTTTAACTTTTTAAATTTTCAAATCTCGCGATTTCGAGTTTCAGAGTTTGCAAATTCTCAATTTTTAAAGTTGTAAAGTCTTTACGTATTCATATCTTCAATCTTAAACAAGCCTAATTTATTTTTCTTTCAGTTATTCGTATTTTTGTCCATCGTGTCTATAATCCGCCAAGATGAAAGCGGAGCAATTCTAAATAGTGGGGAGTCTACTGAAATTAGCCACGTTGCGCACATCAGGTACGATCTCTTGTGAAACAGGATACAACGTTTAAAACAAATTTTTTTTAAATTTCATTATGCATTATTTGATGTTTTATAAAACAAAATATATAATTTAATAAGAATATTGTTTAATAAATTCAATTTTTATTAAATAGACTAATAAAATTTTCAATTTATACATATACCATAAATTTGTTCTTCAAATATTTTTATATTACATCATTTTAACATTTACTATTAAACATTTTACACGTTAATTTTCACGCATGTATTCTGATAACTCCCCTACTAATTTTTGCTGTGAAATAAAGGAATTGTACTAAAAATTTCTTACATGATCTAGCACTCGTTTGTTCTGTCATTTATCAAAGTTCGAAACAGAACGGAAGAATTAAATTTTCATCGTTGTTTGTATTACAGTTAATTAAATAAAATGCCATCGGCTCTGTTAGCAGATACCATTGCTTTAGGATTAGAAGGTAGGTAATAATTTATTTTGAAAATGATTTTAAATTCCATTTACAGCATGTATCAAACTTAACCTTCGCCTCTTGTGTATTATTTCTTTCTTAATATATTGATATGTAATATTAGATTTTTTTATCATATATAGAAAAATAATATGTCTTTCTTTTACTATTAGACTTTCTCCTAGACATCTACATAGTAATAAACATAAATTATATTTTTTAAACTTCTTAAAATGTATTATATTTTTCTTGTTTAGCTCAAGATCCATGGCCTCAACAAATTACTGTATATCAGCCATATGATGTTGAACAAATATTATTGCCTGACAGTGCAAATTGTTTAGCTGTACAAGCTTTTCTCAGAATGTGCAAAATTGACTTCCAATTAGAAACAAGAAGCAATGCTGAATATATGTCTCCTTCTGGACGTGTACCATTTATAAAATGTGGAGCATTTATAATATCTGAGTTTGACAATATTGTGTCATTTATAGGAAATAAAGGCATAAGTTTATCAGAACATTTGTCTGCAACTTGTAAGGCAGATATGAGAGCTTACATGTCACTGGTGGACAATGTATTTTTTAATGCTGAATTATATATCTGTTGGGTTGATGAAGCAACTCTAAATGAAGTGACTAAACCAAGACATGGTAGTGTGTACCCTTGGCCTTTAAATCACTTTTTAAATTGGCAGAAAAGGAAAGAGGTTATTAAAAAATTAAATGTACTTGGCTGGTACAATAAAACCATAGAAGAAGTATGTAGTGATGTCAACAATTGTTGTACAATATTGTCCGAAAGACTAGAGGGTAACGACTATTTTTCTGGAGAAGAGTAAGTATGAATTATTATTTGTCTAAATTTTATATCATCATTCAAAATGAAATCTAATTTTTCCTTTAAATTTTGAAGACCAACCGAATTAGATGCTCTTGTGTATGGTCATATACAAGTCCTTACCAATTCCCAACTTCCCAGTACCGTAAAAAAGATTGCTACAACTGTGCAACAGTTTCCTAAGCTTCTTGAACATGCATCAAGAATTAGTCAGACCTACTTGAATCTTGGTAGAACTGAATCTTTTCACGACTTTGAAGTTGTTGAATGTTCCTCCAAGGATACCTTGTGGAATTCCACTGAATCCTTCGAAGCACTGCCATCACTTTCAGAAGATTCTTTTGAATTTTAGTTTCTTTAATACTCATTGTATTTCTTATTGTGATTTTGATACATGAAATATATCCATTTTTTCAACTTCATAGTTGATTACTTCATCATGTAATTATATTTAGGACACCCAATGAATTGGATGCCTTAGTGTTTGGACATATATTTACAATAATCACAACACCTCTACCTGGTAATACACTGGCAAGGATTGTCAAAAGTTATCCGCTGCTTATACATCTCTGCGAACGTATTGAGACTAGGTATTTCAAACGTTCGGAAGATTAGGACAAATTACACTCGGATTTCGGATATGTTGAAATCAGATATTCTGAATGCACTGATGTTAAGTTCCTGTGTTATGCGTGTAAACTGGACGTAGAAAAAAGTAAACACATAAAAACGAAAATGTGTACTATTGTCTGAATATAATTTATTTTTCTTAACAGACAAATTTGATGAAAATATATTTTTAATGATTTATTAATGATACAAAACATGTACCAATTGTATTGCACATTACAAATGTGCAAGATGTTATGCACACTCAACAAATCCGAAGTCCGAGTTTGAGAGGGTAGTAAATGTCATAGAAGTTAAGTAGGTATTAATATAGTTAACTTGTTGTAGCTGTTGAATATGCAAATTATATTAATGTTGAACATGAAGTATAGTTGAATGTATTATTCATAATACATAATACTGCACGTGACATTTTTCAGCATTTTTTCTCCTCAAACGATAGGGGTCAAATAAAGTAACAAAATGTTGGAGGCGAGAATTAAGTAATACGACTTTGGAGATTTCCAAATGTATATTCTCCGAAAACGGCAGGAATGCGTAACCGATGAAAGGTATTCCTAAATTAGATATCTTATAGAAAGATTTCGAAAAATATTATGTGATTTTTGTTCATTTCTTCAAGGATAATTACTCTCAGCGTACCTGTTTATCAGCATTTTCTTTCTGACTAAATCCTTCAGAAGCATTATGTACAATAATTAGCCATTCTGATGTCAAATGGCGTTAATAGCTATATGGCGTAAATCTACAAGTATTTGTTTCTGTTTTTATGTGTTGTACATAGTTATAAATCATTAATTTATCTTTCTAATTTTATTTTAGTTGAAATCTTTACTAACTACATAAACGCTCTAATTTATATTTTTCTATATAAAATATGTATATCATTTTTCTGGTGCATTAATTTTTAATGCACATCAATTTTATATAAGGTTTTATATAATATGAGCATGTTTTACTATTTTCCTAGTCAGTTTTACATAAAATTTTTTACAATATGAAATTGTAATGTATTTTTAAAAATTGTATGTAAAATAATGTAATAGTATTTTGTATGATCACTTTTAAATTAAATTAAATATAACTTATTGGAAAAATGTTCAAACAATTTTATTTTTTAAGAAACTGAATATGAAATGAATTTTTAATGCTGATACATGTTATATTATCATAAATTGCACTTTAGCAATTGCTGTACTATGTCTGTTACATATTTCTTGTCTCCAGCGTTTAGTTACAATAAACATTATGTTAAATGTTAAATTTTGATTTAAATTTGTATGTTTTATTAGAATGTAAACTTATTCTGGTTTATCTATAAATTAAAGTGATTTTTACGGTTTATACTTTTAAGTACAGGAATGTCATTCAATAATGTATTCATCCTATCGTAACAACTTAAATCTGAACATATTTATCGTTAAATGATAAATAAAAAAATTAATAATATAAACACTTGTTTCATATATAACAAGCATGTATTTTTCTCATGTAGTCTCCCTATTGTTACTTTTATTTTCAATAGTAATCTTTCAATAACAAACACTATGTCTATGAAAGTTACTATTACAATACATACAGGGAATACAATTTTATAATTCTAAACAAAAGTAATGTTTAATTCATTACTCATTAAAACTAAGAAATTATTGCGTGAAAAAAGAAAAATACACGTAGTTCTGGCAAAATTAAATCATTGAATTCATTACAATTTTCACGCAGTACATTTGTACAAAGTTAAAATAATTAACTTCGGGTAGTCTCGTTTTACAAATTAATGTCACAGATTTTTTTAGACACGAATTTTAACATTTTACAAGGAACATAATTTAATACAAAAAATGGATTTTTACATTTTCTTTCTGACAATAAAATTGATTTTTACACATCTGTAAATTCGTGACGTGAACCATGCATAGGTACAATCCTGAAATACAGCAAAAACCATAAGATTCTTTTACTACGTTACTTTGCATGAATGTCTCATTTTAATATGAATTTCCGGTTATGATTACACTCAATTTTATAAATTTCAATGGGTGTAGCAGGGTATAATGATACAGTTGTCACACGCACGTTTATACAGATACGTACATATCAATACATATTCGTAATTAAGAAACTGTAAATACATGTATATGCACTGAACAATTTGGAATCTACATTGATTTATACTTATAGTGCTCAACCAAAAATTTTAACACCTATAATTTTACTGCACTGAAAGTAATTAGACTGAGATCGTATTTATCTATAATAAGAAATCTCGAAGACTGTATCTATTTGGGAGATTCTTTAGGTATCCATACCTATATAGTAAAAAACATTTAACAATTATTAGCAAAACGGCATAACTATGTAACTGATAACAATGTTTTCCGAGCTCGAAGTTTGCAAAATATATAAAAAAATTGATTTACTTGTGCGGAATTGTTTATCAGAACATAATTGGTGAAATCAGAATAATTGATTACAACTGATAGAAAAAATATTTTTGTACTGAAGGTACGAGTTTAATAATTCTACTCTTTTTCTTTTTTTATTTTCTATTGATAGATATGATTTTTGCTATGAAGATACTATAAATAGAAGTAAAAACTGGCGAGAAGGAAATTTAACTATAACTGGAAGTTTTCGTTTTGTTCACTTTTCATCTATGTTTATTCTATGAGTATATTTTGTTTGTTTTTAATAAACTTTAATATTTTGGGGGACAAATAGTTGTATTAGCTATTGCAATAATTTCATTTCGTGTTCCTTAGCTTATATTATAATTAGATAAATGTATTAAGTATTTTGCATATTTTTGTATATAACAGATATTACGATCAGTTGTACAATCAAACAATAATCAGTTATCAAATTTGTGTAATTGTTTTAGCATCAACAAAAGAACAGTTTAATCAATCAATTCCGACTTTTTAAACAATGAGATAAAATTGGGTATTGCGTACATGTTTGATTCTTTATGTGGTTTGTATTTTCATATACAAACTAAAAATCGTTACATGAAACTAAACAAGTGCTGAATATTGTTGTCGATGTAGTATTTACGAAGAAATAAAGATCTTAATGAAAACGTGATTCAGGAACCTCTCAATTTAATATTATGCATAAATATATATGTACTCTATATTATGTTATATTTATATTTTGCAACTAATATTAATTCTATGCAAATTGAGAGATACCTGAAGCATATAATTTCTTCTTGTTTGAGAAATTTAACAATAAACATATGAGCTAGTTTTTGAACAATTTGGATTAAAGTATTCATAATAATTACTTGCGCAACATATAGCCCTCGTAATTATTAATATTATATCTTGATTGGTCTGTATATAATTCATAAAGTCGTATATTTTCATTACTTATTATTTTAATTAATTGGTACCTGCCCAAAATTTGATACGAATTATAGTATCTACTATCTTGCGATATTTTCTTTCTTAACAATATTAAAACATTGATTCTAAAATAATACTTTTGACATTAATCTTCTGATCAAATCATTTTAAAAAGATTACAGAAAAACTGTGATAGAATACATGTTGTACATTTGATAATTAAATTAATTTTGTTTTCAGTTTTGTAAAAATTATTCTATGATAATAATTTAATACTCGCTAGAAATAATTATGTTTTGATTTTGAATCATTCTCAAATTTCATTACTGAATGTACTTAATAATAAAATATTGCAATTTGTATAAATTTTTGGCGTGTATTTTGCACGCTTCGTGTTAATATCTTACATTTATGTATTTAATACCTGTAAGATATACATACACGTACATACCTACACAGGTTAGTACTTCGATTATGTTAATTTTGTGCTCACTAAATTAATCTGGTGGTAGAAAACTGAAAAGCCGGAACTGTTCTCTAATACGTGGTCTAACATCCCCTCCCTGTAACATTATAGTAATTTAATTTCATGTGAAATTATCAAATATAAGCAGAGTCGAGTATAAGTACTCACCCAATTTACTAAGTTTTCTAAGAAAGGTAACAATTTCATTAATTCGTTATCTGAACGATCAGCGAACCAGCTTTCTATAGGAATACCATTCTCTAACTGTAATATAAATATTTGGTAAAAATAAGGATAGTTTACTGTTCTATTTATAATTAGAATTTTCTAGATCAAACCTGCACAACCAATCTGCTTGCAAGCTTCCACTACCCAAAACGCATCAGTTGTGCAGATCTGATCGAAATATTTACTTACCTGGTATCCAAATGCTTGTGGACTATTATCAATAATAACAGTTTTAGATAAATCTCTACCCAATATAGATAGATCCTTGATATAATTTCCATTAACACAAACGCAGTGTTCTCGGAACAGACGGTATTTAATCAATTTTCGTGTCGGATCTAACAGATTCATTAATTTGTTCGCGTACACCCGTTTACTCGCCGTAAAAAGGATTACCTCGTACAGTGATGACACGTGTTCTAAAAATTCTCGAAAATACGGTCGTGTTCTAACAAACACTGTGTATGTTACATCTTGAAAGACAACTGGAAAACGAAATGCTGCATCGGAAAGTTCTTGTAGACTACAGTGCACTAATGTTTCATCCTGCATAATAATGTATTTTTTTAGAAAGAAGATATCTTCACTTATTTTATACAGATAATTGAATTACATACCAAATCTAACACGAGACTAAATTCTGGACTGCTACGTGTTTTAAGTGGAAGAGCAGGACATCTGGCTCTCATTGCCGGAGTCAAAGGCGGTAAATGCTTGATGAAAACATAAGGATCAAACGGTTCCCAATCTTCTTGAACATGTGTAACCATATTTTCCATATCACAACTTTCTACTATTTCTTCGCTTCCAACTTCCATGTATTCGACGTCATGATAATCGCCCTCAATATCATCAGAATCATACTTTTCCGTAACATTCCCATTTGTGTCAGATGAATGATTATGGCTTAAACTGTACATAGCTGTTGTACTGTATTTTGTATTAACAAAGCCCGACTCATACTTTGATGATGGACTGTCAATAGAATATTGAATTTTTGATAAGTTACTGTTACTGGCATTGTTATTACTAAATGCATATTTTCCGTTTGGAAAATATTTTTCTGATGGATAGGGTCGAGTTCCATACATGGATGTAGAATGCATTATATTATAACATTCTTCAGTTATTTCTGTTTGTGTACAAGTAGCAGAATAGTATAGTGAGCCGGTGTCTGAAAGAAATGAAATTTGCACATTGAATATATACTGAGAACAGAAGTTAATATAAACTGAAGATTTTTATATTTTACCAATATTTTTATCTTCATCATCCTCCAATACATATGAAAGGTCTGAATTTGATCCTACAGGTGCTGGAGACATTAGATTTAATAATGGTGATACGTTTGAGCTTGAAGATTTGAAATCGTTTATAGTAGATATAGAGGAGTAACATGAATCTGTATTTAGCACAGAGGAATATAGAGTTAAGGTAGTTGTATTCCAATTTTCTTTTGATTCTTCAGAAACCTTAGATACTGTTGCACATTTTGGTGGCTAAAGAATGTAAAATCATGTAGTTTAAATTGTTTATAATAAAATACATTATAGTGAGTAGTAACTTACAATAACTGCATCTTTTGTGGAAGTTCGATGTAATGGAGTTGAAGTAACCATTGATCTTTTTATGCATTTTCTTCTACGAGGTCTTCTCTCTCGTCTACTAGGTGTAGACTTCGCAAAACGTAAAACATTTTCTTTACAAGCCTACGAAGATAATAATTCTTTTAACAAAACTGAATTGGAGTCCTTATATTAACCAAATGGCTTCAATTGTAGTTCTAAGAAATCTAATTGTATAACATCCTTGTGAGTTAGTCAGTCACTTGTTAATCGCTGATTAGTTAGAAAGTATCTCTTTTTTAGAAATAGTGAAGTTTGCTTTAATAAATGACCTGCAAAGATCATTTATAATAAGCTAACGATAAATAATATATTTTGAAATATCATAAATGAACAGCAATGTCTTGAATATCAACAAGGGAAAATCTAATATTTATAAGAATCATAGGGTCAGAGTATAAATAAAAATTAATGCCTACCTCTTTTAAAAAATGAATACATCTATGCCTCCATCGTGTTAGCCTGCCACATTTATTTGGTATATCAGTACGATGATTATTATTGCTAACAGATGGAAGTTTCCGGAAACTACTAATTTGAAGTCGATGATTGGATATTTTGGTTCTAGATGCGGTGTTTATATTTAAACGACCACGCAATCTTCTACCAACATGTTCGCTTCGTAACCACATTTCAAAGAAATATCTAAATAGCCTGAAACAATGTTTAATCATAAACTGTATTATACACTGCAGGGCTTGTTAAATATTTATCAAATATTACATCAATGCTATGATATTTATATATTCATTGATTTCCTCTTTACACATACTTTACGTGTTATTAATTCACAAAACGGTTATAAGTCTTATAAACAGTTTATAACTAATTATAATTCCTCTATATTTTTTCCTATTAGACAATTATATAAGATACATATTGTCCAACATCTACTTAAAACATAAATTTTACTTTAATCATCACAGAAGTATATTCATATTTATTAACTCTTTTATGAATAAAACGGCAACTAATGCCGGCGTCATATACTTTCTTATTTTTTCTACATAAATACTTTATTTCTTTCGTTTATTAACATCATTAAAAAATTGATTACAATAAAGGTAATAAATATTTAAATAAATAAAAGTATTGTTAAGTGATATTTCTAAAGTGGGGAGGAATAAGTTCATACATCAATTCAAAGTCTAAGGAATTAAAAATGTTCGATTATTGACATTTTATCACATCTTAGAAATTGCGCGGGAAAGAAATTCGATCGTATCGTAAAAAGGGGCGTTCCTGATCCACGGTTCCTTCTGTATATATTACTAACATTCGACCGCCACAGACACAGTAAGCGAACACACACACGCAAGCACGTATACGTATACACGCTCAGAGGTATATATCGATTTATATGCGGTACAATATTCTGTTACGTTTTCTAATATTTTCACACAAACAACGTGTTGTACGTATACCACGCGAAAGGATTTGGCGTGAAATCAAATAAAAGGCGGTTTAAAAGATGAACCACAGTCAATGCCCATCTTGTCTCACGGTTGTATATATCGAGTACAAATCGATCGAAAGTTTGAAAGTGCAATGTTGCGCCGCGGTAGCGGCGGCACCCAACAATTGTAACGCCTGAAAATTCGCGCGAAAACTATCCTCTACAAATAAGCACATTATCTATGTTTTAAATGATGCTATCGCTTACCATATCTCTTAATTAACAGGCACACTCGTTAAACACAGAAATACATTGGTATGCTGTGATCACACGCGTTTCATTCAAATCCGTCGTTCGCGTTCACTTTTCATCCCCCCGAAACTAAACAATCATGGCTACGGCGTCACTCGAAAATACAACACGAATCAAATCCAACACTTTGTTGTTCAGAAATTTCAAGTTAATCGAACGACAAAAAAATAGGTAAATTTAATTGTTAATCGATGTAAAATAACAACATAAAACAATATCTATAACATATTTCTTGTTCGCACTTCATCAATTTCTAGAAGTTTTCCGGTTACGCACGCGACATCTAGGTTTCAAAGAGACTACGGATCTAGGAATATAGGAAAAGAAGTGGGGACCCTAATAGCAGATGCCCAAACTTGATTGGTTGCTTTTTTGCGCATGTTCTAAACCGCCAATTATGAGAAAGTAGAAATCAGATCCCTAAATTTTTCAATTTAGAAGTTTAGATATTTAAACATTTTTAAATATCCAAATATCCAAATATTCAAATTTTCAGATTTATATTTTTACATTCAGAAATTTGAAATTGAACCAAGTAACAGACAACCTAAACTAGACATTGGTTTACCTTGTCGACTTGTCCCAACAATTACTTGTTGCAATTGATATGCTTTGTCATATTCCTAGGTCCACGAAAACCGTTTTCTAACACTATTTATAGCGCTCGTCTATTACAAGAAATCGAATCAAGTAGTAGTATTCATATGTTTCAATCGAGTTAGTCTTATAATTATGCAATTCACAAATTTACATTATAAAATTATACGTATAAATGGAAGTAGTAAATACTGATAGATGAAATCAATACATTTTGTAACATTATTGTTATAAAAACATTTGTCTCAATAATAAAACATATGCATAAAAAATTCATATTTTAAAAGATTAAGATCAGAACTATAATCCAATTGTTTACTTTTACAGAATTTATATAGCTCGTAGAAAATAATAATAAACAAGTCGTATAAAGTAGATTTGATGTTCTCAGTTATGTTTTTGTACCATTTAGGAACTCAATGTATAAAAAATTTGTGCTGTATCATAAAAACATGAAAAATTACAACATCTAGAAACCTATGAAGACCTATAAAGGCACGACTTCTATACAAAAATAGCAATAAATATTTCAGACTTTTATTGAATTACCGTTTAGCTATTTACATCATTATATCATAATTTTTCGGTATTATATCATTGTAAGAATAGCGAATAATAATTTTATGTTATTTATAAAATCGTACTGTATATTCTAATCACGGTTATTTCATTATTTACAGTATTAGAAAAGCCAACTTGTACATTGACCTATGTACAATAGCATGGCGTGTATATTATTTGTAGCTATTAATTAGTTTGCGCTTATGAAATATGTTTAGTACAATTTTTATGTATACTTGCTTCGACTTCCTAAAACTACATCCTTTATGTGCTGTTTCACTTAAACATGAAAGACCACATTACTTTTGCATTTGCTCGTTATACATAATAATGCTAACTCAACAAAAAAATTGTATGCAGATTTTATTATTTATAAATATTATATACTATATATATAACAGTTTTCTATTATTTCAAATTGTTCTAAACTAAAAAAGTTTTTTATCATTTTTATACAAACACAAACATCTGAATAAATGAAAGTACTTGAAATTTCCAATAAATAATTAAATCAATGTACATATTCCTCGCGCGATCATCGGTTTACCAATTTAAATGATCAATCTATTAAAGACTATTGCATTCAAATGAATCGAGATGTTTATGTCACGAAAATAAAGACGATCGTTTACCTTCGTTATATACCTGAATAATAAACTTTTTGGCTTTGATGTAAGTTAAAGATTTTCAAAAGTACTTCACCTCAGAATTTTCGCCTTACACGTGTACAGAGAAGTAAAAATTTTGCAATATTTATTGTACACGTCGCTGTAGTTACAAGAAGTCTACTACTTGGCAATGTAGCAAACGTCATTATTTCGAGTTAGAAGTAAAGAGTGCAATGGTCAAACACCGTTTGACGTTGTGGAACTATGAAGCGGCGGCTTTAATAGATCATGGTATTGTAGCAAAGCTTCTCGTAAAGATCTTGACACTTGACCCGATGCCGTAGCAATTGTACATTCTACTAAACAGGGATACAGTCCTATCAGTTGTTCCCATACCGATCTTTCAACTAAAAAAAAATTCACATTTTATTTCTATAAAAATATCAGTTAAAAGTAATAACATGTATCAATTACACTCAACACAAAAATATATACACAACAATTACCTTTATTAGGAGGCGCTTTTTTTAGTGAAACCACAAGTGTAGCTACAGCTTTCAGAACAAATGAAATTTCAGATAATCTGTACCTAGAAAATGTTTCTATAATAAGTACTTAAAAATGAATGCCTTCATTACATCTTACGTAAATTTCGACATTATTAAATCATTTTACATATCATCAAAAAACGTTCAATTAAAAGCAAAACTATTACCTAGGTAACGGACATTTTCCACTTCTCCTTTCGTTTTCAATGTATCGACGAAGAACTTCTTGAAATCTGTGAAGTAAAGCGGTGACCGCCAAACGTCCGGCAACGCCTCCTTCGTCGTTTTCAGAATTTTTGGATGTATCATGTTCTGAATCATTATTCAGTCCATCTAAGAGTGAAAACTGAAGCAACGTTTCAAAACATGTTTTCGCAAACTCTTCTCTCAACTTAGTTTCGCCGCTACTTTCTGTAACACAACACAAAAAAAAATAATATTACAAGTAAATTCATTTTTATGTGGAGTTCGAGAAGTAAAGAAAGGTAGTTTACCAATATTTGTTGTAGTTGCTGAATGTATAGAGCCTTTATTTAAAAGCATAACTACTCGTAAAATAAACTGATGAGGTATGTGTTGAGAATGTGGTAATACTTCATCACGTAAAAGTTCCATCACTTGACAATCTACAGCTTCATCCGCTTGAATTTCTTCAACTCCTCGTTCAACGTTTAATACACTGTAATTAACAAAATATTAATACATTATTTTTGACGATATCAATGATTACAAACTGAAACAATTTTAAGAATTACCTCTTTGGAAATAAGAAGTCATCCAAGGTACTAGCTAGTTCCGACCACATATTTTGAAACTGTTCCGGATATTTCCTTGCTAAAGGCAAACCAGTATGTAGTACAGCAAGAAGACTGGTAACAGCTAATTTCCAAGTTGTCGGTGATGGACAAGCATATTTCATTGATAAAGGTACGTGCAAGGCTTCTATAATATGCTTTAAAACTTGCCCATCTATGACTGCCATTTCATGCGCAGTTTTTTGGTACAATGTTACGACCATTGATAAAGCTTTCTCTCCGAAAGGAACGTAATTCATAGTTACCCAGTCAGTCTACATAAATAATAAATTGGAAATAAAATGCGAAATAATTTGATCATCAAATAGTTAAAGTGAATAAATACGCACTGATACACCCCGAACTTGGGAAATATGTTTCGTTGGTATTTTACCATAAGTGGGTGCTTCGCAAGCCAATTTTGAAAAACTCAGAAGCTGAAGAAATATTAGTACGATCATAGTTCGTAGATTATCAGGTCCATTTAATGCTTCCTGTCAAAAGTATAATAAACTTAATACTGAACAAAGAGAGGTAATGTAGATTATAAACTAAATAGCATACTTTTTGCAAAAGCTCCATGGAATGAAGTACACCATCCTGTAAATGAGTAAGGACGACATCTGGCATTGTAGGTAAGATGTATGGTGTCGACTCACCATGTACCGGAACTGCAACTGCATTTTTTAGCACAATGCAAAGTTTCTGTAAATCCGGACCAGTGAATCTGTAACAAAAAAGAATATTTTAATTGTTAATATACATGGTATATATTGGTATCAAAATTCTGTTTATAAAATTAGAATTAGAGCAGCTGTAAAATATAATAAGCATACTTGTTCCTGATGTGTTGAAAAACAGCTGGAAATATATGAACTAACGCCGTTAAAAATGCTTGCGATGGTACATAAGGTTCCGTTTCACCTTCCTGAGGCGGCGTTGTACTTTCCATTCCTATATTAAGCCATACACGCCATGCGACAATCCATAATGCTTCAGAATCGTTCGACTGAACTACTTCATTATTGTCACTTCCTTTTTGAAGATATAAAATTTCTTGAAATGATTTTAAAGCTGCCAATGACACCTATCAAGTTTATATATATTGTGACAACATGTTTCGCGTTTAAAAAAAAAGAATATTATCTGTATATATACCTCATTGTTCTTACTAAGCGCTGAATTTTCTATGAATTCTAACAAGAGAGACCATGCTCTAGGAAAATCGCCTAACATTTGCAATAGTTGCCGTTTCGTGTTAAATACTCTTCCAACACCACTTAATGTCAATACCTGCAATTTAATCAATTTACATCTATTCTACTATTTTTTTTTAATGTAACTGCATGCTCTATTACCTGTGTTTCTGCCCACTGTTTTTGTGCAGTGTTTCTGCTATGATGAATAAGTATATTTCCACTAGTATCGACTTTTTCACTACTAGCAGAATTAGATAAACTTCTTACTTTGTCCAATAATGGAAAAAGAACCTGCCACAGTACAGCTTGCCAAGTTGGTTGGTGCAATAAACTACCATGAGCAGATATTGTAGAAAATAATGTTTGACTAGCTGATTTACGCACTGCAGGTCGGGGATCCACACATAAGTCACCTTTAAAACATAAAACTCTTAGTCTGCCAATAATTTGAAAATCATTCCTGTGATTTTAAACACGTAATTTAATATATTACCTAATCTTGCATACAGGCACATCCAAAGTTTATCAAACGGTGGCATATTTGTTGTTCCAGGGAAATCCGGAAACACAGATGATGAATCTCCTTTGAGAGAAACACAGAGCTTTTCTTGATTTTGATAAAAATAATCACTTATGTTCCACTGCAAAAATAATACGACGATATAAATATATTAAATTTACTATTAGTCTCGGAAATAGATTTCGCTGATACATGATAAAATTATGAATCTAAAATAATGAAGATATACGATAGAAATGTATTATTCATTAACGCGTAATAAACTGTATTTGCCTGATTTTCTTGATTTTAATTTTGTTCATTCAAGATATTTTGGCTTCAACTTTAATAACTTTAGGAGCTTCTACGTTCTTCTATAACATATTCACATCTTTTAATCACGACTTTCTGCTCTGCTATGTATATTCCAAAGGTAATTCCGAAGCCTGTAATCGAAAGTTTTAACCAAAGTCACCGGATTCGCGCAATACATTTTCCAAACTCTTCTAACTTTGTTTTAAAAAGAAAAAATATTGAATATAAGAGTGAAAAGAACTCCAAACCGAATTAATTTTGTCATATCGAGTACTTTCTTACCATTAATCCTACTGCTGTTAATGAAATATTTAATTCTTGCGTTTGTGAACCAAATTTAGCAGCTGTGTCGACGCAAAGTGGAAGACACCGCCAAGGCATCACTGGCAGAAAATCAGTCACTACCAATTGCAAACATTGAAAAGCTATTCTAACTAAAGCTTCTCTGCAAAATATATAAATACATACATCAAAATAAAGGATATATTATTTAATCCAAATTGCATTGTTAATAATAATACATACCCATGATGATCAGATACTGCTCCAATGATACCAAGTACCAAAGGCCAGCCATGATACAATGTCTCTCCCGCCCCGTGTAAAACTTGTAAAACACATTCAAGTTGTCGTTGTCTTACGTCTCCGTGACGTACTGACGACAATTCTGACAATGGTCCTAAAAGTAAAGTCTGCAACTTCTATAAAAATAAAGGAAATTACACTTTTAAGACTTAATTCATTAAAGTGCATTTTCAATCACAAAATATTTAGTAAATATACTTGATTATCACGCAAAGGCTGTGGATATTTATGCTGCAGCGCCATTTTGACAAGGTATGTAATAGCTTCGACCCCCCATTCTCTCATACGAATGTGTGGATGCTGACAAACTTCTAATAAATGATTTGTTAGCGGCCTCCAAAGAACTTCTACTCGTGGTAAATTTACCAAACCAGTTTCCAAGAGCTTAGCCACGGCAAACAAAGATGGTTCCTAATACAACAATAGATTAAATTTTTATACAATAACTCTGTAAGGCAAAATATAAAAATGTACACTTACTCTATTAGAGTAAGCCAACTCCATAGCTTCATGGCTTAGTTTGCAAAGTGCATCTATCAGGTGATGTAATGCTACATCATCTAAATGTTGACTACTTTCAAATAGTCTACTAAGCATGGCGCTGAGTACAGGTAAATCTGCCATAACTGCATTTGTAAGTACTGCATTTGGATCAGCAGCAGTTCTCCCAGCTTTTAGAGACCCTCCTGTTGAAGGTTTCAAACCAAGTATCCAGACAAGATGTTGTAACGTCGTAAGTACCAAATGCCACGCGCTACCCAGTATGCTTCCATGGCAATGAGCGAGCGATAGCAATGCTCGCATACATTGCAAATTCTTTGCTGTTAACATGACTGGACCTTGATGTGCACCTAATAACACAACAGGTAGTTAAGCAGAATATAATCAATTTATCGTGAAAACACTTTAAATTCCACATACATACCAACTGGTAAAGATGCAGTCGGTAATGGAGTTCCAACTGCTACTACCTGTTGCCTGTAATCTGGTTCACCGATCGTTACATTATATTGAGTGGATTCTTGTTGTCTTGCGGTCGGTATTCCTTGGGGAGCATTGTATAATACAGTCAATGCATAGTGAGGAGGTAATGATGCTTTACATATTGCAGTAATGAATGCATCCCTTGGGGCTTGCAACTCCAATTGCCCACACAAAGATGCGAAAGTTTGAATTGCTTTCAGTACATTTTCTGTTGCAGATTCATCAGTGCTACAATAAAAAAATGTCTACTATATTCCACAAAAAATTTAGAACACAAAAATAATAAAATAATCAATATGTTTCTTACCTTGCATCTATGAGGGGACTCAGTGCTGCTAACAAACCACACCAACTGGAATTAATAAGTTGAGTATGAAGCTTTCGTTCAGATTCACTCGGTTTATACGACTGATTTCCAGTTGTAGTCTCACTAGATCCATTTATAGCAAGAGCTATAGAACGTATTATATCTAACAAACAAGCATAGGCTATACTTATTCCATAACCAATAGGTATTTGAGGTGGTTCAACTTTATCGAGCATGTCCAAGCTAGAAATAAAACAAAATATTTGTGACTTTACGTCGCGAAATTATGCTGTGGGAAATAATTATGAACATACTAGGTAGATTTAGCTTGACCACTTGTAAACGTTGCAACTACCGGTAACCATATACCACGCGAATAAAAACCAGGTTGAGGTGAAACGCCAGGTCCTATAGGCATTCCAGTGAATAATGGAGAGGTTGTACTTGGTGGTACCGCTGCGCCTGCCGCTATATCAGAAATACGTTAATATTGTTACAAGTAATATTTTATGGTTGTTAGTAGAATAAACCTTACCCATATTAGTTTGATTCATCATCTGAGGATTAACAAAAAGACTATGTACATAGGCGCCTAGACTATTGACAATATCTTGAAAGATATTAGTTGCATGAGGTTTTAAATCATAACATTCACAAAAGTTTGTAAGGAGATCTGCTTGCACTGTCATTTTATGTAAAACCTCTAATGCTAAAGCTCTTTGCCAAATTGGTTTATCAGGATCCAAAAATTTGACAATTAAAGACAAAAATATTTCACATTCAGTTACCTAAAAACATAGAAGTATTTCGACTTAGTTTTTTGTTGTATACATTGAAACTGACTTATAATTTATTTATATTATCTGTGTTAAACCAACATGGTTATAAAAATCTTTTTAAAAAATATTCTTACCAAAAGAGAATGATACTTCTGGATTAAAACTGAAACAACCCGAAGAAGCCTCATACTAATAGGAAAATAGGGTTTATCTAAAGGTGTAGCTTGTTGTAGAGATGCTGGGACAGAATTGCGGTATTTGATATTAGGTGAAAATAACTTAATCACAAGAGCACAAACTCGTTCTTTTAGCAAAAAACTAAATTCTGGGTGCTGAAAGAAATATAACAATGAAAACTCATAACTTATATTACAACTTACAAATACAACTATTACCAAATACCTTAAAAAATACGGACGAAAAATTTGTTAGGACAGATTCTAACAATTCTAATCCAAATGTACGTGTCATCTCAGTAATACCAATTAACCAATATGGTTGATCTGCATTCACTAATTGTACTAAATCCTAAAAAATTCACACTTAACAATTCAATGTTATTTAACAATTTAATGATTCATTTAAATCAATTTACTTGAAACATTAAGTATGCATCAGCAGCACATGGTCCTAATCCTTTAGGTGCCTGATTAGTAGGAATTTTCAATTCCTCTAAATTTATTTCATCAGAATCTTCATTATCAGGACTTTGTTCATCTTCTGCAACAACACGTTCAAATACTAATGACACCAACTGTCTTACTGTAGCTCCTGCTGTATTAATAGTTGTGGAATCCTTTGTGAAATGTAAACGAAAACAGAGTACTAAATTCTGAAATTTAAACATTATTTTTCATTAATTTCAAAATGCACCTAAAGATGTCTTTAAAAAAATAAAAAAAAAATTAGTACCCTTGCAAGTGTTTCACCATGGACAACTGTATTGCTAGTAAGTAAAAGTGTTACAGTTTGTAAAACTTTAACTTCTTCTGTTCCTGACTCCATCAGCATCCATAATGTGTCCGTAATATAACGTGCACCTTTCTGATCAACTGCTTGTTGTGTAATTAATCTTTGCATCATACTTAAACAAAACTAAAATAAACAATACAAAATTTTAAGATAAATAATGCACAACACATTCTATCAAATAACAATAATTATTATTTCATATGTACCTTAATAATTTTTATATCTTTACTCTCACAGCCTTGTACTAATGGATATAAGATTTGATTAACGATATAATAAATAGGAGCACCCGAAGTATTCGAAGCTGTTCTTATTTTTGCAATTCCTTCTTCACATGACTGTAACAATAAGATTTTATGAATACCTATTATTTTAACATACATAACAACTTCACATCTGATTGTTGAAGTTTGTTTTTAATTACCAAGCATTATTTTAAAGAAAAAAATATTCAAAAAAAGGACACTTAAGGTTTCTAAACTAACCTAACTTCTTTGAAAATTATATAATAGTAAACATTTATCTACAAAAAAGAATAACAATAGGAACGTACTTCTTTAATTTGCGGGTATTTCTTCTTCGTTTCGGAAGCAAGAACTTTCAAGTCAGCTTGCAATGATTCCAAAAATTTGGAACTATTTTCCGAGTTGATTCCGACAGCTACATTCGCCATCGTATCCCAATTTTCTTTTATGCAGTATTACCATAAAAACTTATCTCATCGTCAATTATAACTTGTTTTTTAAAAAACGCATACTGCCATAAGAAAGTTCGTATCTAACTGATAGTAGGTGAGTTGGCACATCCCATGCCGATTATCAGAAATGACAACGGACAGGTGACAATCTATCAGGTTTTGTTCTCAAACATTTTAACTTACGTCATTTTTATAATTATTCTTGCAATAAACATTTGTAGGTATCAAAGGTACTTTGGTTTAAGTTGGTTAAAAATCGCGTTCTTCCACGATTATCAGTTACTTGCATCTTAATTATAACACATTCATGTAAATAATAAACCGTGGCATGCAATAGCGCTACCTTGTATATCGAAATCGTGTGTTAAATATCAAACTTGAAACACTTTTTAGACTAGAGTGGTACAATGTAGTGGAACTACAGACAATAGTCCAATTGTACATTCGAGTAGATACAATCTGTTCTACAGGAGATAGTACTAATAGATATAGATTTTAGGTGCCAGAATTTTTTCGATGAACTATATATTTGTAATATAACAAATGTTAACGTTTATATAATTATGTACAAATAAATTTTTAGCATGGGAAGGCTTCTAATAGAAGTCGCTACGCGGCGTTGAACTACGGTGTCTTTATTTTCTATTGATATTACTTTCATTGCCTTCTATATCCTTAGAGTTTCGAGTCGTTTCTTGAACGCATGTTACTACGCTGAAAAAAAATTAAAATTCACTCTAAGATATTTATTGAATTGTAAGAAAAAGTGCCACGAGAAACAATTTCAAAATCTCAAAGGAACGAAGTTCCTTACAAACTTGCGTACAAACTACGTAATAAACCTGATCTGACAAACGTGACTAAATTACCCAGAATGACGGCTCATACAGCTAGCGGTGATGGACGAGGTGCACATACACAGGCTTATAAAGATAAAAGCAAACCAACCGATATTCGAAGTAGTAACATTAATGCTGCGAAAGGTAAATAAGTCCTCAATGTTCGAACGATACATTTTCACCGATTTATCTTTTTATATTGATGACGGAAATCTTACCTTATATAGTCATGTCCGGCACATCATAACTCACTAACTTTATGCTAACTTATTTCGAATTTACATTGAAATGCTCATACAGACTAATAAGTACAAATTTTCAACTAAAAACTATTTATTAATATTTCAGCTGTTAGCGATGCAATTCGTACTAGTTTGGGTCCAAGAGGAATGGACAAAATGGTAAAATTATATTATTTATATCTGTTTGTATTAGATTCTCCTGTATAACATTTTTTGTTATATATTTAGATCCAAGCTGCTAATGGTGAAGTTACAATTACAAATGATGGTGCTACAATATTAAAAGAAATGAGTGTTGTGCATCCTGCAGCAAAAATGGTAATCTATTATAACGTTCCAATAAATTTTATTTGTAAAATGTGTTTGAAATTTTATATTATTAATTAACATTTTGTTATTTCCAGTTAGTTGAATTATCAAAAGCTCAAGATATTGAAGCTGGAGATGGTACCACCAGCGTTGTTATAATAGCTGGCTCTCTTTTAGAAGCAGCAGAACGTTTGTTACAAAAGGGAATACATCCTACTTTGATTAGTGATGCATTTCAGAAGGCTGCAGCTGAAGCTGTGCATATATTAACGAATATGTCTATTCCTGTTGATTTAAGAGATGAACAATCGTTGATTAGGGCTGCAGCAACTGCACTTAACTCAAAGGTATATACTTGACTTTTTGATATACATGATAATGAAAGGAAATAAATGATGAATTATATAAAATATACAATTTGTCTTATTTCAGGTTGTTTTTCAACAATCAAGTCTTTTGGCACCATTAGCTGTAAATGCAGTATTAAAAATCACTGAAGAAGGAAGGGAGAGCTGTGTTGATTTGAATGTAAGAAACCATACACTACAAATTTGTATAATCTATAGTTCTTTATTGTAATCGTATAATTATATTTACAGAATATAAAAGTAATAAAAAAATTGGGTGGCACTGTTGAAGATACTGAACTTATAGAAGGATTAATATTTACACAGAAATCTTGTAACGTTAATGGACCAAGACGTATTGAAAAAGCAAAGATAGGTTTAATTCAGTTTTGTATTTCTCCACCTAAAACGGATGTAAGTAATTTAAAACAGCATACCAGTTTTTGTTTCTAATACAAACTAAAAATGTTTACTATTCCAGATGGATCATAATGTAATTGTTTCTGATTATGCTGCAATGGATCGTATTTTGAAAGAAGAAAGAACATATATATTAAACATTGTGAAACAAATTAAAAAGGCTGGTTGTAATGTACTTCTAGTACAGAAATCTATTCTTCGCGATGCCGTCAGTGATCTAGCTATACACTTTTTGGATAAAATTAAAGTTATGGTGATCAAAGACATCGAACGCGAAGATATTCCATTTGTCTGTAAAACATTAGGTTGCAGACCCATTGCATCATTGGATCATTTTGTTGCTGAAAATCTCGTTAACGCAGAACTGTGTGAGGAGGTGCAAACGGGAAATTCTAAGTTTGTCAAAGTTAGTATGTTTATTATGATATACAAATTTTGGTTTACATTTTATGTTAAATCCATTCTTGTATTCCAGATTACTAAAATTCAAAATCCTGGACCGACAGTAACGATACTTGTGCGTGGCAGCAACAAATTGGTTTTGGAAGAAGCAGAACGATCATTGCACGATGCATTGTGTGTAGTTCGTTGTTTAGTAAAACAGAAAGCTCTGATTGCTGGAGGAGGAGCGCCTGAGATTGAACTCGCATTGAAACTCGTACCTTATGCTCAAACATTAGGTGGTATTGATGCTTATTGTATTAAAGGATTTGCAAATGCATTTGAGGTTTGTTATTCTTTTCAACTAACATTTTTTTATATTTGCAATATTTGCAGTACCTAAAATTGTGTTTGTAAATGTTTTAGATAATTCCATCGACGTTGGCAGAAAATGCAGGATTGAATCCTATTGCCACTGTAACGGAACTGCGGAACCGACACGCCAAAGGAGAACACACTGCAGGAATTAATGTACGAAAAGGAACCATTACCAACATTTTGGAGGAAAATGTAATTCAACCATTATTAGTTTCTACGAGTGCAATTACTCTTGCCACAGAAACTGTTCGCAGTATATTAAAGATCGATGATATTATAAATACCAACCAGTAATTATAATGAATAGAAGTTTTGCGCTTAAATCTTTGTCAAGTTTTTGCTGATCACGCGATATCAAATACAGTTCTGAGTTCAATTAGCTTTCCATATTTTTACAATTTACTAAACTAATAAAATCGAGTTATTTAACGGTTAAAATTCTTTTTATTATATTCCTAATAAAATTAACTTGCTTTTATAAAAGGCAATTTGTTTTCATTACCTTTAATAATCTCTCCATATTATATGAAACCAATAAATTTTATTAAAAAAAAATAAGGCTGGTATGATTATAAAAAATTATTTATTTCTTTTGAAAACCATTTTTCGTGTTAAAATTCAAATAGTTTTATAGTTACAGATTTACGAAAAACAATATAAAAGTTACAACGCTGGAAAATCTAAAACACTTTAAATATAAAAATTAATTTAGGTTTTATACTCTTACAGAGTACATAAAACTATATTTTTGTGTTTTATAAAAAATGGTTACGCATTTTTGTTTTTAAATTATGTTTATAATTTTTAATAACTGAAATATAATTTTATAATCATTCTACATATAAAAGACTATATTATTTTCGTGTATGTACATTAAATATTGTGTCTTGTTTTAAAAAAAGTTTGATCATCATCCGGCCTTCGAAATGAATTAAAAGTCTCTAAAATATTTAATTATTTGCACTTGAGATTTACTAATACATTAAAAACAATTAAATAGAATAAAATATTTATTTAATTTCACTATTTAAATGCAAATTCCGATTTTTTGTATATTACCTAAAATTATTTCATTTAAAGGGTGGACAAAGATCTAGTAACATATACAAAGTCTTAAAACAATAATTATCTATATCCCTACTAATCAGTGAAAAGATGTTTTCACAATTGGTGCTTCAAATTAAAAAAGAAAGCTATTGGTCACTAAATAAAAATTGTGATAACAGTAATGAGATGCAGTTAAGTAAGAGTGAGGCCAAACCTTTGTGCTATCTCTGGTGAATGGGAAGTTGCAACTGCGAGTAGAAGTGGTATATCTGCTGCATCAAGGTCGAGAACATTGGTTAAATTCGCAATACTAGCATCGCATACTTCTGTTGCTAGAAGTACTTCAGCCAATGCTTCACTTTTTAACCACATTTCTCTCAGTTTTGCTTCAAGTATGCCTATGCACTACAGTAAAATGAACAAAAATGCAGTGCATTTAAATCTGTTCATATGTTACAGGTATTACTAAATAATGAAAGTTAAACAATTTTTTACTTGTGAAGCTGAATGATATTTTCGCCATAAGTAGACGAAGCCTTCCAGCATGTTGGACACAAGCCTCGACATACCAACTGGTAAAGGTGCAGTGTGTGAGGGCATATTATTGGATATAATCCCAACGTGCCAAGTGTCTAAATCCGCTAAGATACAAAGTGACTCAGCAACTGGTTGATCAATGGTCGGAAAACGTGCACTTGCAAGGCATTCTTCCCGTATACAATACCACCATTCTTTTTCTACTTCAATTTCCTCTTTATTCCTTTCTTGCTTGGCAACTTTCTTTTTTCTTCTCTTCTTCTTTTTTGGTAAACCTTGTAAAACTAAACCCCACGTGTAAGAAGTTTCGATATTATTTCCTCCTTGCGTGCTTTCGCTTTTTATTTTATTCTGTAAAAGCGTCTTCGTGAACCCAGTATCTTGACGCGAATCAGTCTTCTTTATCTTTCTCGTCCTATAACACAAATCGTACTTCATTAACTAATCTCACGAGTTTTTAATCAATATTATGTTAAATTTATGAAACTAACCGGGGCATAGGTAATTCAACAACGCTGCTAGCTTCCATTAAAGCCTCTAAACTGTTTGATCTAGACATTCCAACACTTCCTTCACCGACAGTGTTACCGCAGGTACGCAACACTTCAGTTGCATTGGTCGGAGTTTCCAGAACTTGCTTATAGCTATCATAATTTTGAGGAGGCAAGAAACTCTGGCCATTGCACTTTTGACAAAATCCAAAAGATCCTGAAGGTACTCCTGGCGGTGACTGAATGCTTTTGGAAGACTCAGGGAAGTTTCTCTGAATGATTTTTCTCAACACGCCTTCTGGCAATTGTGCAGACGTGCTTGGTACTCTCGTAAACATGTAAGAGCATTGACAATTATACCCAAGCCGTGGTCGTGACAACGTTTTCAACGACTTCTCCTCATCGCCGAGCATGAAGAGAACATGCGAATTTTTCATTTCATTCATTGTGCCTGGACCAGTTTCAAACTCTGGCCTAGCAGAATATAATTTTAACGTATTGACGTACGGGTCATCAAATTCTTGCAAAGCATCTATCTTAGAATTCGTGAATGCTTCACCAGTACCATCGTCCCCTACCTTTTTTTCGAAGTTCCGCAACGGAAAATCGAAACAGTATTGTGTGTCAGTCTTAGTTACGTCAGCATCTTGCGATGCAATCTCACTCACAACTATTTTAACTTTGCTCGACGTACAAGTTTTCTCGTCGATAGGGACCTTCTCGTTTGCATTATCGTCCCAAAAAAATTCTTTCGTCATGAGCTTCGTATCTCTTTCAGATTTTAGTGGTTTTAGCATAAACGAATCAAGATTCGTTTCCATCGTGGTGCTGCGTTTAAGAGAGCTAACAGAACCTTCTGCTCCTAATCTTTCAACGTTGTATTGAGAGTAACAGCCCTGCATGGTGGCACTATCATTTTCCACATCATACGAACGATCTACTGGAACTTTTTTCCTCGTAGATGAACGCGGTATACGTCGAGACGTTGAAGTTTCTCGATCATTACACGTTACTTTCGAATTAAATAAATGCGGACGTTTTATTCTTGCTTGTTCTAAAATGTTTGCAGCTTCTTGGATATCTTCTTCAATAACGCAGCAGTATTCTTTTCGTTTTTGCACGAGTCCACTACGAATGAAATATGATAAAAAAGATAGAACAGAATTAATCAGATCGGTTTTTTGTGGATCACCGGCAACGACAGTGTGCGCTATCCTAATGGGGTTACTTAACGCCCCGTACAGGTCACCTAATTGAGCCCACAATGGATTACAGGGATACCAAGTACCTAACTTTTCCATCTAAAAATAACACAGGTTTTTAAAACATGAACAAGTTAGAAAAATTGTAAGAACAAGAAAAGATTACCAATTGTCGATCTTGAACAGGCAGTGTAGTATATATCCAACCAAGATGGTACGTTAAAACAGCAGTCACAACTGTACTTAAAAAACTAAGACATACAGATGTTGAATTGAATTATAATTTTCTACAATTTTATATTATATTTATATACTTACAAGTTAGTCGATTTTGTGTCAATATCTTCGAGCAACTGACACATTTGTTGTAAACTATAATGCAATGTACTCATTTTGTGCTCTATTCTCACTGAATTAAGTAATACATCATGCCACAGTAAAGGTGTGCGCGAGCTCCGGTTCGTATTAACATTTGTAAGTAAACGCAGTAACGAGAAAATCAATTGAAAAGAAGATCTGTAAAGCCGTTCGGGAAGTTGCATTCCTTTATTCTGAATGCTAACGTTATTCGGCTCGATACAGAAATACCGCAAACGATCTAACATTCCTTCTAACAAAGCCATGTGCTCTAGAAGACAAGCTTCTATCTTTCTGTAACATAAAGTAAATAACATGACACCGTCGATATAAACGAGTTATTGATAATCTGAAAAAAAAAACAAACCTTTCATGACCTTCAACTAATCGCACTAACATCGTTAGTCCCAGTCTGGTCTTATGACGCTTAGCAGGAGTTTCTTTATTCTCATTTCCATTTTCATTCCAATACTGCATTCCAAAAGCATCGTCGGAGTCCGTTCGTGCTAAAGACGTGGAGACTGCTCGCAACCATCTGCGGCGTAAACTGGAAAGGCTACCAATTCCGGAAGATCCATTGCTCTCCAGTGATTGCGAACCTGAATTAGCAACATCTCAGTGACAAGGTAATTAGTTACATCAATAACTCTAATTTGACATGAACTTACTGCCCGTCGGTGGCGGTATGTCTATGTCCCATCCGCTGCCAGTACTGGAACAAGTAGAATTTTTCCTAGGTTCAGCGTTTGATTCAGACCCTGATAAGTTGCCGGAACTTGGTCTAGACACTAGAAGGATATTAAGAATGATTAAGAGAGGAGAGTTGTTACGTGCAATCAGGGCTGACGCGATGTATGTTCTACAAAAAAATTTATCATAAACTTTACTATGTGGACTTTCTGGACCCTAGAAGCAGTTACTAAGTCCACCTTTTTTAAAACATTCTAAGTTTGCATATATTCACGCCGGCCCTGTTTATACATCTTTTACCAGTCCATTATACTGAACGGTATTTTCTTGCTTTTATTATTAAATTGTCGTTATTAAGCCGTTTCAACGCTTCTGCTTACAGAGTGTTCGCAGACTGGAATTGGAATCCAAATTCACGGAACGACCTAATCCTTCATCCGATACTCTCTCACTGGAACACAGTAATCACGCAATAATTCAGATATCGCAACGACAAATCAATCGCAACAGGGTATCAATAATGGACGAGCCAATTTACCTTTGCTTGCACGTGTTGTGTTCCGTGGCGGGGAAAACTTTTGTGCACATGATACACGGCGGTGAATTCATCGAGTGAATCTTGAAGTCAACAAAAAAATTTTAATTTATAGCTCTAATAGTTCAAAGATTAATTTTAGTGTAATTATATTTCACCTTAAACGAAGACCCTCTGTACGTCATCGCCACGGTACCGAATACCATTTCGCTTAATAAACTGACATCATCCTCGGCCGTCTTTTGCCGCTAAAAATTTATTATACATCTTTTAGTATAATTTAATTTTTTACTGATTAAAAAATTACTGTCTTAGTGATGAATATTTACCTCAAAATTGCGAGCGTTTGAATAGTTAACCGAGTCGTTATTATTTTTGAGATCAAACGACGCTTGATTTTTGCACCATCGTTTTTCCAGAGGAAGGGAATCGAACAATAACTTCCTTCCACGCCACTCGCATTCCCGGAATAACAGGATCCGAACTTGACCCGGTCCAAGACATAAGGCGGAATTTCTGCAAATAAACATATATTTAAATACACAATAACTACAAACATAAAAATATTTTTCTAGCGTGAAATATATTTAATTATAACTAATAATTATTAATAATATATCATACTTTTGCAGTACTATTCATCTTACAATTAATTAAGCAATGTCTTAATTTAAAAAATTTCTAATATTACACTGTAATAATATATTTCTCTTATCTTACATAACTTTCTAGTCTATAGGTATTAATTATAAATGTCACAATAATCTTGTGACTTGCTAGAAACTATGATTAGATCCCGTACGAGATTGCATGAATGCGGATAAATTTTATATTTCAAATTTTAGGTTGATTAATAAATTTCTTTTGGATATCGAACCTGATATATCACCGCGTCATATCTATGTATAAGAAAGTAATTTTTATGCATTTGAAATAATTAACATACAAGATGTGGTAAAATAGTTTATTGGCATAAAAATATCCAGAAAACTGAAAAGATTTAGAACAGATGTTCCCGTAGTCTTAACATAGAGGTCAATTTTACGGTTCGATGCATAAAGCCAAGTCACGAGTGTGTTAGTAACGACCCAAGATTATGACTCCCGCCAACGAGATATATACACTATTTTACGTACGATCGAGATTTTCGAGTGACGAGTTTTAGTTCGATCTGCGCATGTCGATTCTGGTTGGTTGTACAAAATTTGTAACCGAGAGTAATGCGCATGCACCTTTACGACGATTGCAATTTCGAACGCATATACCTAGTGATCTTTTATTTCTTTCTTTCGCTAAGATGCAGTGTGAACTACTTGTCTTCAACTTTAGAGAATTAAATATATAAACTTGAAATTCTTAGATTTACATAGCTAAATTTTTTAATTTCTACACCTCTATTTTTTGTAAAGAAGTCTACGATACTAGTCATTGCATATTTTTTATATTTTCGCTATTCGCATATTATTGTCCACTATGTATATAAAGCGATAGCGTGGCAACACTGGTGGGAGATCTTTGAGCCGATTTAAAACTGCGCGAGAAAGGTTCGTTCTACCGTGACATAAAGTAGTAAAAGGAGTATAATGTAAAATAGGTTAAGATACGGTAAATGCATAAAAATCGAACATTTACAACATATTTTCTTCGTGCAATGTTTCTTAAAAAACAAATCTATCTTCTTCTAACGATAAAAAGTCTGCTCGCGAGATAATCGTTAGAAGAGCGCCGAAACATCGATAATCGATAGGTCCTATCAGCAATAGATACCGATGCAATAAATAAGATTAACAAATATAGAACGATGATACTATTAAAAAACTTGAGTGAGCAAGATGAATGGAAATAAATAAGAGGGTATGCCTGAAAATAAAAGGGTAGTCTCACCTATCATCCTCTTCCGTTCCAATATTTGACGCTACGACGGTTTGAGCGTTATTTTTGAAACTCTTCCTCGAAGGGAACAGCTTATCAAGCAAAGGCATCATAAACTAATGACAGCTCGTAACTACCGCATTGCTCGCTAACTTTGTTTCGTTTTCGGTCTATCATGTCACAAGGAACTGCACCATACATGTTCGCGAGTATCAGTCAACTGTAAATAAAGTCACGTGTGGAGGAGTCATATGATTGCCCGAGATTATCGTGTCTCTCGTTCGGCCAACATCGAATGGAATATTTTCTTTCTTCTTTCCTTTGTCCGCGCGATTCCTTGTTTTACTGTTCGACTAATAGAGAACCGGTTCGATGGAATGTCGATGAATTTTTTAAAAATGACAGGAAATAAAGGGAAATATGTACGAGATTCGTTAGACGGAGACAGTTTATTGACCGTGCACGGTGACTACTGTCCAAGTTACTAAATGCATCGCGAGAGTACGCTACGGTCAGTTTGCAACTATCGCGTAATCGTTCTTGACGCGATTTCAAATGTTGAAAACGTGCTTTTCAAAATGAAATATACTTACTAATTATTAATTAAGACACTAAGAATGTGAGGTGAACATAAAAATAATTTATTTCACAAATAAATTTAAGTCACTTCAATAATATTAAAAATTTTATTCGATTTATTTTTCTAACATCAATAATAAAAATCGATATATCGATGTGGTGTAACGGACAAAATGGGGAATAGCTAAGTATCGCACATGAAGTCTAATTCTTTTGCTTCTTCGTCATTAGGATCCCGACGTACAGGAACATCGGTATCCACATTTCTACGCATTTTACTAGCTAATATAAGACGGTGAACATATTCTGTATGTTTAATATCTTCTGAAGTATCAAATGCTTTTTTAACGTATGCTTTATTTGATACCGGCAGGTATACCGGAAATTCAATGTTGAACGTTATGATTAGGTCTCCTTTTTCCTTTGGATTTTCCGGAAATGGTAGTCCTTCACTGGGTACGTACTTTCGATAATTTGGCCTATTTGTGTATGATTAAATATTAAATTAATAAATAAAAGATACAATGTGATGGATACGACAAGAATCCATTTTGAAATTTTTAGTATATTATCGTTAAAAATTGAAAATATTTCAGCCATTTTGTCAAGAGATGTATAAAGATGAGCGTCGGTTATACATATATAGGGGAAACAGTGAAAGGAAATATGAAAAGGACCATATAAGTGGAACTGTTTCATACAGACATTGTAATATGCAAATTTACTGTGCATATAAAATTACACAGGATATTGACCTTGATGAAATACATTAAAATCACTGAGAACTATAAGTATACAACTGTAAGGTGTATCTCATTCAGTTACAATTAATATAAGAGTAGAAGTAAAATGATCAAAGTATGTATCAGTCAGATCAATAAAATTTATTTTTAGCGACGATTGCGAATGAGGTAACGCGGTGTTTTGTCAAGTGGACGAGGAAGAAAGGAAAGGATGGACAAGGTGACTAATGTGATAGGGAGACATACGTGATGACAGACGTTATCGGTATTCGAAGGGTTCTGTCGTCGAGGGTGTTGACGGTGACCACTGTTCCGGTCAGTGCCTCTCGCAGAAAGATATCGACCGTCATGTGCAAGTCAGAGCCCTCTCTTCGGAAGGTCTCGTGAGGCCGGTCCTCCGTGATGAAGATTACATCCGCTACGCTGACGTGCTTTCGACTGAGTAAAGACATTATGCGAACAACTACTACGATTAACCCATTTCTGTCCGGTACGAGATGTACGATGCATTTTAAACGCATCTTTCGCGAAATTTCAATCGATACCTGTTACGAACTTATGCGAAAAGGGAAATAGCTATCGTGAAATCTCTATCTTTAACCATGCATCGTACTGCGATATATATTTTTATATATTTATATAGATTTATTATATGCAAATATTGTACAAATCGGACAGAAATGCTTTTAAGTTAACCCTTCTTTGGATTATTGTCTGCAACTCTAAATAACTTTCTCGGTCCCTACATATTTGGATCCTTAGATCCATACTACTATATTCTTATATCTTTCAATAGATTAATAGACTAATATAATGCTAATTTAATGTAATAAAAGACTAATGTAATGCTTTCGATAGACTCTCCGAATAAGGGTTAATATTTCAATATCTTTTACAAGTTAACTGATGTAACAATTTACCAGGAATCTTCGTAGGTCCTTGATCGCCTTCTTCCGGGAATATAATCCTCGTTCCTGTCGGCATACCCGGTTTAATAGGTATCGTTAAAATTTTCTCTTTCGTCACCGTCGTAGATTTTTCATCCCCCACCAAAACTAATCGTTGTATTTTCATCTTTTTAATGCCTCCAAGAAGAACCTGCAGTTTAGTCGTATGAAGGTGATGATCGGAAAATAGGGATCGATCAAATTAATTTAACTGGGTGATACCAAGTAAAAATAAGTAAGTACAAGGTTTGCTGTAACGATCCCCGATGTTATCTACGGTGATTAACACCGAGAAAGAGAAACTATAAATAAAGTAAAACGTCGATATGGTACCTCCAGTAGGGTTAGATACAAGGTTTTTATCAGAGGCTCTTCCTTGCGTTTTAAACCCCGCCCCTCGGGAAATTCGAGCACGGACGGAGGTTGTGTTAGTACATGGAACAGATCAGCATAAGGACTCTCCGTACCGAAGAATTCCCTGAAGGAATATGGTACAAGAAGAAAATGGTACAGGTGTAGATAAATCGGGACTTAAATATTCTAACGGCAAGCGTTTAAGTGACTGTTAAGTTCAATCAGGTAAGAAGGTTTTAAGCCGACGTTTCGAATCGATTATTTATATCATAAAAGCTGAAGGAAAAATTGTTTAAAGGAGTACCTGTACGTTCTCATTGGTTCACCATGATAGATGTACGGTTGGATAAATCCTTCGACACCGGGCACGCCATTTTTAAGGCCTTCCTCGCCGAACTGATCGTATATGGCTCGTTTAAGAGGATCCGAAAGCACATCGTATGCTTCAGCCACCAACGAGAATATGGGCCACAAACTTTCATCCTTTGCCCGTATGGGATTGTATCGTATCGCCAAACGCCGAAATCTGAAACCCGATCGAAAGAATTCGCTTCAACGTTATTAACAATTGTCGAAGAAAGTTCCGAGATAAAATCTGAAAATTTGCAAGTCGCTGTAATTTAACAGAAACTACTACTCACGCTGCTTTTATCTCCAAATCGTCGCAATTTTTTTTTAGCGATAATACCCCATAATAATCTATACCGCGCGGACACGAACAGGGCTCTGTACACGACATGGCTTCAGAACGAAAAATCTAGTGCAATTACAAAATGTATTTACAGAAAAGTTGGAAGATGCTGGTAGAATTTCGTAATCGATCGTCTTTTATTTTTGAGATATGCGGCTAATATCATGGCTGTCGAAGGGAATAAAAGAAAGAACGTCGACGAATCGTTTCACGACGATTCTTCAAGTGTTTTCAACAACCAACGCGCCCCTTTCGACAACCAACTATTTACGATCGTGTGTTAGCATTTGCAATTATTAAACGTCTCTCGTGCCCGACATTTATTGTTGAGAACAGAAGGAGCATTTAATTGATGCTTATTGGTCGATCGTTCGAAACGACAGTTTGTCATGGACGCTTCCGAAATGATTTTAAATCTCGTGCACAAAGGTAAATCGTTTTCTTTGCTATTGTTGTTGCAATTTTTGCTCATTCGTAAAAATACGTATTGTTACGTAATTCATAGTACCACGATATTAGGATTAAACGATGTGATCCTTTAAGAAAGTTCGATTTTTTAAATATTTCGAGTATTGTATAATAAATATTATTTTTGTAGCTGTGATCAAGACGGAAATTAGCGAGAAAGATTCTAGCAGTAGCGAGCTTCTCTCTCGTCACGAAAATGATAGGTCACCGCAGGAAAATATTAAAAATTCCCACGAAAAATCCATAGAGAAGAAAGAAGAATCCAAAGAAGCAATGTTCAAGGTTTCCTTGGTGACCGATCAGGATTTGGTAAGCGATAAGGAGAACGTGTCAAGGAAGAAGATTCGAGTGGAGGCAAGGCAGATTTGCAGTAATCGAGAAAAAGGCGAGGACGAGAAAATCTTCGTGCTGCAGCAACTCGGTCGATCGCAGACACGTCCAGAAGGATTCCCGGCATTTCTGTGCATTGATGGCAGGATTGCTGATTCAAACGGAGTTAAACGGAAAATCCCGAGACCAGCGAACGCCTTTATGCTCTTCGCCAACGAGTGGCGCAAGAAGTTGGCTGCTGAGAATCCTCGGGAGTCCAATAAGGATATCAGCGTTAGGTTAATTTCTTTTCCCTTTTAAACTGGAATTAGCATTGACATAAATCTCGCTACTTCTTCTACTCCGTCTATTACTTTATTTAAACGCAATCTGAAACTTTTAAAATGTATATTCATATTCTTAAATAGTTTAAGTTTAGTCATTAATTTTATAGTCATCTTAAGCTCATACAGGTTGCTACACATCCTCCTGTATGTTATCATGTAATCATAATAAGCTTCATACTAATTTTGTACGTTTATGCGCAGATTGGGTATACTTTGGAAGAACATGGCAAAGGAGGTGAAGGAAAAATACTTTGCACTGGCCCGGGAAGTGGACGCGGAGCACAAGAGGAAGTATCCCGGTATGCTCTATGCCTATAGGCTCTCTTCAAACCGATATGACCTCGTTTTCGCGTTTGTAGCGGCTCGTCGAAGTTTACCGATGCGACTGAACGTTCGTGGCGAGCGTTCGGTAGGTACACGATAGCCTGTTGTATCCTCGTAAACAGAAAAGGGGATAGCCTCATAGATATAGCCACGAATTATTTCAATCGTTCTTCTACTTACTATCTTTCTATATCACTTATCGAATACTAATGGAAACTTTCAATGGCATTATGCGCCATTCAGCTTCTACGTTCTCCTAATTGTCATAGATACACTCTTAAATGTATTTATTCTGTTAATTTATTTTTTATTTAGTTACAATGTTACGAACTGTAATGTTATGAATTGTAGTGCTATGAATTGTAATGCTATGAATAGTCAGTAGGTGCAAATGTATTTTTAGGAAAGATATGTTACACGTTATGAACTGTAATGTTATGAATTGTGTTATGATAGTCAGTAGATGCAAATGCATTTTTAGGAAAGATACGTTACACGATTATGTTCAATACTTTTAAAGAAGTATGATAGGAGTAAAAAGTTAAGGGAAGTCGATGAGGATGATCGATAGGAAGGAGTCAAAAGATATTGCAATGGGTCCGCGGTTGTAACCCGTGAAGGACATTTAGTCGCGTGAATGCTCAGCTACGCGGGATATGTGAGGAATAATCGCACTTGTCGGTGGGTGTAGGTAGTAGGTAGTAGGTAGTAGGTAGGTAGGTAGGAGCGCGGTCGTGTATCGGGCAGGTTCCTAGAGTCGCGTCGCAATCAATACCTCCGGTCTCTACTGTTCCCTCCCGCGCGTTCCCCGTCACTCACCCGAGAATATTTCTCCGCTTGCCACCCTGTACCCTGTACCTCGACCCGCAAAACTCGTATCGCTCTGCCCGTTCCACCCGCAAATCGACGAGCTATAATCGCATTTTAACTTCCCCTTCTCCGCGATCGCTCGATCCCTTCCATTGGCTAATCACAGAATTCAGGACGAACAGATAAAAAAACGCGAGAAGATTAAATCATTGACAAAGGATTACTCAGTAGGCCTCCAAATACGTAACTTTATCGGCTGTTTTTTCTTTCATTTTATGTCACAAAATATTACATCGCAATTGTCAAACTTACCACATATTGTCTTAAACTGATCGAACTTCTGTCTGTTGATGTTCTGTTCAATTGCTAATGTTTCGAACTGGAAACGTGTAAACGTAATTGGTTCTCCATTTAATCAGGTTTCTATGCTCCAGTGTATCTTGTTTTGATTAAACAAATTGAGGGACGTTAGATCGCTGTCGTAGGTTGGGAATATTGCGCGTGTTCAAGTATTATAATTGTTGTAATTAATGGCAAATAATCCATGAATACCGTAGATGAACCGATACACCGAGCGCAAATAGTAATTGCATATTAGACGGATCGATCGTTCGAGCCAATATCTATTCCGCTCTTAACATAATCGCATTCGCTTTCCTATTACCATGTTTCCAGGGACGAAATTAAGGGATAACTTTATTAAGATGATTGTATCACAACAGTTAAACTCAGAAATGACTATGTTACTAAATTATCATTTTTGTTAAGGACATTTTTAATATATTTCTTAACTTTATTAAGATGATTGTATCACAACAGCTAAACTTACAAATGACAATGTTACTGACAATGTTAAATTATTATTTTTTATTGTGAAGGTCCGTTTTAATATAATTCTGATTCAAAGTAAAGTGCTAACAAAATAAGCAAACACTTACATTTCTCTTTCAGTTAACATTTTGTATGACAACTAATTTGCGAGGAATGCATCAAATTAACAAACTGTTTGAAAATTTTTAAGCTCCCAGAAGTGCGTATTAACAAAACGAACATAATCCTGGAACATTAACCGACAAAGTTAGGATCTGAAGTTTGAAATGGAAAGTGAGAGCAGAGATGAATAACGCTACGGAACACAGATGCTAGAGGGGAAGTGCAATTAGGAGTATCAAAGGAACAACGGTGCAATTGAAAATAATTACATCATTCAAACGTTGACCTTGTCAACCAACGATATAACAATATTCAGTAAATGAATTCACCTTTAGCGTTTGTTTCGAGTGCATCAAGGCTCCCTGCATAGACTACATGCGCAAAGTGTTTCTGAATGAAAGCGTTGCAACGTGGAACCGAATATAAAATACAACTTTAAATGAACAACTTTCAAAAAAGTGGAACAAGAAATTTCCTATGAACGTCTACGATTCAAGAAAGTTTGCTCAGCTGTGATATTTTTATCAGATAAAAAACAGTGTGCATACTTGAAAATGTGGGGGAAGGATTAATATACTTCAAGTTTATTGCGTGTCGATTGAAATTGTAGGAAATTTAAAATTGGCAAAGAATACCGAAGGTAAACGTATACAAATTTTTTGAGTTAAAAATTTAACGAAAGTAACGTTGTAAAAATTTTCAGGTTTACATCCGCGAAGATCGAAGGTGAACAACAGTGGAGAAAGAGTAAATGATGAGGCGTTCCGGGTAAACGTTTCAGCGACGGCGATATCCAGCTGGAAGCTAAAAGTTCGGAAGGGGTGCAAAGATCCGGGCTAAATTCCCCACTAAACGGTAGCCGCGCAATCGACGGCGGGTTTGGTCGGCTGGAGCAAGCCGAGTGGTCAATTAAGATCTCCGGAAAGTGTCGATATGCCCTGCGCGAGCGTTCTCGAACGCGCGGAACGGATTCGCGTGCATCTGCGCGACTGCATCGCACGCGTGACGAGGAAAAGAGGGGTGACGCACGGTCGCGCCAAGGGAAGCCGTCAAAATGTCGAGGCTGGTGCATCCAGCAGGCACGCCGAGCCGAAGATACGCGGGGGAGGAGCCTCTCCCTCTATTTCTCTGCTCTCTGTAACGATCGCCGGTCATCGATCCGCTATCGCATCAACGCGATGCTCGAGGAAACCAGCCACATCGACGCGCTTCGCGTCTGCGAACGTCACGCGGTTTCTACTCCCCGGAGTAGCCTGTTTTATACGTTGCATCACAGTTACAACCCTTTTAATTTTATACGCGATTATATACTCGTACAAGCATCTATTCAATTCTTTTAATTTATTAGATCGTTAAGTACATTTGACGGAACAGGAAATCAATTTTCTTTTTGGAAATCTTTTTGGAGAATTATCATGTCACTTCAAGACTTCTGTTAGGAACTGAACAATTTTCACGCTAGATTTAAATTTTGAGGGTGATGGAAAGTTTTCAACCCCCGTAGCTTTGCCATGGCGATTCACGATATGAGGTCAAGGATTGATTCGGAATAGAACCAAATCAATTTTTCTGTTTGAACAAATTGCTCATTGTGGGCCAACTTTGACACTATTTCATTTTGCTACAAAAATGAGTCAACTCATAAATTTGTGGCACTGAAATTTGGCGCCAAATAGGAGATGAATGTTAGAGTTTCTATATTTGTCAAGTTTCATAACGACCTACTATAACCTTGACATGATACACTATAGTACACGTGTACTCTATGGAAACTTAACCCTTGTAGGCAGGGTGTACTTATATTAATCGTCATGCAATTAAGTTAGCCTGATAAATTCAAGTATAGACAAATATTTTTCAAACTTTATTATTTTTGTTATTGCAAATTGCTAAATATGAAAATTAAAAAATTGTAGATCTTGTCAGCTGTGCTTCGTGAGTTGTCGATCATCAACGAGCGGTATATCAAATATAACAGCGCGTCAGGATCAGCGTCGGTTGAACATAAGCACCGGCAATTCGAAGAGAGATCCTCCGAAGAGGATCAAGAAAAGGAAGCAACGACGAATCGATAGGCGACAAAGGGGTTCTTTTATACACTTGGCGCAGCCGAGACGGAGAGCCAGAGAACTTTCGCTTCCTCGTGGCTCGCTCCAGGGTGGGGAATCCCACCCTCTTGGTTGAAACCCTCCCTTCGTACTCCGTCGGATTCGTCGATGACGAAACGCACGTAAATTCGCGGAGGTTCGTGCACGGTGCTGCCGCTTGGCGAAATCAGTGCGACCCAAGTGCACCGCGAGGCAGGAACGCGGGTCTCCCGTGCGCGGCCTGTCGTTCCCGCTTGCGGCACGCGCCTCTCATCCAGACGAGCATCGCTTGTCAGATAGCGAGAGACGCTCGGCGTAAATAGGTCGCTGGATGCGCGCACCAGGTGCTCGAGTAAATAGCCGACTCGGAGCGGAGTGTTTGGCCTGTCGAGGATGTGACAATACCTTCGATGGCACGATGATTCTGCGAGTGATTCGTGACGCGAGGAATTAAATATCACGGCAGTGTGAATTAGCACAGATCCGTTTGTCCAGACCGTCGATCTCGATCGAAATTACGAAATCATGTGAAGCAAGAAAGAGATAATCGTGCATGGAAGAGGCAAAAGTTTGTCGGAGGACAGAGGCAAACAGTCGGTATCGATTGCCGAGCGTTTTCGCGATGCGTGGCGGCCGAACGGATTAGAAGAGAAAAAAAACGAGAGCGGCAGGTGTTGAAAGAGGAGAAAAAGCTTCGAGCATCGATCTTGCGCCCGGTGCAGTTACCATGACGCGGCGGCTCGTCCGACACGTCGAACCGTATCCACTTGGGGATCGTCGGCTCTCGGGAGGAGATCGACGGGCCTACAGTTAGTAGGCTGTTCCGGGTCTCGGATTAACGGAGCGGTTCACGATGACGAACACGAGGACAACGTCTGCGGGGATGACGCGGACGATGGGTCTTCCCGACGGAATGCAGGAGGCCGATCGAACGCCTCCCGATACACCCTCCTGTTACGTGGTGCTCCCGCGTAAACTTGCCTCTGTGACGTGTTCGATACAGTAGCAACGAGGATAACCGCGAATCGAAGGGGCCAATTTGATTAATCGGGATAAAGACAGAAAGTTTGTATTTGCGCGCGAACGTGACCCCGATAAATGCAAGAAGTCGTTACTCGCGATAACGGAGCCAACTCTTAGCAAAGATGGACTGCTGTAACTACGTCGAGGCTTACACGGGAGGGGGACACTTTTATCAACAGCAACACTATTTCTGCTACGATAACGCGAATACCGAGTACGCCGGATACGATACGCCTCCGATTTCGAACGCGATCGAAACTACCGCGCGGTACAACGGGACGATACCACCTGCCTACCCCACAGGTACGACGTACCCTCGCGTTATCCTCTCCCATATCTTCGATTCACAATATTACTTTTTTGCGTATGTCTCTTTTGGTGCAAAAGTAGCGATTTTTTATTTTACTCATATGAACTAGAAGATAAGCTTTGTTATTTTAAATATTTTATAGCCCTAAATTGTAGGTCGGTTTTGCGATACTGTTACTTGATAACTTGGGCTTGATAACTAAAGCGAAATGTAAAAATAGGGACTCACGTGAAAGTTAGTAGTTTTAGTTAATTTTTCTATTTTTGTATAAACTTGTATCATATAATAGAACATATATGTATGTTAAACAAATGTCTACGTATATCGCTATATTTTTGTTAAAAAGAAAAGAGATATGTAGGTACGCTGTTCATAAGCACTTTACTTTTCTCTTAATAGTTTGGATTTTGTGTCAATTAACGGTAAAGGTAGATGAATTGGAAATTGGTGGCTGTTATCTCTTTGCGCCGCTAGCTTCTTAAATGCACCGAAGATAAGAGTATGAGAGCGTGAAATGGGTTGTGAAAATTTCGATTAAGAAATACGGGCAATTATCGAGGGTAATTTCAAAGTGTGTCGATTATATCACTGTAAATATAAGCTTCAAATGTACGCTGTCGAGGAACAAAATGATCGTATATACTTTATTCTCAGTGTATTAGTTCTATGAATGGTTAAAATTCGCAGTTATTTTTGCACCAACTGTTATCCTGTCACAGTTGAACCGCTTAGTAGTGTGCGATAAGCGGTACAAATCAAATTTGTCACTTATTTTTCATGCGATACGAGCATCATAATTCTGTTGCGTTCCATATTTCATGCAATGTCACCATTTTTAAACGTGATTTGTTATCGGTATTTACAGAAGCATTTTTGCAATTTATTTGCACTATAATCATGATCGTAACGGTGATCATTTTGATCCTCATAACGACACTGATGCAAAAGATCATAGTTTAATATTAAAACTGTTAAACATTTTGAAAGTGTCATAGGTAAAAGCATCATTTAGTCGATATCTCGTTATATATCAGCTCTACGACAAAAATAGTTATTTCGTAATTTATAGCTTGGGAAATTCTCTACAAAAAGGATTCTATGAGTTATTTTCGTGGGAGTAGCAATTTTCATGTGAGATGGCCTTTTGTCTGTCCTTGTCAGATCAATCTGACCTTGTCAGATCAAGGTTGAAAACTTTTGAACTATAACGAAAACGGCCACTTTCACAAAAAAATTTATAAATCATTTTTTATAGAGAATTTCCTAAGCTACAAATTCGGTAATAATCATTTTTCTCGTAGGACTGATAAATAACGAGATATTCATGAAAAGATCTTTTTCATCAGATCAAGGTTGAAAACTATTTATAACGAAAACGGTCACTTCCACAAAAAAATTTATAAACCATTTTTTATAGAGAATTTCCTAAGCTACAAATTCGATAATAATCATTTTTCTCGTAGGACTGATAAATAACGAGATATTCCTGAAAAGATCTCTTTCGTCTTCGACCTTCATAAGATCGTCCAAAGATGTTGCGTCTTCTTTCGACTTTGAAATATATTTCCAAACTATTAATCCACATAAAAATAGTTTACTATACAGCAAATTTTCCCCTCGAATAAAACATTTACCTGTTCTGCAGATTACGTGTACAACCCAAAAGAGGCGAGGCTGCGGAAGGCGATGCGCGAACAGAATCGCGAGCTGTCCCGACGATCGATCTTGCAGAGTGCGATCGCCAGAGCCGGTGTAATCTCTGGTCCAGTCACCTCTGGTTTCCTGGATCACCAGCACCGTTTCGGATGCGTGTCCTCTGCGGGTTTGCCGATTAATTCGACGGTGGAGTCTGATCGAGTACCGGAGCCGTGGTTCCAGTCGAACTCACGACCGAAACCCATCCACTCGCCGCGAATGAACGACTGGTATGGCAACGTTGGCGATCCGATCGAAAGACTGCAAGTTATGGGCACCATGCACCACCGTGGACCCGACAAATGCAAAGACGTGATGAGAAATCAAGCTGTGGCTAGCGCCTCGGCCGCGGAATGCGGTGCCGCGTTCTCCAACAACGCCTATGCTGTTGACTTCAGCGACGTTAACAGGGAACGGGGGATACGTCGACAGGAAAATATTCCGGACTATGCTGAATTCAGCGATGGACAGAAATGGCACCCTTATCAGGTCTGAAGAAGTTCGGCAATTTAGAATTTTTGCATTTGTGAAGCTTCAAATTTTCAAATTTTAAAATCTTCATAAGTCTTCAAGTTCTAAAATCTTCATAAATCTTGAAGTTCTAAAATCTTCATAAGTCTTCAAGTTCTAAAATTTTCATAAGTCTTCAAGTTCTAAAATCTTCATAAGTCTTCAAGTTCTAAAATCTTCATAAGTCTTCAAGTTCTAAAATCTTCATAAGTCTTCAAGTTCTAAAATCTTCATAAATCTTCAAGTTATAAAATCTTCAGATCTCCCATCACAAAATTTGCAATTTTGAATCTTCAACAATTAAACCACCCTCCTGATTCACTTTGTATTTGAAGATAATGCAATGACATTATACACTATCATTACAGAACGGCGGAGGTGGCCATCAGCATCACAGAGCGCCTCACCCCTCCCAAATGGGTGGCATCATTCACCCAAACGTGCAGAACTTAAGTTCCCACGAACACGGACCGTGGAATCAGTTTTGTCACGGTGTAATACCGCGTAAGTGTTTTAAAAATATCATAGTAAGAGACCAGGAGTTAATATTATATTTTTGCAGATGGCCCGCCTATGCCTAGAAACATTGGAGTTCGTGGACCACGGCACACCGTGCTGCTACGAGACCGCCTACCTGCTAGACACTGCGAATTTCCTGAGGAAACGTCACGGTTAACTTATAATACCAATAAACTTAACGTAGAGAGCATACGAGCGTCTTACTCTCCTCCTGAGCACCAGGTCTCTTATTTCATCTTATATGTACATGTTACTGTAAATGCTCAATGTTGGAAAATGTTAGGCATAGTGTAATAGTGTTTCTTAAATTCTATATATTGTCCATTAGATGCCAAGATTGATCGAATCGTCGGTGGATTCTGTTATGGACTCCTCCACATCGAGAATCCGTCGCGAGGACGAAGGACCTAGGTGGGAGCAGAACCCCATCAACAATGGAATGTCCATGGACAACCTCGCACCCGCTGCGGTAAGACATTCTGTTAAATTAATCCAAAGGACCATGTCATAAGAATAAATTCCTAAATTTCTAAATTTCCAAATTCTCATACTCTCTGACCATCTAAACATCTAAATATCTGACCACCTAAACATCTGAACACCTAAACACCTAAACTCTACGCCCCCAGGAATCGAGCGCACCCCGCGAAAAGGAGCGCGAGTCCCGAAGGTCCGCAGAGCGCTTCGAGCCGAAGAAGAAGACTGTAAGCAAGCAACCGTTACCCGGTTTCCATCAGGCGTTCGGGTCGACGGAAATCGGAAGGTTTTCCCGCTCAGAGTTCTTCGTGAACATGGTGGGCGAGAGTGGCGGCAACGTGGAGGTAGCTGACACGGAAAACAGCAACGTAAGTACAGATCGTATGTCAGAGGTAAACGGAGCTGCAGTCACCGCGTCGCGTGATACGTCTGCGATTACCACGACCGCAACGACGACAGTGAGAACTTTCGACGCCGAAGACAGCGAAGACACCAGCTTGGACGGCTCTAGCAACGAGCTCGTCGCGACGACTTCGATCGGCATGTACTGCGGACAACCGAGCACCCCTCGTTGGCACAGTCCTCACGTGGGCGCCATAGGTAGCGAAATTTAAGCGGATCGTTAATCCTTCTAAAGACTTTGGAGCATTTACTTCTGCTGTAAGTCAAATGGCGTCTTCTTACCAACTGCCAAACCAGTGCATTTTTGTGCGGGCCTATCAGGTCCTGTCTTTCCTAATTTCGTATACTTTTGTGTTTATGAAACTTCCGAGTGTGAACGAGTGTGTTTGAAAAATGGCACTGTGGGCAGAAAATGTTGTCAGCCTTCTTCTCTTTTCACGTTGTACAAAAAGAGGAAGACTGACAGTGAAACATATTCCCTCTGCTTCATTGTATGCTTACTTTAGAAGTATGTGCTCGAAGTTACAGACTGTTAAGATATTAATTTGGGAAGGTTGTCAAGCAGTGTCTGCATCTCAGGGCTGTAATACAAGTAACTTCGTCAAAAGACAACTTGTATTTCAACCTTGAGACACAGTTTAAAACCTTGAGACTGTTTACAACCTTCGCTACGAGTTATTGTAATTTGAAGACACTTATGTAGCGTAAATTTTTCTTATCGAAGACTGTTATAGGGTTTTGATTTTGTAGAAATGAATAGCCGGCGAAAGGGATTAATGATGCGATATGGACGCAGATTTCGTCCACTTGTCTTTAGGATTAAATTATTCCCTCCGATTTGGAATGGTCCGATAAGGTTTCGTACTTGACGAGAGCCAACGTTGAATCTCTAGTTAATGAATTTCCGTTTAAATTTATTTGCTGGCCGAGGTCTCCAATCTTTGTACAAAAATTATTTCACGGACTTTGAACGATCGGAGGTTGCGAATGGCGTACGAAACGTCGAGATTGTGCCTTTAATACGACGGAGATATCAAAGGTCTTTGAAATTTCTGGTCGAATCAAAAAGATAAAAAGAAATCAAAACAGCACGATATTCGCGGGTCTCGTACGTCAAACGTCAGGTCGAGCAATCCACATGAGTTATAATTCTTGACAAAATGTTTAAAGTAATTTAAAAAAGAATAATTGTGTAAATATTTACGAACGGTAAAAATTTATCGTTAGGGGAGATAGAGGTAAGATGGAAAAATAAATGTAACTTAGTGTAAGTTATTCTAAAAACTACTTTGTCAAATTGTACGCATAAACATAAACAGAAGCAAATTCTGCGTTACCAACAGAAATAACCATCTTAGCTCGACCTCTCCGCTGCTCATCCGTCGGTATATTTTCTGTCGTGCAGAATATATTCAATAATCTGTGGGTTGCTCGTACTTGGTCGAAAATATAATCAAAATGTGTCGATAATCGTATTTAATCGGCACCTTCCAACAAGTTGTTAAATATCGTCGATGATACACGAAGGTGTACCGGCGATGAATTATATGAATATATTAAATATATATTTAAAGAAGTATATATATACATACATATATATATATATTGTACTTATATGTATAATGGAGGAACGAAAACGCGCGACGAAGAGGTACATAAGTTATTTAGTAGATTATTTAGGCGACACGTATTGCCGCGCGGAGAAACGTATAAATAAAAGTGGACATAAATTGCGAACGTAGAAAGTCGAGAAACCTGAGAACACTTTTGCTCTTATATGTTGAAGGGTTGATGCATGGATTTTTTATTTTGCATTCAGAACTCGTTTACCTTTCAAATCTTTCGACGTACATCTATAAATTTAAGACGGTAGAGTAAGATAGCACGAGCGAAATAACGAATTGTGGCGGTTCAAGTAGTATTTCAATCTTTTATATCCATTTTAACGTTTAATAATCTATTTACAGAAACTTTGGGACCTTTTAAAATAGTGACAAATGTTTTTTAGAATTGCTAGCATATTAAGAATTGCGATCATTTAAGGGATTCGATTCTGTTCAAAATTCGTTTCATTAATCAGAATTCGAGTTTATCAAAATGTTACGAATAAGAGTTAATGCTCTTTTCACGTTCTGTTTGATCGAGTTCTGAATCCCGTGCAGGCACCACTGACTTTTATCGAGCGATCTATCGGTACATCGACTTGACATAATTCGTGCCAGCTACCCTGTACCTATTATGGGACCAAATTATAAAAGAAAAGCTTTTATTTCGCGTTCACCGTCGCGCTTACGTCCCACGTATTATCGGGTTTGAAAAGAACGGTAACCGTTCGCTAAATACTCGGCAGGGGCTGTAACCGTTGTGTCGCCACTACGCGATGTAATTCCACGCGTCTGTACATTGTAACTCTGCGCATTCCATCGTTACGTGTTGTAATTCTGCGCATTGTAACGCGTTGCAATTCCATGTAATTCTACGCAGCGAAATTGTACGAATCATGACCACCGTATTAGTGACTCAAATATCCTGCGTGGCAATATAACGGAAGTCAACGATGCAACTGTTCGCTAAATACTCGCGACAGGGGCTGTAACACCGTTGTATTGCCACGCTTCAATGCAATGTAATTCCACGCGTCTGTACATTGTAACTCTGCGCATTCCAACGTTACGTGTTGTAATTCTGTGCATTGTAACGCGTTGCAATTCCATGTAATTCTACGCAGCGAAATTGTACGAATCATGACCACCGTATTAGTGACTCAAATATCCTGCGTGGCAATATAACGGAAGTCAACGATGCAACTGTTCGCTAAATACTCGCGACAGGGGCTGTAACACCGTTGTATTGCCACGCTTCAATGCAATGTAATTCCACGCGTCTGTACATTGTAACTCTGCGTATTCCAACGTTACGTGTTGTAATTCTGTGCATTGCATCGCGACTCAATTCCATATAATTCCACGCACCGAAATTGTACGAGTCATGACTCATCGACCACCGTAATATCGATTCCTGCGTGGCAATATAACGGGAGTCTAGCGTCCAGACATTTAGCGACTCCAGCGTTGATTTAGCGAACGGTTACTCTCGCACTGTCCGCTCGTTTGTTCGAAACAAGAACTTGAAATTTTTCATGTAAAGCAACGATTTTATAATTTGAACTGGTCACAGATTTTACAAGGTTCTTTTGATTGTCCTGTAATTCGACAGTGAAGATTTAAAAAAACGTTTCAATGTGAAAAAGAACGAGTACCGTTTGATCGAGCGGACGGTCAACTTGAATCGTTGAAGATCGTTGTTCAAGATAGTCCAGAAAAGTAGAACTTCTCTGCGGAATAATTGTCAAACTGTATCTTTAGTCACTTTACAAATATGTCAATGTGATTCTGACTAAAATTTGAACAGGAATCACATTCACAATATTTATGAAATATTATTTAAAGTTAGCGAAGAACAAAGATACTTGAGAATTATGATTGGCCATATTTTTGTCTAACTTCTCTGGACTAAGAGGAAACAACGGATAATTAGGAACAGTTCGAGCTTTTTTTTCTCTTGGATGAACGAACGTCCGGGAAGTATGAAATGATGTAAATGCTGTGATTTGTTTTAACATTAAACGATGTAGTTATAGTATTTAACAGGCGTGAAAGCGTCGAATGTCGCGGCGTCGAAAGACGAGTTGTGATAGGAACTGCATAAATCTTAGAATCGTTGCTTTAACTTTTGGATTGTTGATAAGAGCACAAATACCTTGTGGTCCATCAGAATGATTCGAGAACAGAAATTCTAAATTATATTGGTATCAAAAATAATTTCCTAACACAAGAGTTTTATTAATCTAAGTTCAACGTTGTATAATTATTTGTGAAATGGACCAAAACGAAAATGTTTCATCGATGATCCAAAACTGAAAGCAACAGAAATTCCGTTGAATTGTAACCAAGCCAGTTTCGTCTCGTAAAACTCGGATCCTATAAGGAGATTTTTAGCGATGCGTTAATTACTTGAAATTTTAATAATTTTGTTACTTTATCGATCTGTCTCGTTGGCGATGCGGATTGTAACATAGAAATTAACCATGTCTAACGATTAAGAAAACGCCGTAATCTACGTTTTATTATCGGCGACGATATTAAGTGTAGAGCTATAGTTGTAAAAGTGTGAATCAGAAACGAGAACAGAGGTACAGTGTCGTACAACGGCGAAACTTATAACGTATTGATAACACGTAATCGTCTTTCTGTCTAATTATTAGCAATCTATTCACTCTAATCGTTAGTAAACGCGTTAAGGAAGCGAATGTGTATAGAAAACGAGAAACGATTACGAACCATTGTACATCTTTTAATCCTGCAAGTGCCAACGTTGGTGAGAAAAAAGTCCTTAACAAAGGCTCGTGTTATTGTATCGAATTCCATCAAATTTCGCGACTGCCTTGACTCTATTCATTTTCGCAAGCAAAATGTATTTACAACAAAATGTATTTACAGCAAAATGTACAGTAGAGTAAGGAAAATGGCGGTGGAAGACCCTTGTTTGGTGACCCACTACTAAATTTGACGTTGAAGAAATTTGCAGATTAAAAAAATCAGAAGGAAAAAGTCAGAAGAAATTTGTAAATTAATTTATAAATTTGAAGATGTCAAATTATTATAATTAGGGAATTTGTAACTTGTGAACAAGGAGATCCTGCACTTCCAAATCTACGACTGTACATTTACATCCAAATTGTATTCTGCAAAATGTACAGTAGAGTAAGGAAAATGGCGGCGGAAGACCCTTGTTTGGTGTCCATTACTAAATTTGACGTTGGAGAAATTTGGGGATTTGCAGATTAAGTCAAAAGAAATTTGTAAATTAATTTATAAATTTAAAGATGTCAAATTATTATAATTAGGGAATTTGTAACTTGTGAACAAGGAGCAGATCCTGCACTTCCAAACAACTGTACATTCAAATTGTTTTAGGCAAAAGAACACGAAAAAGAAAGTTGATAGAGTTAACGCAGCAGAATTTAAAGATTTTCATTCTTACGTGTACATTGATACAGTAGAACTTCTACGATAGAGACCAAAATTAATTATAACGATTGATTTCGTTCTGAATGCATAATTCTTAACACGGGGGTTCTACTGTATTGTTGAGCATAAATTCCTCAGACGATCAATATACATTATGAGTACTTCATTTATTAACAAAGCTTCCTATTTGACCTATTTGTCAATAATCATTTATCGTAGATCGTTCATGCTATATGTTGATCGTTCGAGGGCAATTCACGTTATCAGTTTGATGGAGCGAAATTTAACGACACTCGAGAAAAGAGAAAAACACAAAAAAAAAAAAACGAAAATGTTTAAACGAAAATAAACCGATGTCTATACGACAGTAAAGGCGGAGAGAAAAGAAGGAGATAAAATTGAAGTCTTGTCTTATTTTCTTCAGTTACACCCGAAGACCTACCTCTCCACACCAGTTATTTTTCCCTTCTCACCGAGATCCTGCGGAATCCTTGGAGCCTCGACTGCTATTCACAGGATCGCGGAAAACGGTGAGATTCTGTCGAGAATCATCCCTGATGATTGCTGCTGGTTTGCTGCTAGATCCAGGTGCGGAGTTTCTAGGATTTCCGATAATGTTGTGGTAAGAATTCGGTGACATTTTTCTCTGAAATTCAAATTGTAGAATTTTCATGAACAATGTAATTTTGCAATATAATGGAAATTATAGAATTATAGAATTTTAAAGAACAATATAATTCTACAATATAATGTAAATGATAGAATTATAGAATTTTTAATGAACAATATAATTTTACAATATAATGGAAATGATAGAATTATAGAATTTTTAATGAACAATGTAATTCTACAATATGATGTAAATTATAGAATTATAGAATTTTTAATGAACAATATAATTTTACAATATAATGTAAATTATAGACTTGTAGAATTTTTAATGAACAATATAATGTGAATTATAGAATTATAGAATTTTCAATGAACAATATAATTTTACAATATAATGTAAATTATAGAATTATAGAATTTTTAATGAACAATATAATTCTACAATATAATATAAATTATAGACTTATAGAATTTTCAATGAACAATATAATTTTACAATATAATGTAAATTATAGAATTGTAGAATTTTCTATGAACAATATAATTTTACAATATAATGTAAATTATAGAATTATAGAATTTTCATGAACAATATAATTCTACAATATAATGTGAATTATAGAATTGTGGAACTTTCAATGAACAATATAATTTTACAATATAATGTAAATTATAGAATTGTAGAATTTTCATGAACAATATAATTCTACAATATAATATAAATTATAGAATTGTGGAACTTTCAATGAACAATATAATTTTACAGTATAATGTAAATTATAGAATTGTAGAATTTTCTATGAACAATATAATTTACAATATAATATAAATTATAGAATTGTAAAACTTTCATTAACAATATAATTCTATGTCAAACGTTATCTCATAGTCAAACGTTAAATCTGTTATATCATTGAAGCCTAACCGCAGTCGCAGCTCGTCCGCCATTACATCAATTCCTATCTTTCCTACAGTTGATGGCAATATAAGAATCAATTATATCAAATTTATTTATTGATCACTTAATTTCATAACTTCAAAAATATTACCATACTAAAAATTTGTAGAATTGCACATTTTTGGACTACTCCCGTCACTCAGGAGAGAAAGAATGGTTCTACCAGAAGAACATGCTGAATCCGTCGGAGCTGCGTCGAGATAACTACGAGTCCAACGAACAAAACGATGGAAAGTACATAGTGATCGGTACATCAAGCAATAATAATCGAAACATTCCTAGTTTGTATAATGATGAAGAACCTTGTAAACCGGCTGTAAAAGTTGAACAGGACGACTCCTCGAAATCACCGAAGCAGGACGGAGATAACTGATTAAAGAAACTACGAAAATTGCTTTAAACATATTCTAAACTTATGTAGAAAGTATTGCTGAAGTTTAAATAATCTTAGTATAGATAAGTCATTCGAATGATTAATATTAATTTCTTGATACATTTATGTGCGATATTGTAACATTCTTTTCTATATGTTTTACTGTAGTTTGCAAGATACGTTCATTATGACATGTACATGCTTTCAGTTTGTTTAAAAAATACATTTGTACGTTCTACTTATACAGAATTTTAAGAATTAACTCCTGTATGTGTATGTACACATGTACGTTCTACTCATGGCCTATTTATGCAGCAATATTTTAAAAATTAATTTCTATATGTATATGTACATATGTACGTTCTACTCATGGCTTATTTATGCAGCAATATTTTAAAAATTAACTCCTGTATGTATATATACACATGTACGTTCTAATGGCCTATGCAGCATTTTAAAAATTAATTCCTATATGTATATATACGTTCTAATGGTCCATGCAGCATTTTAAAAATCAACTCCTATACAATTAAACTCAAATTTTTGTTCCTAAAAGAATGTAAGATCAAAGAAAAGAACGTAAAGTGATGACCCAACATCCGAAGATACAAGTTGAGCGATGTCCGACCGTCAATAAATGGAATTAATCGCTTCCGTTTCTGTGTAAGGATCCCACCGGTAGAATGCAATTTGTAAATAAAGGAACAAAGGTAGGTACGTCGATGGTAGTTTATCTCAGCGATTGTAATTGTGGATGTTTATTGTAGACGAACGAGTAGGAGGCGGCATTCTTCAAACGCGATAAAGGAACATCATGGACCTCCCAATCCGTCAGGTGAGCTACCTAACCGGCAGGTAGTGACGAGAATCCGTATCGTAAACGAGTCGTGCAACCGGTGAGTCGTTGCATCGGTTTTTCGAGGTAAAGGTCCTCTTTTTATTGCCCTAGCCACCGTTGATGCATCCGGGTAGAATCGCAACCATGCAACTTATCGACTACTTTTTCTTTTAATTAGTCGGCACCCATAAATCCATAAAAGTTGTATAAATAGAAATTGGTGATGTCTAAGATGTATGATATTTCAGGAAAGCTGCTACCTTGAGCTGTTACTTTGAGAAGAAACACGTTTACTTGTGGACAGCGAGAAGAGGAAGATTTTGAATCAACAACCACATCTTATTTATTGCGTTTAGATTTAATATAAAGAAACGTAACGTGTTCCTACTTATTTGAACTACTTCCAATTTGCTGTAAAACGCTCCGCTAATAATCGAACTGCAGAGAGCTGTCGAACAAATTACGAATCTCCGTCGACGGGTTCGTTTAACAACGATCACAGTCCGTTACACGTCCGTAGCTGCGCATCGGCGATATCGCGACTTTTCCCTTCACAAAATTACTAGCACAAATATCTGTCAGGGCTGAATGGTTACTTTACCGGCCAAAAGCGCGCGCGATGGCAAACAAGAAACGGTCCTGGTCAAATATCTACTCGCGATACATCGGCCAGTCGACGTAACTTGCTGTTGATTTTTGTCATTTGACTCGAAATGGTCAGTCTGTCTGTCTGGCTGTCTGTTCGTCGAACGGTTAACTGTTCCATCTGCAACGATAGCTCTCTGACGTTCAACTTTGAGTAACCTTGGAATACTGTAGGCTGCAAAAATTATATCAGCGACAAACAAGTGTTAAATGATAAATAAGCGTTGAATGATAAACAGAATGAGAGTTGAATGATAAACAGAATAAGAGTTAGACAATAAGCAAAAATAATTTGAGGTTTCACAAGGGATGTGTAAATCCTTACTGAGTTAGGGATTAAAGAACTTGGAAAAATGTTTTCAAGCATCAGACATTTTGTCAACGATAGCAGAGGATCCTCGAATTATTTTGACAAGTACGAAGAATCATTGTAAATTTACCAGTTCAGCTGGTCCGGTGTCTTCTGTATTTCCAAATTTTCCAAATCGCACAACATCAGGACACTCGCGATCGCTAAACAAATCCGAGTGCACGAACATCCGTCACCGCAAACTCCGATCTTTATTTTTGATCGAATGGACCGGTAGTTCCTTCCGTCGAAAAAACCGCGAACTGCCGTTGGAAGACGACAATCCATGGTCCGTCGAGCAAACAAACGTCAAAGGCCGCGTCGAAGAAAGAGAAGAAATAGAAAAAAGTGTGAACGTGGAGCTCGAGGAGATACCAAGCGAAGACGATCGACGACTGTCGCGTGGGCGGACTGACGGACCTCGTGCTTTCCAGAGGATCGACCAACCGACGTGGAATCGTAAAATGGTAGCGTGCATGGATTGGCCGATGAAGCAGCGAAAAGGCGGCGACCGATGTCCTCCGTCGAGGAAAAAACCGTCCGAACGCCAGTGGAGTCGGTCTGGACGAATGCAGAGGCTCGTGGCCAATCGTGTAGGCCCGTTTCGAGGCCTCCTGGCCGCCATCTTGCCCCCGGAGTTTCCTAATTTACAGTTTAATTAGCGTCCAAGGAACAGGAGAACCGTGCACGGGCATCGATTGGACGGTTCACCGAAGGTACCATCGTCGAACAGAGGAGAAGAAACGTCGTCGAACAGAGACGACGATATGTCAGCAGTCAGTCTTCGGTCTCGTCTTCGCCGACTAGTGTGAAATATCGCGCCCAAGTGTTACGAGCACGACCACGCGGCTACGGAATCGGATAGTCCTCGCGAACGGATAATACTCCCCGTCCCTTTTCACTTTTCTCGACATCCTTGAGAATCGGTAATTCTTCATCGAACTGTATCAAGCGGAAGTTCTTTTCTCGGGTAAGTGCAAAACCGACACCCGATAACAACCGCTTGTATCTCTTATTTATGCGTAGGTACACTAGTGGACAGAATTGTAACTCCAAAATTACCGGGATAAGGACTTAAGGTGGTTGTATCGCGAAAGTTGGTCACTTTGACAAATGAGGTAATCGTGGTGATTATTAATATACATGTTACTACATGTATTATTACATTAATATACATGCTATTTTAAATTCAGTTAATTCCTTTCAAATGATACTAATAATTAGTTATTAATATTATGTACATCCAAAGTTTGAAGAAGTTTCGTAATAAAGGTTTGTGATACAACTACCTTAATATCATACTTAATGACAAAATAAATAGTGAAACAGTAGTGTTGGTAACTCGAACCCATAACAACCCTAACGTGCACCTCTCCTTCCAGGATTTTGAATCATCGAAACAGAAGAACTAGTGCAACATCTTCCGAGTCCCGAAACTCGGAAGGAAGAACCCAGAAGGTCGAAGAGGAAGAAAATGCAGCCGGCACCAGCCACTCCTGGTTCTCCAGCCCGCTCGTCCTGTTGCGAAAGAGAGCGCGAGAGGGAAGCGCACGAAGAGCGCGAAAGGGATCGAAACAACAGAATCGGCAGACAAAATCGAGGAACGCCTGAAGAAGATCGCGAAGAACAGAACGAAGATAGAATGGTGGTTTCTGGACAGAATCTGGCTGGCATGACGGTCAGCGGAAATCAAGGACTACCTCTTTCGTTGTCGCTCGAGGACAGAGATCTTTGGACCAAGTTCCAGTGCCTCACCAATGAAATGATTGTTACCAAAAACGGAAGGTGAGGGAAAATTTCACTGGAAATGGGACTTAAAAATTGAAGTGTGGTTTGAAATACAAACGGTACTGTAATTGGCGATGCGATTAGGTAAATTTTTTCGTGAAATGCCTACGGAAAGATTTCTATTTACTAATTATTCGTGGAATATTCATCCGGATGAATCATCTAAATTCTCGTAACGTTTTGTAACAATCCTTTTTTTCCATTCTGCACGTTCATTTTTTCTACTCCTCTGTGCGGTGTATATGAACTATTATTTTTACCTTCTACCTTGTTCGCACCCATGCTCTAATTAATACATTTTTACGCGCGACGGAGAGCCATCTTGGGATCTTTCTACGAGATGATTCTTCGACGTTTCTTCAACGCTGCTATTTTAAACGTGCAAATAACGCGGTCATCATTGATGCTTAGTGGATTAATTACTTCTTGTTGATTATTACTCGATGACTGCTTAACCATTGCATTGTAAGAGCCTACAGAATTATGTCTCATAAACAACTCATTACAATTGATACTCATTACGCTTGGTACTTACAATTGATCTATGAATTTAGTAACAAATTGGTAATTTTACAAAATCATAAAAGTTTTTAAATATAACAATTGTCGATCTTACAACATTTTATCCACGCTGTATTTCGTTATATTATTTAACAGCTACTGTTATCAGTCATAAAGTAACAATATGCGCAACTGTAGGCAATCAAAATCGAATAAGTTATTAGTGACAACATAACGTTTGTCATAAACCGAATGAAAGGAAAAAGAGTGAAAAAACCGGACAAGGTTGTCGCGAGCCGGCGCGGCGGATCAAAAGATATTCGTTAGATTGTATCCGACTACTTTTTACGATTGGTATATTATTAAAAAGGATTACAGTTTGTCGACCGCGTTCTTCATGAGCAGGCAAACTGTCCGCAGGTTACAGCTCAACCGGAGAATGTTTTACGCAGGATTTCGTGAGCATCGTAAAATTTTATTACCGCCGGCTCGATTCTTTCTGCTGTTCGCCGCCTTCGGTGTTACTTTCATTAGTGTTTATACAATTTCCGTTCCTTCTGGGCCGCGAGTTTCGTTATCATTCTACAGAATTATCATCTGGTAGCTAGTACCATCAAATGTTCAATTTAGATCGAGATAACACGTTCTCGCGGAAGGTCATTCATTCTTTTTATTTCCAGACGAATGTTCCCGGTTGTTAAGGTTGTTGCGCGAGGACTAGAGCCGAAAGCTATGTACACTCTTCTGCTGGAGTTCGTTCAGGTGGATCCACACAGGTAATTCACAATTACTCGTGGTGGACGTCGTAAATTGTTATCTCATCTTTTTCCTGGAGCAACGGTACTGAGCGCGATTCTAAACTGATTAGAACATTATTTTGCATACAATGTCGGACTGAATTTATGTAACCTCTATTTATCAAAGTGATCACCAAATTTATTTCTGACAGATGGAAATACGTGAACGGAGAGTGGGTGCCAGGTGGAAAGGCAGAGGTGGCTCCTCCGAACCCGATTTACATTCACCCCGAGAGTCCGAACTTTGGATCCCATTGGATGAAGGAGGCTGTGTCGTTCGCGAAGGTGAAGCTGACGAACAAATCGAACGGCAACGGGCAGATAATGTTGAATTCCTTGCACAAATACGAGCCCCGTGTTCATCTAGTTCGAGTAGACGCTGTGGAACAAAGAACGGTATAAATAAGTTACCATTGTGCGCAAAGTGGAGATTTTGATTTATGAATTTGTCCAGGTGCTCACTTACCGTTATCCTGAAACACAATTCATAGCGGTGACGGCCTACCAGAACGAAGAAGTGACGAACCTGAAGATAAAATACAATCCTTTCGCTAAAGCGTTTCTTGATGCTAAGGAGAGGCCTGCTGATCCACAGACTTACCCACAGTGTTAGTAAATTTTTCTTAAACAGAAATGGTACAGTAACAGAGATGTATAAATGAAATAAATTTACAGACACCGGGGCTTGGTTTTTGCCGCAACCTACCATGGGGTACGAGTACAACACCGCCATCGCGGCTGCTCAAAACCAGGCATCAGTGACGGTCAACAATCATCTCTCTAATCCCTGCACCGTCTCCACGGCTGGCCACAGGAATACCTGCAGGTCGACGCCGTATACCCTCAGACACAAGTACATTCAAGATGGTAAGTCCTTAAGCTTATTCATTTTCTATAATAGTGTTCTATAATTTTTAATCTGCAAAGTCAATAAAAGAATCAGCTAACTTTTTGCTTTTTGTTACACAGCATACGTAGCAACGCCAGGTTGGTCGCCAAGAAGTCCAGAGTCCCTGCAAAACTTGAACCCAGCCTGTTTACCTGCATCGCAAGAGTGGCCCACTTCTCCGTCGCCGTCGCCCACCTCGTCGTCGCACTCGGTGTTCAGTAGAGGCGTCGTTGGTACCGCGTCACCTACCACAGCCACAGGGTGCACCTTATACGTGCCTTCGAATCTGTCTTCTGTTCCTCAAGAGCACAGCCATTGCACTGATACCTCCGCTTGGATCCACCCGACCGCTCTCTCGGAACAGCAACAGCAGCAGCAACAATCCTACTTGAATCTCAATCTGCACCTGCATCATCAGATGTCGTCGTACGCGTCGATTCCACATACGGGATTGCATCATTCGTTGCATCCAAATGGCACGGATGCAGTCCCTCCGGTTGATGAATATGTTGTCCACGAGTATCACGCCTCGCCTGTTCAATCGACGACGCCTGACCGTCATCCTCAACATCATCACTCTCAGATGTTGCACCTGCAACCGATACAGCAGACCGGGACGGTGTCTCCCGTTAGTGTCGAATACGACGCTCCCCCCAAGGACCATCATATATCTGTTAATTATTCGGATCAAAATACGGACACGTTGAATGATGTGCAGTCCGATGAGAATAGGAGATATCTGACGACGGTCATTGATAGACATCATCGACAAGACTCCGATATCGCGGCTAATGATCATCAAACTACGGCTTGGACGCCTCTGACACCACCTCCTGCTCCACAAACTACGGCGATTTGATCGAAGTACGTTATGGTTTCGTTACGAAATAGAAATACTATTTGATTTTTATACATATTATCCCGATAGTCAAGTGAATACTAGGGATCTGCGAGTAGCCTAATGTCAAAGATTTAGATTGGCTGCGGATGAATTTGAGGAGGTGTAACTTTGAAAATGTTTCTAATGTGAAGTATACGACCTAGATAAGTAGTTCGTATTCGCACATCCCTAGAGATTACATATTAATTTGTCGCGGTACCCAATTGAGTGCAATACAAACAATTGATAACTTGAAATATTTTGGTAACATGAGAAGTGGATGTGAAGGGTACAGGCACAGAGAAGTTTTATTTAGTGCTTGATTCATAAAAAATTGAATATCGATTTCTCAGAAATAAATCCGTCCCAAGATCGTGTCTTAATATTTTTAGATGATATGTATTAAGGATAATCATTGAAATAAAATATGCTAAACGTGCACATATCGTTTCACCTTCCTGAAAGATAAAAGATGTACAAAGAAATGTTGCAACGATTTGCTCATACATGATGTACAATAATTTATTCATAGACAGATGCTCATACCTATTCAGCTCCTCTTTTTTACACTGAAAGCAATGAAGGCACTTTCACATTTTGTTCGTAAGAACTTTCTAAAAGTTTATATACAAATATAAACTTGTAACTGTACGTGTACAGGAAATAATTTAATTTGATCGTAGCGACAATTTACAATTACAAAAAATTTTAATAAATCAATGATTTATATAATTACAAAATGGTACACTGAAAATGTATATATTAAAATATTTTTCATTTCAGGAAGTATCCAGATCCTATCCAATTCCTTTGCACATAATATCATAAATAATATCTACTTCTTAATGAAATTTTTTTAAACTTCTATACATTTATACAAACTGAAGATAATTGTACACAAGATTATACATTAACCGAACCAATGATTGCCCATGCAATCTCTATTCCATTCGGTCTGACACACCCAACACCAATGATAACCACATCCTGCTCTGGTGCAAACCATGTGCATACATCCACCTTAAACACAATATTTCAATACATATTAAAATATAAAATTACTCATTATTGAACAAATTGTAATATAATAGAATACCATCTCTTTCTGTTGGTGTCCTACATTTCGGGCACGGTTTCGTTGAAATTTGTATAGTTTTCTTACTAGCTTCATCCCATTTTGCCTGAATAAGATATAATTGAGTAAATTTTTGTATCAATATAAACAAAAAATTTGATCTACTTACATCTTTAGCTCTTTCAGGATCAACAGAATATCCAGATTTCTGTGGTCCATTGAGAGATTCAGATGGTTGCAATTCACACTCCCCTAGATGGAAACCTTGTAAACATCTTCTACAAAAGACATACTAAATCCGATAATATATAATTAATATTTAGATCTTCCTTCTTCATTTTGTAAAATGTTTTATGTATATAATTACCCCACAACCACCAATGCATTGAATTCTTCTGCATTCGTCGTTACTGCCATCATCTGGAGATGCTGGTATAATACCCATACCACAATCTGGTCTTGGACACAAAAGTCCACCAGCACGTAAAACATATTCTTCTGTACTAAATCTTTGGTATTGTTCATACTGTAACACATATGTTATTAATATTTAAAGGTACTTAAAAATTCATATATTTATCATTAAATACCTGTTCTGGAGTCAGGAGGTGAAAATGATGGACCTCTGGTATAAAAGAATCTGAGCATCCTGCTGGACATGGCAAAGTATAATATCCTCTAGTTTCATCAAACTGAAATTGACGTTCTCTTAAACGAACTGAGCAATAATCTCTGAAGCAGTCAAGGCAAGTTACATGGCCTGCCTCACACGGGAAAACTAACACCATGTCTCTATTAAAATAATTCTGCATAAGAATCTTTCTATTTCTTACTGTCTGTAATATTCATATTAATTACCCAATATCTGTACATGCGAGACAAGGTATCTTCCTTAAATTTGGTTTGACAAGATAAAGAGGAACAGCTTCATCTTCTTCCCCTAGACTAGCATGTTTTCCACATTTAAAATAGAAACGTGCATACAGAACTTGAGATTCTGTATCATCAGAAATCAATTTAGGTGCAGTACAAAAATCATTTTCACAGTGAACAGTTATTCTCTGTGGTTGTAATACATCTAGCCAGCTTTGAGGATCTCTGTCTACAGTAACTGCTCCACTGTTGCAGGTTGCACATTTTACCCGCAATTTTCCAACCGTGACAGCTCTGCATGGTGTTGAACAATAGACAAAAAAATGAGCTCTATTCTCTTTTTTCTCTACAAACAAAAAATTTTTATGAGATTACAAGTGTCTTTGGTATTTCAAGAACTACAGTCAGTAAATATTCACTTTAACCATTTGTTTTTATCCTTTAAATGGCTAGGATTATTCTACCTTCCAAGGATGAATTTTCTTGTGTATCTGATTCATCAAAAGGTAAATCTGTAAGAGTTTCATTCATTGGTTTCCCACCGCTCTCATTTAATTCAGATGATTCTGATAATTCTTCGATGGTAGCTGTTGTGTCCCTGCTTTTATTAAGCTTGTGGGACTGAGTCCGAATCGCATGTAAGATACTTTGTTGACCCAAATCACACTCCTAAAGCAAGTGAGGTTATTATATGTAAGCAGTTTTATACTTTAAAAATATAGATTGTCAACAGAATTAACTTATGGTATAAATAAACTTACCTCTATTATTGTTGAATTATGGAGTTCTTTACCTGCAAATATTATTTTTATATCTTCAGGCGATATTCCCATTCGTGATGCTATTATTTCTTTTACATTTTTTATGTCCCATTTTGGATCTAAATCGACGGCAATTGTGCGTCCCGTATTTGTTTTCACATATATACTTAGCAAATTTGTTACTTTTCGTTTACTAAACCAAATTAATTGTAACATTGTCAAAAACACGTTCCGTATGAAGTCAAAAAGGAAACTCATACCAATTACTTCGAACGTCGTTTATTTCGATCTTTAAAGCAAGAAATAGACAGAAAGTTGACTTAACGTATAAGCTAAAAATAAAACAATATTTAAATGCTAAAATAGCTGCAATGAAAATTGTCACAGAATAAACAGCTACGAATATTTAATTTAATAACCATTTATCTTTATTAAAGCGTATAACAGTTTCAAGCGTACTATATACATGTAATATGTCACATCTTAATTAATTATAACCTCTCTCGCAGTGATGTTTGAAATCATGTACATATAGCGCGTGACAAGTAAAATGGCGCTGTAGGAGAAGGAAACGCGCCACTCGTTCGTTCTTACCTTGTAAAATTTCAAATTTAGAAAAACTTGGGAATCGGTATATTTATAAACTTGGAAATTTAGATATCTGATCTTTTAGAAACTGAAGATTGTAAGTTTCGGATTTGAAAATGATCAACTTCACATATGCGAAAGCAAATAGTGGTAAGGTCCCTTACTTAAAATATACAAGCGTAATTAGAAGTTCCACGTCTTTAGGTATAAACACGATTATATTTCGTTCGATACATAGCAATACATTCCAAAATATACAATAAAAAAACTTGTATACAAAAATATATAACAAAATCGCCGCTACAGAATATTCAATATTTAACGATATTGAATACTTTGCATTAAATGTAAACGTAAATTTCATAAATAAATTAATACTATCAGGATATTTTATTTAAATGCTATTTAAATATGCTCCCATGCTTGTGTTTCTTTATTGTATCGTACGGTAGATAACACTTCTACCGTCCTAATCGCAGGTTTATTTTTCGCGGTTATTCTTTGTCTTCTCGTGACGTTTTCGTGTTTCTTTACTCTCTTCAACTTTGACAACCTAGATGTCGTTGTAGTTTCATCTAACGACATTTCATTAGGGAAACTTTTTTCTTTCGCATTCAATCGTGATGCGAACTTACGAAGCTCATTGATTCTTTGCAATTCCGAATCTGATATATCTGCCGCCATAGTCCTCGAACGTTTAGACTTGAATTCAAAACATTCAAGCCTTCTTTTGTTTCTCGTTCCATTTGAATCCTTTTCGACATTACGTGGGCTTCTTAAAGGACTCGAATTCTCTTTTACCTTTCCTTTTTCAGCTTTACATTTATGGAGAAACTGATTCAACGTCATCCGTTGTGCCGTTCCACTGTTCCCTCCAAATTCCACGTCCTCCTGCGCAGGAAAACAGTAATCGTCGTATGTTCGAGACCATTTTCCTAAGGATTTATCCCAGTGTCCATGCACGACATTCATGTCCTTGTGTAAGCGTAACTGAAAATCTTTCCAATTTTTCTCTCCTTCGTTCGTAACTGCATTAAGATCGATGTCTTCATCTTTTAAATTATAATTAGTAAGTAAATGATGAATATTTATTAAATGTTTTATTTATAAATTTTTATTGTTTTACTTACCTTTTCCAGTCTCCCCACTCTTTCCTTGATGCGAGGATGTATGCGATATATTTTCGTAATTTAAAGGGGTAGCAAGGTACTTGCCAATGTTTGTACAATTATTCTGTACGAAATTATCCCAGAGTAGATCACTCGACGTCGTAGGAACCCTCACATCTATCAACCATTGTTTACATTTTTCAATGCTTACGTGTTTTTTGGAATGCCTTGGGTTCCTTACTCTTAGGTACGTCCTCACTGCATTATCTCTCTCTAAAAAGATACAATTTAAACGTAATTTATAGATGTATCAAAAGATGACTTCTCTTCTTAATTCTACTAAAAATATCAACTATTACATTTAATACTTATCAAGTAAAATTAAGTACTTAGAAATAATGGTTGATCTTCGTCATCAGAGTCATCCACTGGTGAAATAAGAAACGGCAATTCCTTTAAGGGTAATGTGTCCTTATTTTCCGCAAAGGTGATCTTTCTGGGACTTTCTATCTGCCATTGATTAAATCGGAGAGTCGGCGATTCCAACCGATCGTCAAGAAGGCGCGGAGCGTCTCGAACATGTTCCGGAGACTTTACATCCATAAACAAAACATCGTCGGAATCGGAAACTGCTTTCTTGTTAGAACTATGTAATGTCTCATCATAAACAGACTGTTCCCACTTTGTTTCCCAATCACTGTCAGAGTCCTTTTTAGACTTCCGTTTCGTTTTTCTCCTTTGTTTCTTTCTCCTCGTCTTTTTTTTCGTTTCTATAGTTCTTCTTATTATGTCTTTATTTACTGTCTTCGCACTCGACGAGGAGTTTGTGTCAACTGCGGATATACTTATACTGCTCAATCTATTACCCTCAGTTACTACTGGCGTACTACAAAAATTGGACTTTCTTTTTCGTTTCAGCTTTTTCTGAGATTTATCGAACGAAGAAGACATCTTGATAATGAGTCATGCACGTGTAGTATCAAAAGCGTGCGATAATTCCGATATCATCAGGAAGTACCGGATATTGCAAGGGCCCGTATACTACGTACACGTGAATCACGTGCAAACCTATATCAGGTTTAATATCAATACCGAGTTTCCAATTTCCGTTTCCGTTTTATGGTCCAACCATTCCATGTTCTTTAAAAATGTCCAATTCTTGAGATCTACTCTTATGTGTTTATCCGTTCCATATTACTCGACGATCGGAACTAAACTAATAAGAATTGTATACAGGTCTTTGAAATTTGAACGTAAATATACGTACAATGCGGAAGTTGTTATTGACTCAAAATTTAACCGTCTTCTGAAATTTGTCTTTGTGAACGTTAGTAATTAGATAACGATTAGAAAAATTAATATTTATCTTCTTTTTGACGTACACTGGTAAGAATCAAACAAGAATGCGTAGGTTGAACATACATTCTAAAATGACGCATTTTTAAGAAAACTAGTCGCTGTTAATTCTTCAAAGGTTAATCAATACATCGAATTACGTCGATCATCTTTCGAGAAAAAAAAAGTAAAAATACTACTTTCACACAAACGGTGTTCTTTTTTGTTACATTCTCATTTTGGAGTTTTATTTTGTTATCATTGTCACAAACTTACGATTATTATTTTTACATACACAGTTTTTTTTTATTAATTGTTATTATACATTTCTGGTATTTAAATATTTATCGTGTCAGAAATTTATTTTACTATTTTCAAATTTTGAGATTTTGGGGGGTTGCTGGGGTTAGCGCCCTGTTGATACGGCACTGGTATCTAAAGGTAGCCACTACCCGAGATGCTCAGCACTCAGTCCACGCTGGATTCCCGCGCCGTTTGGTTCGCGTCGTAGCGTTCCTGTAAATTTTAAATTTGACAAGTCGTATCACAATTTTCAAATCGCGTCTTGTTCCTTTTTGCCACAATTATAATTACAAAGTATTCCGTTTGATTTTGATCAAATAATAATTCGTAAATCGTGTCTGAAGACCGGAATCACGAAGGTTAGGAGAACAAATCAGAAGGGCGAACGCGATTAAGGAAACACGATGCCAGCGGATGCGGAACTCAGTAATCTGCTTAGCAGGAGGCAAAGGATCAACGAAGAGCTGGAAGAGGGGAAAGAAGTGAAAAAGCAGTACAAATTTGTGAACGTTTACACCGAATTTCACGAGCTGTCCCGTCGCGAGATCAAGCAGTATGAGCAGACCTTCAACAGGTGAGTACTTTATCCTTTTTTTTCCTTTACGTATACCCGTGTATCGCATCGACAAAAGAGGAAAAATGATGCCGTTCATTGTCGTCTTATCCGAATGTCTTTGAATCGATCGTTTGGATCAGTTTTCCTACACTCGAGATACGATTTCACGTGCGTAGAAAAATTTGAACGTGATTGATTCGTGCGACCGTAGTTCTTAAGCCGGGTCTGCACACGATGCAAATTTTTGTTTACGCTAACAAACATAATTAACGTGAACGTATGCATAAATTTTCGTTGCGTTCAGCGTTCGTAAATCGTTACATAGCAACGAGTGTGAATTTATCGTGGAAATCTTTACGTCGAATTTCATATTCTACGCACGGCGTAAATTTTTTCCAGTGTAGACACGGCTTTAGGTTGTGAAACCGGTGTGAACACAATTTTCATTTTAAAATATACGAATAAAATCTAGTAAGTGTTTTTTATTATTCCAAACATATACATGCGGCATATTTGACCGTAGTCAAAATTGTCAAATTGTCAACCATCTTTGATTTCACGTAATGTGTATCGTTGATAGGCTACTAATAAAAATTTATTCACTTAGAAATTAAACGTATCGTTCATAGTTATTGTTTGAGGAAATTATTTGTCTTTAGTGCCAACTAGAAATTGCGAGATAAAGCGTACAAGGAAATCGAAAGTGAATCACAACTCCTGTCGCACTCTGCGGTTTTGCTTTTTGTTTACGTTTACTCGCTCGAGTTTACATTACTACCTACAGACAGATCGTGTTGCTTTGGTCAGATCGTTTCTATATGTACAAGTATAGAACGAAATGAAATAACGTTATGGGTCAGTTGAAACCTATCGGGGTGAAAAACAACCTATCTTGCTGCTGCTGTCGATAATGTTATCAATAAATATCGAAATGCCATCGATGGTTCGATACATCGAACTATCGTTGTAGTACGTTGTAACGAGTAATTTTATCAAATTTAATTACTTCTAATTAGATAACACAGATTACACGTACTTGAAGTTTAAACAAAAATAAATAAATTCGATTAATGAAACACTATGAAATTTCTCATTTTTTTTAAGATCGAAACATTAAGACTATTTATCGATTGTCAAGGCAGAATCGATCAGTTTCGATTGGTCGATCAATCTTTCTATCTTCGGATTTTCTATCTATATTGTTCTAGATTTATCCAGAATTAATCGTAAGATTTTTGACAAGATATCAAGATTTTTCTCAAGAAGGTGTTTAATTCGTATTGTTAGTAAAGCGCAGGCGTATTTGTCCAATTGTCAAAATTGATTTTTCTCGATAACCTTGAAAATACCGTGACAGTTTCGTTTAATTAAATAAATCTAATAATCGAAAGTGGTACCGAAATCTGTGCCACTGCAGTTATTTTTATGTGGTATATCGAGTTCGAACGTTAAGCGTACTCTCGCAATTTACCTTGTTCGAACGAAACAAGGGAAAAACGAAGGAAAATGGAAAAGTCACGCGCCAGTCGTTACGAAACCGCAGATGGCAGAATTCGTGACGTAGTTATTTCGTAGCACGAAGAAAAGACTCGAGGGAAGAGAGCAAGTCGTGTTGCGGAGCCAGCACACACGACCTCGAGGTTTGTCCTCCGTCTCTCTTGTTCTTCTTGCAGGTATTTCGGAGCGAACCGGACAGCAGGTTTGACAAGGCAGAACCAGGGTGGACGGCCGAGCGAGAGCAGTTCGTGTATATACCGTGAAAAAGTTGCGTCGCGTAATATACGATCTAAATTTATAATTTAACGTTTACAATTCTAATTCGCGTCGGTCGTTGCCCATAACCTATACTACATTTTAAAACCATGAATTCTTTTTCTCAATTCTTGTTAAATTTCGAGTACTTTTTTCTGTCAATGTTCTAATAACCGATTAAAATCTGATCGCGTTACACCGACTATAAATACGTATCGCTTTTCTGCCCTGTTATAGATACAGGTTCGCTGACATTTGATAGTTTAGTCAGTGGATGCACGTAGGTTGCAGCTATCTGTTGACCACTTCCGGTTTCACTAACCGCTTTCAAATTTTTTGGTATTAATGTAATATGTAACACCTCTCATTTTTAACTGTGATACTTTGTATTATAACTTCTATGATAACCGGATTAAATAAGAGGGAACAGTAAATAGAAATTAATATATATAGAATTTATATATTAATTAATTAATTAATTATATATATATATTAACAAAAAAAAGTAAATTAAAATATGTTAAATTATTATTTATTTACCAACGGTTTCATACAAACTTCTGGTGAAATATAACGTTTCGTGTAATGTACACTGTCTAAAATTATGAGCTCAGAATTCTTGTCGTGAAATTCGCGCTAGTAAAACGACCTTTTACTTTTACTTGCACAAAGAAATCACCTCGATTCGAACGTGATTAGGTTTAGACTTAGATTTTTAAACTTTTTCTATCCCTTTTATCTTTTTCTCCTTTCACGGCAGTTACGGGGGAGAAAATCGTGACCTATTCCGGCATGGTCCGTGTTGCAATAAATTCTTCCCACGTGTAAAATATTATTCGTTCTGTGGTCACGCGTGGCTCACGCTATCATTGCGTATTAGCTCGATAGAACTACAATGCAACGAGATGTAGGGATAGATCACTTCCGCCTCGAGATCGTTCGAAGTTCTCGTGCATGGTTGACTCGTGTCCAGGTTGATGAACATCGTTAATACGTCGTTGTTTTGTGGACTGCAATTTTCACGTACTCCCGAATTTCTCGCGTGACAATGTTATTCGCACGTTACCGGAAATGATCAGCACCGGTGTGTTCGTTTCATGACTAACCACCTCAAAGTATACGTAACACTTTGATTCACACGCGTGTGTACTTGATGCATGATTCACGAGGCAAATTGTCAGGTTGCCCTCCTCGTCGCTGTTCACGTTCAGTTCCCTCGATAAAACGTTGAAACGGAACGCACGATTGAATTAAGCTCGTTGAACAAAGTGGACGTTCAGACTCGTTTCGGAAACGTCAATGAAAATTGTCCACCGGACTTGATTTCACGTTCACTTCAATCATAACATTACTTTTTCAATTATCTCGGACGCTGCTTTTAAATTCCTCGTGATTGTGCTAGGTCATGCATCGAATCGCTGTTCCGTAGATCGTGTAATATCGTTCGTTAACGGGGAAAGGGTTAAACGCTTACGATCGCAGAGATTTTCGCAGAATTGAACGCCGCGAGAGAATGACGAAAGAGAGGTGTAGATGTGATGGGAAAAAGGTGCAAACCGAGCGTGACTGCTGAATAAAAGTGAAAAAAGTCGACGATACGCTTTTATTGTGCACGATCCTTAATATGCCGGCTAACTTCCTGTATTCGAGCTGTACTTGATTTTCGCTGATTCGCGAGACACCTCGAAACTGCGACCGAAGTAATTATCGATATTAGGTGAACTCGCATTGAACTTTTCAATCATCGATACTTCTATTTATAGTAATATTTATTATGTTTTAATTGTGTTAGGATTTTTACAGGAAGTTTCTGTGCACAGTGTAGGATAGTTTCAATTTTTCTCAGTCATAAATTACCTAGATCTCAATTTCCCCAAATTTCCTAGATTCCAAATTTTCCGAATTCCCTATATTTCAAATCCCCACAGTTCTCTAGATTTCAAATTCCCCAAAATCCCTAGATTCCAAATTCCCTAGATTTCACATTCGCAAAATTCCCTAGATTTCAAAACCCCAAATATCCTTAGATTTCACATTCTCAAAATTCCCTAGATTTCAAATTTTCAAAATTCCCTAAATTTCAAATTCCCCAAAATCCCTAGATTCCAAATTCCAAAAATTCCCTAGATTCCAAATTTCAAAAATTCCCTAGATTTCACATTCGCAAAATTCCCTAGATTTCAAAACCCCAAATATCCGTAGATTTCACATTCTCAAAATTCCCTAGATTTCACATTCTCAAAATTCCCTAGATTTCAATATTCAAAATTCCCTAGATTTCAAACTCCCAAATTTCCCTAGGTTTCAAATTCTCAAAATTTCCTAGATTTCTAATTTTCCAAATTTCAAACTCCCTAGATTTCAAATTGCCCAGATTTCGAATTCCCCAAATCTCAATTTCCCCATATTCTAAATTTTTTAATTAATAATTTCCCTAGTTTTCCACAACTTTTCCCAGATTCCGCAAATTCATTAAATTCCTTATATTTTCAAATCCCTAAATCTGCAAAATGCCTTGAAAAGACAAAGTTTGCAACGCATGCAATTTTGAAACGATCGACTCGAACAACTCGATCGGCAAGTATTCAAATGACCGATGCTTAATTAGGTGGCGCATTTACAGGATTCACTTTCGCGCGGAATGTATAATCGATTTGAATCCTGCAAACAGAATTCGATGTTCTCGAAAGAAAAATAGGTTTGCTACTTTGGCGGAGTTGTCGCAATAAGCATCGAGCGAACCGTTACCTCAAAACTATTCAGAAAGATCACGCGTTCCGAATACATAAACGATGTTAGAATTTATTCGAGAACGTTGCTCGCAGACATCGTGAAGATATTTCATATCGATCACCTCGATGGCTTTCATAGGCGACTTGCTGTCGACACTGCTCTCATTTTTTTAATTAATAATTTTAGTGGAAATTAATAATGCAATTATTATGTGTTAATAATTCAAGTGAAACGTTCCGTGTTAATTAATCAACTAAATTCAATATTACGTATCAAATTGAAGAGTGAAAAATAAACAAGGCCGCTAGATTACATTTCTGCGGAAAACACTTTTCTATTAATAGAAATGTTCGTAATCGAGAATGCGTATAAAAATACTTTGTTACTTTTATCGTTCTATTTTGTACGTAATCTCTGATCATTAGAGGCAGAGTTTTTCTTAATGAATTTCAGCAAGGATCACTGCACGATCAACTTGCGTAATAAAAGTTTGAACGCCACGCTCCGTAAACTCCGCTGAAACTAAATTACACAGGATCTCTGCTTAGTTATACAAATGTGAAAATCGCACAGGATGATGTGGCACAGATAACGCGGTATCGTAACGAACATCCTTGATAAATGTATACGATTATTATTTCATTTGCAGATAGCAATTTGTAATGACCAAATAAGGTATTGTATTCGACAAGTACCAGAGTGTACTCGACTTCATCGAAGACGGTTCGATTCGAAGAAGCTTCGGATTAAGAAGTAAGAATCGTTTGAAGGTCGAGGTTACGTTTATAAAGCGTGGTCAACGCTGATCAATAAGAGCGGGAGGGAACTATATCGCATCACCCCACGCATATAGTGTGTTGAATATGATAACAGACATTCATTTCACAGCTAATTTAAACATTCAATTGATAAGCTTATCTCGCTTTTAGTTGAAAGTCTTACTCAGTGGTTCACGTCTTTTTTATTTAATATCACATCGTAATAGTAGTTCCCCAAATTCAAAAGTCCCTAGATTCCAAATTCCCCAAATTCGAAATTCCCTAGATTTACAATTCCCCAAATTTGAAATTCCCCAAATTCCAAATTTCCTAGATTCCAAATTCCCCAAATTCGAAATCCCCCAGATTCCAAATCCCCCAAATTCCAAATCCCCCAGATTCCAAATCCCCCAAATTCCAAATTTCCTAGATTCCAAATTCCCCAAATTCCAAATCCCCCATATTCCAAATTCCCCAAATTCCAAATCCCCCAAATTCCAAATTTCCTAGATTCCAAATTCCCCAAATTCCAAATTCCCCAAATTCCAAATCCCCCAGATTCCAAATCCCCCAAATTCCAAATCCCCCAGATTCCAAATTCCCCAAATTTCAAATCCCCCAGATTCCAAATTCCCCAAATTTCAAATCCCCCAGATTCCAAATTCCCCAAATTCCAAATCCCCCAGATTCCAAATCCCCCAGATTCCAAATTCCCCAAATTCCAAATCCCCCAGATTTCAAATCCCCCAAATTCCAAATTCCCCAGATTCCAAATCCCCCCACATTCCAAATCCTCCAAATTCCCCAAATTCAAAATCCCCTAAATTTTGAATTTTTGCATTCACATTCCATTGCAACAAAATGTGCACCGAATCAATATACACTCAAAGCATTTTCGTTGTTCTCGATGGAACGAAGGTGAATGGTGTGTCAGCAGCACAGACGTGAAAGATTGAAAGGTCAAGTGCAGAGTAAAGGTCAGAAGCGTTATCGAGACTATTTTATCCCGATGTTGTAATCTCGTGCAGAGAAAAATTTTCCTTTCACTCGTAATAGTAATACACGAAATATTCGGTAGCAAGGGATGACGTCTTTCCGAATACAAAAGAAGAATCTTGAACCGCATCGATCTCTGAGAATGGTAGAAGGGTAAGAGGAACATATCAGCAAAGTACCAGCAGCTACCTTGACCCAGTTCCCTCTGGATAGTCTTGGAAAATGCTGGCGAACGAATCACGCGGCAACTCGGCTAATAACGCAAGAATTGATTTTGCGATAACAATACCTGGTTGTCTGGTGTTCGTCGAACAACCTGGCCTGATTACCGTCGATTCACGATCGAATTGCGCCAACTTTTATCTTAATGATAAGAAGGGGCAATCACGTCCAGGGTACTCATTTGCGATTCTAATTAAGTCTTAATAGGACTACGAAAATAACCGAGTGCACAGGATTAAAAATAGGTCATTTTTGCTGGCAATCTTAGTAGCTGAGTTTAATGAATTCTTTTGATTATTTCTCTATTGTTAATTTGCGTATTGTTAATTTAATTATTTGTTTCGCTGTGATTATACGTCACATGTGTGACATTGCATATGTTAGATTTAGTTAACATTTCTTTCGAGTTACTGGGTCATTCCAAATCGATCACTTTAGACGTATTTTTCAATGAGGGGCGTAAAGTGTTTAAGTGTAAAAAAAATATGGTTATATTGTTTAAAGTTTTCCCTTTAAAATGAGCCCTTCAGAACGGTGGAGTCTGGAAAACTGACGTCACTGCAAGCTGGAAAATTCGCGGGCCACTTCTGTTTTAGGTAGAGTTGCGCGCGCAGCTTGGGTCCAGTAGCATAGCTGCGCGCGCAACTTGCCTAAAACGGACGTACGCGACTTTTCCAGTTTTTAATTTTATTGTACAAATTTTATTTATGAGTAAACTTTCTAATGGAAAGAATCAACTTTGACCCATTGACTACATTGCAGTCGACTCACTGCAGAAATGCAACTTCGCTGTAAAATTCGTGTTACCTAGAAACAGCAGTAAAAGTTACTCGACGAGATTATCACGCGATTTCGATTGATCGAGCGTAAACGAGATATCGGGTTAACGAAACGCTTGGAAAGTAATCTTATCCCCTAACGAATGTAAACGAATGCAATTTGGTAGATCCTAATCGCTCGTTACTTTTTTAATTAGCGTGTAACGCAAATGATGTGTGTATCAATAGCGAGGGAACGTGAGAACGATTCGACAACGGTGTGTACCGATTTCGAAAGTGGCGGTGAATGTCAACGGTGTTAGCTGCGGCGTGTCCGCAAACCGGAAGCTCGTGAAATCGACTTTCCGTGTAAACGATCCCGATAGCCGGATAGCTTTCCAGAGAGTTACGATGCGTTCTGTTGATTCAACGGAGCGCATCGTTCGATAACATCGAATCTTCCGATTCTACTCGATCGAATTGCCTTTGGAAATCTTTTCTTGGTACGGTTAGCCACGGTAATTGTTGGTATTTACGATTTCCTTGATCCTTGCTATGTTTCTGGGTAAGAGAAGTCGGCCAACTACTACTGAGATTCCTGAGGTGATCCACTGATGGGAACTTTGAAAAGTTGCAATATAAAATTTTATTGGGAGGTTGAAATTTGTTTATTATATAAATAAATATGTTTCTATAAAATTGGCATATCTTTTACAGATTCGACGACGGTCACGATGGATTTCTGGACTTATCGGAGCTAAAGCGTATGATGGAGGTGTTGGGTGCACCGCAAACGCATCTCGGTTTGAAGGCAATGATACAGGAAGTGGACGAGGATGGCGATGGACGGATTTCCTTCCGCGAGGTTAGCGATTTCACGCGTTGATTGTCGTTCATTTTCGATAGAAACTATTTTCATAATTATAGCCCGTTTCTCCTTTCTCTATACAAAATATGTAATGGCCTCTATGAATAACAGGAAACAATGCGTTTTATGTAACAGTTTCATTTTACCGGAAATCGATGCTTCGACTAATTGTGAACGCTTTCAATCATAGAAGTTAGTTAGAATTTCCTGTATTTTCGGGTCTGTCTTTTTGTGCCGCTGAATGTATTCGAGATGAAACTCCAGTCTCGTTTCGCTTTCTACGTAGAAATTGGTTTATTTTCGCCCGTTGAGCATTGAGTTTAATGCATGCCTACACGTGCTATATACCCTTCATAAAAATAGTCCGCCCCACGGGGTGTTGGACGCGTGCAGACTTTTCCACGGTTGCTGTTCAAACTTCATGTGTGGCCGTGAAATTTCTGGGTATTGCTGGTGTTCTGTTTTAGTCAAGTAGTTAAATTTCTATTTAAATAGGTTTTAACGAACAGACGTTGCTAGATGACGCTGGGATGAGTGTAATGGGAAATCTAATAGGGTGACAGTAAATTTTGGAAACTTAGAAATTAGAAATTTGAAAGTTAGGAAGGTTGAAGATTCAAAATTCAAAAATTGAGAATTTGGAAATTTCAAAATTCAAAATTTCAAAATTCCCAAAATTCAAAATTTTCAAAATTCAAAATTTCCAAAATTCAAAATTTCCAATATTCAAAATTTCCAAAATTCAAAATTTCCAAAATTCAAAATTTCCAAAATTCAAAATTTTCAAAATTCAAAATTTCCAAAATTTCAAAATTTTCAAAATTCCAAATTTCAAAAATTTCCAAATTTTCAAAATTTCAAAGTTTAAAATTCAAAATTTCCAAAATTTCAAAATTCAAAATTTCAAAATTCAAAATTTCCAAAATTCAAAATTCAAAATTTCCAAAATTCAAAATTTCCAAAATTCAAAATTTCCCAAATTTCAAAATTTTCAAAATTTGAAAGTTAAAAATTTCAAAGTTCAAAATTCAAAATTTCAAAATTCCAAAATTTGAGAATTCAAAATTTCATAACTCAGAATTCCCATATTCAAAATATCAAAATTGGAAATTTTTTAATTCAAAAATTGCAATTTAAAAATTCGAATGATAAAACCGAACGTAAGATGATTCATCGTAAAAGCATGATTAGTTTTGAGATTAAATGAAATTTCACCGAAACGTTAAGTTCGAAGAAGTAAAGATTGCATTGTGCATTCGAGACCAGATAAATTGCAAATGCAAGGGCACGAGTGCGTACGAAGGAAAGTCCTCGGACTGGATGCAAATGCACGAGTGGACATTCCTACGTGACTTTTCGTGGTTCGCGAACAAAGCGTTCGACCTGCATATACGCGCGATCGGTTGTCTGTTTCATAGATCACCGTGATTCATCGCATCACTGAAAACTCCACGCTTACCTACCTTATTACTCATCCCCACATCATCACTCTACAGTACATATTTACATATGCAGACACAATGCAGCATTTAATGTCCTTTTTGCATTTCTTTCCCTTTTACATGTATTATATACCTTCATTAATTAATACAAAATTAAATAAAAATTGTATATGCAGTATGTAGACTTTTAGCTGTCTATGAAGACTTAGAAATTGCTCGAAGGTACGTCCGAAAGGTCGGCGACAGTATTTAGACTGTCGACTCCTTGTTCCTTATCTCTATTTATTATTTGCTGTAACATGACCTCGTTTGACGCTTTGTTCTCCTATCTTAAGCGGTGCATCATTGCACACTCTCCAAAAACTGTACTATTATTTTGGGAATTATACAACATATCATGTAACCGAAATGTTTGTACAGTTTCGTATAATTTCTTATCGCGGTATACATCTGATATTCTGACTTATCAACTTTCCAACTTTACTCAAGCGCGAATATAAAAATGCTGAACGGGTAAAATTGTTTCGTAAGAACAAATCGAATCGTTCGATCTTATCTCTGTACACGTACGGTTTATGACCTGTTACAGTTTCTGTTGATCTATCGCAAAGCACGTGCCGGTGAATTGGAACAGGATTCCGGATTGGGCCAGCTGGCTCGTCTTACAGAAGTCGACGTGGACGAAGTGGGAGTCACTGGAGCCAAACACTTTTTCGAAGCCAAGGTATTTATTAGAAATGACATTCATATTGTACTTTTTTGTCAATCCGACTTTTCGAATGAATTTTTTGAACCTAACCTAACCATTTTCGCAGATCGAGCAGCTACGAAAGACGAGCAAGTTCGAGGACGAAATTCGCATGGAACAGGAAGAACGAAAGCGAGAAGAGGAGGAAAGGGCGGCAAGGCGAGCGCAGTTCAGACAAAAAGCTGCTCTGTTTGGCAATTGAAAGGAAAATTCGCGATCCGAGAAAGTGTCCGGCCACTACTGCGCCTCACTGGAATTACAAACGATTGCCTCAATCCGATTCACTTGTTTCATAATAAGATTTGTCGATCGGGAATGTCTTAGCAGATCGGCTTAGCCGAGTATTACATCATTAGGAAGCGCTAATTCGTGACAAGAAAGAAGAACTATTGTTATAAGCTTTTATCGAATGTAATCTTTTAGATGAGTTGTTTTTTTATATGCATTTTGAGTACTGAACGATAGTTAGTTTTAGAATCGAGATTCTTTTATAAGTTTCTGTTTTGGTATAAAAAACTTGTTTACCTATGCGAAGTTTTATACAGGGAAAATGATAATTAATTGTGCAAAAGTAATTCTTGCAATTTTATAAGCAGTCAGTTACGCTTTTGGAACTTTCAGAAACGTAACTGATTATTTAGAAAGAGGTTTTATGTGAAACGTTCTTTTGCAGTTTTATAGGATTAGATTATTTTGCATTCGTATAACGAATAGATAGAATAGATATTAATGAACGCACGACTGATATTCTAAATATAATATGTAAATGTGTGTATATTAATTTATATGCTAATTTCAATTTTAAATGTAAAGTCGCACTGTTAAGATAAATGAAACATTTTGCAACTTGTTCTTGATCAGAAGATTTTGACAGCAATTTTTTACAACCTGTTTTTCAAAGGATAAAGATCACTATGCATCACTGTCTTTTTAATGATGTTTCGTTTTATAACTTAAAATAGGTAGACATTAATGCATCGAAACGTAAAGCAAGTTAAGATTATTTTTATAAAATTTTAATGAATATGTTGCGGATTGTGTATATAAAATGTAAGGGACAATAGATGTGCCTTAGGTAAGCCTGTACAATTAGATTGTAAATAAACTTTTTTGTTCCGACAATTTTGTACACGTTTAATTGAGTAATGAAATAATTATTACAGTAGTGTACTTCATATTGTGATACGACTTGCACTATGTTCATATTATACTTGCATATTGCAAATTGATGTGAAATAAAAGAGGTTGATTAATGAAAGTCAGTGTATCGAACTATATTTGAACATTGCAAATTGTTTGCTAAATGAGAGTAGAATTCAAAACTAGCGCTCAATCCTATACCTGAATTTTTCCCTCATTCCTACCAACACATGAGAAGGAAAAGGATGTTTCACATATTGTACCAACCTTATTTTTCATGCTGGTGTTTTAAAATTTGAGAGAAAGAATCATTTGAATAATCTATTTTTGTTACATCGGATGATTTTAAAATTCTCAATGTGAGAGTTGGGAAAACGTACAATTTTCTTAAAATAACCTTATTCAGTTTTGAAAGAATATTTTCAAGCGAACGTTGTGATTGATAAAGTACAATTATATTTTGGCTACAAGTTTGAAACAGTAAGATAACTAATATGGTTTTATCAAGTATTTTAATCATTGTTAACTTTTACATCTCTTATCAATGTTTGATCATGACTTAAATCTGTGTAATATATAACATGTTCATTTCAGTTTGATAAAAGATTGAAGACTGTGAAGTAATAATTGCTATCCAGAATGGCTTCAAATCAGGTAAAAAAATTACATAAAATTAATTTGTTATGAAATAACAATTTTAATATTATATTTTTTATAGGTAGAAAAGATTGTCAATTTGTACAAAACTTTAGCCAAAAATCCATCTTTAAGCGGTGCAAAAATTATTGAAGCCAGTAACAGTAGAATATCAATTTTAAGTGCATGGTCACAAAGGAATTTAGAAAGAAAAGCAAATCAGAAGTTTTTCCAAACTCATGTATTGAATCCAGAACTACAAGTGCAGTCTGAAAGTTTTCCTGTTGATGTTACAACAGAGTATATATTTTAAATATATTTTAATACATATTTTTATGTATGCAGAATATATATTTTAAGAAAACATTTTTCTTTGTAGACTTTTATCTGCTTCTACTGTAGATGAGAAGCGCAGAGCTGTTTTAAGACAAGTTACAATTGAGAATTCTACAAAACAATTCATTGAAATTTGGGATAAACAAAGACTTGTTAAGAATTATGATCTTGCTGCTTTGGATGTGCATGGAGATGTATACACTGATTGTAATTAGAGATTTAGAGCTAGATACATAAAAAATTTAAATAATCATTAATAAAAAATCTATTTTTATTTACAGCTGAGTTTGCTTCCTTTGAGTGGTCTTCAGACAAAACAAAACTATTGTATATTGCTGAAAAGAAACTTCCAAAATCAGAACCATTTTATAAACAAAAGCCTCTTAACAAAAAAGATACAGATAAGAAAGAGGAAGATGAAGTAACTGTGGTAAAATTTTTTTCCTGTTATGACAGAATAATACTTCAGAAACTTTTAATTGAAATCAATAAATTACTTGAAACAGGGTAATGAATACATTTATAAACCTCATTGGGGAGAACAATTAGTAGGTAAACATCGTTCCATTGTGGCAGTTCTTGACACAATAACGGACACAATCTCAGCCCTCTCAGGTATACCAGATGAACTTTCACCTGCTCAGGTAATATGGACAGAAGATAATCAAGGAGTAGTTGGTGTAGCATGGAAACATGAACCAAGATATTTAGGCCTCATTGCCTGTACCAATAGGCTTTCTTGGATATTTTTACTAAAAGATGGAGAGTACAGTAAGAAAAATTCTTTGTAATACTGATTTTATGTAAGAGTTATAAACGACTTTATTATTGTTGTAATAGAAGATATGTAAAATTATTGATATTTTCCAGAAAATCTTTCTAGTGATGGATGTGCTGTACGCTGTCCAAGATTTAGTCCTGATGGAAAAAATTTAATTTGGTTAGAAAGAGAAGCTGGAGGTGTACATCACAATGCCCATAGACTTATGTGTCTTGAATTTAATTCTGACAAGACTAAGGTATTGTATTATTTTATACCATGTTGATTGTAAACAGATTAATGTTATTTTTTAATATTCAGGCTGATGTACTTGTTGATATAGTACAAACAAGTGTGTCAATTAAAAATGCTAAAGATTTCTATGGTTTGTATGGTCGTTTATCACGCCGTTGCTGGAGTAGCGATTCACGATATATATTTTTTAGTACACCTCAACAGAATAGTATACATTCTTACATCCTTGATACAAGTAAATATTTAAATAGACACACTCACTTTTATTATTATCCTAATCACTTCTAACTAAAACAAAATTTTTAGAAACAAAAGTTATCACTGAAATTAAGAATGATAAAAGTAGTCTTAGCATTTTGGATGTTAAAGATGATGTTATTGCATTTTGGGAAACATCTATTATGGAACCAGCTGTTCTTTCAATAGGAAAGTTTAATCCAGAAGCAGTTGATAATGGTATTATTAAAAGAAATAAAGTTTCAAATGTTACACCTATTTCTGGCTCTGAAAACTTAATGTATGAAGCATCCGAATACCATTATGATAATGATGATGAAATTAGTAAGTATTATTTTAATGGTTTGAAAAATACAAAATATTTTTAACGAGATGTACTCTTAACTTTTAAAAATTTTTAGAACATTTTAATTTCATTTATTTTGGACCGAAAAGTGGAGAGGAAAAATCTGTGCCATTTATAATTGTTCCACATGGTGGACCTCATTCCAATTATACGAATGTATTTATACTTGATTATGCGTTATTTGTATTATCAGGTAAGTATTTAATTTATGTGAATTCATCGCAGTACACGATATTTATGAAAATTCTTAATTGAAGGCTTAGCAGTGGTGCAAGTTAATTACCGTGGTTCTACGGGAATGGGATCAAAGAACGTTGAATATCTTCAAGGAAAAGTTGGAGATGTTGATGTAAAAGATTGCGTAACTGCTACAAACGAGGCTTTAAGGAATTATCCGTGGTTAAATCCAAATAAAATAGGAATTAGTGGAGGTTCGCATGGCGGATTTTTAGTAACTCATTTAAGTGCTCAGTATCCAGTAAGTTTGAGAAATAGCATCGAGTTTCTATTACTGAATTATTTATTTAACGTTTTAATTTATACGATTAATGTACTTAACAGGATTTATACAAAGGTGTTGTTGCAAGAAATCCAGTCATCGATATTGCCGCTATGTTCACTATATCAGATATTCCAGACTGGTAAAATATTATTGTATTTTTAAAAAATTCATATTTCTGTTGAGTTATTTTAATTATATTGCAGTCGCAATGCTCTGAGTAAGGAAGAAAAAATTAAGTACCATCATGATGTGTAAGCTTAATTATAGATTCGAATTGAAATAAAAAGCAAAAGATAACTAACGCAGAATATAACACATAAATACAATATATGTATAAGATTTATCTCAAGATATTAACGTTGAGAAAACTTCAATTTCAGGTGTGCTGCTGCAATCAGTCAACCTTTCGACGAAAGTGTGCCAATTCCAGAATCGGAACAAGTTGAGATGCTTGTAAAAATGTTTAAGTGTTCTCCTATTATTCATGTCAATAATGTTAAAGCTCCAACTTTATTGTGTATTGGATCAAATGATTTACGTGTACCTGCGTCTCAAGGAAAACTGTGGTATCAACGTCTTAAAGCAAAAAATGTGAAGACAAAGTAAGTAGAAATTTTTGTTCACAAATTACTATAAATACTGTTATTATTATTATTATTATAGGATGCTCCTTTACGAAGATAATCATCCTTTAGCATCACCAGCAGTTGAAATTGATAATGTTATCAATGCTTGTTTATGGTTACATGAACATGTTTCAGGAGACAAAACCGAAGATTCAGGTTCATAGTAACAAAATCAAATACGGTAAATACTATGATAATTTTTAATAATTTTATTACAAGAAAAGTATTGTTTATAGTATCAGCATGTATACATTTGTAACAAATAAATTTTCCAAATATTCACATATCCGTAGTATTGTATATTGTATCTTATGCGCTTATAAAATTCGGTATAAATATGCTATATGTACATATATCATTGACTTGTCAATATAGAGTACCAGTACTATACGATACTCTAATTGCAATACTTTTTCTAAAGAGTCGCGATCAATTAACAAAAAATAAAAACAATCTCGTATAAACATTAAACTCATTAAATACTGTATTTTTTGAATATTAAAAAAAAAGGCTTATAAACTATAAACAAAACATTGTCCTATGATAAAGTTTTGACACTGAATCGTTAATTAATTTCATTTTTAAGCGTTGCTTTATACTTATTATATATAAGAGACTTCATTCTCACTTATATTTTAATATAATTTTATCAAATCGTATGTATCTTTAAAAATGATTAAGCAGTATATAAAAATGTTTAGTATTACAAATAGTATTGTATACGATATCCAAAAGATCGTTATCAAATACGAAAAAAAGAATGTAAAAAACAATTAGTTGTCTTTTTTGAGTTCTTGACTGTCTAACTATATCTCGTTCATTCAGAAAGGCACTCACTCATACCATATATCTGAAAACTGCATCGCGTACAGCAATATCTAATTAAAACATTAGATAAAGTGCTGTCAATATCTGTAAGTTACTACAGTAACTTATCTTGATAATTACGATCTAACGGGGTTACTTTGTTCTGGAAATAATGAATCATAACTAGGTGGCAGATCTTTGTTATTAACGGAAGAAGGTACAGCAACTTCTAATATAGGTGCTGTGGGAACTGTGGGATTTGCAGTTCTTTCGGCTTCGTGCGGTAATGTTGCTCCATTTTGACCAGGAACCCTTGCTGCATTTGGATCAGCATAATCCACAGACCAGTATAATTTCTGTGACCTCTTACAAATCCACAGACACATAACAAATATGATGAAACATAAGATCACTGTAGTTACAGCACCTATTGTGACTTTTGTGCCAGTGCCTGTGCTCATAATTTCATTGGGATTATTTGGACAATTATCTTCATCTGCCCGAAGTAAACAAACACCTGGCACACAGTTATAAATTCCATCACAAAAATATTCATTTAACAAACAGCCACCACGAAATATTGGTGTATATTCTCTTAAATCCACCTTGCTGCAATCTGTACATAATATAATGTTATTAGTATAATTTACCATATGAGTCAGAAAGAAATAGTTAATATTAAGCAAAATTACTTTTGAAAGGTGTGTAAGCAATACTAAGACTCAGACTCTCTCCCTCTTGTAACTTTTCATTCGAAACAAATATTTCTGTTTCTAATTCAGCTCCTGACTTATAACCACTCGGATCAAATTCTGCATAAGTTCTTGCTGATGGGGGTGGTTCCGATGAATACATACTGTTTTCAGGTTCAGGAACTACATAATATTTTACTTTACTGCGATCAAGGAAGCCACAAAATTTTTCTGTCTTGTGATGATCTTTCCTCATAAACTGAAATATTGTTTTAAACCATTTTATAACATAGTATTGTTAATAAATTGTTCAGTGATTATGTACTTGGTAGCTAGTATTAATTATGTATGAATAGACAGTCAAATGATTACAAACCTGTACATAGTCTAAACACTGTGTTCCATTTCGTCTAAAAGACATTTTTTGAATGACTCCAAACAAGCCATCTCCTTTAGCTGTTTTAATGATGAATTTACAATGAATATTTTTGCGACCTTCGGTCCACGGATTGAACATGTGTTTCGATGTTACTATTATCGCCGAGTCTTTAATTTCTGTAGTCGTTGTTTTGCGAAGCAAGTGACAGAATTTTTCGGAGTCCAAAGAATCTGAAAGAAGAGGTTATAAAATTAAATATCCTTCAAATGTAAGAGATAACAAAATAAAATACAGTGATGTCTTTTTAAATGAAACTCACATTCCTCCTGTTTATAATAAGCACATGAACTATAATCCACACAACTGTTCGCAAGAAACATTAAACATAAGAAATGTAAAATATCCTGTCGAGACATTTTTACAGTAACTGTCAAAAAGCCATAAAGAACAGTATTAATGTCTCTGTCAATTCCTGCACGACTAAGCTGTATGAGTAATTTCACAATGCTTTCGTGGAAAATACAAACTCGGAAAAGTTATTACGATTTTTCAAGGAATCGTTTAGGATCGATTCACCATCTTCGCGGATACGTCATCCTTTCGTGTACCAAAACAAAACGAACGTGTTCATGAGAGATCGAATCACGTAACATCGAGAGTTTCGAGATATCCGACTCAACGATCCTCGTTTCAAATGCAGATACGTACCACACGCTAAAAATATTATTTTAATTTTTTTGTAAATGTTTATTAAAAAATCGTGATAAATTTCAGTAGAAAATGAAAGTGATTGAACTCAATTATGGGAATGTGGAAGTTGGTAAAACAGCGGTAAAAACGATTGAAATATTTAATGAATCCTGCGTAAGTAATGTCACCTGAGTTTAAAATTGATCGCTTCACTTCGCACGATTATAATCATAATAACTTTGAGTGCATAGGAAGATTTAAAAGTATGTTTAAAATCTGTTTACAGAAGGAGCAAGTATATCAAGTCCAAAGAGACCCAACTACGAATCCCTTAGATCATGTTTTTCATTTACGCTCTTATACTTGGGTTTTGGCCGCCGAAGAGAAATTTTTATGTGAAATACGTTATCGACCGTTTTATGTGTCTTCTAAAAACATTGACTATTTTATGATCAGTGATACCGGTGGATCGTGTATGAAGATTATTACCCGTGGATCTTGTATCGGTATTTATACTAAGTGTTTCTATAGTACATTCAACTATAATTAATATTTCGTTTAATATTTACAGGTCCCGAAGTGGTTTGTTCGATGACGAAAATGTTTATGGGCTGCACGCAAGAGAGCGTCGAGGTGAAGAGACGAATAAAATTGATAAACAAATCCAAAGTAGCGGCGACATTTATGATCGAGACAGACGAAAAGTATCGGGTGTTTAAATTAAACCCAAAATACGATGTCATTCCTCCTTCTTCTTACAAATATATTACGGTTACTTTTGCACCGCCGAAAAATGGAAGATACAGTTATTATTTAATAATTCTAGTTCTGCATCAAGTAAATCAACGATTTTAGAAATATACTGCTGAAAGCATTTAATTTTATTAGCGATTACACGTATTTAAATACACATGTTGAATGCCGTGCGTGCCATCGGTAATTGATGATTTACTACAATGTTAACGTTATCGAATAACCGAAGTTTTTTCCGTCGGTGGCAATGTAACGAGCGTCCACTGTATATTGATTTCAAACGTGTATGCATTGTATACTAATATTTTCTTTCAACAATTAGGAACCAATTATTATAGAATTGCACGGAAACAGTACCACATCCCCTTCTGGAAAGGAAGACATGACTTGTCTCAGTTATTCCTGGAAGGAGAATAATGGATTCAAAGGATATATGAGAGATACTGTTAACTCTGCAGGAGATTTACCACTTGTGTCTTTGTCCAGACATTATTTTAATTTTGGTCAGGCAGATGTAGACACTGAGAATGTTATTCAAAGAGTTCCTCAAGCTATTTGCTTTACTAATCATAGTCACTCAAGTGTGATAGTTTCTTGGGAAAAAGGTAATCTAACTGTAAGCATATTTATTTTATAATTAATAAATTATACAATATAATAATAAATAAATTATATAATATATAATTTAATATAAATTAATATAATTTATTTTATAACAAAAATTAATTTATTCTTCTCGCAGATACCGAAGGGATCTTTAAAGTAACACCGTCCGAGATGCACGTTCGCGCGAACCAATCGACTCTATTTGAAGTTACATTCAATCCAAACGAAAAGAATAATCTTTTCGGGAGAGAGCTCATTAGTGCTGCTTATTTCCAGCAACAACAACAATTGACTTTTCCGATTGTTATGTCGATCACTGCAATAGGTAATTAATTTTTCTAATAAAAAATTCGTGAGCTGATTTTAAATATATTGCAGGTCACTCTTTTCCAATTAATTCAAACGGATGGATCCCGCAATACGACATACCTCAAACGGTAATAATGCCACCGTGTGTGCCGCCATTTCCGGTTTATACGACCTTCTTGATCAAAAAGTTTGGTCATTTACCATTGATGTTTCAATTCGTCCCACCACCAGCTACTCACTACATCGTAAAGCCGATGCTTGGTGTAATTCATGCGTAAAATATTATTTTATTACGTTTATCAATAATGTAATTGACAATATGTACTGATATTCGCTGATCCGCAGAGACTATCAGATAATCGTTGTCGAAATGGTACCAGAGCACAAGAACGAACAAATTTATATAGAACGGTGGACGATATATTTTAACGGGAATAAGAAAAACGAAAGTTACATAGACTTCAAGGGATACGCGGAATATGCAAATGTTATATTCTGCAATAACAACATATTAACTTTCCCGGCGGTGATGCCACATTGTCAGCAATTTGCACAGCTTGGAATGCGAAATATAACTCGTCATAAAATTAGGTGATTCGTCAACATAGAATAATATTCCGTAATCAACTGAACAATCTTTTACGTTGAATTAACAACGACGGTTATTTATAGGTACCGTTATTATCAGTTGCCACCTGAATTCAGAATAGAACACGAATCCGGAGAAATTGATTCCAACGATACTTTATTTCAAGAATGTTCTTTTTCTCCGATCGAACCGAACATCGACTACGATTTTGAAATACAATGTGTTTTACTTGTTATAGAAAACAATACAATTGTAGGGTCGAAAAGTTGCGTGTCTTTGCGTGTACGTGGAAGAAGCGAAATGGGTACTTTGGAGGTGAAAACTTTTTGACGTTTATTTTAACTCGATTATAATATAAATTCTCAGAAATGTTTTTAATATTCCAGGCATTTCCGGACGAGTTGAATTTCAATGAGATGGAATACAATAGCAAAAGAACTATGGCTTTCGAACTTGTTAATACTAGTTCAGTAAATATCTACTACAAATTAACGTGCACTCATAGCGGCTGGCCAGTTGGCGACATCGAGAAAGATGTCGAGATGTACCCAGCATCGGAAACGGCTTTTGCAGGAGCTCGTAAAAAGATTATGATTTCTATTACACCCCGTACAGCAGGCTACTATGAATTTTATATAAAATACCTGTTAAGAGTAAATTTTCAGTCGGACAAAACGGTATCCGCATTAAGTCCAATAAAAATCTGCAAGGTGAACTGTATGTGCATATTACCAACGATAAGGGTACAGTTCAAATCTTTTAAGTCATGAAATGTTTTTGAATTACAATCTAACAATGACAGTCTTACGTAGGTGAAGAATGTATGTGCTTTTGGATACAAGCAGATATATTCAATGAACATCAGCAAGCCATTCTTGTGGAAAGCGTTGCAAATAAATAAGTACAATTATGTTCAAATTATGTTGTAGCTGTTAATTACATTTCTTATATAATTGATGCTTTTCAGAATGAACAGAATAATGAAAATGATGGTGCCAGGAGACAGAAAGCATATTAAAGCAGAACTTTTTCCAATGATCCTAAATAATGGAGCCATCTTACTGAAATTCATTATTGTAAATCCTTCGAAATTTACAGTTTCGATGTCTATAAAGAGAGTGAAGCGATGTGATTGTAAACCTTATGTAAAGAGAGTTGGACTTTCGCTACAACGCACTGTAATTGACTGTGCACATGAAGATCTCTGCGTGATGGATCCAACAGCAAAGCTATTAGAAGTACGAGTTTTTTTCTTCAATGTTCAGCCAAAGTTAAATTAAGAAATTAATATAGAAATGTTGTAGCCGCAACAAGAAATGATACTCAGCGTGATGCTACGTTATACGTTAGCTGGAAAGTCAAGCTTATGTTGGGACATAGACATGGGACACGATCGTCATCTGATTTTGGATATACTTCTCGACTGCTTGGCTGAGTCAGACACGCAAGACTACTTCTTGAGCGACCGATACATCACGTTTGGGAAAATCTACTTTGCCAATAGGGAGCCAATTTATAAAGTATAATTTGAATTAATACTCTTAATTATATTTGATATTAATGTGAAGAAATTTCCAGACATTTTGGATACATAACGTTACAAACAATAGGTTGCCGTATTCTGTAAACATGGATAATATTCGCAAAATAAATGAAACTTACCACTGTGAAGTATTTTCTTGCTTAAGTACTAATGGTGTTGTAGAAGCTCTAACTGCTGTACCTATTTTCTTAAAATTTCAGCCAAGGATGTTTGGAAAATATCGGGTAAAACATAATTCTACTGAATTTAATTAAAGTTTCTATATTTGCTGTATTTTGCAGGTGACAATTCCAATAACCATGGGTGACAAAACGTCGGAGTTGATAGCAAAAGGATCAGCATCTCATGAGTGCAGATTGACTGATGTTGGGAGAATAATACCAGCACACTGCGCTTGCAAAACTGAACTGTTCCCTGCATATTTTAGCATTGACTGTATTGACCTGTGGTCCATGCCTATGCACAATTACATCTTTAAAATGCTATTAGTTTATAATAATTTAGATTATGATGCACTCGCATATGAATGGCAATGGTACCTGATAGATTTAACTTGTTACAGAATATTTTTTCAATTTTTATAATTGGTAAATGTTTGCAGTCAAAATATACCAGGCATAATTTCTGTGGATGTATGGCCACGCAAGGGTGTAATGAAACCAAATGCAGTGCAAACTTTTAAAGTGAAAATTGATTTCAAAGGACATTCTGGTAGAATTGATCTGAATGTACCTTGTGAATTTCTGAATGCTAGTGATAGAGGAGAATATTACAGAAGTGTCATTAAACATGATATCTTAAGTAAAGAATTGGAAAAACATTTTACCATTACAGAAAAAGGCACTACTGTACCAGTAAGTAATTAATTATCTTTTTGTCTTATAGTAAAGAAAAGACTAAATCATATCTGATTTTTGTAGAAACCATGGCTAAAAATATTACACAAGCCAGAACCATTCCGCAAAACACTAACAATACGATGTTCAATAATTCCTATAGAAGATGCACACTTAAGAGTTAGTTTAATGAATGAATTAAAAGCAGCTCCGTCAAAGACAATTCACTTCGACGAGCGACCAGGGTACAATATCACACAGAATGAAAAAGAATTTTTTATAGTTACGTTTCTTTTGGAGGGCATATTGTGGTAAAAACTTATAAATAAAATTATATGTATATTACAGAAGTTTTAATTGTAAGAAGGTATTTATATTTTATTTTAAAGGGACATTGTTAACAGTAAGAGATTTATAAAGATGATCAAAGAAAGTTTAATTCCTAGACGGAATTTATATTACTCGCAATTTATGATGGATTTGGCAGAGCGCAAAAGATTAATACGAAGATCTTACATATCACCACCGTTATCACTTATTACTCTAATATTGGAAAAAGTAAAAAAGCGACAGAACAGTAACTTTGATTTGTTGCGTTATTTATGAAGCGATATTAAGCCTGGTGACTGTGTTTTAGATGTTATTCGCGTCGGTACATGATGAATTCTCATTAAAGAGTGTACATTTAATCCCCCACGATGATGTAAGACATAAAAATTATTTTAAAATGTTGCCTAGAGAAAAACGAGTAGATCTTGAACAGGAGACAGGTATTTGTTGATTGTATTTTGAAGAATTCATTGATTTTTATGTTGTAAAGATTGATTCTTGTTTAAATAAAATTTTTTCAGATCTTATTACTATTGATAATGCTGAAATTATCGAGGAGTCTGATTATATGAAATCGCGATTTAGAGTGTCCTTTATAGAATAAAATATAAATAAATTTTTATACAAATATAATACAGTATCTAATATTAATTCATTTCTTTATTATATGGATCAGGAATACGTTTAAATACAGCTAGAAATTTATCTCCTTTATTTCTGGTCACCTTTTGGCCTTCTTCTGTACTTTCATACAATTTTTCCACGATAGGGTCCTTATCCTTCAAAAACAAATGATTTGAAATCAAAAGTTAGTATATTTTAATCAAGTAAATGATATAAATAATATATGCAATAATGTAATGCATGATTACAGCTCTTTTTTATAGTCAATGATTTTCAAAACTTACCACTTCCTCTTTGGACAGTTCATCAAACAATGGATGTTCTTGAAAATGCCTTACTATCCATTCATGTAAATCTTTAACATCTGTCACCGTATATACAATTGCCTTTAAATGATATTTACCATTAAGTATCCATATCGATAAAGAAAAGAAATATCAAAAGTTTTATAAATAATATTACCCCTTCTGCTAACACATAAGCATATTCTGCCAAGAGTGTTTTGTTTATTATTCTCCATTTATGTTTTGATTTCTTAAAGTGTGGGTCAGGGTATAAGAAGAACATTTTTTTCAACTATAAAGATATAAAACAATAATTAATTAAAATGAATCATAATTATTATTATAAATATAAAACTATACCTTGTTGTACCTGGCCTTTGTGAAAATAATTTGGCAAATACTTCATTGCGTTAGTTCTCAAGCATGCAATATTTTGATATTGTCCAGGATTCTGTGATCTCAACGCAGCAATACGATCCATAACATAGTCAGAAACTTTTACTCTAATCTCCATACCAACGATCAAATTATCAGGAAACATGGATGACAATGTAACTTGAGTAAAACATTTCATTAGTAATGTAATTAGTTATATATTTAAAGACAGAACCTGAATCCATACCGAGTAACCCTCCATAACCACAACCAATATCAGCAAATTCGACACATTTTTTTGGAATGTTGTTTTCTTTAGACTCTTCTTTGTCAGTTGAAAAATAATGTGGAAATAATGCACTCCAATCCATCAAATCAGGTTTTATGGGACTGAAATTTCATTTCAGTAAAAAATAAGAAAACTTCCATGCAACATTTTTAATGAATGTAACAATAACTTTATGGATAAATTTTTGAATGTATCACAAAAAATAATTACATACTATTCTATACAATGATCCGCTATTGGATTCGAATGAGCACGTTGTCGATAATATTTTTTTTGTGGTAAAGCTAGTGCTTTTGACATGATGAGCCTTGATTAAAAACAAATCCACATGGCAAGGAAACTTAACCTAATCTGACTGAAACCTAGTTGAACTGACTAACAATAAATATATGTATGTCGAATTTACAACATATTTTTATTTATAATCAAAGAAGTCTCAGATCTTAAATTTCGACTTGCTCGTAATAGTTAATGAAACATTATAATACAAAAAGAAAGTAAATATTGTAAAAGAGAGTCGTTTCCATTTGCAAAAAAATATTGCTGAACACGTTTATCGATTTATTTAAATCATTAATTGTATGTCTTCAGATTTAAAAAGGAAATCAAAAAAGTTAGGAAGAACATTTTAAAATAAAGTTTCTTTATCTCTGACTACATATTGATACAGATGTTTTGCTTCTCTGTCAAGCTGATCTTAGAATAATTTCAGCAAAGATCATCTTCTTGTAACAGGAATTCAGGATTACAACGAAAGTTATTCTTTAAAAATGAAACGTAAATATTTAGCAATTTGGTAATTTAAGATCTGCATTCGAGTAATGAAGCTTAAAAATTTGAAGTTTCTATATTTTCAAGTTTCTAATCTTCAAAATTTATAAATTTCATTGCTGCTATTTACTTTTAGCAAAATGTGATAAAAATTGACCACAAAAAATTATCATAAATTAAAAAGCAATCAGCACCATCTAGCGGTATGATCGTCGAACTAAAAGTAATGTATTAGCATAACATGAAAGCAGAAGAGGTATACTCAGGATCGTAACATAATTTCTCGGGCCCTAAGCATATAAATAAAAATAAATGTCTTCCTAAACCCGCATGAGAATGATATTTGCAAAGAAAACAGACTTTTTGTAGTGTGGTAATTTATATCTGTTTAATTTGAAATTATAAAAAGATTCAGACTCCTCTTATAATGGGCCCCGAAAAGCATGCATATTTTACTTATTGATAGAGACAGTCCTATACGTAATCAAAATTATGATATGTTATTAGGAATAAAGCTACAAGCAACAGGAGCGCAGAATGGTGAAGGAGGTATCGAGACAATGTTTCGATACTAGTCTCGAATAGGTGCCAGAATTGGTCTCCTATTAGCAGGATCGCAGGAAGTAGGAGGAGGTATTAGACAAGGAAAGAGCACTGTGCGACAAGGACAGCCACATGCCCGCCCATTTCAACATGGCGGCCACCATCAAAAACAACCGTGGTAAGAAATAATTAAATACTACACTTTCGACGAATAATTTGTAGACTTTTATAATTTAATCTTAAAATACGCGATCGTAGAAATTTTTACGTATACGTTTCATCAGGATTTTTTACGTATTTAATTAGTTATTAATAATTTCAATCCGTCAGTATTTTGTAAATGTTCAAGTATCGAGTATGCAATTATTCATCAAAAATTATAGTCCTAAATAATTCAATGTGCAAAGCAATATTTGTTAATAATTTTTAGTGATTTTTATTCATAGATTTTTAGCATTTTATTTATTATTTTCTGAGCGTAGTGTAAAGTACGCAAATAGTTCGAATAGCATCCGTTAGATGGTGCCACTGTCAATTTTTTTGAACAATTGAACACAATTCGCTAGATTTGGAGTAAAGGTATCAGGAGAGCAAAATGTGCGAGGAGGTTTATTGTCAGCAACCAAAATTGGGCGGGAAAAATTGGATTTTCTGTCTCGTCAATGTTCAACAAAATAGTGGACTTCATAAACAAGTAAATAATTAATTATATCATTTTAATTCCATTTATTACGAATATATTACGTTTTACATTTATTCTATCATTCTTCTTTATTGTTCGAACTTTCTTTTGGATTGCATTCGTTTATACTAACGTTAGATTCATGCTACTGTAATAGTATATCTAGTATAAGTACATTGTGTGTCATAAAGAGTACAAGAAAGTTCAATACAAATTTTATCTGATGTTTTATAATGGTGACAGAAATAGAATAAGATTCGTTATTAATTTCGTGCGATCGTTATGCGTGATAACTTTTAAACGAGACATCGATAAAGTGACAGTGGCCGCGTAGAGACTCTAGTTCTAATTCATCATTTTTGACATATAATTTTTACTTTATTTTTATTTTCGTGACGTTCCTGTAGAATTTTCTCCGATAATGTGCTTTCAAAGTTAAATTGGAAAAGTTGAAGAGCGATAACAAGTGATAGTATCGAACATTGCGTGCAGGGCACTGGCCATGGCGCACGTGCATGAGAAATCAGCTGTGCAAAATGGCGGAGCGCCACCTAGTTGGTGACGCTCAGTGAATCGAACGAAAGACGGCGAGATTACTTTTTTATGTCACAATTTCGCGGTGTAATCAGTTGAATTTTTCATGTTGTGTAATTAACACGATGCGATCTGTACTCAAATGAAAAATGGTGCTTTTAATTCGTTATCGCGCGGTTCTTGTATTCGAGTAACGTGGTTGGTGATCTTGAAAGGATCTTCTCTCTCAGGTGAGGTTAGAATTTGTTCGACAAAAAGCCTTCTACAACTGTACAATTAAAATTTGCCTCGTAGAAATTGTATCTTATTAGAAAATAATACGATATACATTGTAATAGTTTTTCTAAGTAGATTTCTCTTTATTTAACGCTGAGTAATCGGAATGCATGTACATTTTTTTAAACGTTTTTTATAGAAACAACAAGTTCTATATTTCTTTTGTTGTGAGTCTTTTGTGTTTCGATAATGTGACTTCTGTATTACTTTTTTGTATTTTATTTTTACAACTTGTAGTGGATAATAATTTAGTTTAGTACAAACAAGTAATATATTTCTTTTTATTTAAATTGTTATAGTACGTTCTTGTTTTACATGTCATTGTCTTTTGATTTCAGGTGGAGGAACTGTGATTTTATCATACATGACGACAACGGATATCCGGAGTAATCGATCTTCTGTTTGATTGGTGAGTTGTTTAAATCTATCATATATGTTATGTGATAAATAACATTTAACATTACATACATCTAGTATTACACGATATTATTACATTCCTCTATCTATAGTGACTACGCGTAGTTCGTACATAATAAATTAACCTCTAAACTCTTAGTCGGGTAATTTGCCGCCATTAGATCAGTTAATCTTTTTCGATAAATTAATAATCTATAGCTAATTATATAAGTTTCGTAGAAATTTGATAAAATAGTCATTTCGTAGATGCTATATATACGATTATCTTTTTCTATGTTAATTTAAATTTGCAAAAAGAATGCTATCGAAAATAATTTTTCTATGGCTAATTGGTATCGTAAGATGTCGAAATTTGCACTTTCGCAATTTCTAAAAGAGCTATAAGCATGATAACTTATTTATGCAATAAGTTCCTTCATTTATCAGAAGTGCAGATTAATTATACATAGGCCACTTACACGTACAGGAAAAAGTACATAATCGGTACGTATCAAAACTGAAAGTTGTTGAGTTCCTTTCTGAAAACATCAACCCCCCATAATTAATCATCGAAAACGTAAGATCAAGAGCAGGCACGCCAAAGAATTATTTGGTCAAAGTTTGAACATGTGTAACGCGTTCTAATAGTGTAGTTAAACTTCGTGTTGATAGTCAGAATTACACTGAGGTTTGTAAACATAAATGAACGTAGTCCTTTCGTTTAGTGACGGGTAAAACTATCTATCGATGGAAACGGTAAACGTTAATGTTGTCACTGTGAATACGTGCAACGAGTTGGTGCCAAATAGCTCGTTAAGTGTTTCTAACTTTACGTGTCATTAAACAATATGAACTCATGGCTGCCAGATCCACGGATGTGGTTAACATTCGATTCGGATTCGAACTGGGTAAATAAATTTTCCAAGATGCTTTTAACGCGCGAAATAAAGCGTTAAGTGTCCCGAACACCATTGCGTGCCGCGTCGCGGCAGTTACGTGACGGACTAACCAACATGGCCAATATTTAACCATCGTAACATAGAAATTAGAATTAGCGTTACTTTTCTAGGTTTTGCGCGTTAATCACGCGACATGAAGTATTTATACAATTATCGTATTATTCCACTGAACTACTATTCTTATACCACTATTCTGTTACACTATTAGTATACTATTGTTTGAATATACTTTCCGGCACTGTACTACCCTTTCACTAGTTCACTCATTTTACAATCGTTTCTTTCAACGATAGACTACGAGTTAAAATTATTGTTTTAACATTGAAACATTGGAACGGAGGGTGTGAGAGAACGGTGTTTTTAATTTAGGAAACGGTTGATTCACAAAACCGCCAAGAATGCGAAATACGAGTTGGCACCAGTTCCCGTAGTACGTAAGTACTCGATTCATCTGCTGTTATCTGAAAAGACCTGTCCTACTTATTTATATTTGTGTGTTTGCGACCGAGAACGATACGAATCGTCAACGTGACCGAGTTTCACTTTGAATTCAGCGAGAACCCGTAATCTCGTTTCTTTTACCGTCGTTTACCTTCCTCGAATTCCTTGAGAAATTGCTCAGCTCGGATCTTAAATCTAATCGGCGGATATCGAGCAGAAGTTCAATGCTTGTAGATCGATTTTTAAAGAGGATGAGACGAGAACTCGAGTGTAAATTGAAAATGGAAACCAACTATTGTGGTTTATTGATTTGTCATGATACGACGGATACTGAATAGGGAATACTGCCAATACTAGGTTTACTAGCTATCATGTGTATTTGTTATTTAGAATATTGATGAAAACACTAAATACTATCTAGGGGAATTAACTATCTAAATACGATCTAGAGGAATTTCAGATTCGGAGACGGTGGGGTTATTAGAAGTATGCAGATATCTAGTGTCTAGTACCTAGTGTGCATAGATCTAGTGATATTATAGATTCTACGTCCCTAGGGATATTCAGAGCCTACTAATCTAGAGACATTGAACTTTAGGTATATTAGTGACATATAGTACTGGGAATCTAAAGATATTTGGAATTTAAGGATATTTAGGGGCCTAGGGATATTCTAGTAATTCTTAGCGATAAGGATATAAAAAGTATTGTAGATTTACACACATTTCTGATTCAGAAATATTAGGGGTTTAGTGACATCAGAGATCTAGGGATACAGGGTTCTAATAATATTGAGATTCAGACATTATGGATCTACAGACATATCATATAAGGTATACATATCATTAGTAGACGTAGGAACGTGATCGAATTTGAGGATACGAATATTATAATATTCGTACAATTTTCGGTGCTAAATTATTGATTACCAAGAGTACAACGTTCACTTTGCGAATAAATCAATGCAACGAACACGTGTAGCTCAACGAAGAGCAAAAAGCGGGATTCCCCTTGAATTCAGCCCCGATGAAAAAGCGTTGACGATGACGCGTTACTCTCACCAGAACATCCCACTTACCTAGAGCCGAGTTACCGTTAACGAACGGCCGAGTTATCGGGTCGATTGTGTACCGTGTACAAGAAAGAGGAGCCCCTTCCAATTTTAGACGACCGTATAAAATCGCGATCTCGTCCCACTCGTCGTTTTCACCAGCAGCCAGAGCACGATAGGAGGAGGATGATCCGTCCACGTGGATCGCCCACATGCGTCAGGTATCGTGGTCGCAGTTAATTGTTCTCGTCAGTCCGCGAAGGATGTTGGCGAGGTCGAGTTCGCTCCTCGAAAAAATCGCTTTTTCGCGTAACACGTTTCGAGTAGCCGCGAGTCACTTCAAATAAACTCGCGATCAGGATCCGTTCTTTGAACAAACGTGCGATCGGTGGATTTTTCATCTGCCTCGTTGATAAATAATTCAGTGCGTGTTCGACTGTCGTCATGCGTTCTGAAGGTGTCTCGATGGAATTTCGAAAAGGATAGTGAAGTGGAACGATGATGATACCGAGGATGATACATCGAACAGACCGGAAACGTGTCATGGAAAAGTTGTGTGCCAATAAAGAATTTGCCGGTGACATTTCGTTTTTGGAACCAGCGTGCCAAACATTCGTATTTATAGAGAATTGAATCATCGTTCGTGCAAGCAGGTAAACGGTATGGTGATCGAATTGATCTGATCGAAAGTTATTGGAGCGAAGTTACGACCGTTCAAAGTCACCGTAAGTGGGGATAATTATCCTTGGGACTTAATTTGACTTGTTAGAAGACCATCGAGATATTCGTTGCTAACGCGTTTCCTTTATTTTATTTAAACAATGTGATAAGTCGCCTTGACTCGGAGCGCAATTTGCTACGGGAAACGTGATTCACAGATACCGTGAGATAATGAAATTGATGGCCGCTTCGAAGGTTCTATGAAAGCATTTTGCTAGGAGCGTACACAACAGAATCCGTACAATTTCACTCGATACTGAATTCGACTTAAAAAATTAAGATATCAAATACCAGGAAGTACGTGATACAGAAAATTGCGGGTAATCAGAGATTAGTTAATTAAAAAACTTCCCATTTTTTCATACATTGTTCGGACCTTAGCGAAGTTAATCACAAGACGTATCTCAGATAAGATTTTATCGTCAGATATTCCATCCTAGAATTAGTTTTCTCGGAACATTAATTAATTGCAAAAAAATACTAGGACAATTTTGTCAAGACAGTTACATAATTTCTCGATTACCACTCGAGAAAGGAGTGGCATAATTGTTCGATAATTGCAAAATTGTTCGATAGAATGGCTCGATCGTCGAGAAAAATCGACGTTGCATCGTTCATGGTTCACTTTCCTTCGCAGTGAAAGTTCACAGGTACCGTGCTTATTCGATCAGCTGATTTATTGATTTTCTCTCGAGCGTGTTCCCTTTGATGTCGTTTGATATCTTAATTCGTTCGGGCGATAAACGCTTGTGATAAAAATCGCGTCGATTTTTATCATTCCATTAAATCGATTGACAAAAGAAATCTCAAGGAGATGCTGTTAGTTAACGATATCTCGATATCTTTACTTCTTTTATTAACGGAATAGCGGGTGTCCAGCGGGGGGCTCACGGGCACTGGCAGGGCGCGAATTTCAAATTTTTGAGCAAGGTTAATTTTTTTGGTGACTTTGGGGATTTTGGGGTTTGGGTTTTGGGGGATTTTGAGTTTGCGGAATTTGGGATTTGGGGAATTGGGGATTTGGGGAATTGGGGATTTGGGGAATTGGGGATTGGGGGAATTGGGGATTTGGGGAATTGGGGATTTGGGGAATTTGGGATTTGGGGAATTTGGAATTTGGGGAATTGGGGATTTGGGGAATTTGGGATTTGGGGAATTTGGGATTTGGGGAATTGGGGATTTGGGGAATTGGGGATTTGGGGAATTTGGGATTTGGGGAATTTGGAATTTGGGGAATTTGGGATTTGGGGAATTTGGAATTTGGGGAATTGGGAATTTGGGGAATTTGGGATTTGGGGATTTGGGGAATTGGGGATTTGGGGAATTTGGGATTTGGGAAATTTGGGATTTGGGGAATTGGGGATTTGGGGAATTTGGGATTTGGGGAATTCGGGATTTGGGGAATTCGGGATTTGGGGAATTCGGGATTTGGGGAATTTGGGATTTGGGGAATTTGGGATTTGGGGAATTTGGGATTTGGGGAATTTGGGATTGGGGGAATTTGGGATCTAGGGAAATTTGAGATCCGGGAAAGTTTGGGATCTAGGGAAATTTGGAATCTAGAGATATTGGGATCTAGGGAAATTTGGGTTGTAGGGAAATTTTGGATCCGGGAAAATTTGGGATCTAGGGAAATTTGGAATCTAAGGATATTGGGATCTAGGGAAATTTGGGATCTGGGGAAATTTTGGGATCTAGGGAATTTTGGAATCTAGAGATATTGGGATGTAGGAAAATTTGGAATTTAAGGAAATTTTGGATTTAGGGAAATTTTGGATCTAGGGAAATTGGGATATAGAGGAATTTAGGGATTTTGGGATTTGGAAGTTTGGTAATTTGGGGATTGTGTGATTTAGGGATTTGGAGATTTAGAAATTTAGGAATTAACAAATTTACAAATTCAAAAAGTTACTCATTTGATACTTTGAATTATCTATTTATCAAATTAGAAAATTTCTAAGTCCTCTAAATTTGATACTCTGAACTGCCTAATTACCAACTTAAAAAATTTCTTAGTCTTTTAATCCTCAAATCCCCGAATGTATAAATCTCTGGACAATTCAAATTCTGATTTAACAATTTTAATAAAAATTGAATATACAAAAGTGCCCGTGCGCCGCTACTTGCATTTACCGCGTATTTTTTCACCGACGATGAGTAATGAAAAAAGGGAAAACTAAGTCGCCCGCTTTAATAATTATACAGTTGCGAAGCGTTATTTAAAAACGGAATAACAACAGCGACATAAACTGCGTCTTTATCTGTTGGATATCAGTTTGAAACAAGTGTTTAACGCAAAGGCTGTTCGGCAATTTCGCTAACTACAAGAGACCCATTCGGTGAAAGTTGTACCGATAGAAAGCATCGATATTTAACGTTCTAAGAGGAATCGACAAATATGTCGCATCTTCGAGTGAAAACTAAATCATCGAGCGGCAAATGTCCAAAGAAAATTTCTTCCCATGGAGAATATCGCAAGATTCAGTTCGCTGCGTTGAAGGGTCATTTAGAGCACCGTCTTCTCGAGGTAATGAAACTGTAATCGAATACAAACATTTCGATATTTTATTGAAGAGGAAACTTGTTAAGTCGATATTATTCTTCAGGAAGTGCTTTTTTTTAAGTCTTCACAAATTACATTCTTCTTTAAAAATTAGTTTGATATGTTAATATTCAAGCAAATTTAAATCAGCATTTAAATAAAAGAATGGAGTGTATAATATCGACTAGCTTATTTAGTTAGGTTTACAATTTGAATATTGGAAGGAAAAGTCAAGATAGATTACTTTAATCATAGTTGTTAGAAAATGATATAATCTTAGCATGAAAACAGGAGTTAATAAATTAGCTGCTAGATATAATACACAGTTAAATAGACTGATATGAAATAGTTATTTATACATGTTAAGCTCCGTGCGTCGCCGACTCTCCGGAAAAATTTTCCGCACCCATATTCAATCGAATCAAATCGACCCGATATACAAATTGAAACACCATCAATTTAGATTAAATTTAAGCTTTAAAAATTAATTTAAAAATTTAAACAAAATCTGAGTACTGTGCGTCGCCGGCTCTCCGGGAAAATCCTTGATTCCTATAAAATTGAGTCAAGTAACCTACTCAAAATAACCTGTACAAATTAAATAGTCAATGTGTATCAGTGGATCTATTTCGAGTCGCATGGAGTTATGACGCTTGGAAATACAGCGCGTGGAGTTACGACGCGTGGAAATATAGCGCGTGGAGTTACGACGCATAGAAGTACAGTGCGAGGAATAGCAATGCGTGGAAATATGGCGCGTGAAGTTGTAAAGCGTGGAAATACAGCGCGTGGAGTTACGACGCATAGAAGTACAGTGCGAGGAATAGCAATGCGTTGAAGTATGGCGCGTGGAAATACAGCGCGTGGAATTACGATGCATAGAAGTACAATGCGAGGAATAGCAATGCGTGGAAATTTTGCGCGTGGAGTTACGGTGCGTGGAATTACGACGCGTGAAAATACAGCGCGTGGAATTACAACGCGTGGAATTACGACGCGTGGAAATACGGTGCGTGGAGTTAGGACGCGTGGAGTTACGACGCATAGAAGTACAATGCAAGGAATAGCAATGCGTGGAAATTTTGCGCGTGGAGTTACGGTGCGTGGAATTACGACGCGTGAAAATACAGCGCGTGGAATTACAACGCGTGGAATCGCCATCAAATTGAAGTATACCGAATTTGACCACCGTGCGTCGCCGACTTTCCGGACGAATCCCCAGAAAATAACCCATCCATAAAAATCAACATACTAATCAACATACAAGTCGATAAAGTTAAATCTTTTCGATCTTTTGAATCTTGTCGATCGAAGGCTCCCATTACCGAAAATATCAAAAGCGATCTATTTAGGGTCAGAAAATAGAATCTAAATCAAACCGAGCTATTTCCTGTTACCGTAACTCGCCTCAATTGCCTCAATTAATCGAGCCTGTCTCCTTTGGACCGGAATCAAAGGTGGCTTCCAAGAATTGACGAGAATTATAGTTTTTGATCACAGAGTGGTCACGTACGTTACGAATCGTTGTCGTCGATCCTCTAACGTGATTTAACTAACCGCGATGATGACTATTTTCGTTTACCTTCGACGATGTGCCAATGCACTGGGTGCAACAGTGATTTATTCGTCTTCGTTCTCGGGAGACAACGAAATTCGTGCATCATTGCCAAAACACGCGTCATCGATGCTAACATCCTCCCTAATGGTGGTTGTGCCAGAAAATTCACGGTCGGCGATCGGATTCGATGACATTCTTCAGAAATCATTTTTTTAAAATATTCACGAAAATAGTCTTTCGTAACTATGCTCTGTAATTCCACGCACTGTACTTCCACGCGTTGTAATTCCACGCACGGTACTTCCACGCGTTGTAACTCCACGCACTGTATTTCCACGCGTCGTAACTCCACGCGTGGTAATTCCACGCGTCGTAACTCCACGCGCTGTACTTCCACGCGTCGTAACTCCACGCGCTGTACTTCCACGCGTTGTAACTCCACGCGCCGTATTTCCACGCACCGTATTTCCATGCGTCGTAGCTCCACGCATCGTATTTCCACGCGTCGTAATTCCACGCGTGGTAATTCCACGCATTGTACTTTCACGCATTGTACTTCCACGCATCGTAATTCCACGCGTTGTAACTCCACGTGTCGCAACTCCACGCGTCGTAACTCCACGCGTGGTAATTCCACGCGCCATAACTCCACGCGCTGCACTCCCACGCGTTGTAGCTCCTAGTCGTACATAAATCCGGAAATTTTGGAATTTAGAAATTTGGTACCAGAAAAGCACAGAAGTACAAAAATATTAAAAGTAGAAGTGTAATTTAATATAGAAGTGTAATTTACTGCAAGATTAATTACTACTACAGTACTAAATTAATTATATTGGCGCCGATGTGAATCATTAATGACGATTAACGCGTAGACTCGTCATCGCATAGCAGTACGATGCCAAAAATGCTTTTACAAGATAATTGTCGGTTCTTTTCTTCACCGTGAACGTAAGTAATTGATTCCTTAGATAAGTCACATAGATATTTATTTTTAAAATATTCCGTTTTGTAAGGGCGATATCGATACATTCTACGCGTTCCAAATTGATTACTGTTCGCTATAACTGGCGTTCGGTCGTTCTACACTTGGAATGTCGATGATGCGATCGTGCTGACATCTTCGATGAACTTTAACCTTTAGTTTTGTATACCATAAGTGCAATTTTGGTATACTTTTATGTTATCAAATTTTATTGAACTTTCTACCTTTAAAAATTTGATACTGTTTACTATATTTGGCAGTTAGCCATTTTTTGTTGAGAGTGTTCATGAAACTCTTATGTAGTCTTTTTCAGTAAGCCTTGAGCTTTAAATTGATGTGTCATAAGTGCCATTTTGTGATACTTTTAAGTCATGAAATTTTATTAGATTTCTTATCATTCGAAATTCGATATCATTTACTATATCTAGCTATTACTCATATATTTTGTTGAGAACTTCAATAGGACGCTTATATAATCTTTTTCAGTAAGCTTTGAGCTTTAAATTGATGTGTCATAAGTGCCATTTTGTGATACTTTTAAGTCATGAAATTTTATTAGATTTCTTATCATTCGAAATTCGATATCATTTACTATATCTAGCTATTACTCATATATTTTGTTGAGAACTGCAATAGGATACTTATGTAGTCTTTTTCAGTAATCTTTGAGCTTTAAATTGATATATCATAAGTGCCATTTTGTGATACTTTTATGTCATCAAATTTTATTCAACTTCCCACCTCCAAAAATTTGATACAGCTCACTACAGTTGGCAGCCATCCATTTTTTCTTGAGAACTCCAATAAAACGTTTATGTAGTCTTTTTCGTTAAGCCTTGAGCTTCAAATCGATATACCATAAGTGCCATTTTGTGATGCTTTTATGTCACGAAATTGCGTTAGATTTTATACCTTGTAAAAGTGTCTATACATGCAACCATATATGCAAAAATTGATTTGTTAAAATATAATCTTAACATCGCGAGTTATATTGTTTTTTTCTTGATATCGTATCTGGTCAGTTTCTTATCAGACTCCTTATTATCAGAAACCGTGTACACAAAGCAACGATACTTGACAATACATTCCCTTAGCTAAAATTTAAGCATCACAGTTCGCGATCGAGCGCCATTCACGATGCAACGAATTAATAATCGCATTATGTTACGATGTTTCTGAACGTTTCAATACTAAGACTTTTACCTCCGAACTGGGTTACCTGACAGTGCGTTAAATTTCAATAAAATTTGAGGGGTTTCGTGATGAGAATCGTAATCTGATAACTCCCAAAATGAAATGTACAGTGAACGTTTCAAGTATATTGTAATTTTTTAGTACGAAGGTAAAAAGAAACGCTGTAATAAATTGTTACGAAATATCAGCGATTGTACAACTTGTCGATAAGATAAAAATCAGTCATTTTTTGTTTATACGTGTACACGTGTACTCGAGACTGAAAATTGTTATTTTATTACAGCATTCGTTGCATCGAAGTGAAAATTGTGAAAGAAAAATCGCAAGTGATACAGGGATTAAAATTATGATTCTCTTATAAGGATAATAGGAAGTGAACGCTCGAGACGAGTGTTAGGTTATTAATTATGATTTCCATCGAGAAACAGTGATAATTTCATTAAATTTGTGTCGTGCACGACGAAAAGGGCAACGATCCAATTGTTTGTGTAGAACGATCGTTCATACTAGACTTAACGAAGGTATTTACATTTGCGACGATTCGACGACACGAATAACGTAAAAGTCTATTTGCATGTGTCAAAAATTTGTCTTTGAACTATGTCAGTCTACGCTTTACCGTCTTACTGTTTGGAGTCTAAATATCAAGCTTCCGTTGCTTTATGCTGATTACGCAAGTTAATTAGAAAATTTTAATTCAACTCTACAATTTAAATTGTTTCTCTGCTCTGGAAATTTCTCTTAAATCTTACTGAGAAGAACAATTCGGTAGGTGCTTTTATAAGTTTTCAGACGTGATTACATTACGCAATGTACAGCAGACTCTTGTTATATTGCCACGGATGGACGCAGGTATAACTGCGCAATATTTCTGGAGTTAGTAATATAACACGTGACAGTACAATGGTAGATATTACTGATGGTTATAATAATGAGTGATAATTTTCCGGGCGATATAACGAGTGGTAATGGAACGCGTGGCGATATGACGCGTGGTAATACAACGTGTGACAGTGGTAACGCATGGTAATAGTAACGTGTGAGTAAATATTTCGTGGCGATATAACGCGAGGAAATTTAGCGAGTGGCGATATAACGCGAGCAAATTCAACGCGTGGCGATATAGCGCGAGGAAATTCAACGTGTGACAAATTAACGCGTGGAAATCCAGCGCGTGGTGATATATTGCGAGGAAGTTCAACGCGTGAAGAATCAATTTGTGGCGATATAACGCGAGGTAATTCAACGCGTGGAAATCCAACGCGTGGAAATCTAACGCGTGGCAATATAACGCGAGGTAATTCAATGCGTGGAAATCCACCGCGTGGCGATATAACGCGAGGAAATTCAACGCGTGGAAATCCAACGCGTGACGATATAACGGGAGGAAATTTAGCGAGTGGCGATATAACGCGAGCAAATTCAACGCGTGGCGATATAGCGTGAGGAAATTCAACGTGTGACAAATAAACGCGTGGAAATCCAGCGCGTGGTGATATAACGCGAGGAAGTTCAACGCGTGAAGAATCAACGCGTGGAAATCCAACGCGTGGCGATATAACGCGTGGAAATCCAACGCGTGGCAATATAACGCGAGGAAATTCAACGCGTGGAAATCCAACGCGTGGCGATATAACGCAAGGAAATTCAACGCGTGAAAATCCAACGCGTGGCGATATAACGCGAGGAAATTCAACGCGTGGAAATCCAACGCCTGACAATATAACGCGAGGTAATTCAACGCGTGGAAATCCAACGTGTGGCGATATAACGCGAGGAAATTTAACGCATGGAAATCCAACGCGTGGCAATATAACGCGAGGTAATTCAACGCGTGACGATATAACGCGAGGTAATTCAACGCGTGAAAAATCAACGCTCGGCGATATAACGCGTGGCAATTTAATGGTTATCGTTCAGTACGTCTTGCCATTACCTCTATAAAATGTATTTGCAGAAAGTGGCAATATAACTAGAGTTCGGTATATATGAATGATAATATCCAGATCGGTGAAGTTCATTACGCAGTTGCTCCCAGATAGAAAATAGACACACTATCTGTGCTTTCTGGTCTTTCTGTTTGTTTCTCGAACGTTTTCTTCAGATTATAACGAGGGCAATCGTCGTTCGCTCACACAGTTTCCACGGTGTCGTTGCTTCAGGACACATATTTACATACACATCCGCTAGAATTTCACGATAAGATCATCTGGAATCGGGTGAAATTACCGAGACCCAGATAAAACTCGGTAAATACGGAAAATTATCGTGTATGCGACTGCCCTTGCTTTTAATTAGCTCCAAGATTTCATTTGGAATGCTAATAAACAAACGGTTCTTGCAACGGAGAGGAGTGCCTTGTTAATTCGTGTTCGGTGTTGGCGTGGAAAAGTATTTCGCTTCGATTCTGTTCATATTGTGTTCATCGTGGTTAAACTTGTGAACGCGCCAGTTATTCTTTGCACGATGCTTTTGTGTACCTGTGAATACAGTTTTTGGCATACGAATACCGCGGGCGAAATAAATAGTCTTCACAATTGACAGAAAGCTTGCAAAGGACATTAACCTTTAAGTGCCATGGCACAGGCAGATTTAGCTCTTTTCTCGTTAAATATTTTCTGCGTTCGAAAGTGGATAATGGTTATAATGTGTTTACTGTTTAATTCGGGCTCCACTGACGTAGCTAGAAATAATAAAACAGCTTTACTTAGCTGTTCTGATTACATTAAAATAAAGTACAGTATATTATATGTATATTAATAAACTGATACTATTAATTTTGATGATAGTTATTTTGAACATTCGCAATTTCAAAATAACTAACACAGCCATGGTAGTTCAGGGTTAAATATGAAACTCAAGCTAAAAATTTCTTTTAACATTTTGGGTAAAATTCACTTCCATTCAGAAAATCTTTCAAACTTGACGCATCTGGCGCGAGATGTCTTTCATTTGTCAAGTCTCATTTTGTCTGTGTCGTGTTATTAATATTTCATGTTACAAATAAAGAGTCATTAAACGAACGAAAGGCATCTGTTTCTGTGGCAAATTTGGAAGAAAGAAAATATGATAAAAATTATCGGTGACATGGAATGAATACAGTGTTGTTAATAGTGATTTTAGCGCCATATAGTGTAACCAGATAATGAGAGTATTTTCGCATATAGACACGGTTTCCATGGAATCCTCGAATGAGAGGAGTAGTTTACTGAATTCTGAACGAGATGTAGGATCATTGTCTTCGATCCCGCAGGGATTGAGTCGGGCTCACTACGGATCCTTTTCCTCGTGTCAACAGGTGTTACAGTCGATCTGGAACAAAAGTAAGCAGGTACAGAAAAAGAAACGGTAAAATTATTCATGGATTACTAAAAAAAACCACCCGCATCAATTATCCAGTTTCCAATTGCACAATCACGTGCAACGCCAAAAAACCGATCATAACTCGATCTATACAAAACACGTAGTCCCTCGAATTCGAAACATGTCACGAACCATTGTTTTTTCTCCAACATTGTATACAAAATTTAGCATATTTTCCGATCGATATCTCGAGTATGTTAACATATGTAAGTTTCGTAATGCCGATAGAACCTACAGGTGGATCTCGAGATAAAGCACTTTACTACTTGATCGTTTGCCTGCGAAATTGTGCCAAAATTTTTCCACGTGTTTCGAAAGACAAATGAGGGGCGCAACAGTGTTTTCGTACATCGAACGGATTACAGTGGGCAGCTTGAACCGTACGTTTTACTGCCTGACAGATTTAATACTCCTAATTACACGACAAATTTACAAGTCCTTAAATTCTTTATAAGTCTAAAGCAAATTGAATCAGAGCAATGTTAACTAGTCTGATACCTTTGGAACTATGTGGACCAACTATATTTCAAAACACCAAACTAAAATGTATCAGCATTTTTTACCACATCTTATTCTTTTTCTGTTGTGCTGTGTGTGTTGAAATTTAGGGATATAGGAACCTAGAGATATTGAGATTTAGGGAAATTTGGGATCTTTGGAAATTTTGGGGTCTAAGGAAATTCGAAATCTAGAAAAATTTGGAATTTAGAAAAATGTGGGATCTAGGGAAATTTGGAATTTAGGGAAATTTGGAGTCGAGGGAAATTTGGAATTTAGAGAAATTTGAGATCTAGGGAAATTTGGAATTTAGGGAAATTTAGGGTCTAGGGAAATTCGAAATCTAGAAAAATTTGGAATTTAGAAAAATGTGGGATCTAGGGAAATTTGGGGTCGAGGGAAATTTGGGATCTAGGGAAATTCGGGCTATAGGGAAATTTGGGGTCTAGGGAAATTTGGAATTTAGGGAAATTGGGATCTAGGGAAATTTGGAATTTAGGGAAATTGGGATATAGGGAAATTCGGACTTTAGGGATATTTGGAATTTAGGGAAATTGGGATCTAGGGAAATTTGGAATTTAGGGAGATTGGAATCTAGGGAAATTTGGAATTTAGGGAAATTGGGATCTAAGGAAATTCGGACTTTAGGGAAATTTGGGGTCTAGGGAAATTTGGAATTTAGGGAAATTAGGATCTAGGGAAATTTGGAATTTAGGGAGATTGGAATCTAGGGAAATTTGGAATTTAGGGAAATTTGGAATTTAGGGAAATTGGGATCTAAGGAAATTTGGAATTTAGGGAAATTGGGATCTAGGGTAATTTGGAATTTAGGGAAATTGGGATCTAGGGAAATTTGGAATTTAGGGAAATTAGGATCTAGGAAAATTTGGAATTTAGGGAAATTGGAATCTAGGGAAATTTGGAATTTAGGGAAATTGGGATCTACGGAAATTTGAAATCTAAGGAAAATTGGGATCTAGTGATATTACGATCTAGGAGTGTAGGGACCTAGGGATATGTGGATCTAGAAATCAGATCTAGGAATTTATAAACCCCAAGTGTACATGCACAATAACACATGTTTCCCTTAATCTAACCATGTTATTATCCCAACTACAATTTGATCGTTAATCTCTAATTAGCAATTATGGTATACCGGTTTCATCTTTAATCAATGTAAAACCTCAAGTCCCCTATGGGAGTAATCTGCGGGATCAATACGGATTAAAATAGATAAAGAATTATATTATGTCGTATCGAACGTCATTGTTTCAAAAAGCAACGCAGCGAGGATCAATTATATTTATACCGGGAGTTGATTTAAGGCGCGCATTAAACTTCCGGTTAGGTTTGCACATTTTGCAATTTGTTTTGCATCGCTACAGTGTATTTATCGCATCTTGATTACACAAAACGTTTCCGTGCAATTTATTACGATACGCTCGAGCCATCTATTAAGAAGATTTATGATCGACTGATATATTTCCTGACAACGTTTTCTTTGTTACTCGGAAATGCGCATCGTTACAAGAGGAAAATTGGTGATGCTTCTTTATAAATTTAGCGATGCGTATTGTATATGATTTACTTTGATAGTGGATTCTTTTTTTCTTTGATTTTTTTCGTTGGGTTGAACAGCGTTGGCACTGTACGGAGGAAGGGTTAGAATTATCGGAGCTTGTTTTCCCAGCAGTGCTATTCGTTTTTATGATCCCCAGTAAACGACATGCGGTTCGTACACAATTGATTAGTCGGTTGTGGGCTTTAATTGGCCCAAGTGCCGCGAGTAGCGCAAGGACGCGCGATGCTTCTCGTCTAACTCTAGGAAAATATTTTTCTAACCGAGCACACCTACCGTTCTGTGTCTAAATATTGTTCTGTAGAACTTTTTAAACGGTTCCTGTTACGTCGGTATCGCGTTACACGACGCGTTAATTGCTCGATTTTAAATGGCGTTCATAAGACATCTGAACGAAAGACGTTCCGATTAATTAGATATCAAACTATTTACTACAATTCTGTATGCAAATAAACTTGTTAATTCTTCAGTAATATTTTTATTAATTACCAAAGACATGTACTTGACTTCGTTCTTGAAAATTGATTATCTTCAAAACGCTTAATTGCCAGCGTTCACTAAAACAGTGAAATTAGTGTTTGCGTACATTAGTCAGAAATCGTTATCAGCGAATTATCTTATGTTTGCTCTGTACGAACGTAATGGAATAAATTTTACGATATAAGCTCGGTCAGTTTTTACGGGTAAATCAATTCGCTGCTTCTTACGTCACTAGTCATCTTCGTGATCGTGATACATTCCTGGCTCCAAATTGATGATGTTTATATCGTTTCTCTCAAGGGAATCGATCCTTGCATAATCAGGTCAATCACGAGACCTATGGAACTGTGCTCAAATTGAAATTAGATCACCACATTTTTCATTTAAATCAGTATTAAAAAATAATATAAAAATTTATGAATTAACGATACGTGCTTTGAGATCGTTTTAAATTTTCGCGCGTTCGGGAGTGCAGGTAATAGCGCGTAGGATTTGAAAAATAAAAACGAGGTAGAAGTCAAAATTAATTTTAAATTGCTTGAAAGTTTAATATATATAGTGCGTAAAGTTTAAATGAACCGTAAAAAGGTCGGGAATTAAATTGAAAACCATTTGAAAATTTAGTTTTAACAGCGCGCGAGATTTGAAAAACGAAAACGAGGTAGAAGTCAAAATTAATTTTAAATTGTTTGAAAGTTTAATATATATAGTGCGTGAAGTTTAATCGAACCGTAAAAAGGTCGGGAATTAAATTTGTAACAATTTGAAAATTTAGTATCAGTACGAAACTTGCGCGCGAAATTTAAACAAAGAGCTGAGACTAGAATTAAATTTAAATTATTAGAAAATACCTATACTAGATAGTATAAGAATTTCAAGAATTCCAAGCTTGAAAAGAACCAGAATTTTGTGACCACTCGCGTACGAGAGCGCGCGAAACTTGAAAAAAGAAAATAAAATTATGTACCGCCGAAGAAATTCGCGATCGCGAGTTCGTTGAAAGCGTACGATTGTTACCCGCGATTCCGCTGAACTGTGTACACGACTTTAAAGATCCCAGGTCGGATATATAAATGTCGCACGATGTTCTACGCGATGTTCTTAAGCGATCTGCTGACGACGCGGATCGCACGCGTTTCGAGTGAACCGCGTACGCGTATTCGGTTTGCGAGGAAATCCGGAACGTAGCTTCCGGAAACGGTGTTTGGAGCAGAGAAGAAGCGATGACCACGAGAAATTTGGAAAAAATGCTCAGACTCACCGCTTTGTCCAGGGTCCGTCTCACTTTACGGTATATTGATACGAAATCGCGATTGTCATCTTGGATCTTTTGCTTCTACAGTTTTTTGAACTTCCATTAATTTTATTTTCCATTTTCAGCATCGGAGTGTTAGTAGCTTTTCTCTTATCGGACAGTAAACAGTTTCCTGTGCATTTATCTTTTATTAACACGTCGGAGATTAGATTTTTATTTAACTGTAGTTTGGAATTTGATTAAGTGAGATTGCTTTTTAATGCAGAGTAGACAAATGAGTTAATTTAGATATTTAGTATTTATTTGATTTCCTGTTTGGTGCAAGACTGCATGTTTTAGAATACATTTCTTCCTCTTATGTAGAACGAATATGATTATTCTAAATTATTTTTAATAAATAATAAACTTCAATGAAGTTTGTAAAACTTGAGATTATTTCACCAAAAATTAAATTATTGTCTGAGTTAGAAAATTGTCATAGTGTTCAAGTAGACATTTTGTTAATTGATCTTTCTTTGCTAGGTTATTATAAATTATTTTTAATGAATAATAAACTTCAATCAAGTTTGTAATACTTGAGATTATTTCATCGAAAGTTGGACAAAGAAGTATTGTCTCAAGAGTTAGAAAACTGTTATAATTTTTAAATAGACACATTTTTAATCGATCATTCTTTGCTAGGTCATTATAAATTATTTTTAATGAATAATAAACTTCAATCAAGTTTGTAATACTTGAGATTATTTCATCGAAAGTTGGACTGCTGTCTGACTTACAAAATTGTCATAGTGTTTAAGTAGACATATCGTTAATCGATCATTCTTTAGTAGGTCATTTTTAATTATTTTTAATGAATAATAAACTTCACTGAAGTTTGTAACACTTCAGATTATTTCATCGAAAGTTGGACTGAGTTAGAAAATTGTCATAGTGTTTAAATACAGATATTGTTAATCGCTCATTCTGTAGTTCAACAAGTTTCCCACTTCACGTTCTCCGTCATTTACGATCACTCCGCATTCGAGAACGAATGTTTAAATAACGATAAAAAACCAAAGATGGGGAAGCACATTCAATTGCTGCAGTTCTCATAAATTGCTCTTCGCTATTTATCTAGCAAAGATTCCTTTTCGAATCGTGAGCTCGTTGAGGAAAGAATGCCATGCGGAAGGCCAAAGATGATCGTTTCAAGATCACGACGCATCATTTTCGCATCAGTATCGAGGAGGACGACGAAAAGGAAGAAGAAAATTCATCCAGAGACAGCGACAGGAGGATCTCCATAACTATCGAGGCCGATTCTGGATTAGTATTAAACCAAGAAAATGCGATCGAAGATGGTAAAAGTGTCGAAGACCCACAAGGCGTGGATATCGAATACGAAAAATGCGGTGAACGCGTGCGGAGAACGCAGAGTCACGAGTCTAAGGCCTCCAGCGATTCCAGAGAAGCCTCCGACCCCGAAAATGTGGTTCCCAGACCGAGCGACTTTGATTCCGTGCCGGTTGAAAACGCGCAGAGGATGGATACAGAGAGATTCGAGATTCTGTATTCCAGAAGATACTCGATGGAAAGCAGAAAGTCCATCAAGGACCAGAGTTTCCTTCCCTCTGCAAATCCGGACTATTCTCTGGAAGCGGCTGCAATTTACGAGCCCGAAATTGCAGAACTTTCCGGAGAGACAAACCCAACCGTGATAAGTACGGAGATACAAGAGAACATTGTATTGGCTCAGCCGAACGTGAATCCTCCAGCTGCATCTCCACTGCTGCTGCGAAGGCGTTACAAGATCATGTCCACATTTTCGAAGTCCTCTAATTTGACCGGAAGCTCCTCGTGTCTGAAGGACGAAGACGATTCTCGGGAAGATCAGAAGACACCCAGAAGACAGACTCTGCCTCTGGTTGGAAAGAACCAGCCTCCGACTCCTACGTATGAAACAATAATTTCGGGAACCGGTGTGAATCCCATCAGGAGATCCAGCATAGCGAACGCCGCCATCTGCTCGAGTCTAGCGCCGAGTCTCGTCAGCGCGTACCCAGGTATACCGAACTGTCTGCTACCTGGTGAAAACGAATCACCAAAGAACGAAGAACCTGGAACGAGCGGCACGAATGGACGAAGGATTAAGTTACCCTTCCTTCGACTTCATATACCGCAACCTAACGGCTGGGAGGAGGACAGATTTAACAATCATCATTCCTATTATCATCACCATCATCATCATCATCATCATCACGTGTTCCCGCATTTTCACGTACCCACGATCACCTTTACTGCGCCAGCCACCGATGGTGAATCTGGCCGCAAGTTCAACTTCGGAATTCGCAGACAGTCGCAGCCGGTTAGTCTGGACTCAGGACTCGAGTGATTTTGTTTGGTGTGAGCTGTTGTTTATTCTTTCTTTTGGAAGCAATGCTGGAATTGTGGATTGGTATTAACATTTTGGTGGAGAAACATTGAGTGCAATTTGGACGGGGGGAGAACCTTGAGAACTTGAGGTCTTTGGGGAAATGATTTTAAGAGCCTTCTTGGGGTTTATGAGGATAAGTGGGTTTTGGGTAGATTTTACTAATTTATGTTCTTTTTAAATTCTTTTTAGTGAAGATTTTAGGGTTTATAGTTTTTCCTGAGATCAAGGCTTTTGCATATAGTCCTTAAGTTTCCTTTGGATTTTTTAGATTTTTCCTGAGGTATTTGTTTCCCTACATTTTCCATGAGATCTAAGCTCTTCCCAAATCCTCCTCAAGGTTCTAGGTTCTCCAGAGATCCACCTCAAGATTTGTCTAGGTTCTCCCCAGATCCTCCTCAAGACTGATCTAGGCTCTCCCCAAATTCACTCTGAGATCTCCCTAAGCTCTCCCCAAATTCTCAAGTTTTATCTAGGTCCTCCCCAGATACTCCTCAAGTTTGATCTAGGCTCTCCCCAAATTCACTCTGAGATCTCCCTCAGCTCTCCCCAAATTCTCAAGTTTTATCTAGGTCCTCCCCAGATACTCCTCAAGATTGATCTAGGCTCTCCCCAAATTCACTCTGAGATCTCCCTAAGCTCTCCCCAAATACTCCTCAAGTTTGATCTAAGCTCTCCCCAAATTCACTCTGAGATCTCCCTAAGCTCTCCCCAAATTCTCATCAAGATTGATTTATGCTTCCCCCAGATTCTCCTTGGAATCTCCCTAAGCTCCCCCCAAATTCTCATCAAGATTCATCTCGGTTCTCTCCAGATCCTCCTCAAGATTAATCTAGGTTCTCCTGAGAGTCTCCTCCAGATTTATCTAGGCTCTCCCCAAATTCACTCTGAGACCTCCTAAGCTCTCCCCAAAATTCTCCAGCTTTCTCTAGCTTCCCTAGATTCTCCCCAAGGCAGGTAGTTCCTTCCCCCAAAATTCTTACCCAAAAAAAACCAATATTGCACTCGAATGTACATCCACCGAATCAACATACATGTTGCTTTTAATTAACACGATGACTGCCACGGTCTAATCACCTTCAAGGTGAAACACCGCCCAATTTTACAAAAACTCAAGCTTGTATTTTTATCTCTACCAAAAATATAACTACTATATTTGAGACGCGAGTGTCTTAATTCCATTTTATTCACTTTTGTTCTGCAAATTGAAACTCTAATTACAAATATAATGAAGATGCAAAAGTACATTTTCCAGTTAATTAAAATAACATGGATCCACATGGAACTTGCTGAAAATGAAGTTTCTGTCATTCAAAGGTCTCGGTGTTCCATTAATATTGCAATTAGCTTTATCAAAGAGTGACGCACCGATATTGTTGTCAGAATATAGGGCACGGCTTAAACGCGAAAGCCTCTGCAACAGTTTCAAGCTGGTTTGTTCCTTAATAGCCTTGAGAGGAGGTCTATTGATTTTAGACGAGCCTATAGCTTCGTCAGAAATCAAACGATGCACGTTGCAATTTATTTATTATTTATTTGTCGATATAAATAACGTCAGAGGACCATAATATCTCTTATCGAAACCCCAAACCTTATCTCGCGCAAATAAATTTCGATCCGTTCAACAAGAATTTTAGATGTTCGAGACAACAACTGACTCACAGTCTTCATAAATTTTTCTCAAGCTTCTCAGATATTTTTATACAACGTTCCTTTTATTTTGTTTGGATCGCAAGGATGCATTCAGAGTTTCACGCTTCAACGTCATTAAACATTAAAATTCTATGCAAGAGCGCTCTAACAATGTCACGGTCAGCGATTATTAATCATCGTACCAAGAAATTCCGCTATTCATTAATGGAAACCTTGAAAATAAACTGCTAATTAACCCGATTCGCAGATCGGAAGATTAACGTGTGAACGCGTGTTAAATTGTTTGAACGTAACAATTAAAACGCGAATTTCTGAACGATACGAGAGTTTGAACGATTCGCATGGGATTAAGATTACATTTAACCGAATGATACCAGTACTTACGCAGCAAATTAATTCGGCAGCCCGTCGATCGACCAGCGTGACACGATTCAGTTGACAGTCGCTCGCCGGCTTAACCAGCAGAAAAGAACATTTTTCCGTTTTCTTTTTCGCAGACCTTGCATCGGACTGACTCGATGGTATCGCTCTGCTACCGATCTCTCGCCAGCTATATCACGGATGATAATCTTGCTGGTCTGCAAAACTTCCTCGAGAACAAACGAGTACAGATCGATGATCGAGACGAGGTAACATATCACAATTTATACAGTATGTCTTTCATGCAGTATGTCACAATGCTTAGTACAACTACCACTTCTTCAAACTTCACTGAAATAATTTTTATTTGGAAATTTGACAAAGTGTGGTACACAACTGATTTACAGTTTGATATTGCCAATTAGTAACTTTGAATAGTTATTCACTTTTCAGTCATTGATAACTATCTTAAGACACAGTCATCTTCTGAGACCTCATCCTCCAAATAGATGTACGACAACCACCATTTTGTGATGCTTTTATGTCATGAAATGGTGCTAGACTTTCTTTGTCTCCGAGTCGGTCATTGTTTGCTTTGCCGCATTGATCAGCCATGTTGTATTGAAATTATTGATAAGACACTTACACAGTCATTTTCCTGAGACTTCGAGCTTTAAATCGATGTATCACAAGTGCTACTTTGTGACACTTTTGTCTTTCATGATTTTACATTGTAACATGCTGTATTGTTTAAAGAAAAATATGTAAATCATGGCTATTTAACCCATTCGAAGCTTTTACATTAAAGGCTTGTACATTAGAAGCTTCTACATTAAGATACTAAGTCTTGAAAGTGAAGGAATAAATGTTTTAGATACACTTTTATCGTGACGCACCTGGTGCGTCGAATGGGTTGAGTCTATGATCACATTGATCTTTTGGTTGATCGAATTATTTTTGACAGAATGGTAGCACAGCCCTCATCCTTGCAGCGACTAAGGGGAAGATCCACTTTGTGCGGGAACTTATTAATCATGGAGCAGATGTTAACGCAGAAGATGGGGTTAGTATAAATTTCAAACTTGACATATACCATACTACATTTAAAAACTGATGTCTTTTTAACTATCTCCTTGGAATTTTCAGGACAACTGGACAGCATTGCTTTGCGCCGCCAAGGAAGGTCACACCGACGTTTGCCTCGAGTTGCTCGAGCATGGGGCCGATTTGGAACACAGAGACATGGTAATATTTTTAGTTCTGGAGAACCTTTGCCAATCCTTGGACAAGATTTCTACATCACTAGGTCAGAACATCAGCAGTCAAGAATACCAAGGAATACCAAGATACCAATATCACTTTGATGTCAAAGAATTTATTGCACCTCAGTTTCAAAATTGCTTTCTGCATCCATTCTCTGAATATTTTTACCCTTGTGTCATGTTCATTTTAAGCAGAACGCTTGGCACTGTGCGAGACTTTTTGACCTTTATTAACACAAGGATTAAAAAGGCTGGTAGATAAAAGGTTAACACATTATTGTATTATTCATAGGATTGGATGCTTCATTTCTAGTAGCCTTATTAGAAATTCTCTTATCAGAAATATTAATGTACTTGTATCAGCAAAATGTTGTAAACAATATGTCATATATTGTAGACAAAATGTTGTAAGACTAGTGCAAATGTTGGAGACAATATGTCATATGTCACAGACAAAATGTTGTAACACTAGTGCAAATTTTGGGGGCAATATGTCATATGTCATAGACAAAATGTTGTAACACTAGTACAAATTTTGGGGACAATATGTCATATGTCATAGACAAAATGTTGTAAGACTAGTGCAAATGTTATAGAAAATATGTCATATGTTACAGACAAAATGTGTAAGCCATGCATAAAATTTATTCAAAATAATCTTGTTCAATGGAAACTTACAACAGGCTAAATATGGCAGTCAATGAACATATGCTTGATAAAATGTATAAAAAATGTAATCTATTTTTAGGGTGGATGGACGGCACTTATGTGGGCGACATACAAAGGGAGGTCGCCGACGGTGACGATGTTGCTAGCAAGAGGAGCTGACGTCAATGCACATGGAAATTTTCATATATCTTCGTTATTGTGGGCTGCAGGCAGGGGTTACCCTGACATTGTAAAAGATCTTATTGCTCACGGTGCTAAGGTCAATGTTGGTGACAAGGTAATTCAACCTTTGTACCTTAGACAACGCTTTAAGAGGCAAAGGTGAATGAGACTTTTTTCCTTTTTAGTATGGTACTACAGCTCTGGTGTGGGCCTCACGTAAAGGACACGTGGAGATTGTAGACGCTTTACTGAAAGCTGGTGCTAACGTTGATACTGCTGGCATGGTAAGAAATCTAAGAGTTTGAAGTTTGTGTGTTGTCAAATGATAAATAAATAAAATTTTGTAGTATTCATGGACGGCGCTGTTGGTGGCGACTCTTGGGAATCACGCGGATGTAGTTCTACTACTTTTAGAGCACAAACCAAACGTGAATGCACTCGATAAAGATGGTTGCACGGCCCTGGCGATAGCTTGTCGAGAAGGACATCACGAAATAGCGAATGCTCTGTTAAACGCTGGTGCTTACGTGAACATTCAAGATAGAGCTGGCGATACAAATTTGATTCATGCCGTGAAAGGAGGTCATAGAGGAGTAGTTGAATCTCTTCTGAAGAAATACGCCGACGTAGACATTGCTGGCAAGGTAAAACAAATAAAGTTGGTTACGCTTGAGGTAATCATCTGATCGTAGTTAAACTTCTACCGCCGTAGAAAGTTTCGCCAAGTAGTCTTTAATTCATCATTCTGAAAATTGTTTTGTAATAAAGACAAATAGTTTTGTATAACAAAAACGATTGCTTTAAGGATCTAAGATCCAGTTAATCGTCGTAATTTTATTGAAATATTCTAGGATAAGAAAACAGCAACTTATATTGCAGTTGAAAAAGGCAATATACCGATATTAAAACTGTTATTGAACGCCAACCCAGATTTGGAGATCGCGACTAAAGACGGTGATACACCGTTACTGCGGGCAGTTAGGTCGCGAAATGCGGAAATAGTACAATTACTGCTAGACAAAAAGGCTAAAGTCTCAGCTACCGACAAAAAGGGTGACACTGTACTTCATATAGCTATGCGCGCACGATCGAAGGCTATCGTCGAGATATTGCTGAGGAATCCAAAAAACAGTCAACTTCTTTACCGTCCAAACAGGCAAGGTGAAACTCCGTATAATATCGACATCAATCATCCAAAGACCATTCTTGGACAAATATTTGGTGCACGTAAGTATTCTGATACGATTTCATTTACTAGATATACTTTGTAATTGGACCAAAATTATATTAATTTTCATAAACATTTCAGGGCGTCTAAATACTAATGAAGATAACGAGAATATGCTGGGTTATGATTTATACAGTAGCGCATTAGCAGACATTCTTAGTGAACCATCACTCTCAACGCCTATAACTGTTGGCCTTTACGCAAAGTGGGGTTCTGGGAAATCCTTCCTGTTAAACAAATTAAGAGGTAATTGGAAAGCTTCTTGTTACAGTTAATTAAATTTCTTATGTGTATTTATTCTTTCAGAGGAAATGAAGAATTTTGCTCGGCAGTGGATAGACCCCGTATTTCAGTTTTCATTCTTGTTGTTTGTAGTAGTAACCCACGTATCCTTGTTAGTGGGTACTACGATAGGTCTTGCCTTGCAGTCGTGGGTCGTTGGTCTTGCCTGTGGCATAAGTCTTATCCTCATTACATACATCTTTTTAATACTTGTATGGTATGCCAACAAAAGGTGAGAATATCAATTGGAAGAATTCAATTGAATCTGCTATAATATTGCAAGAATTTAATAAACGTTTAAATTGTAGGTACGATTGGTATTGGCCGTACAACTTTACAGTAGCTTTAACTACAAAGTTGAATTCATTGAAGCTGTTGTTGCAAGTGATTTTCTGTCATCCTCCTGGCAGCAGAGTTCACGACGGTGTTACTGTCCAACCAATAAAGTTTTATTTCACCGATCAAACTCGAGTCGGTACAACCGCTGCCGGAGAGAATGCAGTAGTACAAATGGTCGGATCTCTTTATGATTCTATCGAAAATGACTTTGGTTCATTGTCCACCAGATTGTACAGAGCGTTCAGGCCAAAACCTGATAAATCGACCACAACGTGGAAATGGAGACACCTTTGTTGTTTACCCTACATAGTGATATTCGAATTTTGCTTTTGCAGCTTGCTCGTTGGTATCTCTGTACTTACAGTCTACCTCATCGATATTTCTAGTAGCGAGCCAACAATAGAGAAAGTTACTGCGCACATCATTATGATAACCGTTGCCTTAATACTAGCCGTTAGTATAATAGCAAACTTGTACACCTGGAGTCGAACGTTGCAAGCGCTTGTTTTCTCGCAAAGGCGTCATCTTCAACGCAGCATTTCCAAGTTGGAGACTCTTAAAAGTGAAGGCTTTATTCAAACGTTGAAAAGCGAAGTTAATTTGATGACCGAAATGGTCAAGTGTTTAGACAGTTTCATGGCTCAACAAAGCAGATTAGTAATAATTGTGGACGGTTTGGACAGCTGTGAACAGGACAAAGTGTTATTAGTTTTAGATGCAATACAAGCATTGTTCAGTGATAATGGTTATCCGTTTGTTGTCATATTAGCAATTGATCCACATATTATTGCCAAGGCAGTGGAAGTCAATAGTAGAAGATTATTTACGGAGTCCAATATTGGAGGTCACGATTATTTGCGCAATATGGTACATCTTCCATTTTATTTACAAAACAGTGGTTTAAGAAAGGTAAAAGTTGCTCAACAGACTGCTCAGCATAGTAGAAAAACCACGTGGACGGAAGCCGAAGAGAGCGTTACTTATACCGCCTCGAGTACGATGCATCATTCTGTGTCAAATAGAAGGCTCAGCACGGAATCCGGTATAATGAACAGCAATGAAAAATTGAAACCACAAAGTAGAAAAGGAAGTAGAAAATTACGATTGAGTGAATCGATCGCGAGTAGTATCGGTAGCAATCTGAATCGACTGGGTGGAGCACAAGATCTTAATAAAATGCTTCTCACCGACGATTACTTCAGCGACGTGAATCCTCGCAGTATGAGAAGATTAATGAATGTAGTGTATGTTACTGGGAGATTGTTAAAAGCATTCCAAATTGATTTCAACTGGTATCATTTAGCTATTTGGATTAACATTACCGAGCAATGGCCGTTTAGAACATCTTGGCTGATACTACATTACGACATGTACGAAGATACCTTGGACGACAACATGTCCTTAAAAAGTCTTTACGATAAGATACGACCTCAAATTCCAGTACTTAAAGAAGTCCAGCCTCTTTTGGAGATGGACAGGGACGAACGCAAGTTGGATATTTTCCTAACGTTTCATCGATCCAGCTTACTCGTCAGCGATATGAAAATATTCTTACCGTTTACGATCAATCTTGATCCGTATATTAAGAAAAAGATTAAAGAGGAACAACAGAGTATGGAAGAGGAAGTAGGTTTTGGACAATATAAGCAGTACAGTCCTTGGACAGTACATGGTAATGGCCACGATCAAATGAATAAGAGTGGATTAACAAATAGAATGAAGTTTGTTAGAACACCTAGTTTACAAGGACCTGTGCCACCGGTACCGTCAACACCATCCTGGTTTGTTCAACCATCATTGGATTGGCAAGGTTCTCCTTGGGTGCAAATACCTCCCATGGAACCTAAAATCAAACCTCTTTCTGCTACTACAACTTTACCGGTACGTATAATATTCAGCATGCTAGTGTTCTCTTCTGCTGTATGCTATATTATTTTCTTTATCTTTTAGTCCGAAATTTTGGAAACAAGGCTGTCGACTTTAACAGTGAACGGTGTTTGTGATCTTATCGATAGGATTGAAAGCTTGAGTTCGAGTCATGCACCGCAGTACAAACAAGTTATTCAAGAGAATAACATTAATGGAAGAGTTCTATTACATTGTGATTTACAGGAGTTGAAGAAAGTGAGTTTTATTTCCTTGTTTTTAAACAATAAATCTTACAATGTATATTAAAGAATCGTTCATCACATAGGTATTAAAAATGGCATTTGGAGATTGGGAACTGTTTCGTATGGTACTTGTGTCGCTTAGGGAATTAGAACTTTCTTCCTTCAGTACACATGAAGAAGGTTCTCGAAGTGTGCGATTCACTGTAGGTTCAGAACAAATTCAGCGCAAAGGTATATGTATAAATTTATTATATCTATCAAATTATTATTACATTGTAATCACACTATACGTTATTACAGATCATGCTTTGCAAGGAACTTCGATACGCGTACCTGTTCATACAGAAAAAGAAAAAGGAAATTCAAGGACCGATGGTACTTCAAGACGAGATCAAACGAAACAATCCATCATGGAAAAGCAAGTAAGTGTCTTTCGAGTGATACCCGAATAATGTTTGTGTTTATAATCTAACGATTAACTGATTAATAAAATATTGTTTTCATTACGCTTGCCTGTGATTTTAGTTTCAGGTAAGCTGAACCAAACTTACTTTTGCTTATTAAAATTTGAATAGTAAAATATTTGCAAGCAACATAAGGTATTTCATACGACCAGAAACAAAGGTAAATTTAATTTTTAGGTAACATTGGAGGAACAGATGATTTGTGGAGCATTGCAAACGTTAAATGAAGAAGCTTGTGAAGATGTGTTAGATGTACCATCTTCTACCGTAGTACCATCAGACTCACTTTCAGGTGAGCCCTCTTCCCTACCACTTTCACTGCCTCTGGTAATAGTTCAAGAACCACCGCAGCCAGACCAAAAACGTGACATCGTAATTGAGTACAATACAAGTCTTTAATGAACCTGTTAAAATCGAAGGCAACTGCATCATTTAATTATATGTCATGTGTACTACTACAAATCATCGCATTTGAAGATGATTCTATAATCTCATCATTAGCAGTTTTTCAGGGAAATCTGGTCAATGTGTCTGATGTTTTAATGTCTCTTAATATATATACATACGTCAATACGTAGGTACATTTGTAACAGTATTATCGAACATAGGTGTAATCATATATTAAAAGAAAACAGTCAATAAAAATTTGTTATATACGTATATTTTAAGTACAATACACATCAAAGAGGTGGAAGGAATTTCCTTCTGAATCTTGCCTCTATTTTCTGAAAATGTGCCAATGCGTTATGATAGACTGGATTATTGTATAGATAAAAGGATATAAAATGAATGACATATGTTAAATAAAAAGAAATGTGTCATCCGTATAACGAACAACGTTATGGCGACAGTGACTTGAATGTGTGCGTTGTTATAATAAAGAAATATCATTTTCATGTAGTAGTTTAATATATTAATGGTATTACTTGCGAACATTGTATGTCGTGTTGTATTTTTAAAACTATACAAAACATTCGTACCCTTCTTGTACGTCTTTGGAATCATTTGAATGTTGTTATTTAATTGGTCATTGTATGATTAGTTACAATTACCTAATACTTAAGAGTATTTTTTCATAATTAATATTTGTAAAACAGACTGTGATAACTACGTGTTACTATCATTGAATGTTAAATGAATATATTTCTTTCTGGGATGTTTATGCTGATAGATCTTGTACATTTAGAAAGATAAGCTTTTACATTAAAAGGGAAAAGTTTTATATACCAAAGTGAAAAAACTACGATTATATTTTCATCTTCATGTATTTTTCTTTTTGTACTGTGTGTACAGTTATTCTAATTAGGTTATTAGACAATTATATTATAAAAGCAAATGGCAATAAAACTTTATTGGAAATATGAAATGATATTATCTTTCTTAGACTAGATCTATAAGCTTCTGTATGCTTTCATTTTATATCTTTATCCAAAAAATAGAATTTAATAACATCAATGATGAATCAGAGACAAAATGAAAAATAAAAGTATTCTAATTATCAACCACAATTCAGTTAAGAATCCTTTTTTACATTATTCAACGTATTTTAATCGACTTACTTTTTAACAATTAGAAACAGAAAAGCGCGTAACATAGAGCTTTGTTTTAGGATCAGTCTCAGCGGCTCCTCAAGACACAGATTACGTGATTCTTCAGCCTAATCCACTTCTACACTGGGTACCAGTTACCGATGAAATCGAAACCTCAGACGATAGTTCGTTCGAGTCCACAGTTCATCTTCAGCGTACAAATTCACAACGTAGCATTACATCTCAGCACAGTACTAGATCAGCCTGTTCGTTTGGACGTAAAGACATAAGAAAAGGCGGAGGCAATTTGAACAGTAGTAGACCAGCATCTCTCTTTGTATCTCCACCGCCTTCTCCTAGACCTGCCTTTAGATCTAAGTCAACAGACGAGAATTATGTAGCTAATAATATACCCATGAAGTCTACCATTTCAACACCGATGAAGAAACGACGTTCCGCCTCTACGTTGAACGACGAGGTGGCCCTGCCAGTTCCTGTTCCAAATTCTAGCCTGGAGAAGTTAACGAAATTAAAAGACCGTTTAATGGGCACGTTACCTGTGTCACCTGCACCGGGAGAGAGCGAGGATGAATCTACGCCATTAGTTTCTGAATTATCTACCCCAACTCATTCGCAGTCTGATAGCGTGTTCAAACACGACTGTAGCGAAGAAAACAGTAGCTCGATATCTTCGAATAAAAGCTTGCCGCGAGACGGGGAGAGATGCGTTGACGTCGTTGATTATTCTGATACTGTTAGCTTGATGGTGAGGGAGTCGTCCCAGGTACGATTCTTATCGCGACAAGATGCTGAAGAATGGGACAATCCTGAGACACCTGTATGATATCTTCTATTACACAATCGTCAGCTCGGCTGATTCACCTAAGCATGCCACTTAAATTATTTGTTAATTGTTTGTTGCATGAGAGAATTCAAACCAAAGTAATATTTAAATATTTATGACCTTTGCAATTTGATAACAAAAGTTACAACAAACAGTTCATAAATAATTGTCACACTTAGATCAATCACCTTGTATTATACTCTATGGCTAATATACATATATGCTGCGTCAATGATAAAACGTTAAGTCAGATGTACTTAAAACAAGATTTGTGATATATTTTCGAAGGTAGATACTATTATACTGCAGTTGAGGATTCTACTTTGTAAATAATAACTAGATTATGTCGAACTTTTTAGATAAAATGTTTACAAGTGTTCACACATCACAAAGAGTAAACTCTACTTTTAAATAATATGAGAAACAGCACACATTTCATGCAACGTGTGCGCAGATATGGTAGAGTTTAAATTTTAGGAAGAATATGTGTACGGTCTTAGTGATTCATTGACAAATAACATTCCTTTATAATTTTAGTGTATTTAACAATGTGAATGTCAGTTCTTTATGAAAAGACTGGTACAGAGACAGAAGATATCTGTATTTTTTAAATTTTATTGTAAACGTTTTCATGATGCTTGATTGATTTGTGTCTGTTGATGGATGTAGCTCGTAATGCAATGCTTTGAACAGATAAATTTTTAACAAACAAATGCTCATCGTTTGTTTGATATAGACTATTGTTGATTTTAAACGATAGGTACGACTTGTCAGATAAATAAAATAAACAAATATTACTGATTTATAAGGTGACTGGTACGAGAGATAACGTATTTTGTCTACAAGCACTCGTATCAGTAAGATAAAATTCTTTGTACTGTCTTTAATATTATACATTAGTTTGAACAAGGAAGTTAATAATTAGTTACCAATATATAAGATCGTTTGAAACATTATTGAAAATATTTATATTTTATTTTTAATTATATGAATACTTAATTTTACTGCCAACTTTTTTATTAATTTAAAATGAATATTAGTAACTTATATTGGTACTTTAATCTTTCTTAACAAATAAACTTTGAAAACGTTTGTAATGTTAACGAGTTATTATTAGATATGATAAGCAGAAAAGGTCCTATCATTTTAATTTTACTGTGAGTGATTCAATGCCTATTTTATAAAATATGCAGAAGGATGGAGAAGTCAAAAAGATCTACAGAATTTTAAAGTACTTTTTTATTATAAAGCAAAAATTATATATATCTATATATATAACAGTGTGTATATATAATACTTTAGGACGGAATACATTAGGGTATTAGTTAATATTAGATTGTAAACACAGGTAATACATATATTAGGTTTTCAAATAATAGTGTTATATGTACTTTGCTTATTACTATTAAATATAATATATTTAAATACATAAAATGTCAAACTACTTTCATAAATGCTCATATATGGAATACAATAAGTACTTCAACAGCCTTTTTGTATATAATTCATTCAGGCAGGTCTTACTTTTACTTTTCATGATTTGTTAAACATATTTTGTTCAGCTGTCTTTTAAATAAATTACAAATAACAAATTTAGTAATACAATAAACTACATATCAGATCTACAAAGTTTAGAGAATGTTTCAAATTTACACAATGAACATGAGAAACAAATATATTTTTTCTAAGACAATTCCTTAAGCTTATTCTTACAATCGTCTTCTTTAGTTTATTGTATTACTTATGTCAAAAAATAATTTTTATAAAATACTGATATGTCAATTACAAAACATCACAACTACAGAAACAATAAAAATTACAAGGAAGAAAATATTTCAGTGATACAAAGCTGCATGATATAGTAAAGCATACAATATAAATACAAATAAGTTTACAAATTTTCAATTTTTTCCACATGAAAATGTATCACTGCTTCTTTCTAACTTTTCATTAAAATAAATGAGAATAATAGATCATTTTTATGAACTAATTGTACTATATCAATCATAATGTACATACTTCTGTGGCTAAAGATATTTTCAACAATAAAACGATTTTATAGTACTTAAAAACTTAATCAATAGGAATGAATATAAACTTGAATAGCCTTTTTTAATGTATTATCAAAGGCACTATGGCAAGTAGGAAATACTATCTTAGAGATTTTACATACTTTCAATTGCGAATTCTAAGTAACATGTAAAGTTTGTTCAATTATGCATAAATATACAATCAAGCGCGTATTGTAAACATAATTCCATGTTTTAATTTTTGAAAGCACCAATCTTTTTACTTCGTATGTTCTGATCCATACTGACAAGGTGCAAAGACATTTCTCTCTTTGTAAAAGTTACCTATCCTACTTAACAATAAATGCAGAACACAATTGAATGACATGGCAGAATAACATTAAAAATGCATATATATGAAATAATATTTCTGCATAATTACCGAGTTCGAAGGAATGTTGTAATAAAATAAATGAAAAAATAGCACTTTGAAGTACATATTACTTTTACAACGTTTAAGAGTACTTACGTCGTTACTATATAATATTAAGTATACGATTTTATAAAAGTTGTTCCGAGCACATAATCTCGTCATAAAACTCACAGAATGAAATTATTTTATATCAAAAGTCTTTAAAATTTAAGAAGTATAAATGCTTAATTGGCCCCTTGAAAATGTAAAATTATTTTAAACTGTATTGTCCGGTCTTATGAGGCAATGCAATTTTGTAGGCACTTAAGTAGCTTACGGAAGACGAGATTTACCACATTCCTCGATATTTTTCAGAAGCATTATTCACCTTTATATCGTTGTTTCATAAATAATCATTTTAAAGCTGAGTCGTGATTACTGTCTTCCTCGTAATTACAGTATGTTTAATTGGAGTTTGATCTATCGTTGTGTTTTGTGATGGATCAGCAACTAACCAAGGACTGATATCAGAAACTGCTGTATTGTCATCCTAAAACATACAAAATATGTATTATATAAATCACAAGTCAGTTATACATATTGTAAAGTTGGTATGAAATGTCAGCTTAGAAAAATACATTACATACGTTAAAGATTAAGCATGTGTACATACAATTTACACAAACTCAACAAAAGCATTGTGTACAAGTTACATGAACAATTTATATTGCAATAGCTAATAAGCATGAAGAATAAACCACACCTTATGAGTAAGAGTTGTAGTAGTTGTTTGTATTTCTTCAGTTTTCACAACTCTTGCTCCATTCTTTTCTGTTTCTTCAGTTTTCTTTTCAGTAGTAGGCTGTACTTCTTTGAAGGGGTTGAGCAGCCCCAAAAACGGATTCGAATCTATAAACGGATTCGTATTCGCTTTCTTTTCTTCTTCCGTTTTTGTATCTTCTTCTACACTTTCGGTAGTACTAGTAATAATTTCGTTGCTGTTATCGTTAGTGAACGGATTAAATGGATTCTGAGACTGATTCGAAACTTTAGGATTTAACTGTGTGGTTTTTTGTTCAATCTGTCCCCAACTGTCTAAAGAGAAATGCGTTACTGTCACATTATCCTCTGCAGATGGATTCATCACCGTAGCTCCGCTTACAGAAAGTGTCAGTTTATCTCCTCCCTAAATAGTGGACAATGCAAAAAAGCAAACAAATTACAACTCAAGCCTAGAAGCTCAAAAACGCAACACAATATTTTTAATACGTACAAATACAATGATAAGGCAAAGTTTCATTAAATGATGTGTATATGACATAACAAAAATGACAAAACAACTTTCTACTTCAATGGATTTGAATTATTGATATTGATTATTCAAATATTATTTTCTTACCACAGATACAATTGTTGCTGCATCAGTATGCTGATTATTTTTAGTAACGACTGTTGATGGATCCGTAGAGGTAATTGAAACCAAGTTAGAGTTCTTGCCTTGCTCAAGAGACTTTGCTTTCAAGATATTGCATTTCAGTGATTCTGGAGGAATAGGTGTACGAGGTGGCAGTGAAGAGGTACCACCAACTTGATTATTTGGCACTAGTGATGTTTGATTAGTCATATTTTCAATGATCAAACTAGTCTTTACTGGTTCAGATTCTTTTTCAGTGGCAGCCACTGTCGTTTGATTTCTAGGCTCCAAAGGTTGTTGATCTTTGGCAAGTGATTTTAACAGAGAATCCACCAAAGGTGAAGATGTAGCATGTACACTGGAATCTGATGACTTTGTACTGCATTGACTCGACTGACGTTGCAAAGGTTCCTCTTCGGCTAAAAGTGATAATATTTTTGTTATAACTAGTGTGTGAACTTGTGAATAAAATTATATATTTACCAGCAGGCGGTGCAGGCTGCTGCGGTGGTGGTGGTTGCTCAGTTTGTTGTCGTTGACGTTCCCTCAAGACATGACTCTGTCGACGAGCGTATCTCTGACTTGGACGTCTCTCAAATTGCACAGTTCTACGAGCTCGGTTCAATTGAGTAGTTTGAAATTCAGTTTTTCCGCTGTAACGAAAACGTGAACCCATCCTGAAGAAGTTCTGACGTCCGCTAGCACCTTTGACGGGAGCACGCAATCGAAAGAATGCATGATGTTCTACAGCACACTTCCATAAATGTTTACAAGCCTTTTCATTTACCAATCTGAATACAAACGTATGTTCTTGTTCTCCTCTACCTTCATCATCTTCTTCTACTACAACCAATGTTAATTTTTTCTTTTTAAAATCTAGACGACCAATCTTGGGCCAGAAAAATAAACCTATCTTTTGTGTTCCTTCAAAAACTAAGATTCCAGTTGGAGTTAATCCTAGAGAATATTCGCATGCATCCTTCCCAAGTACAGTGTGCATATCCACACCGTACATGTCCAGCCATTTAGCTTTACTGAGATAAGTTGATTCAGCTTGTGCTGGACTAAGACCTGAACATTTGGCATATTCTTCAAGTATTTCAAGCTCCATTTGCTCTGTTTGACCTGGTACAAATCTAAATTCAGATACTGTAGCTGCACTGTGAATGGCAGGATCATAATCTCCAAGTTCAGCTGAAAATATGTAATAATATAATTACATATTTATTACAAGTTATATATTTTTTATAATATTTATTGTAGGTACAAACTGCTTACATTGTAGAGCTAAAGCAGCTAACTGTACAGCAACCTGATGAGGGCAGTGAAGTTTTCCATCCAAAACATCTTGTTTCAGTTGCAAGAAGAACTGATACCTTGTTAATTCTTCACGTAATGTATTAGGCTCTGACGAATAAAACTTTACCTTAAGACGTAAGGTATATGGTGGACCAACTATACAGAATTTCATTCATTAATTAATAAACAGTTACACTTTATAGGAGCATATAAACAAAAATTTGATAAGCATACTTTTTACTTGTTTCTTTATAGGCTTGGTTGGATCCAACCAATGTTGAACATTATTGCTGTCTGTATACTGCAGACCAAAATAATCCTTTTCTATTAAATCTAAGCTATAAAATACTTGTTCATATAAATCGCTGGCTAATGCCTTTTTCTATAACATAAAAGCATACAAAATATAAGTAAATCTGTTTACTATGAATGGTAACACTTAAGAACTGACATTTGATAAACTGTTGTACTTACTGACAGCTCTATGGGCAAATCTGTGCCATCGAGCAAAACAACTCTGCACTGAACAACATTTTTATTGCTGAGCAATCTCTGATTTTTAATTTGGGATGACGTAGTTTGTCCACTGACACTACGACCCCGTCGTCGTGATAGAAACCTTAACATTTTATTTGACATACGTTAAAAAACTTGCTGCTTTGCAGGTTACTCCCAGTTAAAACGCTACATTCCTCGTCACACGCAGATATCCTCTTCATAAGGTACGTGGATAAATACGCCCACTTTTACGAGTACGCATCAGCTGGTCAAAACAACGAAGAATATGATCACCACATAAATGCAATTGTTAAAATTATATTATATAAGAATTCTGTTACATTTGTTCGTTGACTAGCCATAACAAATATCGAGATCCAAATCCATCAAAAGGTATACATTTCCCCATTACAGCACCGCTACGAATATTTTTTAATGTCGTTGCTTAGATGGCGTTACCTACAGTTTTCAATATCGGTATTATAGCTACTGCATCCTGTAATTTAAAATAATATTAAATATTTGTTCATTGTTTACTTTATTATTAAGATACATCGAGTTTCAATGTAATTATTGTAACATTAGTTCTATTGTTAATTGCTTTAGGAAAAAATAGGTTAAGATCAATGAAACATTGTCAAGACTTTTGCAATAATAAATAGGATAATAAATGAATGTTTAATAAAATTAGCCAGAGTATTTATTCTCAAACCTGACCTACTTTCCTTATAATTAGATTGCACTTAGTATGTACTTTTTGTATATATGGCGGGAGAGCAGTTTTGGCAGTTAACCTCCTTTCATATTCTGTTATCCTAATACCAGGAGGTACCAGCGGACCTGTCGGTTTTGCCACCATGTTATCTATCGTGCCACCTCTTTTGATATTCTGTTATCCTGTTACCCGAGGAGCATTTTGAGCAAATGTAATCATACTTGACGATGTCAAACAAACATGGCGCCAATGGCGTCTGACTTCAATAGCCTAATGAAACAATAATTTTTCTCTTAAACATAAATGATTAAATATTAATAAAATCGATCGGAAAATAAAGTTTGAACCTTCCTCTTCATGATTCAATCACAAAAAGTCATAAATTATTTCTATATTTTACAAAATTAATTAAAAAATTCTGCCTAACAAGGATGTCGATACCCTATTGCCTAACATTAATAATTAATAACTAATTAATTACAATTAAAATATGCACCAAAATGGCATAAAAAAATTCTACAGATCTCATTCTTTAAAAATAAATCATAAAAGTTCACTTTTTGATTACATTAGGGCGGTATTAATTATTATTTCTGATGGTATGCAATTCGGTCATTTGGGCGGGAAAATAGCTCTTTTAGTGGGATACCTCCTTGCACATTCTGTTATCCTGATACCAGGAGGTATTATCGAAGCTATTGGTTCTTCCATTACGTCACTTATTCATTGCGCATAGTTCTGCGCAGGTCACACTGCGCATTGTTCTGCGCAAGTCATATCGTGCCACCTCCTTGCATATTCTGTGATCCTGCTACCAGGAGTAGATTTTTGGACCCAGCGGTTCCCCTACCACCTTCTCATTCATTGCGCAATACACCTCGCGCAGATTGTACTGCGCATAGTTCTGCGCAGATTGTACTGCGCATAGTTCTGCGCAGGTCACACTGCGCATGGTTCTGCGCAGGTCATCGTGCCACCTCCTTGCACATTCTGTGATCCTGCTACCAGGAGTAGATTTTTGGACCCAGCGGTTCCCCTACCACCTTTCCATTCATTGCGCAATGCATTCGGCGCATGGTCTACTGCGCATAGTTCTGCGCATGCTATAGATTCGTGCCACCTCCTTGCCCATCCTACTATCCTGATACCTCTGGGCTCCTGGTAGCCCGAAAATCTAATAAAAGTAGGCGGTACAGACTCCATTTTTTCGGGCCACCTCTTCGCACACCCTACTATCCTATTACCAGGAGGAGATTTCAGAACCGAATTCAGAGGCGCTTAAGGCACCCACTATACCCCAATTCTTATGCTAATTTTTCGTGAAGCGAGTTCCTTAAAATTATAGATGTATGGAAGGAAAAGGTTTTTAGAATTTAGAAAGGTTTTCAAAGAAAAAGATGAATGTTTCCTTTTATTTAATAATATTTATTGAGACTTTTTTCAGGTGTACAAATTATAAATATTGAATGTAACAATATACATATGTACACAACATGATAATATAATATAAACTTTTCATAACACAGGCAGTATTTTACAAGTTTGTCTTATAAATATATAATATAAATTTATTAACAATAGAATTTGATTTTTTCTTAGTATCTAAGTCGCTTTTTACAATTTTAATTTACAAATATATATTATTAAGCATATTCTCTTCAAATCCTGTTCTGTTTCCCTGTTATCCAAATAATAACTCCTTTTTGTTGCAAAGTGATACATCTGTAACAAAAATTAAAGTCCCATGTAATTAATAAACTACACAATTCTTTTAAACAAATAGAAATAGTGTTTACAAAGTATTCCTTACCATGTACCCTAAGCTAGTTATTAAATTTTCAATTCCCAAATCCCAAATTCTAAATTTTCTAATATCCTAAATTTTGTTACAATATCTAAGACAGGGGGGTCGAGGTACAACAATATAATTCAGTGAAAACAATAACAAATACATATATTTCTCGAAATGTGATACATTTTGACGTTTTGGTGGTCGTATTTAATTCTCACGTGTACTGTTTTCGTTTCAAATGGATCGGATGGCGTGTCTCATCGTTTAAACTCTTTCCACAGTTATCCAGTTAACTATCATTTTTTTACATTCATTTCAAACTTCTCGTTTCGTCATTCGTGGTTAAATTCTAATTTCGGAGCAAAGCTGTCGGTTGCGTCTACCTTGTGTTTCTCTATATTTCTTTCTTTTCTTCTTTTTTCTACGATTTTCTTTACAATTGTTTACTATATCCACGAACTGCGTGTATGCACGCGCGCACGCTCGTGCGCGTGTACTTTGCGTGTTCTTTTTTTATTTGAAAACATGCTATTCCGCTTCTCGTTTCGTTTTTTAACTGTGCCGTGTTCCGAAGACCGGCCGCTTAGTACGCTACATGTTTAATTGATCAGCAACTTGTACTAGAGATACTTACAAATATTCGAGAAACGTGAATCGATGTTTTCGGTTTTCACGCACGACTGTCAGCGTAGCGATCGAATATAATTACAGAAAAAGAAAAAGAAATATCAGCTTTCGCAATTTCTCTATGGTACACTATTGTTACAGCAGAGATATAAAAGATTCATAAGACAAACCTCATCGAATTCAATCATGCAATACATACTGTGATTTATTTGGTAACGTGTTAACTTCAAAAAATAAGAATGACAAAAATATTTCAGTCATCCATATTTTCTGAAGCATTCCACATGTATGTATACAAATTAGAATACCACTGACAATTTAGCATGCCTTAAAAATTGAAGTATTGTAATTCTAGTTACTTATAAATTAATAAATTAGAGTTAATGGTATTCTAATTTGTACAATTATGTTTCTAGGCAAAATTACTTAGGACTGACCTTTACAATATATATTATAATCATGAAATTTGGTGAGGTTTATCTTATTCTATTTACCAAAAAATCTTTATACGCCCAGGAGGGTGTATATGTTTGTGTATGGAGAAACATTTGTTCGTCTAATTTTGGACAGGACGCAGATCTCAAATTATCATATTATCCATATTTGATTATCAATATACATTGTCAATATGTGTTGTCAATAAATATTGAAAATCTTGAAATATTGGCAATATGCATGATGGTCTGAGGTCTCTATAAGTCTTTGATACAGTAGTTTATGTTTAATCCTCAGATGGTGGATCTTGCTGATTTGCAATTTAGAAATTTGGAGATTTGACAATTTAAGAAGCTGAGATTTTTAAAATTATTTCAAGCAGAAATATAGCCACCTGACATTCCAATTAAACTCTCATTGTCTTGCATTAAAAAGTTTGACTAAATAATTTGACCCAAAGCGTACACCCATTTCTGTATGTCTGGGTCTTTGCTATCCCAACATCCACCATTCGACAATTAACATTCACTACATACCAAAGCATACGTCATGTCGCATATAAATTAACACATTGACTGCCACAAGAGTACTTAATTGCATAATTAAGAATTGTACAATTCAAATTACAGTACATTACCATTGCATTATAAAAAGAAAATGAAATGGCATGTTAACATTTTTAGTAATGAACAGACTAAAATAAACTTTGAGAAATTCTACTTGTGGCAATCATCGCGTTGTACAATGAATACGTCGATGTGGCATGATGTTTGTTGCACTGTGTTCTCTTCGTCAATCGCCTTGCTTTGTCATGTTTCTCACGCGTGTCCCTCGCAATAAGCTGTATTTAACCCTTGCTACTGTTTTCACTCAACTATATTTAAGTACCTTTACAAAGACCTTATTTATAACAACATTTGATACGAGACCACATATATAAACTTATAATACAATGTTAAAAGAAACAAAACATATTGAGAATAATTTCATTATATTTTCTCGAAAGTAGCAAAAATTTTTAAAGGTACAAAATTACAGTGGATCGAAAAAGATCCGAGTAGCAAGGTTAACGACAAAGTGGAGCTAACAACGAGGTTACGTCAGACATGTTTGATTTTTGATTACGTACATTACAATAACAATGACTTTCTTTGTCTTTCATTTGTGATCAATCAAAGGGGGTGTACGATTCGAACGAATTCTCAAGTCGCTTCGTTGAAAATTAAATCACAAAAGTGAAACAGAAGAAAATCAATTTCTATCATTTTACTGGCGACACGAGATCCGTTCGCTTAATACTATCTAACTAATAAAAAATGAAAACTTCAAATTATACAACATACGTAAAATCTTGAAGAAAAAAAAAGAAAATATATGTATACGATAACAATGCGTAAAACGATTTCCATAATGTCGACATGAGATTAATTACATGGATTAAAATTTACAATCATAAAGTACATATACATATTTGTTCTTAACACGTTGACCACCACGCCGAGGTTGAAAATTTCATCAGAATTCTATTTTTCAACGAGTAATGTTAACAATTAATTAGATAAGAAAATATAGAAATTCAAGTAGGATGTATGGGCAACGTGGCAGTCAATGCGTTAACACTTTGAGTACCACTCTAACATTAGGGAAGATCTTCTTCAATTGGCAATTTCATTTTCAACAAACTCAGTAGTGTCCACTTAGCCACATCTTTTTGGACAACCACAGTTAACAAAATCATAATTAGTAATACATTCATAACCAATCATGCTTAACAAAATGTATTTATAATTTACAATATAAGAGAATATAAAAATAATAGAATGTAAAAATTTATATATCGTGATATGGATAACATGGTACTCAAAGTGTTCACAGAGTTCGACGCATGATCACAAAAAATAAAGGAAAAAATCTACAGCCACGTTTGATAAGAATAAAACGCGAAGTTTCAATTATCTTTAACGAGACGATACTTCAACTAAAACGACGTTCATATAAAAATTGTTAAAAGCGAATCTGTCATTGACAAGGCCTTCTATAAAAATTAATTTCTTTGCGTACACTTACAAATATACATGTACGTGTATATATGTGTATGACATAACGTATCATATATCTATATATGACATATAATATAATATTTAATAAGCTCTTCGAGAATTCGTAATGTCAGGGGAGGGGATCAGGGAACTGATCGAAATGATAAAACAATAATCAATTGTGTAAACAATCGATAACAAGCGTATCGTAAAAGACTTCATTTTCTACCGGGAACATACTCTTAATGTCGTTTTTACGCCGCAAAAAGTGCTAAAAAACATATATGTATATATAATTATACTCGATTATTGTCATTGAGCGTTGCAACGAGCAGAATCGCTTATTAAACGCATCAACAGTATGTAAAATATTAATCGCGCGTATTATCCATGAAAGGCGCACGAGTGAGTTTCGCTCGTTATTATTCTTTACTTCTCTTTCTCGTTTGAATTCGTGTGACAAGAGGAAAAGCTACAGAGAATACGTGTTATATTCGTTTAAGGATGCGTTCGAACCAAGTGACAGACGTAGTCGAAGATTTCAGCAGATTTGAAATTACAAATTTAACAGTTGGAGAATTTGAAAATTTAGTCTTAGAGAATTACTGATTTAGAAATTAAAATTGAGAGACTGACCACTCATAAGTGCACAATTCCGCATCTCTGCAAAAACTCGTTCTTCCCCAATTTTGGGAAAGTTCAATATTTGTTAATTACATTCGAATGTCACCGAAGTGATGAAAGAACAAGCATTCACTTGGTCAAAACGCACCCTAAGTACGAGCCCCCTCTTGGTGCACAATTCTCGCAATTTGATCGTGTGATCATCTCTTGCCGTGGCGTCGATTAACAACAGAGCTGACAGTATCGTTTGCTTCTCTTTCTGATAAAATGTATTTTTTCATCAACTGAACCTCTATATCACGATCTTTCTAAAATCGCTCTACGAATTACAATGATCAATGCGATGATACGTTGAGTCGGCGAGGGCAACTAATTATTAGTACGGGTCTTCCTTAAAGTATTTACAAAAAAAGTTGATAAAAATTCATTGTCGGACGTGCCATCGACCATTGAAGCGCGACGAATCGATAATAAAGGGACGCGTCGCGACGCTTTCCCCGCACTCCGCTTGCTTCAAGCGAAAATTGAACGAACGATAAAAGAAAGATAAAACATTATGTATGAAAAAAGAAGCACATGATCTACCTTACGATAAAAACAACTAGAATCACTTGTGTACCATCACCACTTGTGGGATACGCTACGGTAATTAACATTTCTTAGAGAACTAGGTACCTAGTCGGTGCGCAGAAAAGCGTCGTTCTCCCAAGTATCTTTCGCTTGTAATTTCGTTCTTCGATAATTCGTCGATTTCAACCCTCTCACCTCCCTCGACCTCCTCCAGTTTCTCACTCGTATTCAATTTCGTCGATTCTCGTTTAACGAACAAAGGGTAACCCGTGAGATCGTTAAACTAAAGTGCAAGAACTTTGTTAGGTCGTTAAGAATGAAACTTCTAAGAACTTTAGCTTTCCATTCTTCTTGGAGAGAATAAAAATTATTTCTATTTAACTACGCACGTTCGTCTTTCAAATTTGGTGCCAAATGTGAGATAATCAATGCTGAAGTTTATATTCAAATATTTTGCAAGTTTTACTCTTAATAACCTAACAGTTACCGTGCACGATGAATCACATTGTCCAGGAACCTCTTAGAGATTCCTAGTGAACATGATTAGACTGGCAGAAGAGAGAGAGGCAGAGAGTGCAACAAGAGAAAAAAAGTTAGACCAAAAGTTCATCCATGATCAGATATGGAGTTCGCGTTGTACAATAACCAAATTAGAAGCTCGAGAAACTAGCGCGTGGCTAGGCGGCCGCTTCAGGAGCGCTCGCGGCCATTTTTTTCAACCTGTCTGTGCTTACATGTTCGTACATTATTCGCTTATTACTCTAATCAGCTCCAGCCCGGTTCACGAGACGACTGTGCGAGTGCCAGACACGTTTGGTACGCTCGAGACAGAGTTCGCTACGGTTTTCTAATTGACTACTTGATATATTCCTTCTTGGAAACGGGAAAAGCACGGAAGAGTTGTTTACGGTGCGTTTGGAATAAACGATCATTTTTTTGAGTAAAATTTGAATGAAGCAAATCAATTTGACAAGTTTCGACGCATTGTAATTCCATATTATCGTAATTTAATGCGCTGTAATTCGTCGCGCTTGTAATTCGAAGCGATCTCTTGTTTTTGTTCCACATTCTTGCTCGTTTATCCCAAACGCACTATGTAACGATAAACTCTCGTATCAATTTTTCCCTCGTTTCTTCGAACGCGACCATAATTGCACCATCAGTATGAAGAAAGATAATTTATCCAAAAAATGATTCTTGGGGAATCAAACTGAACTTACTACTCTTTTACATATAAAATCTTAGGAAAATTTCTGTATTATATTTAAGTTTATTTATAAAATAAACAAAAATATCATTTAAAAGCATCATTTGTTCTTGTAGCTGTCAGTTGCACATTGAACATAACACTTTTGAGTAAATATCAATGTCAGACATTTTGGCGTTCACGCACTTATTCAAACTGATAGCCCAATAAACGGTTTCGTTACAAGAGGCTGAGAAAAAGGGTTGTCTCGCGGGAAACAATCGGTACCACGTTCGTTCCTGGCAACGCACACGTCTACGTTCGCGGTTCCGCGTGTATACGTGTATGCCTGACTGACTATGTATATAGATATATACGTATTACGTGTGTGTATATACGTGTATACATATATTCTGAAATAATGCGTAGCAGCGAACGATATACCCGACCGGTTACACCTCTTTATTACGCGTACTTCTGTACATACACGTGTGCATGCGGTCGCGCAGGTGCGCGCGCCCTTACAAACTCACACTTACAGACAGAGATACACGCGCTCGTGTATGTATGCATGTATACATATATAATCTAACTATACATATAACTATGTACACTTTTTCTTTTCCGGAGAGAAGATGGGCGAGACGGGAAAAGGATGCAGGCAGGAGGGTCAAATTGTTGGATCAACGTCGGTGGCGCGACGAAGAAGAAAGAAGAAGAACGACGGACGGAGGATATATCTCTTCAGGATCCTCCAAGGAAAAAAAAACTGGGCTGTTCAATTAGTGGAGGATGTTCCTCGCGATTCGGCGCCTTCTTTTCCTCTTCCGTTACTTTTTTTTCGTTTTTCTCTTTTTTTCATCTGTTTCCTTTTCTTCCGGACTGGCGAAAACCTAAGTGCTCTGCGACTATGAAGTGTGGGAGGAGCTGGCACAACAAACGCTCGTGTCTGCATCTTTTTTAATACCACGACGAGTTGTTGCTTGCTCGGCGCACTGTTAGACGTCCGTGTATTTGCTCAGCTTGTCGCGTAACAGCATGTTCTCGTTCTTTAACCGGTCCAGTTCCTGTCGAAGGCCCATGTTCTGCAGAAAAAAGGGTACTATTAGTGTGACGAACATTTTGGAAATTTTATATCGTCCATGCGACATCACACGTTTTAACAATTTATTTGGTGAAAGTGGTCTGATGTTAAATTGTAGAAAAATGGAGAACGAAAAATTTGAGACATGTCTGAAGAACTTTTCAACATTTACAAACTTAACAATTTTTAATTTTCGTGCCTTCTGACTGTTGTGCATCAATGATCAAGAATATTTTTCTTTTACAATAACTCTTTTACTTTAAATTCAGAATTTATATACAAGTCATTAATAACCTTATGTAAAAGTGTTTGAACATTTATAAACTTAGATATTTCAAATTTTCGCGCCCTGGCAGTAGCGCTCTCATGATCTACAAGAACATTTTTCTCTTACAATAAATCTTTTAGTTTACATTCAGAATTTGTGTATACGTCAACGTACATGTTAAACAATGAATTATAAAATATAATAGAAGTATAAAATTGTTTCTTAAAATCATACTGTGTAAATTTGAGCATTTGAGGATGTGTGAGTTACAGAATTTCATCAAAATGTCCAGGTGTGTGGTGAAGACGAGCAGTTTATGAGCTGTAACAGGATTGATGTGATTGAAAAGGGTTTAGGATTTCGTTAAAACGCATGTTCATTAATTTTAGAGGCGTGGGAAGATTTACTTCTTTCTCGAGGAAGCCGGCCCTGAGAGCGATCTGGTTCTCCTTCATGCGACGTGCGTCTCGTGATCGTTTCGCTGCCATGTTGTTCTTCCTACGACGCGCCCAGTATTTGTCATCCTTCAGGTCATCCGGAACGAACTGTAGCCAGCAATGGACCACAGAGAAAAAAACACAAAGAGAAATTAGCTCGGAGAGGAAACAGAACCGCAGTTAACTTTTTTAAAATCGATACTCATCATCTCACGAAAAATGAACAAAATTTCCGCAAATTCTGCTAGAATTCTGAGAAAGATGAAAAGTAAGAGAAAGAAGAAATACAAGCAGGAAAATCAACTGACCTGCTTCCGTGATTTCTTGATCATCGGTTGGGGTTTCAGCTCCTCGTCGGAGAATGCCCGGGTGCGCGGATCGAAATCTCGCCCCGATGAGGCCATCGACAGCGCTGCAACATAGAAATCATGCTATAATTCTTGAAATATGCTCCTTTGATTGTCGTATCTTCCTGTTGTCCGGTCATATTTTTCAAACTTTAAATACGTCTTCGGTTTGACGCTATTCTTTATTTTTAACCGGGCAAGAATAGATATTGGTCCTTAAGAATTTTTAACTTCGCGTTGAGAAGTTGCTCGTGCACCGGGAAAGTAACTGTATCTGCAAAGCAAGCTTTTAATGTGTAATTTAGGTTATTTGGAAATTGAGGTTTGGGGATTCGGGAGTTCAAGGATTTGAGGATTTGGGGATTTGGGAGTTTCAGAATTTGGGGGTTTGGGAATTTAGGGATTTGAGGAGTTGGAGGTTTGGGAATTTGGGGATTTGAGGATTTGGGGATTTAATGATTTGGAGATTTGAGGATTTGGAGGTTTGGCAATTTGGGGATTTGTGGATTTAGAAGTTTGGGAATTTGGGGATTTGAAGATTTGGAGGTTTGAGGATTTGGGGATTTGAGGATTTGGAGATTTGGGAATTCGGGGATTTGAGGATTTGGAGGTTTGGGAATTCGGGGGTTTGAGGAGTTGGAGGTTTGGGAATTTGGGGATTTGAGGATTTAGAAGTTTGGGAATTTGGGGATTTGAGGATTTGGAGATTTGACGATTTGAGGCTTTGGGAATTTGAAGATTTGAGGATTTGGGAATTTCAGAATTTGGGGATCTGAAGATTTCAGGATTTGAGGATTCGGGGATTTGAGAATTTGAAGATTTGGGGATTCGAGGATTCGGGGATTTGAGGATTTGGAAATTTGCAAGTTTGGGGATTTGAAGATTTAAGAATTGGAAGATTAGGGGATTTGAGGATTTGAACATTTGGGAATTCAAGGATTTGAACATTTGGACATTTGAGGATTTGAACATTTCGGAGCTTGAGGACTAGTAAGAGGTAAGAGGAAGAAACGACATTAGGCTTCTGGAAAAATATGGATGTGAGGGATGAAGGATGAGATGAAACTACAATAAGAGGAAGAGAGAAGAACGTGTTTTTGGAAAAATATGGATATGAAGGATGTGAAGTAAGAGATTGGTAAGGGGTAGAAAGAAGATTAATAAGGTGCAGAAAATAATGAGTAGAAAGAAGATTAATAAGAAGTAGAAAATAATGAGTAGAAAGAAGATTAATAAGAAGTAGAAAATAATGAGTAGAAAGAAGATTAATAAGAAGTATAAAATAATAAGAAGTAGAAAAAAGATTATAATAAGGAGTAGTATGGAATGGAATAAAGTTTAATAAGGTTTTGACTTACTGGAGTCCGCAGGTGAGGGTGGGTTCATGGTGTCAGGCGAGCAACACTCGCTCGGCGAGGGTGATCTCTCGCGTTTGGTGACCGGTTCTAAATGAAGACCAGCTGGCCCTTGGTGCCCTGGTGTTTCGGTATTGTTCATCTTGTGCAGTTGTCCACTCGGCATCGTACCCTGTCCACCGCCAGCCACACCGTCCACAGGAATGCCGTTCTCGGACAGAAACTCGTCCAGATCCACGTACTGCAATCAGAGAACTCAGTCAGAATATTTGGCAGGATTTACAAGTTTTTACATATTATCATTTAGAAATTTGGGGATTTGGCGGTTTAGGTATCTGGGTATTTGAGGATTTGGAGAGTTGGGAGTTTCAGAATTTGGGGATTTGAGGATTTGGAGATTTGGGAGTTTCAGAATTTGGGGACTTGAGGATTTGGAGATTTGGGAGTTTCAGAATTTGGGAATTTGAAGATTTGGAGGTTTGGGAACTTGGAAATTGGGGAATGTTAGAATTTGAAGATTGGAAGATTTGGAGATTTGAGACTTCAGAGATTTCAGAATTTGGATTTGAAGATATCTGGATGGTGAGCTTTGAAGAATGTTATAATTTGAAGATTGGAAGATTTGGAGATTTGGGGATGCAAAAATTTCAAACTTTGAACATGAGGATCTCTGGATGTGAGGATCGAAGAATGTCAGAATTTGAAGATTTGTGGATTTGAGGATTGGTGACTTTCAGAATTTGAAGATTGGAAGATTTGAGGATTCAGAAATTTCAGACATTGTTTTGAACACCTTTGTATTTGCTGATTGGGAAGAATTTGAACATCTAAAGATTTGTAAAATAGACTTGAGTATTTAAAAATTTATAAATTAAAGGATCTTAGGATTTAAAAATTTAGCTACCTTGAAACTGAACAACTTGTCAATTACATGAAATTAGGATAGGTTAAGAATATTTACTAAACCAAAATTTGCAAACTTAGGAATTTATAACTCTGTTATTCAGGACATCGGAATGCATGAATAAAATTACCAGGAAAGTGAATTCGAAAATGAAGGAAACTAGACAAACTACTAAAATAGCAGTACATTATTAAAAATAAACACTTATAAATTCTCTTAAAAATAAAGAATACGTTCTACGTTTCTAAAGTGAAAGGAAAAGAAGTCGCAACGAAATATTACACTTTCAAGTATCATCCTGGGATGCCCGTTTTTTTCGGGATCCGCGTTCAGCCACGTTCAGGTTGTGAGCTTACCGTATCGCGTTTTTATACATACATGGTTCAATACCTTCAGGTCGGCATCATAGGGCAGAGTTTTGTCCCAGAGATTTGGGCCGAGGAAGGCGGCCTGCGCTTCCACGTTGCCCCATAACTCGCCATCGGCGTCCTTCTTCTCTTCCGGTCCATCTTTACCTTGTTTTCCTGTAATATTAATTTATCTCTTATCTTCTATCATTTCTTACTATAATTTATAATATTAAATTTAATCATTGTCGACTGTAGAGTGTGGTTGGACATTTCTTTTGGATTTTATAAATAATTTAGATAAATAGATTGACTGAATATATTTTCTTTTACTTTTTATACTTTATAATAGTAAATTTAATACTATACTATTTATAGCAGTATATATAATACATACTATTTATAATAAATGAAAAATTAGTCACATCTGTTGCAGTACATTTGACTGAGAACCTCTTTCTTCATCTATTTTGTAAATGGAGTAGATAGTACAACTTTAAAGAGTACGATAGAAGAAATTGCAATAACTAATATACAGGGCGTCCCACAATTAATGTAGTTCCCTAAAATGATAGTTGATGTGATTCTGAATAAAATTTCCCTTTGCAAAAATTGGATTTGAAGCTTCGTTCTTGAATTATTAAGAAAAAACGAATCTATCGGAGCGCGAGAGTTGCGCGCGCAGCCGCCATGTTCGAAGCTGCCGCTCTTGCGTCTGCGCATGCGCAATCCTCGCGCTCTGATTGGTCCGGCGTTTTTCCTTCATAATTCGAAAACGGAGCTTCAAATCTAATTTTTGCAAAGGGAAATTTTATTCAGAATCGCATCAACTATCTCCCATTTTAGGGACCTACACTAATTGTGAGACACCCTGTAACATTACTGAGATTATGATTAAGCGTATGACTGATATTAATACAAATAGTTGACGCTTTTATACTTTGTGATGAAAGAAGAGTAAAACATACTTAGACAAACGAAAGCATCAAGTAAGAAGTTATGACTGATTAAAATTATAGTTATAACTGAAGATTAATATGACTGATATTAATATCAATGGTTGACGCCTTTATTCTCTGTGCCAAAAGAAGAATAAAACATATCTAAATAAACGAGAGCCTCAAATAAAAAATTGCGATTAAGATTATAGTACTCCCATTAATACCAACAGTTGACGCTTTTATTCTCTCATGCCAAAAGAGTAAAAAACACCTAAATAAACATCAACTAAAAAAGTTGTGACTATGAATAAAATTACCTAAACGATATCACCAACCTTTTTCCACACCAAAAGTCCCCAGATAAGTTTCGAATTAAATAAACGAATCGAGTGAATATGAAGAGGACCTATCGCAAACGATTCACGATTGTCGAGTAGAAAAAAACGCGGAAGGAACGTGGCAAAACGAGTAGAAGAAGAAGAAGAAGAAGAAGAAGAAGATGGTCGGCTCACTATTTTTGGAGGAGCATCTCTCCTCCAAGGCCATCGAGCGATCTTTTTCTTTTCTTCCACGAAGTAATTTTTTGATGGCCAAGGAAAGACCGCCGGCTTCCGACATCGCGTGGAATAAAGAAAAAAAGGTGCAAAGGAAGTATGTCATCGCGTATTCCAAGGCTCCACGGATTCTACGATAGTCGAAACTGAAAGAGGTTCTTCACTGAAAAGAAGCGACGATTTCGGTGGAATAATGAGCGTTATTAACGGTGTATGAAAGTTACGGCACTTGGGAATGATATTCTATTTGGCGAGTTTTTTCAATGTGCTCCTCTGTTAGATATTTTCGGAAAGACATTTAATTCTTTGTGGAATTTTCTTTGTTCTTTCAACTTCTATTTCGATCAAATTATTCTGTGAGCGTTATATCCTCATTTTATTTTGAAACAATTCCCCTTTCTGTCTATAAAATTGAAAAATACACGTGCGGTTCTTAATTCGTCTTAAGCGTACAAAGATGACCTATCACGAAACTGTAGGTGTAATTACCGCTCGTGAAGCAAAAATTAACTCCGTGTTTTAACTATTCTTTCTTTTGTTGTGCGGGTGCATTCAATGGTTACCATGCTACACCGGTGTCTGATAGATTTCAACGTAATTTTAATATTCATATACTTAGCTGCCATTCTCCGTTGAATTATTGCATGTGATTACAGCCTCATCATTATCCGAAATGACGAGTTTCCTGAATTTCACGTTACGAGGTTCAATTGAATCCATGCATAATAGTTATTTAAAGACATTTTAATAGACATAATATAAGATACGTAGAGAAATTTTTTTTGGTATTAATTGAATCGTTTCTGTATGCTTCTGTATTTTATAACATAACAGTTTATGATATGAATTTATAACATGAATAGTTTATGATACTTTTACATTAAAGAACTGTTTGAGAACCTTTTGTAGATTGTCTACCAGTTATCGAACTGGTAATTACATGACTGGTACTTATCAGAGGTAATTGTAGTATAGCAAATTATCGGACTGGTAGTTATCTGTCAGATGATTAATTGTAATAAAATTCTGACACGGATATATGTTTGTACCGAGGTGGCAATATCGAGTTAATTGAAAAAGATCGATACCGATTTTTGCACAGAATCCTCGCAATATTCGGTCCCATCGCTACTAATAACCACACTAGGCTACGTGCACGCCAGCTAAACAACTAAACAACGACAGCTCGTAATTTGGTTCAAGGCTACTCGTCGTCGCCAGCTCTGCGGAACTAATCTCGCGTTGCGTGGCGTGACTTGGCGTGGCGACTAGAACACCACAGACAGGGACCTGGTGAATGGGATGAAAAGAGGGAACGAGAGCTAAGAGGAAGAACAGTAACGATGAACGCGATGAAATCTGAAAGGAAACGAAGCGGAAAAACGGTATGGTATAATGGTAACTGGGATAAAAATGGTTAGTATTTTCAATGGAGAAAAAGGTGTAAAAAATGTAGAATATTTTGTACTCGAACTTGTGTCTTGTACAAGTCTTTGAATGTACTATTTTAGTTTGTTGAATAGGAGTTAGATTGTTATATGTGGTTTTGCCTCGCGTTATATTGCCATGCTGGTGTTCTCACGGGTTATATTGCCATTTATTAAATTGACACGCGTTATATCGCCATATGAAGGTATCGTCAAGCTTGATATCACTAAACGTGGTATTCTCACGCATTAACTCATCACGCGCCGTAGTATTACACGCTATATTGCCACGCGTTATATTGCCACTCGCGTTATATATCACGAATTGAATTACTACGCGTTATATTGCCACTCGTTAGATCGACACGCGTTAGATTCCTACATATTGTATCTCCACGCATTAGATTTCCACGGGTTATATTCCCTCGCGTTATATTGCCATGAGTAGTATTACAACGCGTGGTATCGCAACAAATTAGATTACCACGCGTTATATCGCCACATATTACATTACAACGCGCTGTATTACCAAGAATTAAGTTACCTCGCGTTATATCGCCATGAATGGTATTACAATGCATTGTATTGAGATATATTAGGTTACCACGCGTCATATCGCCATATATTGCATTATCAAGCGCTGTATTACCACGAATTAGATTACCTCGCGTTATATTGCCATAAGTAGTATTATAACGTTGTATCGCAATAAATTAGATTACCACGCGTTATATCGCCATATATTACAGTTCTACGCGCTGTATTACGACGAATTAAGTTACCTCGCGTTATATCGCCATGAGTAGTATTATACTGCGTTGTATCACGATATATTAGATTACCACGCGTTATATCGCCACATATTATTTTACCACGCGCTGCTTACTACGAATTATATTACCTCGCGTTATATTGCCATAAGTAGTATTACTACGGATCGCATCGTGCCTCATTAGATTACCACTCGTTATATCGCCAGATATGAAATTACTGCTGTATTACTACGAAATATATTACCTCGCGTTATATTGCCATAAGTAATATTACAACAGATCGTATTGTACTTCATTACATTACCACCCGTTATATTGCCACATATGAAATTACTGCTGTATTACCATAATTTACATTACCTCGCGTTATATCGCCATGTAGTATAACAACGCGTCCTATTAACACGAGTTTTCCATTACGTTATCAGTACGTGTTATATCACCACACGTTGTTTCGCCGCGTGTTACAGCGTGACACGTTGCATGGTCACGCGGCGAGTCAAAGAGAAGAAAAACGGAATGCAGACTCGCGGAATCGGATTGACCGAGTTTCTCAGTTGTCGCGTAACGAAAGCGGAAGTACCGTAAAGGGCCGTGCGTTAACAGAAGAGGCTGGTTTGAAATCGGACTTGGGACGATTTCCGTTAACGGTAGAACCAGTTCTTAGCTCTGTTCCTTCGTTATACCGACAGCGTGCCTCTAATTACTATGTTCCCTGTTTTCTCCTCTCCTCCCCACGTCGTCATCCCGATTCCCTCGTCCCCCTCCTCACCGCTCCTCCTCTCCTGTGCAAGACACTCGTTTACGTAATCGACAACACGCGAACACGTTTTACCTGACTCAAGTACGCAGTGAGTCATAAAGTTACTCCTGGGAGGAGGTGCAGAAAAATTGAAACGATTCGTCGTTGTTGTCTCGACGTTGGAAAATCTGACGAGAAAATTCTCTTTGACTCTGCCGTGCCTTTTCGCGACGATGACGCCGCTGAATTAACGACACCGAGTCTTTGCTGACTGATGAAATAATTTCTCTTCGAGGTGTTAATGCGTCAAACACAACAAATCATGTTTGCATTATGTGAATCTACATAATCATCACGGTGGTCAAATTATACCGCAAATTTCAATAACTGTTCGATCTGACCACAGTCGATCGTAAAGTCGCGAGGACACGATGCAATTATCGAGTGGCGATGTTAATAGATTTTTGAGGCAACACGGTTTACGAATCGTTTATCAAAACAGACGACAGCGGCTTACCGCACGTGTAAATTATAGAAACACCGACAGTGTGGACAGATTTATGATTCATAAGTCAGGGTATTCTTTTGCTAGTGTCACGCTTCGTTTTATTTTTACGTTGTTTAATGAAAAGAAATAAAAACATGGGTAGTACTGAGGTGGCGGAAATTCTGTAATTAATTTTGATAGCTATTTGAATATTTTCTGGTTTGAGGATATAGGGATTTTAGTGTTTGTGAATTTTGAGATAGAGGAATTTGGGGATGTGGGAGTTTGGTAATGTAGGGATTTGGGGATGTGGGATTCGGGGATGTGGGATTCAGGGATGTGGGATTCGGGGATGTGGGATTTGGGGATGTGGGAGTTTGGTAATGTAGGGATTTGGGGATGTGGGATTTAGGGGATATAGGAATTTGGGGATGTGGGAGTTTGGTAATGTAGGGATTTGGGGATGTAGGAGTTAGGGGATATAGAAATTTGGGGATGTGGGAGTTGGGGGATGTGGGAATTGGGGGATATGGGGATTTGGGGATGTGGGAGTTTGGTAATGTAGGGATTTGGGGATGTGGGATTTAGGGGATATAGGAATTTGGGGATGTGGGAGTTTGGTAATGTAGGGATTTGGGGATGTAGGAGTTAGGGGATATAGAAATTTGGGGATGTGGGAGTTGGGGGATGTGGGAATTGGGGGATATGGGGATTTGGGGATGTGGGAGGTAGGGGATATAGAGATTTGGGGATGTAGGAGTTGGGGGATATAGGGATTTGGAGACTTAGCAATTTGGGGACATGTGGATTTACAAACATATGAGTTTGGGGACATGTGGATTTAAAGACATATGAGTTTGGGGACATGTGGATTTGGGCACGTAGGAGTTTGGGGACATGTGGAATTGGGCACATATGAGTTTGGGCACGTAGGAGTTTGGGGACATGTGGAATTGGGCACATATGAGTTTGGGAACATGTGAATTTGGGCACGTAGGAGTTTGGGGGCACAGAGATTTGAACATACATCAGTTTGGCTATGTAGATATTTAGAGATGTAGAAGTTTGAGGACTTCGAGACATAAGAATCTGAAAATATAGGAGTGCCAGACTACAACGTTTAAAAAATTTAAGAGTTGAAGTATTTAGAAAATTATAATTTTTGAACTTATAAATTTCCACTCCGAAGGACATACAATTTGAAATGTAATAATGTAGAAATCCACAAATTAAAAAGCATAGAATTTAGAATTCGATAAAGTAGAAAGTCACGAAAATAATAACAATTGCTAACAGTACTATTGTATCGATGGTTTTGTAATGGTTCATAGCTTCACAGGAGGAATCAGTTGAATGCTCAGTGATCGGGGTTGAATTTATAAAACTCGATCACGAGCTAGGCCTTGATCACGGATTTCAGTTTCACTTCGTGTTCGATCTATCGTCCGAAATAGCCGAGTATCGGTGTACCAAGGCCACGGGAAACCATCTCGGAACAAATGCGATTACTGCTTCGCTGCCGACAATGTTACTTTCCTTATACATTTTTTAATATTTCTAAACAATATTCTTATTTGCTTCTCTCTTTATCATACTGTTGTTCATAATTTTAGAACAGAAAAGGACTTTCTAGCTTCACAATGTAACTCCATCTAGCATCATGTTCTTATAACACTATCGCCTTATTTATTTGCAATGTCCAAACTGATGTAATTGTATTATGCATTTATAGTATAATTATACAACGTAATTATATCACAACGTCATTATATCATCCTTCCCATTTCAAATAACATAACGTAATGTTTACTCTAAGTGTTTCCTTAACTACTTCCCTTATTTAAGAACGTGTCTGGCAACATACTGCCTGTATCTCCTTAAACGCGTCTACTGTCACTTCAATTACTTTTACGACTTCAAATCAATTATTACACGCACAAGTTTATTTTAACTCAGTATACAGGGTGTCTCATAATTAGTAGGTCCTCTAAATGAAGGGGGGTTTGATTCTAAATAAGTTGTTCCTTGCAAAAATGGGGTTTGAGCTTCATTTTTTAATTATAAAGAAAAACGCGGACCAAAGCGCGAGAGTTGCGCGCGCAGCCGCTACACTCAAAACTGCCGCTCCGCGACTGCGCATGCGTAAACCTCGCGCTCTCATTGGTCCGGCGTTTTTCCTTAATAATTCAAAAACGAAACTTCAAATCTTAATTCTGCAAAGGGAAATTTTATTCAGAATCACGTCATCTACCATTTCAGACTTATATTAATTGTGATACACCCTGTATGTACACAAGTTTACTTATTAAGTATACAAGAGCCTATAAGATTAAGTACATAAGAGAAATTATCAAGTTTCTCGATTTTAATTACAATCCTCAAAGTGTAACAGGAACATTGTTATGCAGATGTTAACGATGATCCGATTAAACGATGAAAGCGAATATAAAGAGTTGAATAATTAGCACGAAATTAATTTTTCAGGAAGGAATCGTACGAAATAATTGATATGTAACGAAGATAACGGCCGGGAGAGCGGAAATCATCGTAGCCTGTTAATAAAAGTATTTTCAATTCCCTTTCACCGGGTTTATCCGTGGAATCTGGCCGGGGTTTTCCGCGACCGCACAATACACCTTACACGTAAACGCAACTGCGTGCGACCGTAATGGATATTTTATTCCGTTTCCTGAATTATTACCTGTCAAATGAAAATTTCACCGAGAATTAGAAACAGTGCTCGCCATTTCATGCAAATTTTCTTCACTACTCGCAAACGTTTGCTTATAAATTTCTTCATTTACAAGTTTTTACGTTTATAAATTTACGAGTGCTCGTATTTTTAAACTGGTGAATTATGGGTACTTGAAGTTATAGAATTTATTTGCGAAATGGTCATGTTTGTTTAAATTTTGCGGATTCTTTAATTTAATTGGATGTTTTGAAATAGGTAGTTTTGAAGATGTAAATTTTTGAATTCATTGATTCTTGCAGGTATAACGTTACTAAATTTTTAACACATTAAATATTTGAATTTTTTAATTATAATTAAAATATAATTTATTATATGATAAAATTTCCAAATCCAAAAATCATCAAATCCGAAAATCTCCAAATTCAAAAATCCCTAAACCCACAAATCCCTAAATCCCCAAAATCTCTAAATCCCTAAATCCCCAAAATCCCTAAACCCCCCAAATTCCTAAATCCCCAAAATCCCTAAATCCCTACATCCCCAAAATCCCTAAATCCCCAAAATCCATAAATTCCCAAAATCCCTAAATCCTCAAAATCCCTAAATTCCCAAAATCCCTAAACCCCCCAAATTCCTAAATCCTCAAAATCCCTAAATCCCCAAAATCCCTAAATCCCCAAAATCCCTAAATCCCCAAAATCCCTAAATCCCCAAAATCCCTAAATCCCCAAAATCCCCAAAATCCCTAAATCCCCAAAATCCCTAAATCCCCAAAATCCCTAAATCCCCAAAATTCCTGAACCCACAAATCCCCAAAATCCCTAAATCTCCAAATCCCTAATTTTCCACCTCCCTAAATCTCCAAATCCCTAATTTTCCACCTCCCTAAATCTCCAAAAATCCCTAAATCGCTCTCCCACAATCCATCACAATCAACCAACACTAAAATCGCTAAAACCTAAATGATCGCATTTCCCGATTGTTTTTGTCCTTTCCATTCGTAGAAATTGCTACGAGGAACGTGTCAATTCAATATGTAGATACATATTACCTTAATTGCCGGTCTCCTACGTCCTTGTGGCGCACCTGTACATACACCTTTAAGCTACTTCAACGAACAAATGGCACGTTTTGTGGTCGAACTCCTATAAAAACGTCAATTTAACGCGCGTCTCGTTGAATTAGAATGCACGTGCATGCCAACACAGGTACACAATCACAATGTTCACTTTTTTTTTACCTTCGATTCACCTTCATTTTTATTATCGTAGATAATAGACACCTGTTACCACATGTATCCACGCTTTAATTATTAAATATACGTACATAGTCTGGTGTCGAATTTCACTTCTTATCTACTACTTTCTAGATCCCTAGATACCCTACATTCTTAACTACACTTTTTACATTTCTGTTCTTAGTTTTCTGTGTTGTGATGTCGAGATTCCCTAGATCTTATTTTGTATGTTCTTAGATATACATCTCGGATCTCTGTATAGGCGGTTTCCTATATTTATTTATAGTTGGTTAACAAAATTTTAGTTGCATTTATATTTGTAGCTAAATTCCCTAGATCTCTAGATTTTTTGTTGCTAGATCTAAATTCCAAATCTCTGCATTTCTAGTTTTCTACGCTTCTGCATTCTCAATTTAAAAAATTTTAGTTGCATTTTTATTGATAGCTAAATTCCCTAGATTCCCTAGATTCCTAATTTTTCTGCGTTCCTAGATCTACATCTCAAAACTATGTATTCTCAATTTTATCCACTTATGTTCATCTTATTAAAAAATATTCAGTTTCATTTTTATTAATACATAAATTCCCTAGATTCCCTAGATCTCTAAATTTTCTCACATTCCTAGATCTACATCCCAAAATTCTATATTCTCAATTTTCTACACTCATGTTCATCTTATTAAAAAATATTCAGTTGCATTTTTATTAATACTTAAATTCCCTAGATTCGCTAGATCTCTAAATTTTCTACGTTCCTAGATCTACATCCCAAAATTCTATATTCTCAATTTTCTGCACTTATGTTCACCTTATTAAAAAAAATTTGAGTTGCATTTTTATTAATACATTAATTTCCTAGATTCCCTAGATCTCTAAATTTTCTTCATTCTTAAATGTACATCCCAAATCTCTGTTTCTCTAGTTTTCTACAGTTATGTTCATCTTGTTAAGCAAATTTCAATTGTATTTTTATTAATTCCTAAATTCCCTAGATCCTTGAATTTTCTACATTTTTACATCTCTACAGTTTCAAATCTCTATATTCTTACATTTCTACATTTATTTATATTCAATAAAAAAAATGTTTATCTATATTGCTATTAAAAGCCAGATTCCCTAGAACTCTAAATTTTTCACATTCCTACATTCACGTCCTAAAACCTTCTAGTTTCCTACATTCTCATACATTCACTTAAAAAAAGTGTCATTTGCATTTCTATCAATTAATCATAGGTATTGCTAATTGTTAACCTAGATACCTATTAATACTCGTACAAGGCTGAAACATTTTCCTCGTATTTTATAATTTTTAAAGAACGACGAACTCAAATAATTATAACTGAAATAATTACAACTTCCCTTTCTCGGAATCAGTCTTTTTATAATATATAAAAAAAATTCTACTAATAAAAGCACCTATCTCCATAATTTTACGGAATTTGACGAACAAGTTATTTTAAATACGTAAGTTGCACTAGTAAAACTGGCAAACGATAGCGACAATAAGGTCGCTAAAAGGTAGAGATAGCTCTATCGATACATAAAAATATGAAATTCTTGTGTTTTAACGCGGTTCTTGCAGTAATAGTCCGAGCGATAACGCGTGCAGACCTGAAGAAATTGTGCTCGTTTCTTTTCGTTTGCATTTCAAATATCCCGTAAATAAGTACGCTAACTGTCCTATTATTTCTAGTAATATTTCTCCATCCATTTGTGTTTCGCTAATATTCGCCGTTAAAAGAATAATCAATTACTCGGTTATTATAGTTGGTCATTTATGTATTTTGTATATGTGCAAATTAAGTGGGAAATTTTTTAGTTATATTTTACATATCTGGATTACTACGCGTTAAATATCCACACGCTGGATTATTACGCGTTAGATATCCACACGCTGGATTACTACGCGTTAGATTACCACGCATTAGATTTTTATGCTTAGAATTACCACGCGCTGCATTATTATGCGTTGAATATCCACGCGCTGGATTACTACGCGTTAGATATCCACACGCTGGATTACTACGCGTTAGATATCCACACGCTGGATTACTACGCGTCAGATTACCACGCATTAGATTCCTACGCTTAGAATTACCACGCGCTGCATTATTATGCGTTGAATTACTACGCGCTGGATTACTACGCGTTAGATATCCACACGCTGGATTACTACGCGTTAGATATCCACACGCTGGATTACTACGCGTCAGATTACCACGCATTAGATTCCTACGCTTAGAATTACCACGCGCTGCATTATTATGCGTTGAATTACTACGCGCTGGATTACTACGCGTTAGATATCCACACGCTGGATTACTACGCGTTAGATATCCACACGCTGGATTACTACGCGTCAGATTACCACGCATTAGATTCCTACGCTTAGAATTACCACGCGCTGCATTATTATGCGTTGAATTACTACGCGCTGGATTACTACGCGTTAGATATCCACACGCTGGATTACTACGCGTTAGATATCCACACGCTGGATTACTACGCGTTAGATTACCACGCATTAGATTCCTACGCTTAGAATTACCACGCGCTGCATTATTATGCGTTGAATTACTACACGTTGAATATGCACGCGCTGGATTACTACGCGTTAGATATCTACACGCTGGATTACTACGCGTAGAATTACCACGCGTTGCATTATCACGCGTTGCATTACCACGCATTGGATTACCAAGTATTGGATAACTACGCGTTATTCGAAGCTGCCGCTCTCGCGTCTGCGCATGCGTAAACCTCGCGCTCTGATTGGTCCCGCGTTTTTCCTTAATAATTCGAAAACGAAGGTTCAAATTTAATTTCTGCAAAGGGAAATTTTATTCAGAATCACGTCAGCTATTTCAAGGACCTACATTATTTGTGGAACACCCTGTATAAATAACATTATTTCATACTTCAATATTATACAATTATTAAATTTGTAATTTCGCCATTGTTTCTTTTGATACTTCTTAAAATAGATGACCAACCATATTATTCTATTGCAACATCATATTCAAAAGTATGTAAAAAATGTTTTAGAGTAAAGTTTACTTATATCTGATTAATTGTTGAATTATATTATTTGATAACTCAAGTATGACACAGTTAATACATTTTTTAAACTTCTCCATTATTTTATGTATTGAATACTTTTTAAAATAAATTATCAACTATGCCATTGAATTATTACATATCATTGTAATATATAATTGCAATTATATTATTACATCATTATAGTGTATTATTATAATACATCATTATAATATATCATTATAATACATCATTAATATATGATTATATTATTACACCATTCTTAATCCTTCAAACATTGTCCCAAAAAATTAAAACAACTCTTCCAATGTACATTTACCGAAGACTTACCGAAGATTATAAAAGAAAATATAGTTTGAGGAAAACTAGAACAACGTTCCGCGATTCGTACAATATAAATCTCGTTTTCTTTTCTTTCCCATATTTCCGGTAGCAAGACACGTAACATCGACATGTAAAAATAGGAATCGTTTCCCTGTTCTCGTGTGTAATCATTAAAGGCGGTAAGCTGTGCCAGTAATTAGAGAAGAGCGCACTAATTGGAGCGTGCTTGAAAAGAGAAAGCATTTTAAGGAACACACGCGGTCGCGTAGTTTACTTCCGGCAGTTCGAGAATTCTACAGATCCTTGTTTCCTTCGTTCACGGGACTTTTGCGTCGCGATTACGTAAATTTCTAGCGCCGGCTTTTCCCGCCAATTTCTTCAGGCGTTTCCTTTCAAAGAATTTCTGTTCATTTCTGCATTTTCCAGTTTTCAAGTTTTCCTTCAAATATTTAGGCTGAGTTTTAAAATTGGGTTGCAATTTTGTATATTTTTAAATTTTAACTATTTTGAATTTTTGAAGATTGAAGTCTTTACAAATTTAATAACTGGAGCTATAGATAATTAGAAACGCACGAGTTTGAAGATTGAAGTATTTACAAATTTAATAACTGGAGCAGCAGATATCTAGAAACATTATCTGAAGATTGAATCTTTCAAAAATAAAAAATTTCAGAACATGGATCATCCTCTAAAAAATTGAAACCCTGAGAAATCCATAAAACTACCAAAACTCGAAGGTTGACCCACCCAGAAACCCACGAAGAAACATGATACAAATACTCAAGAACCTGAATTATAAAAATTGAATCTCCATATGTAAAAATCCGACAAAAATAAAAATTGCAAAGAATGCATTAGTCTTATAATTCGCGAATATTTGCTCGGTTGCAAAATAGAAAGATTCGTTCGCAGAAAGAATGACAGTTAGGACAGGAGAGATACAGCAGTATCTGTCCAGTGGCGGATATCGCGATTATAAGTGACGAGAGCTCGCGACTAACGGGCTGAAACGCAACCAGCCACGAACACGTCCTTGGCCGCTCCTCTGATAGCCTCCAGACCTCCTGGGAATCGTTTCCTGTCGCTTCGATGCACACGAGCGTGCAACCAACGACGTCCACTACTCTCCCTCAGGAACCTTGTTATATACTCTTACACACCCACACCTGGATGCATCAAAATATTCGCTCGATCGGATTGCTGGTCCATCCTTCTCATATACAACTGCTGCTATATGACACATGTACACATATCACATCGATATGTCCTTGGCTATTTGAATTTTTTAACTCTGCGCAAACTTGTGTGCTAAGTGCACACTGGGTACAAATTTTTGCGGTCGAGGATTTTGGTATGTGGGAGTTTGCTGATTTGAGATTTGGACGTTCGAGGATTGGGTAATTTAGGGATCTGGAGAGATTCAAGGTTTGGAGGTTGGGGGATTTAGGGATCTGGAGAGATTCAAGGTTTGGAGGTTGGGGGATTTAGGGATTTGGGGTGATTCAAGGTTTGGAGTCTGGGGAATTCGGAGATTTCAATATTTGGGGATTTTGGGATTTGGGGAAATTCAAAGTTTGGAAGCTGGGGAATTCGGACATTTGAGAATTTGAGGATTTGGGGATTCGGAAATTGGGAAGATTAGAGATTTGGACATGTGAGAATTTGGAAATCAAGGGATTTAGGAATTTGGGAGTTGGGGAGATTGAAAATTTGGAAATTTGGGATTTGAAAATTTTGGAATTTGGGGATTTGGAAGTTGGGAAGATTAGAGATTTGGACATATGAGAATTTGGAAATCAAGGGATTTAGGAATTTGGGAGTTGGGGAGATTGAAAATTTGGAAATTTGGGATTTGAAAATTTTGGAATTTGGGGATTTGGAAGTTGGGAAGATTAGAGATTTGGACATGTGAGAATTTGGGAATCTAGGGATTTGGGGATTTGAGAGTTGGGGAGATTGAAAATTTGGAGATTTAGGGATTTGAAAGTTTTGGAATTTGGGGATTTTGGATTTGGAAGTTGGGGAGATTAGAGAATTGGACATTTGAGAATTTGGGGATTTAGGGATTTGGAAGTTGGAGAGATTCAAGGTTTGGAGGCTGAAGTATTGGGGTATTTGAGAATTTGAACATTTTGGGGTCTGGAATTTTAGAATTAGGAGATCAAATTTTTAGTTATGAATAGCTTCAGCCATCAAATTCTTAGAAGTCCAATTTCCAACAGCTCCTCTCTTCAAATTATTTAATTTTCAGTTATAGATAGCTTCACTCTTGAAATTCTTAAACTATCAGTAGCTCCAATCATCATCTTCATAAATGTCCATTTTCCAAAAGCTTCACTCTTGATATTCTTCAATTGCCAATTATTAGTAGCTCCAATCATCTTAGTCTTATGTGTCCAATCCTCAACAACTCCATTCTCGAAATTTTTAAATGTCTAATTATCAGCAGCTTCAATTAACATATTCTTAAATGTCCAACCTTAACAGCTTCACTCTTGAAATTCTTAAACTATCAGTAGCTCCAATCATCATCTTCATAAATGTCCATTTTCCAAAAGCTTCACTCTTGATATTCTTCAATTGCCAATTATTAGTAGCTTCAATCATCTTAGTCTTATGTGTCCAATCCTCAACAACTCCATTCTCGAAATTTTTAAATGTCTAATTATCAGCAGCTTCAATTAACATATTCTTAAATGTCCAACCTTAACAGCTTCACTCTTGAAATTCTTAAATATCTAATCATCAGCAGCTTCAATCAACATATTCTTAAATGTCCAACCTTAACAGCTTCATTCTTGAAATTCTTAAATACCCAATCATGAATATCTTCAATGAACATATTCTTAAGTATCCACGTTCCAAAAGTTTCCCTAACGAAACCAGCTAAGTTAGAACACTTGAGAAAAATAATATTTGTGTAGACACGAAAACAAGATGGCCACCACGTTCGTACCGCTATTTGTTCCCGTTTCGGTGTATCAGGAAATGCGTGTCCCCTTCCATACGTGTATCAGTGTGTGCGCAAGGGAAAGTTTTCGTTCTTACCAAATTCTTTCTCCTTCCCTTCCCCGTTTCTCCCTTCCATATTTTCCACGGGACATCGAGAGAAACTCGAATCACCCGGTTTTACACGTTTGTTATTTCGATCGGATTATCGGCTTTTTTCGAGGCGATTACCATCGGTTAGAGATCACTGATCGTGGCTCTCGATAGAACACACGTGTGTCTGGAGAAAATATGAAAACGATATTGTCCGTTATGACGGGAATAATCTCGTTGTGACCTTTTCATGTGCTCACTGGAAGCGTGAACGTTTATTGGTTGTTGGAGAAAGCTCGAAAGATTACTATTTTGCATATACAAAGACAACCATTGTGAGTTTATCTAGGGAAAGTGGCTGCTCTAATGTACTCACAATTTTTCGTTCGAGATTTACAGGATTTAAGAATATGTATAGAGCTTGGGATGTAAAGAGGAGCCTAAGTTTGGTTTGAGACTTTCAAGATTTAATTACATATACAGATTTTGGGGTATAAAGTTAGGATATGAAGGTTTGCTTTGAGACTTTTCCAAATACTCAATGAACAAATCTTCAATCTCCCCAAGTTCCAAATCCCCAAATCCCTAGATTCCCAAATTCTCAAATGTCTAAGTCTCTAATCTCCCCAAATTCCAAATCTCCAAATCCTAAATCCCCAAATTTAAAAATTTCCAAATCCTTAAATCCCTAAATCCCCAAATCTCCAAATAATTAAATCCTCAAATCCCCAAATCCCCAAATCCCCAAATCCTTAAATCATTAAATCCTTAAATCCCTAAACCCCTAACTCCCCAAATTCCTAAATCCCAAAATTCTCAAAATCCCTAAATTTCCAAATCCTTAAATCCCTAAATCCCTAACTCCCCAAATCCCAAAATCCTCAAAATCCCCAAAATCCCCAAATCCCTAAACTCTCAACTCCCCAAATCCCTAAATCCCAAAATCCTCAAAATCCCCAAAATCTCAAAATCCCCAAATCCCTAAATCCTCCCCAAAAAAATATTCTACCAACGTCACTCTACCAAGAACAAAATAAAAAGAAAAGAAAGAGATAAGCGAAGACTATAGACAATTGACACAAGTACGTTTGCGAAGCATGTTAGCGAAGAAATCAGATTGTGGATGAAAGAGAAATCCATGGTCTGGTGGGGAAGCACATGGTTGATTAAAATCGTTGGTTAGGTGAGAGTAGGAGAAGCAGCGGAGTAGGAGGAGTAGTAGGAGGAGAAAGAAAGAAAGAAGGAAGCCAGTCGGTGAGGCAGGAAGAGAGAAGTATACGCGACCTTTCTTCTTTCCTCTTTCCATTTCTGTTTTCTCTATCGATGCGTCTCTTTTCCACCTTCTCACGGAAACGATTTCGTTGTTGCGTGCCTGAAACCTATCCGCGTAACGCGTAAAACGCTCGCGCGTTTCAGCTTTATCAGGAAGCGAAGAAAGCGACCGCGCCAGGATATTGCCAGACACCAAATAAAAAGCTCCGGGGAATTAAATTTCTCTGCCTGTATTTATCTGGTGAGTCTGGCAGGACCATATGCTAAATACAACCACTGTTATGTTTTAATATTTTATTAGTTTGGTATTTATTTTAATATTCCATACGAAAAAGGGAAACAAGGTTAGAATTATATAGTAATTATCCTCGGTTTCAAAATTAGGAAAGTTGTCCGTCATCGTGAGAGGGTTAACAGTATTATTAGAGGATAACCGTGTTCAACACCGAGGACCGGAGAAATGGCGGGAGATTCAAATGATGAAATCTCTAAATTTCAAAATTTCCAAATTGTCAAATCCTATAGCAGTAGTATTAACCTTGTTATATTAGTAGGTAAATAGGAGTAATTATACAGTGCAATAGTAGTACAATACAAGCAATAAATTCCTGGTATAGTAATTTTATTTTTACGACAGTAACTTAACCTCAATACTTCTCCTAATATAGACACCTCATATCCTCCTCTTAACATTCCTGCATTTACTGCAATTCAGTCAAAATTCAGTAGAATGTTTTAATCTCCAATAAAAATTTAATAGAACAATTTTAAATATAACCAATAGAACAAATTATTGAATAGAACAAATTATTAAATATAACCAATAGAACAAATTATTGAATAGAACCAACTATTAAATGCACCAGACATGAACTGTTAAATAAACCAAAAAATATATAAAATATAAGTGAGGTAATATTTAAAACAAAGATGTATGAACGAAGAATTTTCATGGAAATCGATCGATCCAGGGCGATGGATCTCTGGCATTTTGCGGCGGGATCGCCAGCCCGGAAGTCGGCAACTCGCTTGCTCGCTCACTCGGTTTGCCCGAGGGGAAAGTGGTTTGAGCAACTTTCACTTGCTGCCAGGCCAAGCCACGTCTCCCCGAGTTCTACCACGTACTGTCTCGGTATTGTGTCGTTCTTTCTTCGGAGAAAAACCGTTATTGCTCGTAATATTCTCTTTAATTCCTCTTCTGACGAGGAAACTGCGACCGAAGTGTCAGAAATTATAATGGCCATTTTGCACCGGGTCTTATTTAGAATTTTATGATGGAGCTTGAGAAATTGGGGTTTTGGGGAGATTTGGGGATTTGAGGGTTTGGGCAGATTTGGGGATTTTGGGAGATTTGGGGTTTGGGGAGATTTTGGGATTTGGGGAGATTTGGGATTTTAGGGAAATTTGGGGTTTTAGGGAGATTTGGGGATTTGGGGAGATTTGGGATTTTAGGGAAATTTGGGATTTTAGGGAAATTTGGGATTTATGGGAGATTTGGGGATTTGGGGTTTTGGGGAGATTTGAGGAAATTTGGGGTTTTGGGGATTTAGGGATTTAGGGATTTGGAGATTTGGGGATTTGAGAATTTAGGGATTTAAGGATTTGAAGATTTGGGGATTTAGGGATTTGGAGATCCAGAAATTTAAGGATTGGGAGATTTGGGGTTTTGGGGATTTGGGGATTTAGGGATTTAGGGATTTGAAAATTTGGAAATTTGGAGATTTGGGGATATAGGGATTTGGAGATTTGAAAATTTAGGGATTTGAAAATTTGCAGACTTGGTAATTTAAGGTTTTGGAAATTTAAACATTCGAAGGTCTACATTTAGAAATAAAAAGATATGGAAATTGAAGTATTTGGAAATTTGGTAATTTGATAAACTTGGAGTTTCGACAATTTCAAATTACGAACTTTAAATTTTGCATCTCCTTAACAAAAATATAAATCACATATTTTTTCTAATATAAAATATGTATAATGTAAATCATAAGTTTATTCCTTCGACTTCAGTTTTTGAACCGAGCACTTCACAGTTCAATCAACCCACAGTTAACACATTGGTGCAGTGAAAGCGGACGCGTGTAGTCAGACACGCGATAATTGCAATTACTCGGTGCGAGTTTAATTAAATGATTTATGATTTAATACTAATGTAGGTATAGTGAAATGGGTAAAAAGGCTATGTGGTATAATTATGATAGAGAGTTGTAAAAATAGTGTGAAGAGGTTGTAGTAAAAATGTTTGAGGAATTTATTTGGAAATGAAGAAGTTTGAAGAAAGAAACCGGGGTTGTCCGAAAAGAAACTCGATTAAGAGGACCTGTTGAACCGGAAGTGATTTCAACGAGCGCACAAGCGACACACTCGGCTGGAAACGTTTGACGCGACAGCTTCATAATCGCTAAGGAAATTACGTATTCGCCTGTGAAACGATCTGTTAAATCGTGAATACGGTCTTACACGTGCGGACATTTAACTGGCGCTCACGAAACGACACTCGTTTACGACGGTCACGAGTAACTATACTGAAGTCATGGTTTTGTAAAGTTTAGTGTGGAATCTTTTGTTTATTTGGAAATTACAGGATTTTATTTTCCAATTTATATATTTTTTAATTTTTATATTTTTCAGTTTTCACATTTTGCAATTTCTACATTTTCCAATTTCCACATTTTGGAATTTCTACATTTTCCAATTTCCACATTTTCCAATTTCCACATTTCCCAATTTCTACATTTTCCAATTTCCACATTTCCCAATTTCTACATTTCCCAATTTCTACATTTTCCAATTTCCACATTTTCCAATTTCCACATATTGGAATTTTTACATTTTCCAATTTCCACATTTTGGAATTTTTACATTTTCCAATTTCCACATTTCCCAATTTCCACATTTCCCAACTTCTATATTTTCATATTTCCACATATACTATTTTATACAACATCTCTAAATTTCTCCAAAATTTCCAAAAAATTCAACAGTTTCTTTAAATCCAATAAACAATAAATCCTAAAAGATTTTCCTAATCCAACAACGACTTCTACAATTGAATTCTAAAATGACTTTGACTCTACCCACAGTCTTCTTTATTCATTACAACTTTTCCAAGTATAAGTATAATAATCTACTTTTCCAAAACGCTTGCAGCAAAATGTACTGCTAATATTCGAGCCGGTACAACAACTCGAACGATACACGATTAGATTTTTTCCTTCTCGATTTCTTGTTCCCCTCTGAACTTTCTCTTCCTACAATCGATCCGTGTAATTGCTTCGACAAACGCGATAAAACGTCTCCAGAAGCGAGTTATCGTTAACGGAACACCGTGTCCCGGACTTCCGTCGTTATTGGCTATATCCTAGTATATCATTAGGAAGCACGTGGGCGGTGTAATTTTCGCGAGACTGCCTCGGGAATCGTAGATACAATTGCTACCGCACTGCATCGATATTAAATCGTTTCACGAACTATAATTATACACATTTTTATACTTTGATTCGGTGTAGAGATCCAATCGTATGAATTTGACCAAACCTTTTTTTTTGCTGCTACTTAAAATCTTGCATTATGACTTGTGAGGTGCATTAGAATCACCGTTATTGTATTAACACAATAAATCTTGTATTATGATTTTTAAGGTGCGTCAGGGGTGCGTCAAGAGTGCGTCAAGGGTTCCAGGGTGCGTCATGGGTGCGTCAAGGGTTCCAAGGTATTTCTTGGGTGCGTCAAGAGTGCGTCAAGGGTACCAAGGTATTTCGTGGGTGCGTCAGGGGTGCGTCAAGGGTTCCAGGGTGCGTCACGGGTGCGTCAAGGGTTCCAAGGTATTTCTTGGGTGCGTCAAGAGTGCGTCAAGGGTACCAAGGTATTTCATGGGTGCGTCAGGGGTGCGTCAAGAGTGCGTCAAGGGTTACAGGGTGCGTCATGGGTGCGTCAAGGGTTCCAAGGTATTTCTTGGGTGCGTCAAGAGTGCGTCAAGGGTACCAAGGTATTTCATGGGTGCGTCAGGGGTGCGTCAAGAGTGCGTCAAGGGTTCCAGGGTGCGTCACGGGTGCGTCAAGGGTTTCAAGGTATTTCTTGGGTGCGTCAAGAGTGCGTCAAAGGTACCAAGGTATTTCATGGGTGCGTCAAGGGTTCCAGGGTGCGTCATGGGTGCGTCAAGGGTTCCAAGGTATTTCTTGGGTGCGTCAAGAGTGCGTCAAGGGTACCAAGGTATTTCATGGGTGCGTCAGGGGTGCGTCAAGGGTTCAAGAGGACGTCAGGAGTGCGTCATGGATGCGTCAAGGGTTCAAGCGCGCGTCAGGAGTGCGTCTCAGGTGCGTCACAAGATTCATCAAAATAGTACAAGCAATTAAAAATAATAACTTTTGCCAACGTTACCCAGGAGTCATAAAAGCGTCAACCATAGTCCTCTGACGGAATAAATTGCCGACTTACCTGGAACAAAAAGGACATCACCATGGTCATTAAACCGAGCCATCTTACAAAGTATCCGCAAGGATCCATTTTACAAGAAAACGCAAGATACCAGAAGTATAAACACGGTGTCCATCAAGGAAGTATTTGGTCAACCAGTTTCGTCCAATTTGATCGGCATTCATTCCTCCAAGGACACCGTGGCGCATCCTTGCGAATCATGCAAATGTTTTTTCCACAGGTGTTACGTAAGGGTTGAAAGTCGCGGAATAATTGTGCGATGATCGAAGTTGCATAGAATGTAACGATTAAGGATTAACTAAAAGGACTGCCGCTATTACGTGGATCCGAGCGTGGCTACGTTCCATTGCCAAGGACGAGACTATCGAAGGACACACGTGCCTTTCGAAACCTGTTGTCAACCAATCGTTGCCGCTCGCTTTGAATCTAACTTCGCCTTTGTTCCGGGGATCTCGGATCAATTCGATCGTTAATCGATTTATTTCGACCCTATCTCAATGATCTTCGAATCACTGAAGAGTGGAATCATGACATAAAAGTTGCAGCGAATAACACGCGCTATGGTACGAGTTTCATGAAAACGGGGATATACGGTTTTCGTAAGTGAGCGGAATACAAAATGGCCGACGATCAGTTACGAGTGGCAGAGGGTGAAACGTCTGATGCAACTTCATGACAGAAAGTTATTGCAAAATAATGCTTGTGATACATCAAATTAAAGCTTGAGACTTCAGGAAAGTGCCTGTATGAAGCTTTAGTTGATGTTTTTAATATAAAGTGACTGGAGACCAATTACAACGAACTATGTCAGATTTCCATATATGAGGAGTTAGACATAAATATCATACCAAAAAATTGTCATAAAATAATGCTTGTAATATATCAAATTAAAGCTTGCGACCTCAGGAAAATACCTGAGTACATATTTAGTTGATGTTTTTAATATAAAATGACTGGAGATCAATTACAACGAACTATGTCAGATTTCCACATATGAGGAGTTAGACATAAATATCATACCAAAAAATTGTCATAAAATAATGCTTGTAATATATCAAATTAAAGCTTGCGACCTCAGGAAAATACCTGAGTACATATTTAGTTGATGTTTTTAATATAAAATGACTGGAGATCAATTACAACGAACTATGTCAGATTTCCACATATGAGGAGTTAGACATAAATATCATACCAAAAAATTGTCATAAAATAATGCTTGTGATACATCAAATTAAAGCTTGGGACCTCAGGAAAATACCTGAGTATATATTTAGTTGATGTTTTTAATATAAAATGACTGGAGATCAATTACAACGAACTGTGTCAGATTTCCATATGTGAGGAGTCAGTCATAAGTTCATGACACAAAATTATCATAAAACATTCCTTGCGATACATCAAATTAAAGCTTGAAGTTTCACCAAAACACCTATGTAAACGACTATCATCTTTAGTACAACATACGACAAAAGACTCATCACTCCTATAAAATAGGTGTGTCTGCATAATAGAAAGAAATGACGAAATATTTGTATTCCATAAAAAGATGTTTGTCGGCGATGTCAAAGTAAACTGCGAAAGTAGTAGAACTTTCTCGACGAAATTGATCGGTGCAAAAGTGAACCAGTGACGTAACAGACTCAATACGGAAAGAACAAGTTGTCTGGCCACACGAGGGGAAAAGATCGGTCACGCGACTGGAAACGCCTAAGATCGCCTTAGATTGCGGAAGTGCCGACGGTTCTTTGCCTTTTCTCCTACCTTTCCCTCTCTGTTTTACTTTCGTTCTTCCTATTTCCCTCTCTCTCTCCTCGCGAACCCTCGACACCACAACAACCTGTGGCTTCTTGCTACATGCTAATACCAAATATCCACCTCTTGTCGATCAATTTATCATCTGAACGATGCCGATCGTTTATAACCGTTGACACTCGATCGCTCAGCGTTGCTATCTTTGATCGTGCGGATCTTCGTTGAAAATCGTTAACAATCGTCGATGATCGTTGTCAATCGTCGGTTTCGATCAGTGGTTGCCAATCGAAAATTGTTGCGGTATTGCTCACGATCGGCGTTCGACTGTCGGGTACGGTCGCTTCGTCGACGATCGTCAATCATCGTTGACTGTCGTCAGTAATCGTCAACGTTCGGTAATCGTCGGGACTCCAGAACTGTTCAAATGCACCTCAATTTTTTGAAACAGAAAATCAACAATTTTTCAAAGTAGAAAATCGTGCAAAATCGTAAATAAATTTTATAAAATCAAATAAAATCCTTCCATCAATTTCATATAAATCTATCATGGTTCTTCAATAAATCTATCAGGCTATATTTATAAAACTTTCACCTCTGAAGTTTAACGTCTAAAAAAGTTTGAAACTAGTCATAATTGCTTTTCGTGTAATTTCAACGAAATCAAAAGTTGTCTTTGCATGAATGGAATTACAGATGCGTGTACTAAATACTTAAAAATATGGGTCTAACTTTCGCTGACGATAAAACGTTAAACAGTTCATCCGTATTTAACGTGCAACGCTCTGAAGCGTCTGTAAACACTTAAACACTTTGCTACACGTAGAAGAGGATTACAACCGCGGCCACGTTGAACGGCATACTAATCTGTTGGGAGCAAAAATACGCATCATTGCGTTGTTACGTTATTACTGGTAACCGTAAATAACTGCTTCCAGCAGAATTATTACAGTCGAACTGCAAAATGCTCTTTTGGGTCAAATATTTAACTACAGCAGAATTATTGCAATCGAACTGCAAAATGCACTTTTAGGTCAAATATTTCAAATTTAAAATAATGTATCAAGTTTTATTCTTTCTTCTTTGCGGTATCTTTTAAGTACAAAATTGTACGAATAATAAATCTATAAAATCGTATGAAATAGCATTTAAATTTTACTTCAAGAAATGCAAAGCGTCACATTTTATAAAAATGCCACCTGTTTGCTATTAAAAAGTCCGCCGCAATTTTCGAGGCGTATCTCGCGGAAAGTTCGAACGAAACTGGAATGCGGCCTTGACACGACATAAGAATAATAAAAGACGACATAAGAATAAGAAGAAGCATCGGACGAGCGTGTGGCCGGTCAGCAGCTGTCAGGAATTAATTTTAGATTAAACAACCTAGTGGGTGCCTCACTAGGTCAACTTGATTCGAGTCAATGAGCGTCGCAATAGACGACGTCTTTTCTGCAAGTGTTGGCCGCCGATTACCACCGAACTCTTTTCCTTCTGCGATCCTTCTGGATGCCTGACATTCCGTTTTCCGTCGAGATTTTTACCTCATACGTTTCGAATACCAAGGGAATTCCTGCGGGATCTGGAATCTCTCGTTAAGAATCCGTAACGGATCGGACATCTTTCGAAATTTTATTTTCATCTTATTGTACCTTGACAACTCTGCTATTACTCGAATACGTGTTGGAAAAGTAGCAGAACTTTTTGAATTTTGTGGAAATTTTTTTTTATTCAAAATACAAACTTTCTACAGAAATATCGCTGGGTTCACACAACGTTAACATATGTAGATTTTTTTATGTCGTTTTATGGAATCGCTTCAAACTTGTTGCTGGATTCCAATAATGATTGCAGTGTTTTGTAGAGGAAGTACATTGTTTTCAGATATCATATTGTTTTAACAGATTAATAAATTTCCGACATACAGTGTAGGTAATTAAATATCGCTTAAATTACCATTTTCAAAATTTGCGGATCTGAAATGTTTGATCCTCAGAAATTTATTAAACTCTCAAGTTTACCATCGCTACCAAAACTTCCACTTTATAATTTTTTAATGTGCAACTTGTAAAAATCTGTAGGTTTGAAGAATTCTAACGAGAGCGTAATTAAGGTAATTGGCTCTGTGTTGAGTGAAACGTTGATATAACTATGTAGTAATTTTTGGAGGGAACCGAGCAAGTTCGGTTTATTCGGGTCGCGGTCGAATTTCTCCTTTCGAAAGAGGCGAAGAAAAACGTGGGAGGGTGGGAGGAGAAGAAAGAAAAAGGGCACCGAAAAGAGAAAGGGGTACCACGGGTGTGTGTGCGGAACACGAGCGTGTGAGAGCATTTCGATATATTTATGTTGGTATAAAAATGATATGACCAAACACGCGGAGAATCATCGTGTGTGCGTCCTCGTTATTTCGGTGAAAGTGAAAGTTGCGTGACGCGACAACTTCCTAGTCTGGTATGGGAAACTCATGCAATCGAATATTGTTTTTGCACGAAATTGAACAGTTGATCAAAAATTGGGATTTGGAGATTTGAGAAGTTGGAGAGGTAGGAAATTGCAGATTTGGTAAATCTGAACATTTGCAAATGAAAAAACTTGAAAATTGATAGTGTAGTGAATGTTAATGGAGAAATAAAGTGACTTGATTTATGATCTACAAGTGGAAACTAGTTTTTGATTAGACGAACAGCTGTATTTTTATTCGATAATCAAGATGCGACTTGTCGCAGGAGATTAAGTGATACAAATGTTCCTCCATATTTTCCTACACTTACAAATTAATAGTCTAATATAAAAAATTATTTGAATCGATATCATAGGAAAATATCTCTCATATTCTACTACTATTAGAAAAATAATAGTACCAATACTGAACATGCGATTTCATAATGGATCACTTAATTTCTCTGTACTTATACTCTGTACTTACTGTACTACAACAAAATTTCACTTACAACAAAATAGAAATGAAGAAACTGGCTTTCATTCAAAATTTTCATTCACGAAAACCCGTCTGAACGCTTCCCTATATAAAGAGAACAAAACAGCGCTTCCTCCGGACTGTTTTAAATAAATCCGCAATAATTTTCCTGAACAAGTTCCGATCGAAATAAGTTCTCCTCGAAGATAAGCCAGAATAAAATATTTCAAGAAATGTGTTTCTTGTTTCGTGGAATAAAACTAACCGGCGCTTGATTTATTAGTCAAGTGAACCGAGTAAAATGAGGATATCCTTAACGCGCCCAGTAGTCAGTAACACTTCCTGTATGTCAGGATCAAGTTTCAATTTCATTCTTTTTAATTTATTGTTGCAACTCTATTTGCAAGAGCATTATACAGCACTTCAGCTTTCTAAATCCTCGAGTCGAACAACACCGAAACTTCCGTCGTTTCTACGGAACGTACGTGCGATCGGATTAAAACACCCTCATTCAGAGTTGCAATCTTACGCACTGCAATCTCGGCGAGATGCACTTCTGCGAGTTGCAATTTTACGCACCGTAATTCCGTGAGTTGCAACTCTAGACATTGTAAGATTACACCGCGCAATTTTACGCATTGTAATTGGACGCGTTGCGAATCTATGCATTCTATCGCCACGCATTATATCGCAGTGCGTTGCAATTCCAGCAGTTTATTCTAGACTTCGGTCAAATCACTAGATCTCGATGTCCCTAGACTCTGATATTCCTAAATTAAATAAACCTAGATTTTGATATCTCTACGCCTCGAAATCCCTAGATCCAGGAATCCCTAGATTCAAATATCCCTAGACGCCAAATATTCCCAAATCCCAAATTTTCTTAGATCCCAAATTTCCCTAGATCCAAATATTCTTAGATCCCAAATTTCCCTAGATCCCAAATTTCCCTAGATACCAAATTTCCCAAGATTCCAAATTTCCATAGATACCAAATTTCCATAGATACCAAATTTCCCTAGACCCCAAATTTTCCTAGATCCCAAATTCCCCAAGATTCCAAAATTCCTAGATCCAAATATCCCTAGATTCCAAAATTCCTCGATATAAATATCCCTAGATCCAGAAATCCCTAGATTCCAAAATTTCTAGAGCCAAATATTCCTAGACTCCAAAATCCCTAGATCCCAATATCCCTAGGCCCCGAAATCTCTAGATCCGAATATTTCTAAATCCCTAAATCCCTAGATCCGAATATTTCTAAATCCCTAAATCCCTAGAACCAAATATCCCTAGATTGCAATATCTCTAGTTTCAAATATCCCTAAATCCCTAGATCCGAATATTTCTAAATCCCCAAATCCCTAGATCCGAATATTTCTAAATCCCTAAATCCCTAGATCCGAATATTTCTAAATCCCTAAATCCCTAGAACCAAATATCCCTAGATTGCAATATCTCTAGTTTCAAATATCCCCAAATCCCTAGATCCGAATATTTCTAAATCCCCAAATCCCTAGATCCGAATATTTCTAAATCCCTAAATCCCTAGATCCGAATATTTCTAAATCCCTAAATCCCTAGAACCAAATATCCCTAGATTGCAGTATCTCTAGTTTCAAATATCCCTAAAGCCCGAAATCCCTATTTCCGACATTCCCATTATCCAAATATCCCTAGATCCAACTACCATTATATCCCTATATCGTTGCTATACAATTCTTAATGTATCTACATCTCTTTTTTTGTATGTGCTTAAATCCGTCATGGTTCTGAAAGAGAAAGGAGGAACTCGCATTAAGCACGTTATTTTGGGGAATTACCGAGAATTACCCTAGACAGGAGGCAACTATCGATAATTATCGCACATTCCCATGGCGATATTCGCCTGTTATCTGGCCCCGCGTTCAATCGGACATATAATTTACTACGGCGATAATTGACAATTACTGCCACTTTCTTTTACTTGCCGGGCTGACTGTCGAACGGCTGATTTTAATTGATACGCTTCACTCTTCACTGGACAGTTTTAATTGGACGCGGCCGGCGGAGATAATGAAGACGCGGCTATTATTTCTTCACGGAGTCTCGTTGTTCGATTTCTTTCTTTTATTCTTTCGTACATTTTTTTCCGGCGACTTCTTGCTTCCTCCTTTTTCGACGTTTCAGCTCGAACCGAGGAACATAAACTCCGCCTAATCATCGGTTTGAGAACACCAAAAAATATAACATTTCTGTGAGATTAATCTTGACATCATTAAACGGGTTTAATAGAGCCACGATTCAACTCGGATAATTGCAAGACAACGCTGATTAAAAGGTTGTTTCGAGCAGGAAACAATTTTCTGACCGATCTACGGACATTAACGGCGTTAAAAAATTTGACCACCCGTTTTAGAAGCGCCGGTATATCTAACAACTTTCTCGCTGCACGCCGAAAAGTACGAACCCACGTGCCAGCCGGAGAAAGGAGGCCATCCAAATGTCAGTCCTGCATGGCGATGTCTTGGCACATCTCATCTGTCTGTATGTACGCTCGAGTGCAACAAATCTATGGGGAACGACGTATCACCGTTTACCTTCAACCTTGTACATCAAATACGTACACTGATAAATGCCTGAATGGCTCATCTTACGAGGGCATCCAAAAGACGATTTCGATCACAGTCACGACACACGTGTTACAAGATGAAGAGTGTGAATTTTAACAGTTATCATTATTGTAATTATTAATCTCTTATTATTGATACAATTTGGGACTCGTGAGAATTACTGCTCTTCTTATAGGGTTTACACTTATACTCTTATATTCTTAAATCCGATATAATTAGACTCTGATGTCCCTACAACACGAAATCCCTAGATCGAAATATCCCTAGACTCCAAATATTCCTAGATCCAAGTATAGCTTGTTTCCAAATTCTCCTAATTCCCAAATTTCCCAAGATTCCAAATATCGCTAGTTCCAAATTTCCCTAGTCCTTAAATTTCCCAAGATTCCAAATATCCCTAAATCCCAAATTTCCCAAAATTCCAAATACCCCTAGATCCCAAAATTCCCAAAATTCCAAATATCCCTAGTTCCCAAATTTCTCTAGTCCTTAAATTTCCCAAGATTCCAAATATCCCTAAATCCCAAATTTCCCAAAATTCCAAATACCCCTAGATCCCAAATTTCCCAAGATTCCAAATATCCCTAAATCCCAAATTTCCCAAAATTCCAAATACCTCTAGATCCCAAATTTCCCAAGATTCCAAATATCCCTAGATCCCAAATTTCCCAAGATTCCAAATATCCCTAGATTGCCAATATCCCTAGTTCCCAAATTTTACTAGTCCCCAAATTTTCGAAAATTCCCAATTTCCCTAGTCCCCAAATTTCCCAAGATTCCAAATATCCCTTGATCCCAAATTTCCCAAGATTCCAAATACCCCTAGATCCCAAATTTCCCAAGATTCCAAATATCCCTAGACTGGCAATATCCCTAGTTCCCAAATTTCACTAGTCCCCAAATTTTCGAAGATTCCAAATTTCCCTAGTCCCCAAATTTCCCAAAATTCCAAATATCCCTAGATCCCCAATATCCCTAGTTCCCAAATTTCGCTAGTTCCCAAATTACCATAGACCCCAAATTTTCCAAGATTCTAAATATCCCTAGATCTCAAATATCCTCCAACCCCAAATTTCCCTAGACTCCAAATATCCCTAGATCCGAATATTCCTACACCCCAAACTTCCCTAGATTCTAAATACGCCTAGATCCCAAAATCCCTAGATCCAAATATCCCCAGAGTATAATTGAACCTGACAAACGATTATGACCTATTTCATAATAATTTTAGTTGCACAATTTGACGACTGCAAACGATGCAAACCTATTAGCTATCAATCGAGCAATGGTCGTTCGTTAACGATCGCTTTTTTTAATTAAGCAATCGAAGAGAATCAAAGCTCCTGACATTACGAGTCTCGATTTTCTTTTTTCCGCAAACCGTCATAATAATCACCTGCGTACGCCTTTTAACATCCGCCAGTATCCAGAACCGGTTGTCGTTTCTTACGTTACAGGAAGTTTTCCTATGTACGATTTTTCTAGCGCTTCGTACGTATTTTTTCTTAGTTCGGGTTTTTTTTTCTTTATCATTCTCCTTCGCGCGTTTCTTGTTATCTTTTTGTTCTCGCTTCCGCCGGAGCCTGGAAAGTGAACCACCATGGCAAAAATCCTTGCTCACTTTCTCGCGACACTCGATTATATAAGATACGATCGAGCAATGAACGACGATAGCGTGATTCAACTCGATCACCGAATTATCGCTTTTATTGGGGGCGTTTCGACCCTTCGCTGGGTAGAGAAGATTCTGGGGAGCGAGTTACTGGGTCAGGGATTTTAGTGATTTCGGAATTGGGGTTTTGTGAGTTTGGGATTTTGGGGATTTGGGATTTTGGGTATTTGGGATTTTGGGGATTTGGGATTTTGGGAATTTGGAATTTTGGGGATTTGGGATTTTAGGGATTTGGGATTTTGGGGATTTGGGATTTTGGGGATTTAGGAGTTTGGGGATTTGGGATTTTGGGGATTTGGGATTTTAGTGATTTCGGATTTGGGATTTTGGGGATTTGGGGATTTAGGATTTTTGGGGATTTGGGATTTTGGGGATTTGGGATTTTGGGGATTTGGGATTTTGGGGATTTGGGATTTTGGGGATTTGGGATTTTGGGGATTTGGGATTTTGGGGATTTGGGATTTTGGGGATTTGGGATTTTGGGGATTTTGGGGATTTGAGAATTTGGGAAATTGAGTTTTGGGGGATTTGGGACTTTAAGGATTTGGGATTTTGGAGATTTGGAATTTCAGGGCTGTAGGATTTGGGGAAATTAGAATTTGGGGAAATTAGAATTTAGGAACATTAGAGTTGCAGAAAATTAAGGTTTCAAAAATTTAGGATTTCGGGAATTTAGAATTTCGACACTTCGTAAATTTAAAATTTTGCAAATCTGAATATATTCAAAATTTGATGATTTGAATTTTAGGAAATGTGAGAATTTAAATATTTAGAAATATAAAAATTTGAAAATTGGAAATTTTCAAATTCAAAAATGCAGACATTGGGTATACAGAAATTTCTAAATATGAAAATTCGAATAATTAAAAATTAAAAAATTGAGAATTAGAAAATGTGAAGATACAGTAACTGAAAGTGCAAAGAGGAAATTTTCGCGGGCACAAAAGTTGGAAAATATAAGAACGAAGTAGTCGGTAGCGGTTTCCCAAGGATACCGTAACGAAGAGTTACGTGTAAAAGTAAATTCCGAGTGCAACGTCCGCCGGCAATTTCACTTTCCTCGCGACGAAAGGAAAGAAACTGTGTATCTCCAGTCCCAGTTGGCTGCTCGTAAAAACACGAGCAAGACTAATGTGCACCGAGTTCTGCATTCGCGATCGACGCACCTCTTTTACCTACTAAATTCCTTATTACACGCCATATTTTCTCCGAATGTATTTTATTCCCACCTACGTTTTATTTCATGCTCAAAAAAAAATTTTTGGTAATAACTAAATAATTATTAAAAATGTACCTATATCATATTTTTAATATGATAAAACTTTAATAACTATTTTTAGTCAGATTATTTTATATGTACCTGTATTACATTTTTAATGTGATAAAATTTTAATAATTATTTTTAGTCAGACTCTTTTGTATACTTCAGTAATTGTTTCTGTTCGAGTATTTTAATGGAGTAAAGGGATTCAAGCATTTATAGCAATATTGTTTTCTCAGTCGAAGATATAAAAAAATGATAGAAGAAAAAAGATGAATGATTCAAAGTTCAGACATCACAATCATACGTTTCTTTTTTCAAATGCAATAATTCATGCGCATCTTGCAATTGCGGTATTTTTTAGATAGGCCTTCTTGCTTCTTGCGTTAATGAATTCTCGTCGCTTTGCACAAGAAAAGGATTAGAGTGTGTCTCTCAAGGAAATGAAATTATATTGAAAATATCTTCGTGTCTTTGCATTAAATATTTCTTTACATGAGTTTCTATGTTTGAAAATTATCAGCTTGATAAATTAAAAAATTTATACACTTCTAAATTCCCAAATCACCAAATTCCAAAAGTACTAAACTTCCAAATCACCAGATCGTCACAAACGAATACCAATCCCAAAAATTCAAAACCTCATACCTCAAATTCATCTCCAAAATACCAAACACGTCCCAAAAAAAAAAATTCGCGACAATAAAAGAACATCATTCAGTTCATCCAAGATCGATATAATTATAATTACTTCACGAACGTAAGCGTGATTAGCTCGAACCGATAACCGCTCGAGAGGAGAAGATGAAGAGAGAAAAAAATGAGCTTATCGTCGACGTTGCAACGCTGAAGGGGTTACGATGATTACGTAATCACCGCAACCTTGACATTAATTCATTGTAACCTTTTCCCAAGGTCACGACACGGGTCACTCTACGAAACAACCATGGAACGAAACTTTTTCGCGATTGTGCAGAAATTTTGAGAATCGTAAGGGCAGGAAGTGAAAGTTCTAATTATGAAACGACTTTCGAAATATTCATAATTTTTATCGACACTTCCCGATATAGAATTATCTGTGAAGCTTTTTACAATCTTTATTTAGACGCGATCGAATTAAAAATCGAACTCTTATCATCGCGCGACGTTTTGATTAGGTTTTTAATTTGACAAGTTTGCGTTGAAAGTCGAATTTCAATTTTTAATTAGGAAACTGCTGAGGTAATTGTCGATAGAAGTAAAATGAAGAATCTGGGGAATTTAGAATTTGGGGGATTTGGAATTTGGGGAATTTAAAATTTGGAATTTGGGGAATTTGAAATCTGGGGAATTTAAAATCTAGCGGATTTTGAATTTGGGGAATTTAGAATCTAGGGAATTTGGAATTTGGGGAATTTGGAATCTGGGGAATTAGGAATTTGGGGAATTTTGAAATTGGGGGAATGTGAGATCTGGGGAATTTTGGAATTTGGGGAATTTGGAATCTGGGGAATTAGGAATTTGGGGAATTTTGAAATTGGGAGAATGTGAGATCTGGGGAATTTTGGAATTTGGGGAATTTGGAATCTGGGGAATTAGGAATTTGGGGAATTTTGAAATTGGGAGAATGTGAGATCTGGGGAATTTTGGAATTTGGGGAATTTGGAATCTGGGGAATTTTGAAATTTGGGGAATGAGAGATCTGGGAAATTTGGAATTTGGGGAATTTTGAAATTTGGGGAATTTGAAATCTGGGGAATTTGGAATCTGGGGAATTTTGGAATTTGGGGAATGAGAGATCTGGGAAATTTTGGAATTTGGGGAATTTGAAATCTGGGGAATTTGGAAATTTGGGGAATTTGGAATCTGTGGAATTTTGGAATTTGGGGAATGAGAGATCTGGGGAATTTGGAATTTGGGGAATTTTGAAATCTATGGAATTTTGGAATCTAGGGAATATTGGAATTTGGGGAATTTTGAAATCTGGGGAATTTGGAATTAGTGGAATTTGGAATCTAGGTAATTTTGAATTTGGGGATTTTGGAATCTAAATGATTTTTGCATTGGGGGAATTTTTGAATTTGGAGAATTTTCAATTTGGAATCTAAAGAATTTTCAAGATTGAGGAATTTTCAATTTATGAAATTTGGAATCTAGGGTATTTGGAACCCAAAGAATTTATAATCTAGGGAATTAGAATTTCCAACTACTTTAAATCTGGTGAATTAAAAATTTCCAATTAAGAAATCAGTATGTCAATTATTAATAAAAGTGAATTAGAGATTAATTGTTTCGGCCGCGTCGAGCATTGGTCCAGCATACGAGGCTTAAGTGAAAGGGGTAAACGGAAAAGCTGACACGGATCACCCGAATTTCCGCGGTGAAATTTTTTCATCGTCAGAAGTAAAAATCTTTGTTCCGATAGCGGCGAGAACGAGTGAAAAGTTTATCGTCGTGGTTCACGAGCAGGCCGACGTTATCGTGCAGTCGGGTCGTTCGATAACACTAACTGCCTATTTGTGTCGCTGTATTTCTATCAACCTTAGCCGGCCCTCTAACACACGGCAGCCTAACTGCACATTTTCCTTACGTTCTTTCATTTTTCCAAATTGCTACATTCATGGTACTCATCGTAGAGATCCGTAAAAAGTTCGCAAAAATGAAAGATTAAAAATTTGAGAAAATTTTCTGGACCAAGTCCGAAGATTCCGACGAATCGCAAACGTTGATAGAAAATACTTCGGAGAATCGGAAGAAAGGATACAAAGTTCTACTTACATACAAACACACCAGAAGTATTCTACATGTAAACTAGACTGGGTTATTTCATTATGTGTGCTGCTTACCTGAAAAGAAAGAGAAAGATGCGTTTAATTTCAACTCGAGAAATTACTGAAGAAATAATCAAAACTGATCTCCGATCGTCGGATGTCGATTTATCGTGTTTAAAAATGGTCAACGCGTCAGATCGTTAAGTACGAACCTTGAAAAACATCGAAACGCAAAGTTCACCGTATGTTATCTCTCGCGTGGCGCTAAATTTCACTATCTGGTTCGATTACTTCGATGCATCTTTATTTATTATCTTTACTAGTTTCATTGGTTCACCCAGTGAAACCATGAAAATTTTAAGAATTCGTGGGGGATTTGAACTCTGGGGAATTTTTTAATTTGGGGATTTTGAAATTTGGGGAATTTGAAATTTGGGGGATTTGGAATTTGGGGGAACTGGAATTTGGGGGATTTGGAATTTGGGGGAATTGGAATTTGGGGGATTTGGAATTTGGGTGAATTGTAATCTGGGGAATTTAGAATCTGGGGGATTTGGAATTTGGGGAATTTGGAATTTGGGGAATTTAGAATTTAGGGGATTTGGAATTTGGGGGATTTGGAATTGGGGGGAACTGGAATCTGGGGAATTTGGAATTTGGGGGAATTAGAATTAGGGGGATTTGGAATCTGGGGAATTTGGAATTGGGGAGAATTGGAATCTGGGGAATTGGAATTAGGGGGATTTGGAATCTGGGGGATTTGGAATCTGGGGAATTTGGAATTGGGGAGAATTGGAATCTGGGGAATTTGGAATTTAGGGGAATTGGAATTAGGGTATTTTGAATCTGGAGAATTTGGAATTTGGAAGAATTGGAATCTGGGGAATTTGGAATTTGGGGAATTTGGAATTTGGGGGAATTGGAATCTGGGGGATTTGGAATTTGAGAAATTTTGGAATTTGGGAAATGTGAGATCTGGGGAATTTTAGAATCATAGGAATTTTTGAAATCTGGGGAATTTAGAATCGGGGAATGTAAGATCTGGGGAATTTTGGAATTTGGGGAATTTAGAATTTGGGGAATTTTGGAATCTCAGGACTTTGTAATTTGGGGAATGTTAAATCTAGAAAATTTTGGAATTTGGAGAATTCGGAATCTAGAGAATTTTTGAATTTAGTAATTTTCAGTTTGTAGATTTCGAAATCTGGGGAATAAAATATAGTCATATTTTAGGTATTAGAGACAACATTTCGGAGGTTTCATTATTTTCAGTACAATGACGTTATTGGATTCAGAAAGAATAAAAAATTTGATACGCCACAATCCATATCTCACAAACACCCAAAGCTATGGGGTTCGAAAGCTATCATCCACCAAACTACATTCACCTATTAACTATCACAGCTCCCAAAATTTGAATATCTCATTCAAAAACAATTCGTCGAAAAATGTACCGAAAACACGAACTTCGATTGAAAACAAATATTCCGTCAAAAAATACAAATTTACATTTCATTCCTCAAACCATAATAACAATATGATAAATATTCAACTTATCGAATACGAAACTTGATGACTAGAAAGACCATATAGACAGATACTTTATTTTCCATTTGGTTTGTTGTTAAAGTCAGCAAACTGTTGATTTGGAAGTTTGTCAAGTATCGGAATAACATTCGCAGAAAAATAGAGAAAGAGCGAAGAGCTGCGTAAAATCTCCCGAGTAATCATTTCCCAACGATCGATGCGCTCGAACAAAATCCAATTTCGCGGATCTGCTTCCCTCGGCGCCCGAGCACGTGGATGCACGCGTGCTGCAACGCTCTTTATATATGCAAGCTTCCCCCATCCTATTTCTGCTCGAGACACTGCGGGAATACTATACCAATCAAAATATACACCACTACAAGCCTCTTTCTGTGTACAACTTTGTGTCTTTTACATATTTTATTCGGGACTTTTGAAGCTTATGAGGTGAAGGATAGAAGAGACGTTTAATAGCTACTTTATATACATACATATTCATATACATATTTCCTTCGTATACTTCTTTCATATGTACATGAGAGATTGTATAGAAAGGTTGCATATTGTATAGGTTTATAGGTATGTTTTAATAGGAATACTTTTGGTGGAACTGCGAATTTATTTATGTGCAAATGGGTGGATTTGTGATTTCAGGAATGGGTCAGTGCTGAACTTGGGGTACCCTAATTTCTGAGTGAACCTTGCAAATCTTTATGATCTTGAATTACCAAAGTGTGAAATAGCAGAATTACAAAATTTGTAAATTTGAAAATTTTAGTATTCTCAAATCTTCAAATGCTCATACACCAAATTCTCACATCCCCAAATTCCCATAGTTTGAATTTCTAAAACCCCCAAATTCTCAAGTTCCAAATTTGTCAAATTCCCAAATTCTGAAATCCCCAAATCCCCAAATTTCCCAAATTCCCCAAATTCCCTAAATTCCCCGAATTCCCTAAATTCCCAAGTTTCCAAAATTCTCCAAATTTACCAAATTCCCTAAATTTCCAAATTCCCCAAATTCTCTGAATTTCCCAAATTCCCTAAATTCCCCGAATTCCCTAAATTCCCAAGTTTCCAAAATTCTCCAAATTTCCCATATTCCCCAAATTCCCCAAATTCCCTAAATTCCCAAATTTCCCAAATTTCCCAAATTTCCAAAATTCTCCAAATTCCCTAAATTCCCAAATTCCCCAAATTCTCTAAATTTCCCAAATTCCCCCTAAGTCCCCAAATTCTCCAAATTCCCTAAATTCCCAAGTTTCCAAAAATTCCAAAATTCCCCAAATCCCGAAAACTCCGCAAATATCCAAACAGCCAATAATTAATGAAAATAAAGTCCGATCGCAAGTAGTACGTTTCTATAAAACTAGAAATAATCCACGTAGTGCGGTTGTCGCTCATTTCCTCCTTTTTCCCCCCTTCTTTCTGCAATAATTACTGGTCTGTGATGTTGCATGGCCATGCACGTGCACCAACACACGTGCATCGCGATTGTCAATAACATTGCACACAATCGCGTACACGGACACGCAAACACGCGCACGCTAGTTATACAGCGAAGCTTGATAATCCGGCGTAATTGAACGTAAAAAACAAAACGCGAATAATTAAAAGACGTGCATCGCGACTGTTCGCGTTCTGTCGAAGCGCTTTAATCGTTATCATTAAACGATTGTAAAATAGCGGAGGAACGTATCCTCTAGAATTTCAAGTGAAAAATTACAAATTTAACGTGTCTTTGATAATTGTTCAAACAAATGTCGGTACATTCAACACAGTCGTTCCTTCCCTAAAACAATCATTCCCCGTTGATTAAAATTTAAAAAAAGTTTCACTGATTAAGATTCAACTGAAGTAATAAATAAAGTAATTAAATTTGTAATCTCGTTTCGCTAATTAAACCTGAACTTAGTAATCTCCTCCCTGTTCATCTTTTACCCAATTCGTATATTTGTCCGTAATGAAGCCATAAGTATTTTAAAGCGAAAATAAATGAAAAGATGGCTAGCGTAGTTACCGATCTAATATTAGCTCGATGATCGCGAATCTAGCAGGTCTTGCCTTTCTTTCTACGACTGAAACCACTTAAAATTCCGTCGGTAGAGCGGCGAGCAAAAGTGTGACCCTGAAACGTGAAACTTTAACGCCGGTAATGGAAGTAACGTGGGTGCAACATCGTTGGTTAACTAACCCTCGGCGAGTGACACGTGCACCCAAACGAACAAACACGCGTGTAACGCGAGTATATACGCCCTGTGCATAGCATCGAAAGATACGCTGATTTCTTAAGGCTTCGTTTAGGCCTGGGATTAAAGCACGGCCTTCGAGAAGGTCAGGTGACGGCCAATGTGCCACGGTCTTCTGCAAACGTTAACTCGCTATGACACACGATCAACATCTATTCCCCTATACAGTACGCTCCATTTTAATCTATTCTTATAATCGGTTTAAAAATTAAAATTACGCGCTTCGTAAACGAAAGTTATTTCGTGAAAGTTATTTCGCTTTTGGGAATAGATACCGGAAGCTATTTAATTTCAGAATTTTGGAAATATGGAATTTTGTGAATTTGGGACATTTGCAATCTGGGGAATTTGGACAATTTGTAATCTGGGGAATTTCGGAATCTGTGGAATTTGGAATTTGGGGGACGTGGAATTTGGGGAATTTTGGAATTTGGGAAATGTGAGATCTGGGGAATTTTGAAATCTGGTGAATTTTGGAATTTGGGGGATTTGGAATTTGGGGAATTTTGGAATTTGGGAAAATTTGGTATTTGGGAAATGTGAGAACCGGGGATTTTTCGAATCTAGGGAATTTTGGAATTTGGGGGATTTGGAATTTGGGAATTTGGGGGATTTGGAATTTGGGGGATTTGGAATTTGGGGAATTTTGGAATTTGGGAAAATTTGGTATTTGGGAAATGTGAGAACCGGGGATTTTTCGAATCTAGGGAATTTTGGAATTTGGGGGATTTGGAATTTGGGGAATTTTGGAATTTGGGAAAATTTGGTATTTGGGAAAATTTGGTATTTGGGAAATGTGAGAACCGGGAATTTTTCGAATCTAGGGAATTTTGGAATTTGGAGGATTTGGAATTTGGGAATTTTGGAATTTGGGGGATTTGGAATTTGGGGAATTTTGGAATTTGGGGAATTTTGGAATTTGGGAAAATTTGATATTTGGGAAATGTGAGATCCGGGGAATTTTCGAATATAGGGAATTTTGGAATTTGGGGGATTTGGAATTTGGGGAATTTTGGAATTTGGGGGATTTGGAATTTGGGGAATTTTGGAATTTGGGGGATTTGGAATTTGGAGAAATTTGGAGTTTGGGAAAATTTGGTATTTGGGAAATGTGAGATCCGGGGAATTTTCGAATCTAGGGAATTTTGGAATTTGGGGGATTTGGAATTTGGCAAATTTTGGAATTTGGGGAATGTAAGATCTCGGAAATTTTGAAATCTAGGAAGTTTTGGAATTTGGGAAATTTTTGAAATTTTGAAATTTGGGGAATTTTTAAATTTGGTAATTTGTAGTTGACCACTGGAACCATTGGTTTCTATTAATTTTTAAATTTTGAGATATCACAACTTTTATTTAAAAAAAATGATAAATTGTTGAATTCAAAGAATTAACTCAGTACATTAACAATTTAGAAATGTTAGAGTTTTGAAAATTATAGGAAATTGAAGAACAAGGAAATATAGAAAGTTAATGATATAGGAAATGAAGAATTCGTGAACACGTTTCGGGACACGAAACAAAGACTAACGATCAGGTGAGAAGTTAAGCAATACAATAGTTGCACGTCGACAGAAATTAATATCAAGAATGCTAACAGTTTCGTGACGTAAAGTGGAGGACGACCTGTGACCTCGATTCATGAAGAGATATCGTTCGAGTTCAAATCATGAATGGTTCAATAGATATTCTCTGAATCAGACAAATCGATGCTAGATCGAGGAAATATTCTTCGACATGGGTTTATTTTTGCTACGTTCTCGAATTAGATGTTTAAACATTTGCTTTTTTTCTTGCCACCACTATCGTGACCTATATTCCTACTTCCACTTTCTGATTTGTCGTTCATGTTCTATATTTCATCGTTTATGTCGCGATATTTTATACCTTTTCGAGATTTATGAGATTTCACGAGTTTTGTACTTTGAGACAGATTTTTATATTGTTGGAAGAATTTCTAAATTTGCAGATCTCTGAACTATAACAAGTTCCATAGCTTCAAATTTAAAACTCTCAAAGTTCCACACAAGCAAATAATAAATCTCCCAAAGTTGCACATAAGCTAATAATAAATTTCTCAAAGTCCCACATAAGCAAATAATAAATCTCTCAAAGTTCCACATCTGCAAATTTTTTAATTCTGAAATTTCCAATCTCTCAAAGTTCCATTTCTCTAAGTTTTAAAATTCTCCAAGTTCTACGTCTCCAAACTGTAAATCTCTCAAAGTTCCAAACCTTCAAATACTAAAACTCTCAAATATCTGAATACCCAAATTATAGAACTCTCACATCCCAAATCTCCTGATCTCCAAACCCTCAAATTTCCAAACTATCAAATCTTCAAATCTCCAAATTTCCAAATTTCCAAATCTCCAAATCTCCAAATCTCCAAATGTTCAAATCCTAAATTTCCAAATCTCCAAATGTTCAAATCCTAAATTTCCAAATCTCCAAATCTCCAAATTTCCAAATCTCCAAATCTCCAAATCTCCAAATCTCCAAATCTCCAAATGTTCAAATCCTAAATTTCCAAATCTCCAAATCTCCAAATCCTAAATTTCCAAATCTCCCAATCTCCAAATCTCCAAATCTCCAAATTTCCAAATTTCCAAATCTCCAAATCTCCAAATCTCCAAATGCTCAAATCCTAAATCTCCAAATCTCCAAATCTCCAAATTTCCAAATTTCCAAATTTCCAAATTTCCAAATCTCCAAATCTCCAAATGCTCAAATCCTAAATTTCCAAATCTCCAAATCTCCAAATCTCCAAATCTCCAAATCCCAAATTTCCAAACCCTCAAATCTCCAAACTACCAAATCTCTAAACCTCTAAACCTCCAAATCTCTACCTCCCCAAATCCCCAAATCCTCAAATCCCAAATCCCCAAATTCGCGATCCACCCAAACACCAAATCAGCAGCGAAAACATACAGGTGCGGTATTTTGAAGGAACTTGAACGTTTTCATTGGTGCAACATGGCCGACACGGGTCTGTTCTAAACGCTAAACGACCTCGTAAGCTGATTGCAACTGCGCTCGGTTGTGCGCGTCGAATTGTCGTCGAACACAATGGGATGAAAACGCTTTGAAGGGCACAATGCCCAGGGATGGGCAGAGACTAGCCCGTCCTGCACTTTGACGTCCTCACCGAACAATGACGAATCCGGACACGGGATCGTGTCATTCCCCGAAATACACTCTTTTTTTTATATACCCTTGTTAATTACGTAACACCTGGATAATTACTCGAGACATCTTTAAACGAACAATTATTCATTCCAGGTATAAATATATTTTTTTTAAATTTATTTTTGTATGGACATTTATTTAAATAAATTTAAACTTTAAATAAATCAAGTCTTCAATACCCTTGCTATAGATTAATCTACTGATCGACAATGGAACGTTTAAAAGAGAATATCTCGTTATCTATCAGTTCTACGACAAAAATGGTTATGACAAAATATGTAGCCTAGGAAATGATCTACAAAAAAGGTTCTATCAGTTTTTTCGCTGAGACTAACCATTTCTATGTTAGATGGTTTATAAGTATTCGACTTTCGTTCTTCCAAAAAATTAGCATTGAAAGTTTGTAAGGCACCCTGCGTGAGAATGATTGTTCCCACAAAAAAACTCGTAGAATCTTTTTTGTAGAGGATTTCTCAAGCTATAAATTTCATAATAACTATTTTTGTCGTAGAAGTGACGTATAAAGAGATATCGACGTTCCAAAATACCTTAGCCCTAAACTCCCAATTAAGGTGTTCGATAAGAATTCGCTAAGAATCCAGGAAACGAAAGGCATCGTCCCCATGAAACCAATTGCCATCAACAGGCTAGAAGAACTTTCAGACCTCCGTTATTTTTAACGCGTTAACAGCTTCGAGAAGCCAGCAGCTCGCTCGCGTTTAATAGAGCTCGAAATTAATCGTGGCATCGCGTGTCTGCTCGTAAGAAAAAACCAAGTCCCAATTTTCTACTTCAGTTTCCCTTAAATGGAAGAAAACGAAGCACGTAATTTTCTATGTTCTCTTGTAGAAGTATTTTTGTGAAGTTCGATCAGACGGAAAAAGAAGACAGACCAGCAAGTGCAAAACGTGGGAGGATGCAAATGTTAACAGCCTTGAGTCGATTCCGTCGCAAGTAGGATATGTGCATATGTGCATAGGTGCATAGGTGAATTCACACGTTCGCACACGGACGCGTATGATTCATTCACGCTCCGAACCCGTTAACTCGGGCTGACGTAGCCAATAAATAACTTTCTCGACGCAATATAAATAAAAGCGTAAATAACGTGAAAGCTATACCGAAACACGCCGATAACCTATATCGGATTAACTCCATAATTTAAATACTCGCTCTCGAACGGAGTCAAAAATTACTATTTCATGCAATAATTTCGCTGGACTGCTCGAAGATTGCTAGGTGCATTTTAGCTAAGCAATTTGCAGGACTAAGACAATGTATATTCATAACGAAGTATTAAATAATTCAGTGCAATAATAACTGCAGCTAAAAACAAGTACACGGAATAATGTAACGGAGAAAGTCCTGTATGATCTAAGTCGATAGATGCCGCGATAATTACGGATAAAATGTAGGCAACCTGATGCAAGCAACAGGTGGGTCGGCGTTTCCACTCTCCTCTCTCGTTTTATTCTACGATTCTCCTCCCGCTTTCTAATAAACTCGAATTTCCCTCCATATATTGCGTCGCCCAGATCTTTTGATAAGCGATTCAATGAACCCGGAACCATCAAATATTTTCATAGTCTGCCACTGACTGCACTGTGTTATAAAAGTGATACTGACTGTTAGGTATATTCTGAAATTTTTAGGTACTTGTGTCTCTAGGTCCATCAGGTTATAGGTTCATCATGTTATAGGTTCATCATGTTATAGGTTCATCATGTTATAGGTTCATCATGGTATAGGTTCATCATATTATAGGTTCATCATGTTATAGGTTCATCATGTTATAGGTTCATCATGTTATAGGTTCAGCATATTATAGGTTCATCATGTTATAGGTTCATCATGTTATAGGTTCATCATGTTATAGGTTCATCATGTTATAGGTTCATCAATTTATAGGTCTATCATGTTATAGGTCCATTAAGTTACAGGTCCATCAGGTTACAGGTCCATCGTGTTATAGGTTCATCATGTTATAGGTTCATCATGTTATAGGTTCATTATGTTATAGGTTCATTATGTTATAGGTCCATCAAGTTATAGGTCTATCATGTTATAGGTCCATCAAGTTATAGGTCCATCAAGTTACAGGTCCATCAAGTTATAGGTCCATCAAGTTACAGGTCCATCAAGTTACAGGTGCATCAAGTTACAGGTCCATCAAGTTACAGGTCCATCATGTTATAGGTCCATCAAGTTACAGGTCCATCAAGTTACAAGTCCATCAAGTTACAGGTCCGTCAAGTTACAGGTCCATCAAGTTACATGTCCATCAAGTTAGGATTTGGATCTTCAAACTATTACTAATCTCTCATAGCATCTTTTTACACAAATTATTCTTAAATCTCCAATACCTCCAGGTCTAAAATTATCATGGCTAACACCTGTACACCTAGATCCTAACATCTCTAACGAAACAGTAATCATTCAATAATCAACAACACCCAGCCTAATATCATTAAGTAGACATCCTTAGGTCAAAATAATTTCCAAATGACTAATATCTAGAAATAACTAACAATATCTGCAAATAGCTAACAATCTCTAAAAACCCAATATTCTCCACATCTCTGAAAAGAAATAATTAAAGCACTTGAAAAGTACTTATGCAGTCCCCTCTTCATTAAACATACGATCAGGTAAAGCTCGGTCCGTCGATAACCGGTAAACCGCCATGACAGTTAGCGTATCAATATTCATGCGTTTTAATATTATGTGTGTCAGTGACGTAAACATCGTGAAATGTGGTCATTTTAAAATCGTACAAACAAATCTTGTTTCTTCCCGTGACAAAAACGTAGTCGAAGCATGTCACGTGTACACGAGGCAACGCTTCACGAGCGTCAACACCAGCGCGGTTTTGCTGTCCTTTCAAACCGGTCTTTTATAAACGCAATCGTAATTTCGATCGTGCGTGCTAACGACGAGCAGACGAGCAATTAGAAAACAAAAGAATAAACCAGTCATTTTTAACGCGGGACCAAGGTCGATATTGTCGTCAGTGGATCGATTCGGATCATAGATCTTTATGTGCACGGAAGCGTTTATCCCTTTCTATATCCTTCAAATTTTCTTGTTAATACTTTTTATTTTAAACTATGGGATATCTGTGGATGGGAGAAGTTTTAGGACAAGATTTAGGAGAAATTTGGACGTATTGGTACTTTTTTTAGGGTTTTGGATTTGGAGAGATATCTGCACTTGGGAGAAGATTTAGGAGAAATTTGCTCACAAAGGGAATTTAGACGTAGTGCTACATTTTGTAGGATTCTGGATCTAGAGAGATCTGCACTTGGAGAAGTTTCGATTTAGGAGAAATTTGGTCACAAAGGGAAGTTAGACGTAGTGCAATTTTTTTAGGGTTCTGGATCTGGAGAGATCTGCACTTGGGAGAAGTTCCGATTTAGGAGAAATTTGCTCATAAAGGGAATTTAGACATAGTGCTACATTTTGTAGGATTCTGGATCTGGAGAGATCTGCACTTGGGAGAAGTTCCGATTTAGGAGAAATTTGCTCACAAAGGGAATTTAGACGTAGTGCAATTTTTTTAGGGTTCTGGATCTGAAGAGATATCTGCGCTTGGGAGAAGTTTCGATTTAGGAGAATTTGGTCACAAAGGAAACTCAGACGTAGTGCTATATTTTATAGGAGTCTGGATCTGAAGAGATCTGCACTTGGAGAAGTTTCGATTTAGGAGAAATTTGCTCACAAAAGAAACTCAGACGTAGTGCTACATTTCTGAGGACTCCGGATCTGCACCTAGGACGAATCTTGATTTGGAAGAAATTTGGTCACAAAGGAAATTTATTTCTCTATTTTCTCAAACTCTGGATCTAGAGACGCATCTACACTTGGGACAAGTCCTGATTTAACAGAAATCTGGTCACAAAGAAAACTTAGACATATTCCTACATTTTTAAAACTCTGAAACTTGCAAGACATCTGCACTTGGTCAAGTCTTGATTTGAGAGATCTGGTCAAATGAGAATACTCCAAAATTGATAAATAAGTAGAACCCAAACAATGTAGGTCCAGAGCAAATATACATCATATTGACAACTCTAACTAGACTAAATACAGCTCCAGAAGAAACTAACCTAAGAAATGTAGAAATGTAGAGCCAGAAGTTTGAGTCCATAAGAAAAACATAGTTCCAAGAGGAACATGAATCTACACTAAAAGACCTATCTACTCTGCCAGTAGAACTATCAGTCCTCTGCAGTGATGAGGTAAATAGGAGATGATCGATAATCCGAATTCGTACCATTAACGTAGACATGATGCTGTCTCCATAGATGCTGGTACTGTGTCCAGCGCGAGCTGGTGCTATCGTCGTGGATAGGCGGAAGCGGCGCGTGCACCTGGTGTCCGTGCGAGGTGGGCGGTAACTGTGGGGGCGGTGGTTGTTGGGGTTGTTGCTGGTGCGCCGGCGCGACCACGATATGGGGATGGGGCGGTTGCACCGGTTGCTGGTGTTGCGGTTGCTGCTGATGGTGGTGCGCTTGGTGCAACACGCTGGGTACCGGCGGTGGCGCCAATTGCTGATACTCCATAGCGCAGCTCATCGGTTTCTCTCACACCAGCATTTAAGTCTCGCCTGGTTAGCGTTGCTCTCCTCGAGATCGTTCTTTCAACCGACTTTTATCCGAACAACTTTCACTTTCCTCTCTCTTTCTCTCTCAGTTGGTTCTCAAACGAAACCGATCATCACCACCGAGGCTAAATTCCTGCCACTGTTTCTGTGTCCCTGCATCTGGCACACGTAACACTCCGTCGCGAAGGAGCCCGGAAGAGAGGGAGAGAGAGAACCGACACCTTCGAAATCCAAACTGGCTCCTCGCTCTCTCTCTCTTCGCCGGCTAAATAACAGCTACCACTCCGGAGGCACGACGACGTTAAACGACGAGCAGCGAGCCCTCCGAGGAGCTGGTGCGGAAAGACACGCGCGGTCGAGAGGAGCAGCACGATGCCGCCGTGGTCGTGTGTCGACTGTCAAAATCAGCCAGATCGTCGGCGTCGATCCGCGGTCGGTGTTCGCCCATTGGGCCGTCGCCGTAGCCGGAAGCGGTGCCGCTATTGGCTCCTCTGGCCGCCTTCCTGACGGTGGGGGATCAAACGATCGCGCGCCCCGACGACCGAGTCCTGGAACCGAGTTCCGAACAGGAGAGACAACGCGAGCGAGCAAGCCGAGCCGAGATCGAAAAAGGGGGTTGAGAATCGTGGAGGGAGAAACGGACAGGTAGACAGAGAGAAAAAAGAGGGGAAAATAGGGAAAAATCGTGCGTGCCGAGAACCCGTGGCGTCCGGAAAGACACTGAAGTCGCGGCTCAAACGTTCGCGGTACGCTTGCCTCTCTCTCTCTTTCTTCCCTCTCCTACTTCTGGTCCCCCTACTCGTTTTCAATCGTTTCTCTCGCGCGTGCACGTATCTGCCCTCTCCTCCGTCGCGATCCTCCGGAGCGGTCTCTTTCGCGCTCGCCAAACATCCGCTTTTACCCGCCTCCACACCCCACCACGACAACCCCTACCATGATCGACGACTTTGAAGACTGTTACGCGAGATTCCGCTTATTCGCTTCCTATATTTTATATATACCTTATTGTTCGAGGACTTTCGGATCTGAGGAAAATATAGGGATTTGGGAAATATTATTTGAGGAATTCTGGGGAAGTTAGATGAATCTTGAAGCCTGGATTCCTCTACTTTCAGGAATCTTTGGTCGAACCTTCTTAGGGTTAATCTTCTACAAAATCTGATACATCTTCTGAACAAAATCTGACTCCGTAAGGAGCCTACAGCCTTAAGGAAATTTGAAGCTAGGAGTTTGAACTGACATAAAATATAAACCTAGTTAAAATCAGAACCTAGAAAATCTAGGAACTTAAGAAACTTTAAAAGGATTAATCCAAGGAATATTTAGAAGTAGTCAAAGTTTGAACCTAAGAAAATGATACAATTAGGACTTGGTTGAAGCTGCAGAAAATTTGAAGCTCAGTATTTGAAGAATCATGTGTTTGAGATTAATATTTGAATGGTGGATGAAGGGGTTGTGTCTTTGAATTTTTCGTAACTTCGTGGTCGAGCGATAGGGCAACGGTAACCAACGAGCAATTGGCTTCGATTTTTAGAGGTGCGAAAAGGCTTCCACGTTGGAGACGGTGAAACCCCTGATAGCTTCTTACGCTATCACTACGTCCCATTCGGTCCGCTGCTTTTTCTGGATTGGTCAATTTTTAGGTCTTCGGATTAATTTTGCTGAAGTAAGGTCAATTTTTCAACGATGATTCTTCTCGACTCTTCGTTGGTCGACTTCCTTAACTTTATAAAAAAATATATCTGCACATTCCTACACTATCGCAAACAATAAATAACAACGAATTATTTCCTCCTTCAAAACTTCACTGAATAACTTCAATATTAAAACACAATTCTTTCATGTTCACATACAAGAATACATAATGTTGAAGTACAATATTAATAGTCTTTTATTTTGTACATTTTGTGAATAAAAATAAGGGTTAAATATAACCTTGACTCAACATCAAGCATAACTTTCTACCCGTATAAAAGAAACTCGATAAAACGACTTTCCGTTTCGATGACTCGATTCGCACATCAAAGGAGACGACAGCGATTAGAAGGAAAGAAAAAAAAAGGGAAATTGGAACGACTAGAGGACCGAGACACACGACTCGTCCCCGTTTTCTACGTCGGATCGACCCACTTCCTGGTGCGTGATTCGATCGTGACCGATCCATGAAATTAACGGTAACGGAACGAGCGTACTCGCTGTGTAAAATCGAAAGTGGCGAAATACCGCGACGCAAAACGTTCTGGTGGGGACAAGAGTGGTTTCTGTCTTGAGTGGGGCAGAGAGAGTTCCTCGCTGTTCCTCAAGAAAGATTCTAATGTGCCTCGGAACTTTTAACACCTACTTCGTTATTTCTAGACTCATGAATCTCTGGATCTCTTGGGCTCTTGCATATTAAATCACAAGCAATCGCGTAATTTTTTAGATTATGATACTTTGGAAAATTTTTTAGTTCTAAATTTCTTTCTAGATTCTTAAATTTCTATATTTTCGAGTTGAGATCTTCAATTGTTAGATCTCTGGAGTTTCTAGAGGCACAAATTCCTGGAACCCCAAATTACTATATGTTTGAATTACAAATTGTCGAATCCAGAGATTCCCTAGTTTCTACAAGTCTGAGTTCCTAGATTCCCGAGTTTCTAAATCAGTGAGACCCTAGATTTCCGAGTTTCTGCAAAATCGAGTCCCTGGATCCCCGAATCCATAGATACTGAAATTCCTAGACCCCCAAATTTCCCTAGATTCCCCAATTTCCCTAAATCCCTAGATCCCGAATTCTCTAAGTCCCCAAATCCCTAGATCCCCAAATTTCTCTAGATTCCCAAATTTTCCTAAATCCCCAAATCTCTAGATTCCGAAATCTCTAAATCCCGAAATCCCTAGATCCCCAAATCTTCCTAGAATCCCAAATTTCCCTAAATCCCCAAATCTCTAGATTCCGAAATCTCTAGATTCCCCAATTTCCCTAAATCCCCAAATCCCTAGATCCCGAATTCTCTAAGTCCCCAAATCCCCAGATCCCCAAATTTCCCTAGATTCCCAAATTTTCTTAAATCCCCAAATCCCTAAATTCCGAAATCTCGAAATCTCGAAATCCCTACATCCCCAAATCTTCCTAGAATCCCAAATTTCCCTAAATCCCCAAATCTCTAGATCCCGAAATCCCTAGATCCCCAAATTTCCCTAGATTCCCAAATTTTCTTAAATCCCCAAATCCCTAAATTCCGAAATCTCTAAATGCCGAAATCCCTACATCCCCAAATCTTCCTAGAATCCCAAATTTCTCTAAATCCCCAAATCTCTAGATCCCGAAATCCCTAGATTCCCAAATTTCCCTAAATCCCCAAATCTCTAGATCCCGAAATCCCTAGATTCCCAAATTTCCCTAAATCCCCGAATCCCTAGATTCCGAAATCTCCAGATCCCGAAATCCCTAGAGTTCCAAATTTCTCTAAATCCCCAAATCCCTAGATTCCGAAATCCCCAGATTCCAAATTTCTCTAGATTCTCAAATTTTCCTAGATCCCCAAATTTCCATAAATCCCTAAATTTCCATAGTTTCCCAAATTTTCCTACTTCCCAAATTTCCCTAGATCTCAAAATCCCAAAATTCCTAAAACCCAGAATTCCTAGCTTCCCAAGTTCCTATATCCCAAAATCCCCAGATCCCCAAATCACCAATGGTAGATCGAAATCACCACATCCCGAATTCTTAAACCATACCTAAAAAGTTTCCATCGAAAAATACTGAAGTGTCCGGGCGTAGAGAGTAATTAACTTTCATTGAATAAATAAAAGCGACGGATTAAAGTGGAGTGTAGAGGATTTATTCAGTGTAGGCAGTTTGTCGGACGATTTCTTGGAAGAGTTCCCGTTTCATTTTCATTCGCATCGACGACCTTTCTCTCGGTTTGCTCCCTGACTGCTCTCCGAGGAGAAAGGGAAAAAAAGCAACGGAGGAGGGAAGACACCGACGTTAATTCTGGTGGAACAAGCATAAAGCTCTGAATCACCGTGAACCGGTCCCGTACCGTAAAACGCGATGCCTGTTGTGTGAACGCGGAAACCACAAGGAGGCAGCAACTCCGTACGGGTCACGGAAGGATTCCTTTCTCCTCCTTCGTCATCCTTCTTTCGCTCCTTTTTCTTCCTTTTCGAGTACGCTTCTTCCTACTCCTCGCCCACGTACCGATACGCGCACCATTTTTTATTATACCCGAGTTCGTTTAATCATCGCGACTCAAAATATGCTCGCAATCCTTAACTGTTATCTTCTGCCATCAGCGACGGCTGCTAGCTACATTTAATTGCGCTAATTAACACGGTACGTGGCGGATGATTCATAGACGTTGAAAATTTTCCAGCAGAATTTTCCTATATCGATACACGTGGTAGGACATTTTATTTAGGATCGATGGATCACTTTCAGTCTCAAAGTGGGTTTAAACATTTTTGGTCTTCCAAGTACTAGGAGTGTCAGGTCCTCGAGTTTTTAGAAAGCTAAGTTCCTAGGCTTCAGGTTCATAAATCCACAAGTTCTCGGATTGGGTTTCCAGATCGTCAAATTTCTACGCTCTCAAGTTTTTATATCCTCAAGTTCTTAGATCTCAGATCCTAGATCTCTCAAGGTCCTCGCCAAGTTCCTATACTCCAGATTTATAAATCCACAAGTCCACATCCCAAAAGTTTAGCTCACCCTACTCCAAATGTACAATAAATGGACCCTAAATCCCAATTGTCCAAATTGTTCCAATTACACAAATCAACCATGACACCATCATTCCATCATAAAAGAAGTTTCCTCAAAGACCGATTTTCTCTCTTAAACATTCATCTTATTTAATAACCAACGTAACACAGCCTGAATAAGAGTAAAAAGCGAAGTAACGTAATAATAATGTAGGAGATGTTAACAAGGTGTCTCCATTTATATCGAACGAGGCCGGAGATCTCGATGCGAGGCAAAGACGCTTTCGTTTCCCGGCTAAAGGTTAAACTGTTGCTACAATCTAACGATGCTACGCGAAATGGGAATCGAGACAACCTGTTGATCCTGTAGCTTCCTTTCACTCCCTGTATCATGAGCCAAGAGAAAGAAGGGGCGATGTTGTTCCACTGATTTACCAACCACGCGATCACGATATTTCGTAATCAACTTCGGATCTATCGTAAATTGGACCAATTTTTACCTCTGTCTCTAACTACTCGTCTGGTCGGATCGAAGGTTAATTTTACGGCGGGACATGTTCGTGTTCTCTTACAATTTTCAGAGGGTATTGGTATGAAGATTGGTGGAGGTTAGGATGTACTTGTGAATTTGAGAGAATTTGGTAGCGGAGGTTAGGTGATGGAATTTGGGGTGTTGAGAGAGAGTTAGGTGATGAGGGAGGGAAGATTCTAAGGAAAATTTGGAGGACTGTACAAGGTTCGGATCTATCGTAAATTGGGGCGAGGTTTACTTCTGTTTTGTCTGAATCTACTTGTCTGATCGGGAGATCAAAGGTCAATTTTATGGCGATCGAGACATGTTGTGGTTCGCGTTCTCTTACAATTTTCAGAGGGTATTGGTATGAAGATTGGTGGAGGTTAGGATGTATTGTGAATTTGAGAGAATTTGGTAGCGTAGGTTAGGTGATGGAATTTGGGGTGTTGAGAGAGAGTTAGGTGATGAGGGAGGGAAGATTCGAAGGAAAATTTGGAGGACTGTACAAGGTTCGGATCTATCGTAAATTGGGGCGAGGTTTACTTCTGTTCTGTCTGGATCTACTTGTCTGATCGGGGGATCAAAGGTCAATTTTACGGCATATTTGGGATTCTAGGGAGATTTGGGGATGTAGGGATTTCGGGATTTAGAGATTTCGGAATCTAGAGATTTGGGGATTTAGGAAAATTTGGGAATCTAGGGAAATTTGGGGATGTAGGGATTTCGGAATTTAGAGATTTCGGAATTTAGGGATTTGGGGATTTAAGAAAATTTGGGAATCTAGGGAAGTTTGGGGATCTGGGGATTTGGGGACTTAGAGAATTCGAGATCTAGGGATTTGGGGATTTAGGGAAATTGGGGAATCTAGAGATTTCGGAATCTAGAGATTTGGGGATTTAGGGAAATTTGGGATTCGAGGAAAATTTGGGGATCTAGGGATTTCGGGATTTAGGGATTTCGGAATCTAGAGATTTGGGGATTTAGGAAAATTTGGGAATCTAGGGAAATTTGGGGATCTAGGGATTTGGGGACTTAGAGAATTCGGGATCTAGGGATTTTTGGATTTAGGGAAATTGGGGAATCTAGCGAAATTTGGGGATCTAAGGATTTCTACGACATGTTGTGGTTCGTGTTCTCTTACAATTTTCAGAGGGTACTGGTATGAAAATTGGTGGATGTCCTAACATCTCTTAAGAGGTGTACATGTGAATTTGATGGAATTTGGTAGCATAGCAATGGAATTTGAGGGGTTCTTGATGAGAGAAAGAAGATTCGAAGCAAAATTTGGAGATCTGTACAGGTTCAGATTTATCTTAAATTGGACCAAGTTTTGCCTATGTTCTGTCTGGATCTACTTGTCTGATCAGAAGAGTGAAGGTTAACTTTACATCAACATACTGGGTACACATTTGGTTACACATTTATCTCCTAGTTCATACATGCTCTCTTACACTTTTCAACGACTATCTTCAAATTGGTACACTTAAGGTAAGTGTACATGTGTAGAATTTGCTGCAGAATTTAGTTGATCTCAGAAAGATGAAAGATTCGTAGCAAATTTTGAGGTCTGTGGTACAGGTTTAGATCTATGATAAATTGGACCGATGTTTACCTCTGTTCTGTTTCTATCTACTTGTCTGACCAACAAACCGAGACATGTACTCCGGGTGCAAACTTGAGTACCCATTTACCTGATACATTAAAAATTTGGAAAATTATAAATTTCATGTTCTGAAACTTGCACCACCTCTATGTTTCTTTTTCTCCCGAGTATTTATTCAAGAAAATCCATTTGTACTCGACGTTTGATCGTCAACGTTTTATTAGCCTAACGATAGCACGTGCTCGTTTCGTTGTTCTTTAATTGTCAGGTGGCGGTAAAGCACACAGACGTTCTCTTTCGCGATTCGTTTATAGTTTCGCGACAACATCTGTTCGTCAGCTGTGAAATTATCGGGACGACTCTGTCTAATGAAAGTAACATTCAACATGCCCAGATAAAAATCTATTCTTTTTGCATTTTTTTAAAAACAAAACCACAGAGTGCTTATAGCTCCAGATAGTTTATCTCAAAATTACAAATTTGGTAATTAATCGACTTGAATATTTTACGGTTCGTTTGAAATAATTTGATGTCAAGAATTACGTGTAAAATTGATTGAATCATAGTTAAGAGCAAAATTCTATTTTTAGAGAAGGTTGTTCCACTTACAGACAGACATAAATTACTTTCTCCTTTGTCTTCACATATTTTCGGACTCTATGAATGGCACTCTGTGTTCCTCAAAAGTACACGTTATCTTATTATTCTATGATAAAGAACTTCTTGTTCGCGTCTTTAAGAACCGAATAAAAATTATTTAATAAACTCAGACTTCACGAAGGATTTACATCATCATTTTCTTCACATCTGAAGCTCTTATTAATATAAAATATGTACTGTTTGCTAATACTTTTCTGTCATGAAGTTACGTTAGATTTTTTACTTGTTGATCATTGCTTCATGATGAAAAATTAATTCATACTAAACCATTAGAACTCTTTTTTACAACTACATGAAACTCATAATTAATGAAATAATTTTCTACAGAGTTCAAGCTTTAAAATAATATATTATAAATATTATTTCGCGATTTTTGTCTGTGATAAAACCGCTCCTGAATCTCCGTGTCCGTAGCTAACGATATTCGCCAAGATTGAATCAGTGGGCCACGTGACGTAAAAACGACAACTTTCGGCAAGTCACTTTCTCCTCCTAGTGAAATGTGTCCCTCCGTTCCCCACCGTGCCAGCGGAACCGTTCGACCGTTCTTTTTCTTCGTTTTTCTCGTTTGAAAGGGCCAAATTTTCGTTAAGTTGGCCACAGCAAAAGCAGAACGGCCGAAATGGGACCGCTTTCTTCTGGACACCCGTTAGACGAGTTCTACGTTCTCTTTCTCTTTTTTGCGCGCGTTAGACACTTCCTGGTGAATACCTGTACCGGTGACCTCCAAATTTTCCTTACTTTTATTTCTTCTTCGAGAACGTGTCGAATTATGCGAATTTTTGTTCCACACGTGTATCTTAACCCTTGCTTCGAGTTTCTTTGTGATGAATTTTAGTGGAATTTTTATTTGGAGTTCTAGTTTATTTGCATAGTCGATGGTAGATTGACGTATTTCAAGTTTTTTTAGTTCTGATTAGTTTTGACACACTTGATAAGTCATAAAGGATTAACATGTTAGGACTGATCATCATTAATGTTAAAAGAAATTTATTATAATTTGTTGTCAATGGAATTGTAATCCTGCAATAACTTACTGCAAAATCATTGAACACAGACTTTTATAAAAAAAATATAGAAACACCAAATTCAAAAATTCCCCAGATTCTACATTCCCCAGAATCCAAAATTCCCTAAATTCTAAAATCCCCCAAATTCCAAATACCCAATTCCAAAATTCCCCAGATTCTAAATTCCCCAAATTCTACATTTCCCAGATTCCAAAATTCCCTAAATTCTAAAATCCCCCAAATTCCAAATTCCCAATTCCAAAATTCCCCAAATTCTAAATTCTCCAAATTCTACATTCCCCAAATTCCAAAATTCCCCAGATTACAGGATTACCTAAATTCTAAAATCTCCCAAATTCCAAATTCCCAATTCCAAAATTCACCAAATTCTAAATTCCCCAAATTCTACATTTCCCAGATTCCAAAAATCCCTAAATTCTAAAATCCTCCAAATTCCAAATTCCCAATTCCAAAATTCCCCAAATTCTAAATTCTCCAAATTCTACATTCCCCAAATTCCAAAATTCCCCAGATTACAGGATTACCTAAATTCTAAAATCTCCCAAATTCCAAATTCCCAATTCCAAAATTCCCCAAATTCTACATTCCCCAGATTCCAAAATTCCCTAAATTCTAAAATCCCCCAAATTCCAAATTCCCAATTCCAAAATTCCCCAGACTCTAAATTCTCCAAGTTCTACATTCCCCGAATTCCAAAATTCCCCAGATTTCAAATTCCTAATTCCAAAATTCCCCAGATTCTAAATTCCCCAAATTCTACATTCCCCAAATTCTACATTCCCCAAATTCCAAAATTCCCCAGATTACAAAATTACCGAAATTCTAAAATCTCCCAAATTCCAAATTCCCAATTCCAAAATTCCCCAAATTCTAAATTCCCCAAATTCTACACTCCCCAGATTCCTAAATTCCCCAAATTCCAAATTCTCAATTCCAAAATTCCCCAGATTCTAAATTCCCCAAATTCCAAAATTACCCAAATTCTAAAATCTCCCAAATTCCAAATTTCCAATTCCAAAATTCCCCAGATTCTAAATTCCCCTAATTCTACTCTCCCCAGATTCCAAAATTCCCCAAATTCCAAATTCTCAATTCCAAAATTCCCCAGATTCTAAATTCCCCAAATTCTAAAATTCCCCAGATTCCAAAATTCTAAAATTCCCCAAATTCCAAAATTACCCAAATTTCAAAATTCGTCAGATTTCAAATTCCCACTCCCGAAATGCCCCATATTCTAAATTCCCTAAATTCCCCCAAACTTCCTAAATTCCCCTAGAAATTCCTAAACTCTCCTAAAATTCCTAAATTTCTCAAAAATTCCTAAATCTTAAATTTCTCAACTGTCCCCAATAAATTTGGCAAAGTCTCGAATCCCACATAAATTATCAGGTTTCTAAAACCTGATCTGAGCATAATTCAGAATATACTAAAACCCGAAGGGAAATTAATGACAAATAGTGTCGGCGATACAAGGAGAGATATCGTCTCTCACGCGTTGCCAGCAATTACCATTTCTCGGTATCGAACGGTATCGCACAGTTGCGTAACCGGGCAACAAAAATATTTTCAACCCGATTACATAATAAATTTATTCATCCCCCGGCTGTCGGAGTGATTTTTATTTGAACCGGTGCAACGGTGATTGATTATAATTATAAGCCTCTCCAAGTCGAACGCTAACGAGTTTACCTCGAGTGTGCGTAACGAGGCTGGCCATTACTGGTGTGACCGCGATTACGTGGAAAAATTAATTGATTGTTTCGCCTCTCTCGCGACGCGATCTTCGTTAACGAAGCATCGTCTCTTGACCTTTCGTACGCGACTGACAAAAATAAGAAATCGGTCAATTCGCGGTGTTCTCCGTTCGTTACTCTTTCATCGATTAACGGTTCACTTGGTTGAATTTTGAGACACAAAATTATTTTACCGTTTGATTTCTGGGGATGTTAGAAGGGTTATGTAACAAAATAACCACACGTGGGAAATATTAGAAAGCAAAACAGGACTTTTATTTTTTAAATTATAAACTTTCTAAGGTTGACTTTAAAAACGGACATATTCTCACATATTCGTTAATATGTGAGAACAGACTGGTTCGCAGGTGTTTATAAAATATTCTTGCGATTCTGGATTTTAAGAAATGAGAGAGTTAAGTTACCAGTCCGTTAACGAACGTTTTGGCAGACGGTGCAGCGCGAAAGAACAGATACGAATGATGGATTCGCGAATCGTTTCTACACGGAAGATGCTGACTCATCTGGAAGAGAATTTCCGATTTCACGCTCAGCTGGAACACCGGATCGGAAGAACGTGTAAGTGGTGTGGATTTTGAATTTGTCGGACAAACAGTGGAGAATGAAGGTTTGGAGAAAGTGCAACGAATAGATGTTTTTTGCGGGTGAATAAAATTGGTATCATTGTTACTACGAAATAGCTGATTACTGTAGTAATTTTGTTCAATTTAATTTAATATATTAGATGTGGGTAATTCTTTTCTTGATACGGACATTGAAATCTTGGTATGTTATTTCTGTTGAGGTTCTAAGTTCTAGGTTCACTTTTGGAGACATAGATTTAAGATCTGTAGTAATATAGATGTGATAGAAGCTTCTTTGGGAGTTATTTTTGGGTTAATTTTGATATATTTCCAGATCTCTATATTCTCAAATCCCTACTTCTTCAAATTCCTACGTCCCCAGATCTCTACACCTCCAAGCTTCCACGTCTCTAAGTTCCTACGTCCCCAACTTCCAACGTCCCCAAATCGCCACGTTCCCAAATTACTACGCCCCCAAATCGCCACATCCCCAACTTCCAACGTCCCCAAATCGCCACGTCCCCAAATTGCTACGCCCCCAAATCGCCACGTCCCCAACTTCCAACGTCCCCAAATCGCCACGTCCCCAACTTCCAACGTCCCCAACTTCCAACGTCCCCAAATTGCTACGCCCCCAAATCGCCACATCCCCAACTTCCAACGTCCCCAAATCGCCACGTCCCCAAATCGCCACGTCCCCAAATCGCCACGTCCCCAAATTGCTACGCCCCCAAATCGCCACGTCCCCAACTTCCAACGTCCCCAAATCGCCACGTCCCCAACTTTCAACGTCCCCAAATTGCTACGCCCCCAAATCGCCACGTCCCCAACTTCCAACGTCCCCAAATCGCCACGTCCCCAACTTCCAACGTCCCCAAATCGCCACGTCCCCAAATTGCTACGCCCCCAAATCGCCACGTCCCCAAATTGCTACGCCCCCAAATCGCCACGTCCCCAAATTGCTACGCCCCCAAATCGCCACATCCCCAACTTCCAACGTCCCCAAATCGCCACGTCCCCAAATCGCCACATCCCCAAATTGCTACGCCCCCAAATCGCCACGTCCCCAAATTGCTACGCCCCCAAATCGCCACGTCCCCAACTTCCAACGTCCCCAAATCGCCACGTCCCCAACTTTCAACGTCCCCAAATTGCTACGCCCCCAAATCGCCACGTCCCCAACTTCCAACGTCCCCAAATCGCCACGTCCCCAAATTGCTACGCCCCCAAATCGCCACGTCCCCAAATTGCTACGCCCCCAAATCGCCACGTCCCCAACTTCCAACGTCCCCAAATCGCCACGTCCCCAACTTTCAACGTCCCCAAATTGCTACGCCCCCAAATCGCCACGTCCCCAACTTCCAACGTCCCCAAATCGCCACGTCCCCAAATTGCTACGCCCCCAAATCGCCACGTCCCCAAATTGCTACGCCCCCAAATCGCCACGTCCCCAAATTGCTACGCCCCCAAATCGCCACATCCCCAACTTCCAACGTCCCCAAATCGCCACGTCCCCAAATCGCCACGTCCCCAAATTGCTACGCCCCCAAATCGCCACGTCCCCAAATTGCTACGCCCCCAAATCGCCACGTCCCCAACTTCCAACGTCCCCAAATCGCCACGTCCCCAACTTTCAACGTCCCCAAATTGCTACGCCCCCAAATCGCCACGTCCCCAACTTCCAACGTCCCCAAATCGCCACGTCCCCAAATTGCTACGCCCCCAAATCGCCACGTCCCCAAATTGCTACGCCCCCAAATCGCCACGTCCCCAACTTCCAACGTCCCCAAATCGCCACGTCCCCAAATTGCTACGCCCCCAAATCGCCACGTCCCCAACTTCCAACGTCCCCAAATTGCTACGCCCCCAAATCGCCACGTCCCCAACTTCCAACGTCCCCAAATCGCCACGTCCCCAAATTGCTACGCCCCCAAATTCCGATGTCCTAACTTCCTACGTCCCCAAATTCCTATGTCCCCAACTTCCTACGTCCTCAAATTCCTATGTCCCCAAATTGTCATATTCCAAACTTGTCACATTCCCAAACTGTCACATCCCCAAATTGTCGCATCCCTAAATTGTCATATCCCCATCTTCCTATGTCTCCAAATTGCTACATCCTCAAATCCGTCATCCCATGTCTCCACATCCCTATATCTTCTAATGCACTCCCTTTCTCTCACCTCATCTCTCTAAAATCTCACTCCGCGCACCTCTCACTAAAAAGACCAACTCGTTGATATTCCCAGCACGAAACAAACAACATCAAGAATAATCATTCCGATTAGAAATGTTGAGCATGGATAATTGCGACGTCTCGCATCGGATTATCAGACGTTCTTAATCAAAATAATGGAGAAAATCCCGAGGCGATGGTGTCCCAAGAAATCAGCTGCCTCGACCCGCATTCTTGGCGTACACGCGCAAACAGTCCTGATGAAACGATCAAGTTTAACGGAGAAACGAGAATACGCTATCGATACGCTGTTATTATTATCGAGCGTAATTATACGTTCACGTTAACGAGCCGCCCTGTCGTAACGACGATAGGAAAACCGTTTAAATAATAGGGTGGAAAGATGCGTGAACAGTGGAAACCGCTCGTTAAATTTCTATCGTGTATCTTCGCGTTACTATGACTTATTAATGTTATCTTTGCCTTATTAGTAATCTCGAAGGTTTAATAGTAATCTAAAGTAAATAATTAAGGGGGGCAATTGACGGTCTCTCGACCAAAATATGTGATCTCATAAATTTGAAAGTGTAGACAAATTTAAGGATATCCTTGCATAATCCTAAACGTGTAACCATCACACGAGGATGAAGGTAATCCTATCGCGTATCGTTAATTTCTGAAGTATTAGAGAATTTTTGTGGAAGTAAGCAAGTCGACGAGGAGGAAGGAGGATAGTCGGTGTCCAGGTTTCGTCTCGTTTCCCCTCGAGACCAGATTATGGTCTGGCTGCGAAATCTGAGACCAAACGTCGACCGCATGGGATTATCCTTCCATAACGTCAGCCAGGCTAGGCCATAACACGGCATTGCCACATCTTGCCAGATAAAATGTAAGAACGGTGATGTTGTCGGTGAAACGAGAAGAGATCGACGCCGTAGAAATAAGTAAAGCGATCGTACGATGCGATCACGAGGAGGACGTTTTAACGCGTAATCCATGCCATTCGATATGTGTACAACGAACTGGCATCGATTGCCTTCGTTTATGTCTTTGTGGATTATGTCCGGGGAAAATTCATCTTATGCGCTTTATATTCTATTGGAAGACTTGCACGCTTCTTCGACTCTTCGAATCTTTGCAAATTTTTAGATGAGGTGTGGGTTTAATTTCTGTATTATGGGCTTTTTCAGATTTGCGATTTCGGGACTGTATATCTATAATTTTTTTAATTTTGCTATTTGTACATCTTTTGCAATTTTTAAATCTTCATATGTGTATCAAGAGATTGTAAGATCTTGATGTTATAAGGTTATGGAGTTGCAAAATCAAAGTGCTATCGTTCAAAATTTAATCTTAGAATTTCAATCTTCCAATGTTGAAATTAATCAAAATTGTAATATCCTGAAGTTTACAAGTTTTGCAATAAATAATTGCTATCGTGCAAAACTTTTTAATTTCGAAGATCTCAACCTTGTAATATTCCAAAGTCCCAAAAACCTATAATGTCATCGTGCAAAATTTTCTGAGTCCTAAAATCCCTATCTTCTACTGCTTCAAAGTCCCAAAATCCCCAATTGCCAGCATACAAAATTTTTTAAGTCCCAAAATTTCAACCAAAGTCCCAAAGTGCCAAGATACTAAATTGCTATCATCAGAGATGTCCTAAGTCCCAAAATTCATACCTTACAGAGACCCAAAGTCCCAAAACTCCAAATTCTCATCATGTAAAATTTCATAAGTCCCAAAATTCCACGCTCCCAAAGTCCCAAAGTCCCAAGATTCCAAATTCCCACTATTCACAATGTTCTAAGACCCAAAATTCACAATTTCCACAATCCCAAAGTCTCAAACCTCAAATTCCCATCGTGCAAAATTTCATGAGTCCCAAAATTCCATCCTCCCAAGGTCCCAAAGTCCCAAGATTCCAAATTCCCACTATTCATAATGTTCTAAGACCCAAAGTTCCCACTTTCCACAACCCCAAAGTCCAAAAACCCCAAATTCCCATCATGTAAAATCTCATAAGTCCCAAAATTCCACCCTCTCAAGGTCCCAAAGTGCAAAAATTCCAAATTTCCACTATTCACAACGTTCTAAGTCCCAAAATTCCCATCTTGCACAGTCCTGAAGTCCCAAACCCCAAAATCTCATCATGTAAAATCTCATAAGTCCCAAAATTCCACCCTCCCAAAGTCCCAAAGTCCCAAGATTCCAAATTCCCACTATTCACAACGTTCTAAGTCCCAAAATTCCCATCTTGCACAGTCCTGAAGTCCCAAACCCCAAAATCTCATCATGTAAAATCTCATAAGTCCCAAAATTCCACCCTCCCAAAGTCCCAAAGTCCCAAGATTCCAAATTCCCACTATTCACAACGTTCTAAGTCCCAAAATTCCCATCTTGCACAGTCCTGAAGTCCCAAACCCCAAATTCCCATCATACAAAATCTCATAAGTCCCAAAATTCTACGCTCCCAAGGTCCCAAAGTGCCAAAATTCCAAATTCCCACTATTCACAACGTTCTAAGTCCCAAAATTCCCACTTTCCACAACCCCAAAGTCCCAAAACCCCAAATTCCCATCATGCAAAATTTCATAAGTCCCAAAATTCCATCCTCCCAAAGTGCCACCCACCCAAATTCCCAAAATTCCATCCTCCCACCATCCCAAACTCCTCACCCCCCAAATTCTCACTACTCAAAACGTCATAAGTCCCAAAATTCCCACCTTGCACAGTCCATAAGTCCCAAAATCCCCACCTCACACCTTCCCAAAGTCCCTCACCCCAAATTCCCATCATACAAACTTCCTTGAGTCCCAAAATTCCTCCTCCCAACATCTCAAACTCCCAGAACCCCACCTTGAAAAGTCCCAAAAACGTCAAAATCTCAAACCCAAAAAAGTCCCAAAATCTCAAACGCAGAATACCAAAGACGTACACTTCGTAAGTGACAAGTAAGATTACCACACAATGAATGAAACTCCGGGTCGGAAAGATATTAACTGAAAAATCGCATTGTTTGTATTTCGAGGAATTTTCTATAGGAGAGAGGTTCTAGACCCATCTGAGTGTAATATAATACGTAAGCAATCGCAGCTTCTCGGCATACTTGCGATCATGATGCGTAATTAATAGCTTCGGGTCTTATAAATTATTGACGATGAAACGCAGTGAATTAATGTACATATTAAACAGCTTTTGTCCAGTCAATCCCGTTTACATCCGCCACCACGAGAACCTCGATCTTATTGAATCGATATCAGACGTTAGGAAAATAAATTCACGTATGAACATTTTCGAATTTTTTTACTATTTAAGATTCTTAAATTTAGTTAACTTAGGCATCTTAAAATTATTAGAACTTGATTATTTGGGAAACCATTCAAAAACACACACACGTGTTAATTTAGAGAGTTAATGTGTTCCCTATTTGGTAATCGAATGAAATAGATAAGTTATGAAAATTTTTTGGTTGAAAATGACTTTTGATTCTTTGTTCTATTTACTAGACTACAACTCGAAAAACGTATCACGATACGAGTGTTATCTATACCTAATTGGACGTTCTATGATCAACTAAGTGCGCAGGCTTATTGTACTACTCTCGTTTCTACTCGATCATCGACATCGTTCTGACGCGACTTGGTCGAATTATTTCCTCGGGAAAAAATGATTAAGTAACAGATTTATATTCGCGTTAGAACGTCTCGATATCTTCTTCTAAATAGTAGGCGCGCGTGCGTGAAAGAGAGTAAAGCGGGTGAATGGGAAACCAAAGAAAAAAACGCATGCAAATGAGAGACCACGTCCCACAGTTGTCCTCGTACTAGAAAGGTAGATGAAGATTCAGGAAAAACGATGATCCTCGCGTTGGATCATTCGTTTATGCAATGTTTGGTAGAGGGTATAGATGCAAAACAAAGAAAAGAAAAGTAAAGAAACAGAAAAAAAAGTATGAGCTGTCGTTTGTCACTTACCCTTCAGTGAGGATGTTATCATAGGATCACCTGAAAACGATACAAGTACAGTATTGCGTGAACGTCATGTATGAGAATGAGAGAGAAAGAGAGATAGAGAGATAGAGAGACAGACGATGCAAAAATCATTCGTGAACATAGTAAAGTAATCTAGTTGAAAATTATCGAGGTTGCAGAAAATGAAAGAGAGGATGGAAACGTGCTCGTTTTAAGTCCTATCGAAACTACGTATTGTTTTAATATCTACACGATATATTTTAGGTTCTATTTCGTCGCGATTAATTGAGTTGCAGTTTAATCGTGAATACTGATTATGAATTTTGTAAGCAGTTCGCTTAAAGCGGATATTATATATTTTTCTATGTAGTAAAATAGCATAGAGCACGGTAATATAACACGCGGTGATATAGCGCGAGGTACTACACTGATAGTACAACACATGGCTAATGCAATATGCAAGTAATAGAACGCATAAGTAGTATAATGCGTCAGCAGCATTACGCGTAGGTAATACAACGCGTCGGTGATATAACGCGAGGGTAGTACGCCGCGTCGGTGATATAACGCGAGGGTGATATAATACATGGCTAATTTAATGCGTGAGAAATTTAACGCGTGAGAATTACAGCGTGTGAGTAGTACAACGCATAGGTAATATAACGCAAGGGTGATATAACGTGAGGGTGATAGAACGCGACGGCGATATAACGCGAGGGTAATAGAACGCGTAGAAAATACAACGCGTGGCAAATACAACGCGTGAGAAATACAACGCGTGGGTAGTTCAACGCGTAGGTAATATAACGCGACGGCGATATAACGCGAGGAAACTACAACGCATAGAAAATACAACGCGTGGCAAATACAACGCGTGAGAAATACAACGCGTGGGTAGTTCAACGCGTAGGTAATATTACGCGACGGCGATATAATGCGAGGGTAATACAACGCGTAGAAAATACAACGCGTGAGAAATACAACGCGTGGCAAATACAACGCGTGAGAAATACAACGCGTGGGTAGTTCAACGCGTAGGTAATATTACGCGACGGCGATATAATGCGAGGGTAATACAACGCGTAGAAAATACAATGCGTGGCAAATACAACGCATGAGAAATACAACGCGTGGGTAATTCAACGCGTAGGTAATATAACGCGATGGAGATATAACACGACGGCGATATAACGCGAGGGAGCTACAACGCGTGGCAAATTCAACGCGTGAGAAATACAACGTGTGGGTAGTACAACGCGTAGATAACATAACGCGACGGTAATATAACACGACGGCGATATAACGCGAGGGAACTACAACGCGTAGAAAATATAACGCGTGGCAAATACAACGCGTGAGAAATACAACGTGTGGGTAGTTCAACGCGTAGATAACATAACGCGACGGTAATATAACACGACGGCGATATAACGCGAGGGAACTACAACGCGTAGAAAATATAACGTGTGGCAAATTCAACGCGTAAGAAATACAACGCGTGGGTAGTACACCGCGTAGGTAACATAACGCGACGGTAATATAACACGACGGCGATATAACGCGAGGGAACTACAACGCGTAGAAAACACAACGCGTGAGAAATACAACGTGTGGGTAGTCCAACGCGTAGGTAACATAACGCGACGGTGATATAACACGTCGGCGATATAACGCGAGGGAAATACAACGCTAATTCAATGCTTGAGTAGTACAATGCATAGATAATATATCACATGATATATTATATAAGGTAACGATGATATAACGCCACGGCAATATAACGCGAGGGTAATACAACGCGTAAGAAATGCAACTCGTGAGTAGTGCAATGCGTAGGTAATATAACGCATGTTACATAATCCTTGAATAACATAGGCAATATAACGCAACGGTGTTATAAGAGGGCGATATAACGCGAGAGTACTACAACACATAAATATATTAATACTAATATTACAACTCGCCATAACCAATAAAGAAAATTAAAATCCTCCTCCACCAACCAAAAAGAGAGAATAAAAAAAGAAAGCGTACCGATGATAATAGCCAACAATTAAAAAATATCGAATAGAATGAGCAGAAAAGAGAGCAAAAGCATACAGGGCCGTGTTCGTAGGGTGCGTGGGCCCCAGCATGGCAAAGTAGGGAGGGATCCACAAGCTAAGGTCAGAGATCAGCTTGTGCCTTTGAATAAAGACAAAAAGAAACGGGAAAATGTTCCTCCCGCAAGAGATAGGGTATCTTCTCGCATAATACGCAAGTGGGAGGCTGCAGCCACGCTTCACGTTCGAGCAAACTGTCTTCTCTCTTCGACTTGCTTGCTCTTGGCTTTTGTTAGCATCTACACTTTTATTGGGCTTTGTTTCATCGCTGGATGCGATTCGTACTGCTCTATCATTGATTTAACTCGTTCACTTTTATTATTATCATTAGGGTTATCTAGATTTTAGGTTGCGATAGGAGAGGACTGATTCGGATTGTTTGGGTTTATAGTGAAGATGGTACTTTGGGGTAATGTTGAGTGGGCTAGTTTCTATATTTATATATTTATTACAAATTTAGGAAATTTTTAAGTTTGGGAAGAGGAGATTATATTTGGGGAATTGTGTAAATTGTGTGGACTCATAGGACCAAATTTCTGGAACTGCAAATTTATACGCTTGAAAGTTATTAAACTTGCAAGGTAAAATCTCCCAAATTCTACGCGTTTCTGTATCTCCCATTACGGAATTTCTGAACTTGCAAATTCCTACACTTGCAAGTTACTACGCTTCCAAATTCTCCACGTTACCAAATTTCTGAATCCACAAATTCACACACTTGCAAGTTACTACGCTCCCAAATTCTCCACGTTCCCATATTCCTCAATCACCGAATTTCTGAACTCGCAAATTCCCACACTTGCAAGTAGCTGCGCTCCCAAATTCTCCACGTTCCCATATTCCTCCACGTTACCAAATTTCTGAATCCTCAAATTCCCACACTTGCAAGTTACTACGCTTCCAAATTCTCCACGTTCCCATATTCCTCAATCACCGAATTTCTGAACTCGCAAATTCCTACACTAGCAAGTTACTAAATTCCCAAATTCTCCACGTTTGCATATTCCTCCACGTTACCGAATTTCTAAACCTGCAAATTCCCACACTTGCAAGTTACTAAGCTCCCTAATTCTCCACGTTCCCATATTCCTCCACATCCACCGAATTTCTCAATACCCAAACTTCCAAACTTACAACTTCCTAAATTCCCAAATTCTCCACGTTTCCATATTCCTCCACATCACCAAATTTCTGAATCCTCAAATTCCCAAACTTGCAACTTCCCAAATTTCCAAATATCTGAATCTTCCCACCTTCTCTATATTCCCCATATCACCAAACCCCCTATTACCAAACCTCCAAACCTCCAAATCCCAAAAAGATCAAATACCCAAACTCTCAAGCTTCCCTTCCCAAATTTTCCAAGAACTCCACACGCTTCTCATTACCTTCCACAAATTACCATTACGTTCCACGAATTTCTAAAATTGCCAATTCTCAACATGTGCAATTTAGTTATCAAAGTAAGTACCAAGAAGACATTTCGGAAATTCAGCAAAGTTATCGTGCGAATAACAAGCGATTTATGGAAAGGGAGTCGGTGAGTCACCGCGCGAAATCCGCCGGAAGATCTGCTCGGCCCACACGCTCCGACATGGCTCGCAGATGCAAGCAGATGCACGCACCGATGCAGCTCCTCTCTAGAGTAGAGCCACGATTTTCCTCGAACGACGACCTTTAATCCGGAATACCTTGCTCGACGTTCATGGCTTTTACGTTGCTACATATTTATGAACATCACCCGGTCGAGTTTTATCAAGCTTGCGATTAGATCCGCTAATTCGTCTCGCGCTATTCTGGGTAACCTGTTATTTTTGAAGCCTTTGATGTACTGTCGGGTTGAAATATTTTCTTGTAGGACTTAATTGTTGAGGTGGAATTTTAGGATTTTATGGATTTCGAAGATTAGTGGGTTTGGGTGGGGAAGTTCAGGGAAAGGTAGGTTGGGGAATTGGGGAGTTGAGTTTGGTGCGAGAGGATTTGATGACTTGGACATTGGGAAGTTTGTAAGGTGAGATGTGATGAGTTTTGGGGCTTGAGGAGTTGGGAGATGAGGATTTGGAGGCTTGAGAATTTGGAGACGTGGGAGTTTGGGGATGTGAGGATTTGGGGGCGTGAGGATTTGAAGACGTGAAGATTTGGCGATGTGAGAATTTGGGGACATGAGAATTTGGGAATGTGACAATTTGAGGATATGGGAATTGGAGGATATGAGAATTTGGAGACTTGAGAATTTGGGGACGTGACAATTCGGGAATATGAGAATTGGAGAATATGACAATTTGAAGATATGGGAATTGGAGGATGTGACAATTTAGGGATATGAGGATTTGGGAACTTGAGAATTTGGGGACGTGACAATTTGGGGATATGAGAATTTGGGGACGTGACAATTTGGGGATATGAGAATTGGGGAATGTGACAATTTGAGGATATGGGAATTGGAGGATATGAGAATTTGGAGACTTGAGAATTTGGGGACGTGACAATTCGGGGATATGAGAATTGGAGAATATGACAATTTGAAGATATGGGAATTGGAGGATGTGACAATTTAGGGATATGAGGATTTGGGAACTTGAGAATTTGGGGACGTGACAATTTGGGGATATGAGAATTGGGGAATGTGACAATTTGAGGATATGGGAATTGGAGGATATGAGAATTTGGAGACTTGAGAATTTGGGGACGTGACAATTCGGGGATATGAGAATTGGAGAATATGACAATTTGAAGATATGGGAATTGGAGGATGTGACAATTTAGGGATATGAGGATTTGGGAACGTGACAATTTGGGGATATGGGAATCACTTGATCCTCAAGATCACTTGAGGATTTGGGGTTTGAGGATTAGGGATTTGTCAAACTGAAGACTTGAGATGTTAGAATCTTCAGAATTTGCAGATGTGAGAATTTGGGGACGTGACAACTTAAGGACATGACAATGTAGAGAATTTAACGTTTGATAATTTGAGGGTTTGACACTTGGAGATATTAGATATTAAGAACCTTAGTATTTGAGACACTGAATGTTCCAACATTTGAAAATAAAACAATTCCCTAACTCGACAATTATGAAACTTGAGGGGTTTAAAAGTTCCATAACTTTGTATCCATCCAAGTTAACACTCCACCCATATCCACCCATTACATCAAACAAAAATTACGTCGACCTTCCACCTGATTATCGCAATTTCCATAATCTCAGCTTGACAATTTTTACCCGAAGGATTATACAGGATTAACCGTGAACACGTTTAATGGTATCAATTGACGTCAACACCATTATCCATCGTTAAACGCGCAACAAAGCCACTGAAAAATGGAGACAGGATGTCGGCTAAAACCTTGAGCGAGCAAGAAAAAATGGAAAATTCCCATAGCACCGGAAGCTCGTCTCTTTTAGTTTCCTATCCGTATCGCAGGACACGCGAGTTCTTTTTACCTGTTCCATCAGAAAATTAATGAAAATCCAGATAGTTAATTAATCGTGGCGGTATTTCACGCTGAAACGAGTTGCTGGAAAAATCCTCTTGGATCTTATTGTCGTTCATAATCGATCGAGAAGAGGATCCTGGCTGTTTGCTGCGCTCAAGGACGCGTTCCGTCTCGTTGCCGAGGATAATGCTGCGTTTCAGGATAAAAGCGACCTGTCGGTGTTTATTTCTAAGCGCACGATCGTGTAGGATGTCGACGAATAATCGATTTCCTCCTTGTTTCACTCCCACCTTCGAATATTGCGTTTTTCTTACCGCGGTCTTTAATCATCAAATCATGTTCTGATATTTGAAGCGTAACTTTTGTGAACGTGGTTTGATGTGAATGCTATGATGTGGCACTTCTAGATTTCAGAATTTCTAGAAATCAGTGTGATTTTTATGTATGTAGATTATAAATTATTATTATTGTAGGGTGGAGGTTTTTAGATCTCAAAATTTGAACTTGGACATTTCTGACTTTTCAGGTGGTCAAATTTGTAAGTTTTCGGATCCCCAAATTGTCTCATCTCCACGTTGTCACATCTCCAAATTTTCCCATCCTCAATTTGTCCCTTCCCCACATTGTCCCTTCCCCACATTGTCCCATTTCCAAATTGTCCTATCCTCAAATTGTTCCATCTCCAAATTGTCCTATCCTCAAATTGTCCCATCCTCAAATTATCCTATCCTGAAATTGTCCTATCCCCAAATTGTCTCTTCCCCAAATTGTCCAATCCCCAAATCCCTCAGTCCCCAAATCCCTAAATCCCCAAATCCCCAAATCCCCAAATCCACAAATCCCCAAATCCCCAAATCCCAAAATCCCAAAATCCCCAAATTCCCAAAATTCCCAAATCCCCAAATACCAAAATCACCAACCCAAAAATTCCATCAAACCCAGTTTGAATCTCCCAGCAGAATCTTCCCAGTTTCTTAAAACTGTATCGCAGTATTCTCTTATCCAAGAAATCGTAAAAGATTGCTTCATAGACCAGCCACGCTTTCGAATAAAGCAGCTCTATAAAAGTATAAGGAGTATTCGAGAAAATGGCGAAACGATTAGATACAGTTTTCGTGTACCGTCATTCGGCATGATGGACGTCGCTATTTATTCGCAACGACAGGATTATCGCGGATTTCCATGAGAGAAAAATAACAGGATGCAACGCGAGCCACCGAAAAAGGATTCGGTAACGGCATCTACGATCTACAGACACTCTACTCGGTTTTCTGATTATTCAGAATTGCGAACAAGGCATTCTCTGTCCGCGAATAATCTGCGCAGATAGAATTTTAAAACGAGACAATTTCATAAAACGAAACGAAACGTTTCCGAGAATGCTATTTATCTGTACTGGCGCGACGAAGTGGTGGAAGATTGGAAAATTGTGGCGGATAATTAGACACAGATATAATCAAGCAAAGTAAATCATCACATCTAAAACTAACTTCCTCGAAATAAATTTACAATTGCATAAACAATCTTTAATAATTAATTTCGAAAACAGACTACAGTATTCAAACTGTAATGTCTTGTAAACTACCCAAAAGTGTTTGCATACAATATCCTCGAATTTATCGAACTAAGTACATGTTACGAACAATGAAAGACAAATTACCGAATCATAATTAATACACGACACGGTAAACAGTTTAAACAATGTTGGATCGATGGAGGATCAAAGAACAGCATCGACAGCCGTCGGCAAACGAGCTGACTACACGATAATCATTGTAATCAGATGCAATCTCGTAGAAAATGATGATCGTAACCGATAATGAGCCGCTTCCTCTCGCGTTGGTAGCAGTCAAGACTGCGAGTATCTTTCGAGAAACTTGTTCGTTTCCGATCGCCTAAAACTAACTTTGCAGTGGGTATATCAAGACTACCGAATTCACGAACACCATAAAACAAGAGCACAGAGTGAGTTCCAATAAATGATTAGGACAAGATTTATAGCGAGTCTGTGGAATCATGACGTTTCAAAGACAATGTATTGTATTACTAGGTGTTGAATTATAAGTTATTTAATCAAAGGCCACAGTCGAAGTGCAGTATGGTGAATTATTGTATGAAGAGTCAAGGAGCCCCGAATTATAACGCGCAGAATTATAGCGCGTCTAGTCGCAACGTATAGAGCTACAGCGCATTGAGTACTCGACGCGTCGAATCATAGCGCATAGAGTATTCAACGCGTCGAACTGCAGCGCGTAGAGTATTCAACGTATCGAATTACAGCGCGTGGAATACTCAGCGCATGGAATACTTAACGCGTCGAATTACAACGCGTCGAATACACAGAGCGTCGAATACTCAACGCGTAGAATACTCAACGCATGGAATACTCAACGCGCGGAGTACTCAACGCGTGGAATACTCTACGCGTGGAATACTCATTGCGTAGAATACTCAGCGCATGGAATACTCAACGCGTGGAGTACTCAACGCGTGGAATACTCTACGCGTGGAATACTCATTGCATAGAATACTCAGCGCATGGAATACTCAACGCGTGGAATACTCAACGCGTGGAATTACAGCGCGTGGAGTACTCAACGCGTGGAGTACTCAACGCGTGGAATACTCATTGCGTAGAATACTCAGCGCATGGAATACTCAACGCGTGGAATACTCAACGCGTGGAATTACAACGCGTGGAATACTCAACGCGTAGAATACTCAACGCATGGAATACTCAACGCATGGAATACTCAACGTGTGGAGTACTCAACGCGTGGAATACTCTACGCGTGGAATACTCATTGCATAGAATACTCAGCGCGTGGAATACTCAACGCGTGGAATACTCAACGCGTGGAATTACAGCGCGTGGAATACTCAACGCGTAGAATACTCAACGCGTAGAATACTCAACGCGTGGAATACTCAACGCGTGGAATTACAGCGCGTGAAATACTCAGAGCATCGAATACTCAATGCGTCAAATACTCAACGCTTAAAATTACAACGCGTCGAATCACAGCGCGTAGAATACTCAACGCGTGAAATTACAACGCTGCGAATACTCAACGCGTGGAATTACAACGCTCTGAACATTCACCGCGTAGAATTACAACGCACCGAATACTCAACGCGTCCGAATACTCAATGCGTCAAATACTCAACGCATCGAATTACAGCGCATATAATTACAGCACTTGAAATAACGCATCGAAAGATTTCCGCGGCGTCTAAAGGACGAGACACAGTGAAAAGGAATGGATTCAGGAAGATTGTTTTGCGTAAGCACGCAATCTACGGAACGACAACGCTTACGTATCGCGAGTAAAAGAAAAATGTCGTCGACGAAAAGGACGATCAACCAAAGGCAAATTCACCCTCCCTGAAAGACTGTCACGAAGGGATGAACAAGTAGTCTCGACGCAACGCGTCGTTCAAACGGACGCTGAATTATTCATGGAGAATCTGTTGCTTTTATCCCGAAAGGATCTGTTCTTGTGTTCTCCAAATTTATCGAGTCAGCTATTTTCTACTGCTCCATTTAAGACACCTAAGTATTATTAGCTTGTTATCCAATTTTAATCACCAGTGTGTCCCTTAGTTTTGTTATACCATTGTGATTGTTATATTTTCTTTCTTGTGATGTTGTATTTATGGAGATGATAGTCTGATGGGAGAGATGATATTTATAAAATATCGTTTATAATTATATACTTGAAGTATTTTTTCAGTTATACTGATCATTCTATTTAAGCTAATTTAATCAAATCATGTCAAAGTAGAATTACTTTTTATTCACCTATTTAATTTTGTGATGTATTATAAATAAACTTGTTAGTCAGTCAACTCCATTTTGTTCACCTACTATTCTATACAGTACCTCTCACAATAGACTGCAATAGCAATAATACATATCATAAGCAATACCATTATAATCAATAATGTTCATCGATCATAAGCAATAATATATTTCACCCAATTAATCAACTTAGTTCACCTTGTTCAACTTCTTCAACTTGTTCAAATAATAATATATTTCACCCAATTAACCAACTTAATACACCTTGTTCAACTTGTTCAAATATTTATAAATACTTTTATTAAATTATACTCCCCTGACTCCACGTTAGAACCAGGGTTCCCAAGAAATCCGAAAGAAACGCGATCCTCCCGGGTATTCTAATCAAGATGATGCACCCACAAAAACCAGCTAAATTGTCCAACGTTATTAATTCGCCAAGAAAGATCTAACCATTTGGTGATTGACGTCGCGTGCCGTCGCCGCTTACATAATTCACCTAAGAATCCTCCAGGGTTGCGAACAGGATTTCGGATAATAGATACCCGGGAACCAAGGACAAGATTGGCCGCGGTTTAATTAATTAATCTAACAGCGGAAAAAACAGGTACTCCGCGTGTCTTATCCTTTATCATCGGAAGTTGAGACAACGCGTACTGACTCAGAAATGCAAGATAAATTAACAACAACTGACAAGTTACATGCTAAATTACATGTCATATAGCAACGTGTTACAGTGAGGTAATGACGACGACGCGTTTAATTGGGTCGTTTTTAACTACAAAGCGTTGAATCACAGCGTATTTAGATAGAATTTGTAGAATAATAATGCACTCAGTTGGAAGTTTAATTAAAAGGTTCTAAGTTGCATTTATCTAAATTACAACGTGAGTAAAGACAAGATATTGTAGTAGAGAGTATGCAAATCGGGGATGTGTCAAATCAAAATGTGTGATATTACAACGCGTCAAATTATAAGAAGTTGAATTGAGACATGTCCGTTCAACGTTCTGAATCACAGCGCATCAGAAAATAGCCCGACGAGTCTTACAAGAGTGATTTACAACGCGTCGAAGCACAGCGCGTTGAACTACAGCTCATAGAATTGCAATGCGTCGATTCATAGCGCATTGAATACTTAACGCGACAAATTACAGTGCGTAGAATTAGAACGCGACGGGTTATGGCGTATAAAATCACTCAAGATATAGAATGCTGGACATATAGAGTTACGACGCATAGAATATTCAACACGTAGAGTACTCAACGCGTCGAAATATACAGGGAAGAGTACTCCACGCTTCGAATCACAGCGCGTAGAGTACTCAATGCATCGAATTACAGTGCTTAGAGTACTAAACGCGTCGAATTACAGCGCGTGGAATACTCAACGCGTGGAGTACTCAGCGCGTAGAGTACTCAGCGCATGGAATACTCAGCGCGTGGAATACTCAGTGCGTGAAGTGCTCAGCGCGTGGAATACTCAGCGCGTGGAATACTCAACGCGTGGAATACTCAACGCGTAGAATACTCAGCGCGTGGAATACTCAGTGCGTGGAATACTCAACGCGTGGAATACTCAACGCGTGGAATACTCAACGCGTGGAATACTCAACGCGTGGAATACTCAACGCGTGGAATTACAGCGCGTGGAATACTCAGCGCGTGGAATATTCAGCGCGTGGAATACTCAACGCGTGGAGTACTCAGCGCATGGAATACTCAGTGCGTGGAATACTCAACGCGTGGAATACTCAACGCGTGGAATACTCAACGCATAGAATACTCAGCGCGTGGAATACTCAACGCGTGGAATACTCAACGCGTGGAATACTCAACGCATAGAATACTCAGCGCGTGGAATACTCAACGCGTGGAGTACTCAGCGCGTGGAATACTCAGCGCGTGGAATACTCAGCGCGTGGAATACTCTACGCGTGGAATACTCAACGCGTGGAATTACAGCGCGTGGAATACTCAACGCGTGGAATACTCAGCGCGTGGAATACTCAACGCGTGGAATACTCAGAACGTGGAATACTCAGCGCGTGGAATACTCAACGCGTGGAATACTCAGAACGTGGAATACTCAACGCGTAGAATACTCAGCGCATAGAATTACAACGCACCAAATACTCAACGCACCAAATACTCAACGCATCGAATCACAGCGCATCAAACTCTCAACTCATCGAATCACAACGCCTCAAATACTCAACCCCTAAAATTACAGCGCATCGATTTCCAGCGCATCGACTTCCAGCGCATCTAATCACATCGCCCAAAAGCACAACGCCTCAAATAAACCCTTTAAATCCAATAAGCAATACCTGGTCGTTCATAAGGGATGGCAGTTCGAGTCCCGATCTGTCCCCTAACAGGATGAAACTGTTGCTGCTGATGCAAAGATGGCGTCTGAGCAGGCTGCAGCTGCAGATGATACTGCTAAGAAGTTGGATAGTGGGCGGACGTGTTCGCGGTGGATGCCGCCAACGAGTGCTGCTGATACTGGTTCAGATGATTCGGATGTTGAGAATGAACGTGCGGTTGAGGCTGCGGATGAGGATGCGAATTCGAGTGTGGATGAGAGTACGGACCACACCAGGTGTAATATTGCTGCCAGGAAGCAGCCACGTCCACGTTCGCCATTCGATCTCCTTCTTCGCTCTCCATTCGAGCAGTTTTCTCGCACTTTCGGTTAACTGGTTTGAGTTTTCGCGCACTTGTTTCACTCGGGAAGTCGTCAAACGAGTTCACGAACCATGATCATGGTGAATTTGTTTTATGAATTTTAGTCAAGTTTTCTGACAGATTTCAGGCGAGGTTTCTTACAGATTTCTGTCGAGTCACTAGGTAGAGTTATGAAGATTTCAGAGAGACTTAGAGGAAAAATTGAGATCTAGTACTGTTGGAGGTTAAACCTGTTTTCTTAGTATTCTTGTTTAGAAAGAAAGAGTTTTGGGTTTCGAAGGCAAAAGAATTTTACACAGTTTTAGAGATTCCCGGATTCACTATATTTTAGAGAAGTATTAATTGTAATCTGATACACAGATTATAGCAAAGCTAAAGAAATTTATAAATATATCAGATGTGTTGTGAGGTGAGCTAAATGAGATAAGTTTACAATGGACCAAAGAGAACTATAAAAATTTCGAAAAAATCAAATGGATTGAACGATGGATGATTGTATGATATTGTGTCCACTTTAATTGACGGAACGATGCACGAAACGCGTTCTCGAGAAACGAGCACGGCACGCGAGTCACCAAGGACCTGTGCACGCGAAACAATCGCGAAAGAACCGCTGAAACAATGCCTCGAGAACGACAATACGCTACTGTGATTTTTAATTTTTCACGGATATGAGCAACTGAAAATTTGCAACTTTCTAGAATTTTTATGTTAGGAAAAATTTTAGTATTCGAGAATTTGTAAATGTGATGGACAGGGTGGAAATTTGAAAATTAGAGAATTTGGGGAAAGCTTGAAAATAAAAGAATTTGACGATGAGAAAATTTAAGGAGAAAGAACTTGTATAATGAAAAAGTTCAGAATGTTAGTAACTCGAAGTTAAGCAGAGTTTGAAAATAAAAAAATGTAACGATGAGAAAATTTTAGAAGAAGGAATTTGTATAATAAAAAAATTTAGAATGTTAATAATATGAATATTTAACTGGAAATTTTTTAAACAAGTTCTGGTAATTTGAGGACGAAGGGATTCAAAATTATAAATCACAGAAGTGAAGCTTTAGAATCTCTAAAATTTAATAATTTATAGATGTAGAAATTTTAGAAACTGAAGATCTAATTTAAGGACCAAAGACCTCCCAAAATTATAAATCATAGAATTTAAGCTTTGGAATCTCTAAAATTTAATAATTTACAAATTTAGAAATTTCAGAAATCGAAGATATAATCTGAGGATCAAGGAACTCCCAAAATTATAAATCATAGAATCTAAGCTTTGAAATCTCTAAAATTTAATAATTTACAAATTTAGAAATTTCAGAAATCGAAGATCTAATCTGAGGATCAAGGAACTCCCAAAATTATAAATCACAGAATCTAAGCTTTGAAATCTCAAAAATTTAATAATTTACACATCTAGAAATTTAAAAAATTAAAGATTTGATAATTGAAGACCAACAAATCCCCAAAATTATAAATCACAGAACCGAACCTTTAGAATCTAAAAAATTTACTAATTTCCATATCTACAAATTAAAAAAACTGAAGCTCTAATAATAAAAGACCAAAAAACTCCCAAAACTGTAAATCCCAATATCTCAATCCATCTCTAATTGCAAAATTATCAAATACTCAATAACTAAAAATTTGCACAGTTAAAATCGAACTTCAAAACCTAAAATCGAATCTCAGAACATAGAGTAATGTCCTGACAAAAAAAAATAAAAATAAAAATAAAAATTTGCAGAATAAAAACCAAACTTCAGAAGCTAAAATCGAAGCTCAGAACACAGAGTAATGTTCCAAGAAAAAATAAAAATTTGCACAGTTAAAATCGAACTTCAAAACCTAAACCCGAATCTCAGCCCACCAAGTAAAGTTCCAAGAAAAAATAAAAATTTGCACAGTTCAAATCGAACTTCAAAAGCTAAAATCGAATCTCAGCCCACAGAGTAATGTCCCAATAAAAAATAAAAATAATTAAATGAAAAATGTATAAATCGCAGAATGATTCTCAGAAAAAAAACTAAGATGACTAAAAAGAAAGTACGAAACCTCGTATGAGAATTATTAAACGAACGAACGGAAACGGAAGTGGTGTCTGTCGGATCGTGAAAGATGTCGCGCGACGCGTACAGCCCGAAGAGGCTCGAGGATGACTGAGAGGAACAAGTTCCGTTCCTCTCCTTCTCCGCCTCGAGCAACAGAGGGTTGAAAGCACGCGGCTCGGCGAGTGAGAAACGGATGCGGACGCCGGGGGAGGATATGTTCGGGTCCACGTGCACCAGGAGGCACGTTCCTCGGTCACGTGTACCTTTAAACGACTCCCCACCCCGCGCTAAGTCTGCGTTCCACTTTATTTCACCTATCGACGAGAACTGTACAATGATGGTACAAAGGAAACGCAGCCAACGAAACTTCCTATTTACATTTTTTTTTGTTTCTTTTTCTGAGATGATTGGAATGATACTGTAGGTACTGTAAGGCTACTGATAAGTCTTTAGAAAGTCTTTAAATTAGATGAGTCTTTTGGAGAATGTGATACAAGGTCTATTTGTCGTGTGTTCATAAAATTAGAAATAGGGCTGGAGTACCTCGTAGGCTGTGAAGTATGAGAGCTAACAGAAGGACTAACTGTTTATATTACAGAGACTATGAAGATACTTTATGAAGCTACTTAATAAAGATACTTTAAGTGAAGATACTTTAGTCAGACCTTAGGAACATTGTAGGTAGCTGTTAGGAATAAATGAAGATCGTAGAGGGAGTTCAAGAAGATCCTACGTGGACTACCTCATAGGCTTTGAAGTATAAGTGCTAATAAAAGGACCAACTGTCTATATTATAGAGACTATGAAGATTCATTATGAAGCTACTTAATAAAGATACTTTAAGTGAAGATACTTTAGTCAGACCTTAGGAACATTCTAGGTAGCTGTTAGGAATAAATGAAGATCGTAGAGAAAGTTTAAGAAGATCCTACGTGGACTACCTCATAGGTTTTGAAGTATAAGTGCTAACAAAAGGACCAACTGTCTATATTACAGAGACTATGAAGGTACATTATGAGGCTACTTAATAAAGATACTTTAGTAAAGATACTTTAAGTGAAGATACTTTAGTCAGACCTTAGGAACATTCTAGCTAGGTGTTGGAATAAATGAAGATCGTAGAAAAAGTTCAAGAAGATCCTACGTGGACTACCTCATAGGCTTTGAAGTATAAGTGCTAACAAAAGGACCAACTGTCTGTATTATAGAGACTATGAAGATTCATTATGAAGCTACTTAATAAAGATACTTTAAGTGAAGATACTTTAAGTGAAGATACTTTAGTAAAGATACTTTAAGTGAAGATACTTTAGTCAGACCTTAGGAACATTCTATGTAGCTGTTAGGAATAAACGAAGATCATGGAGGGAGTTCAAGAAGATTCAACAGGGACTAAATACATCATAGGATGGTTTTGTGACGAGTCTAAATAGATTCTAAGGAAATTATAGAAAGATCTTAAGGAGATTATAGGTAGGGTCCAGAGACAGCATCAGATTGTAGGGGAACTCTGTAAAAGCCTATCAAGGTTTAAATAGACCATAGGCACAGCCTAAAGAGTTATTGTGAGGAATCTAAAGAGGTTCCAAAGACATTCTAGCAAGATAAGAAGACCATGAGATATGAAGGCGATTCTGGGTAAATACTAAGAGTGTCACGAAAGGTAGCAAATCTAGGAAGAGTCTAAGTATAGCGTGGGTAGACCTTGATATCCTGGGAGGATCCTAGAATTATCAAGAAGAGGAGGATCCTAGAATTATAAGGAAGAAGTAGAGGAATCATAGCAAGCTTTTAAGGAGACCACCAAGTATCCTTAGAATCCTAAGGACCCTAAGATGATTCTAGGCAAACTCTAAGAATGTCACGAAAGTTAGGCAAACCTAGGAAGAGTCTAAGTATACCGTGGGTAGACCTTGAGATCCTAGGAGGATCTTAGAATTACCAGGAAGAGGAGGATCCTAGAATTATAAGGAAGAAGTAGAGAAACCCTAGCAAGATCCTAAAGAGACCACCAAGTATCCGTAGTATCCTAAGGACCCCAAGATGATTCTAAAATCCTAATCACGACCAAATCGCAGAGACCTTAACCCTCCAAGAAGTCCTCAAACAGAATCCAAAAAGATTCCAAGAAAAATCCGCTAAAGAAACCTCCGAAGAAAAGAAGTATCTCAAAAGAATTCTATCTACCCCTAAATTAAAAGAAGAATAAATAAAATTAAAAGAATTTGAAAGGTCAAAATATGTGGTGCAACTGGTGCATCCCATAATAAGCTACATATATAACAATTAAAGGAGGCTAACATCGTTATCAAACAGTCACGTTGACGTTAAAACGACGATGTTTTATTGATGGTTCATGCAAGATTAATCAGGGTAAACGAGACGCAAGTACCGTATCGAATGAGCAATGGGAAAGAAGAGAAAAATAGGTGGCGATGACTGCGTAACGTGGCTAGATACAATGTTCTTTGTAAAAGCATGCATAAATCGGACCCAGTCTCAATGACCCGTTTGTCAGATCGTTTCGATATGCGACGGTTTGTCGAACGAGTCGCGTTGCCCCAGGTCGGGTCAATTCGGGTCAACGTACTTCTTCTGTTTTTACGGTTTCTATGATATACTTTTATTTGGGGGACAATTTGAAAATTTTTTGGGGTTTCAAATTTTTCAATTTTGGGATTTGGGGGTTTATGATATGGGTAGTTGGAATTTTGAGGATTTGGGGATGTGAGGATTTGGGAACGTGTGGATTGGGGAATATGGGAATTGGGATATGTGGAATTTGGCATATGTGGAAATTGGGATATGTGGGAATTGGCGTATGTGGAAATTGGGATATGTGGGAATTGGCATATGTGAAAATTGGGAAAAGTGGGAATTAGAGAATGTGGAAAATGCGATATGTGGAATTTGGCATATATGGGAATTGGCGTATGTGGAAATTGGGATATGTGGGAATTGGGATATGTGGGAATTGGCATATGTGGAAATTGGGAAAAGTGGGAATTAGGGAATGTGGAAATTGGGATATGTGGAATTTGGCATATATGGGAATTGGCATATGTGGAAATTGGGAAATGTGGGAATTGGAATATGTGGAATTTGGCATATGTGGAAATTGGGATATGTGGAAATGGGGGAATGTGGGAATTGGGATATATAAGAATTAGCATATGTGGAAATTGGGATACGTGAAATTTGGCATATGTGGAAATTGGGATGTATGGGAATTGGAATATGTGGAAATTTCCCAATTTCCCAAACTCTACAATCCCCCAATTCTCAAACCTCCACCTCTGTACTTGAATACCCAATGTTCAACAAAATCTTATTAATCCTCCTACACAAGAACCCACTGAACCAATTAACCTTCAAATTCCCCATCTGAAAGGAGCTTATATTTAGAAATCAACGTGAACTCACTGGAGCAGTATTTCAAATTAGAGTCAAACAAGCGTCATTCGTCTACCAGCTTACAAACCCTTATTATACAATAATATTGCAATTAATAATAGATCATTTGATCAGTTTAGTGAAACGCCCGAAAACATTCTATTATTCTGGAATAATATGACGTCGGTCGTAACCAAACCTTATCTGATTATTTATTATTGTATCATGTAAGAAGTCTTTGTTGGCGAAGAAAACGATTTCCACCCCGTCAACGTTGAGGACAATCGAACATCCTATTAAATGCAGTCGTCACCTCCTCGAATTGGAGTATCAATTAGTCAATGATTAATTTTCGAATACATTATTCAACGGTAACAGGTGCCCCGCTAATTAAATTTGTACTCGAACAGCTTTAACGAGGCGGGAAATTGATTTCCAATGTATGCAGTGTCTTTCGTTAGATCCGAGAATACAAACGAAAATTTTTGGACTAAGTAATCTTTCAAGAAGCTTAATTTTTTAATTTTTTAATGGGACAATTTGGGGAAGGAACAACGTATACATATGTAACATATGTGATGATGTCTATATATGTATATTATACAACTACCCCCAAAAACTTCCTCAAATCTCCAGACTGCAAATACTCAATAAATGAAGCACTATACATATGTATCATATGTGATGATGTGTATATTAGACAACCCCCAAAAACTTCCTCAAATCACCAGACTGTAAATACTCAATAAATGAAGCAGTATACATATATATCATATGTGATGATGTGTATATTAGACAACCCCCAAAAACTTCCTCAAATCCCCAGACTGTAAATACTCAATAAATGGAGCAGTATACATGTGTATCATATGTGATGATGTGTATATTAGACAACCCCCAAAAACTTCCTCACATCTCCAAACTATAAATACTCAATAAATGAACTGATATGCATATGTATCATATGTGATAATGTGTATATTAGCCAATGAAGTAGTACACATATGCATCATATGTGATAACGTGTATATTAGACAATGAAGTAGTACACATGTGTATCATATGTGATAATGTGTATATTAGACAATGAAGTTGTGCACATATGTATCATATGTGATAATGTGTATATTAGACAATGAAGTTGTACACATATGTATCATATGTGATAATGTGTATATTAGACAATGAAGTTGTACACATGTGTATCATATGTGATAATGTGTATATTAGACAATGAAGTAGTACACATATGTATCATATGTGATAATGTGTATATTAGACAATGAAGTAGTATACATATGTATCATATGTGATAATGTATGTATTAGACAACTACCCCTAAAACCTCCATCACATCCCCAAACAATAAATACTCAATAAATAAACTAATATACATATATACATATGTGATGTGTATATTAGACAACCCCAAAACCTTGCTCACACCCCATAACATCCTAACCCAGGACGTTCATCCAGAAAAAGTAGAGTCAGCGAAGAGTGAAAACGTTGTTCCTGTACCACTTGCGCAATTTATATTTTAATCGACGAATAGTAGAGAAGAGTTTTATCTGTCGAATGGCAGGCATCTGCTTCATCTGGTCGCATCGTCTCGACGAAAAGAAAAGGAACAGAAGAGAACGAAAACAAACCCCTTCTGCCTATATGTAGATCGAACGACGCTGCGAACGTGGCACATAGAGAAAAAGCGATTTCTCGTTTGAAGCGCGTGTATGTATAGAGGGTATTTTGCCTTCGGTTTAAATATGGAGATCGGTCGAGCAGAAAATACAGAGGGTGCACGGGACGTTCATCAATGTCTCGACTTGCCTGCGATTGACTGGCAAAATCGTATGATGAAGGATGTACCGCGATATAATAACCCCCTTCCGACGATTTAAACACGCTAAACTGACCGATCCCGACAAATTTTCCCTGTCTTCTCCAATTATTTATGTAAATTGGATTCGATTAATTAGATACTTTTGTGTTTGCTAGGTAGAGCGAAAAATGCGGAAATGAAGGGATATGTTTATTGTACTTTGATATGTGGATACATGTATGTATATGGGATGTGAATGCATGTATGTGGGATGTGGACAAATTTGGATATTCAAGCTTTGCTAACATATCTAGAATTAAATACACTCTTTCATATAAGCTAGCTATGCTAAAAAATGCAGAAATGAAGGGACATGTGTATTGTACTTTGATATGTGGATACATGTATGTATATGGGATGTGGATGTATGTATGTAGGATGTGAACGAATCTGGATTTTCAAGCTTTGCTAACATATCTAGAATTAAATACACTCTTTCATATAAGTTAGCTATGCTAAAAAATGCAGAAATGAAGGGACATGTTTATTGTACTTTGATATGTGGATATATGTATGTATATGGGATGTGAATGTATGTATGTGGGATGTGGACGAATTTGGATTTTCAAGCTTTGCTAACATATCTAGAATTAAATACACTCTTTCATATAAGCTAGCTATGCTAAAAAATGCAGAAATGAAGAGACATGTGTATTGTACTTTGATATGTGGACATATATGTGTATATGGGATGTGGATGTATGTACATATGTGAGATGTGGACGACTTTGGATTTTGAAGCTTTGCTAACATATCTAGTATTAAATACACTCTTTCATATTTGCTAACTATACCCAAAAATGTAGAAATGAAGGAATATGTGTATTGTACTTTGAGATGTGAATACATGTGTGTATATGGGATGTGAATATACATATGTGGGATGTGGAAGACTTTGACTTTTGGAACTTTGCTAACATATCTAGTATTAAATACACTCTTTCATATTTGCTAACTATACCCAAAAATGTAGAAATGATGGAATATGTGTATTGTACTTTGATATGTGAATACATGTATGTATGTGAGACGTGAATGTACATATGTGGGATGTGGAAGTATTTGGACTTTGGGCCTTTGCTAATATATCTTTCATATTTCCTACCTATAATAAAAATGCAAAAATGAAGGGATATGTGTATTGTACATTGAGACGTAGATGTATGTATGTAGGATGTGTGTATGAATGTATGTATGTGACATATGCAAGATACGAAGGACTCTTATTATGGAATTCTGCTAATTTATATATGGAATTAAAAGCAGTCTACTTTAAAATAAAATAACCATCTCTACGATCGATTACCACTCTGCTGTTTCTATCGTCACCTGCACCCCTATGGTATACATATACCTGCACGTTCAGCCAGAAACACGTTCGTCGTTAATTAATGATCGATTCCTGTGATATGTTGGATTAGAGGAACGTTAGATTAAACTCTCCCCTATAACTTTTTGTCCATAATAGAATAAAACCACCTCGAAATCTATTCATTTTATTTTCTCTTTAAATTGCATAACAGTTATATAACTCTCAAGACAATTGTAAGTGATATGAAAGAGAATTTCAGACATGTGGTGCCACAGAGAATACTATACAGGGTCACAAAGAGTATTATATGGGTTCACAAAGAGTATTATATGGGTTCACAAAGAGTATTATGTAGAATCACAAAGAATACTATGTAGCCTCACAAAAAGTACTATATGGAGTCACAATCCTACTCTGTAGAATCACAAAGAGTATAAAGTTACCTAGAGATCCCTTCAAAAAATTTTCTAAAATTCCCTCAGTTTTTCCAAAACTACTCTCAACAGCTAGACAAGTTACTTCAGTCTGTACTAAAAAAGAAATTATAAATGACCCAAGTAAAATAGTGATCTATAAATTGTAACTAGTGAAGTGTCTCGCTGCTGAGAAAAGCTTCGCTTCAAATTTAGAAGAGCTTTCATATTTAAACAGGTTCGAATCTTTCTCTGACAGACTGCACGTACATCAGCGTTTATTCACGCTTTTCGCACTTAATAATTCCCTGGCTTCCAACCCCTATCAAACCACCACCCTTCGACACCATTTCCGCCCACTGCGAGGCTGGCTCACGTGGCAGGACACGCGAATCCGACACGTGGTCCCACTTCGCTCGATACAGGGATGCAGAGAGAGAGCTTGTGTTTCGTTCATACTGTGTTTTTGATTTTACACTTAATAGATTCATTCGTATTTTTATGAACAACTACTTAAATTAATATTATTACAAACATTGATTATTGTTCAAACATTGATCTTTTGAATGTTTTGAATGAAATACATACGTAGTTAAATCAGCACTTAATGATCAGTATTGTGTGCTGTACCTTTAATGGACCACTGTTTGCAGCAATTACTAAGAACCTTTATCATCATAATTTAGAAAACCACACGTTGCGATAAAAACAAAATAAAATGGAATAAAAATAAAAAATGAAACAATCTGCAAAATTTATTAATTCTTAGTACTTGAAGGTATTTTTTGTTCTCTCAGATATCAATCTTAAAATCTTTTAACTAAAAACTTTGCTGAATCATCAAGATCACTATTTCTCTGATATTAATTCTCTCTATTGTTTGCTCCACATACATCTTTTAGCTAAAAACTTTGCTGAATTCATCAAAATCACTATTTCTCTGTTATTAATTCCAGAGTCTATTGTCTGCTTCACATGCACCAAATATGCTATTAAAATTTATTTCAAATTGTATCAAAGTGAAAAATGTATGTGAACCACCCTTTGAAAATTGTTCAAATTAATTAGCAAAAATATTCCAGCTAAATAATCCAACTTAGAGGATCAACTTCTTAAAGCTTGTGAGTGATTATAGGTATAATGATATTAAAGATAACTCCGTTCGCATAGTACTTTCCAGATTCGCCTGAATCTATGCAAAACAACTAGGTAGCGGATGTACCGAACAACGAAGGTCGTTCTCCGGACGTGACATCACTGGCAATCAGTTTTTCAGACACGTGAGAAAACAATTGTTCCTTTACAATGCCATGATAAAATGCTACACTACCGAGATCAATTTAATTGAGCTTCGCTGTGCGTGTCTGACAAATGGGTACCAAAGAACGAGGCGATTTTTATACTGGAATTCCCCAACTCGAGTTACAATTAAATGTTGATTAGATCGACGCGAAACTTTTCAGAAATAAAATATAAAATTACTGTACAACATTTTGGAAATTTAGATATTTTGGTCATTTTTTAATTTATTGTCTGAAATGTGAATTTACAAATTTTTGGAATAAATTTTTCCTACAAAATATAAAATAATTACTCAGTATAGAAATTTTGAAATTTATAAATTTTTGTAATTTTTGAATCTACTGTCTGAAATGTGAATTTATAAATTTTTGAAATAAATTTTTCCCACAAAATATAAAATTATTACCCAACATAGAAATTTTGAAATTTATAAATTTTAGTAATTTTGAATCTACTGTCTGAAATGTGAATTTATAAATTTTTGAATAAATATTTCCTCCAAAATATAAAACTATTACCCTACATTTTGGAAATTAATAAATCTTGAGAATTTTTAAATCTACTGTCTGAAATGTGGATTTATAAATTATGAAATAAATTTTTCCACCAACCTATAAAATTAATGCATAGAAATTTTGAAATAAATAAATCTTGCAAATTTATTAATCTACTGTCTGAAATTTACAAGTTCTAGAAATAAATTTGCCCTACAACTGTTTCAATCAGATTTATGTAACAGTCTGATTAAAATGTATTTTTGAACCCTTTGCAGATTAAAATTCTCATTAAGAGTAATAAAACGGAAAATATTCGTAAAGATTCATTAGCACCCCAATCATTATGATGGAATTATACAAAATACGATCCATTCCATTTGATCCTTTTTATGTGTACCATAGAACCGTGACTAATCACGTGGGAAAGTATCACGTGTGTCAGGTAGCATTATAATGCGCATCCGACGTCCTTGCGGCATTCACAAGGCATTTTTCCATTACAGTTAAATACCACGAGATGAAGGTATAATTTATCGAATGCGCTTGAGTTTTAAATTTCCAAAATCCTACATAAATATTCCTACGTATAACAACGTTTTTTTTGTAAAAAAAATTGTGTATTCCTAGTAACGAATATCTGTGTGAGTCATTCGTACAAGATTTTCAGTCGATATACTCCGTGTAATTGACTAATCACACGCTTATAGATAACTTCATCTTTAAACCTGGTATTTGATTTATAATCCTATTATGCCACATATAGGTACGATTAGACATTAATGTCAATTATCGAGTATTTGCGACTCGTATTACTTTGTAATTTAACGGCAGCGTAATTCAAAATGGCGTCGCAATTGCAAATCGATCTATTCCCGTTTAGAACATTCTAGAACGATTGATATTCGTTATGACATGATAGTCAAATGAGTACAGACTGTCATGACAGTCGAATAAAATAATTTCGCGTTATTATTCTACAAGAAAACTTTACAAACAACACGTAAGCTTGACTGTGCACTTGCTTTAGAAAGTTAATTTATCGTTGCTATAGGTGGCATACAAGATACACGTTTCATGTCAAAAGTACATGACGTCATTAAACAGAACATGATATTTGACTTACAGTCGATGACTTCGAGCGAATTTGGTCGTCTGCGTTGTTCCCCCTCACGAATTCGATATCTGCTTGCATTTTCTTCAAAAATCACTCACTATTTCTTACAAAAACTCACAATTATAATAGCACTAACTAATTCGAAAATTCCTCCTGGCGTAATGGCGGGCAAAGTGACGCCGGCTGCGCGCGCATCCAATATGGTGGCGCTGCGCGTCGTTTATATCGATAATTCAGATTCTACGATTTCGAGATTATCGATCAAGGTAACCAATAGAAATCTAGCAAGATTATTAAATAGAATAAATAAAATACTTTCGTGTTGAATATTCTTTAAAATATAGTGAAAAGTGTGGAATAAAGGTGATACCTTTTTCTTTGTAACATAAAATAAATTAGTGACGTATTTCGTAAGATGGCTGACTCATAATCAACAATTATTTAGGCAAAGATTTGTAGGTTATAATTTTGAAGACTATCGTTATAAGAGTTGTGATTTTTAGGAAAGGTAATAGAATATATTTCGAACACTCTGTCGATTATTTACGAGTATCGATGGTAAGCATTCGATGACGCGACGAAATTCCATGAACCCGTGCCAGATGCCAGTAGAGTCAGAAGCCTGTTCGTGCTGCTCTCTGCAGGAGATCTCGGTAACGTTATAACGAGATTCTTCTTATCGAAATTTATTACATGGTTAAATAAAACTTTTTAAACGTTGCGCATTTTACAGATAAGCCTAATAACGTTCACCATCGCTGCGATTACGATATGTACCGTCGATTCCATTCGAGAATTCGATGATTCGAAGAAAACTAATTATTCTAACTACCTAAATGATCGTAAATACCTTGATAATTAATTTATCAGTTAAAAACTAAATAATGATGAAGAAGAGAGTGATTTTAACACGACTTTAATTCAGAATTAAAAATCTGACTAAACTGCAGGTAATTATACTCCCGACTAGAAATACACACCGTGAATGTCGCACTCAAGAACGTTCGATTATCGACGATAATGATAGTTCGAGAAAATTGATTCGATCCACAGATCGTTCGAATTAATAATGTCCGATTATATTCACATAAATAATGAACACGTCCAATCTCTTCTAATAACGTGTAAATTCTTGTCTTCTTTTTGATCGCTACCTGTTCTCAGAAGGAGGAAATATTTATTTACGATCTTGAATCTACATACATTGAATAACAAAGTATCTTCGATCTTGTACAGCTTTTTTTACTTTGGCGACTTTTTCCTTCCTTTCGTAGGATGTGGTATGACCAAGGTGCAATTATTCCACGGTAATTTCATTAAAATTAATTAGTGATTAACTCGCGTCATGATGGAGGAAATAGTACTAATTTTATATCTCTTTCCAGATGATTTGCGGCCTTGTGGCAAATAGGAAAAGTCCTGACAACCTTGAGGCTCTTGAAATATTTAATTTACTGGATGAAAGATAATTTACAAGACAGACATCATGATCTATTAAACATAATTTTTCTTATACTTTCATTGATAAAATGGTACAATACTAAACTTGAAATATTTAATTTACTGGATAAAAGATAATTTGCAAGACAGAGATCATGATCTATTAAACATAATTTGTCTTATACTTTCATTCATAAAATGGTACAAAACTAAACTGAATTAGTGTGTCAGAAAATTGCAAAGAAATAAGTTGTAATGATTGTATACATTCCTTAAGATCTAGATAAGAACTTTATCTCTGTACTGTAAGATATTTCTTTTTGTCACTATATTTTGTAAGGCGATACAGCGCGAATCCCGGTAGGTTTTCACCGCGTCTCGTCGCGTCGATAATTCGAACAACAAACTTTTTTGTACTTTTTTACCGGTGCTTCTCTAATTGTACTCTTAATTTGCAAGTCAAACAGGCGGAAGAGTACTATATTTACGAAGGCATGAGAAAACAGCTTCGATGACGTCACTGTTTAAAGGTCTGCCGTGTTCTTCTGGCGCTATTCGGTGCCGTTTTATTTCTGCTTGGTAGACCAACACCGACCAGGACCAACGTAGACGCATCAGACACGCGAAACCGTCGAGAAATAGAACGAAATTGCCTTTTGCGTTTTGAGGAAAACTCAAAACTCGGTAATGGATCTCGAATGCATTATAGCAAAAGAAAGAATGAAATTTGGATGAAAAATGGAAGATAAAATAGTGAGATAGAAATAAAAAAAACGGGTGAAATGGAAGAGTAAAATGAGCTAGTAAAAATCATATAAATATAACAGCGTACAAATATAACACAGCATATGTAGATTCAATCTAATGCCACCTTCACATATTCATGACGATCGTTTCCAGGATACCTCGTTGTTTAACGTCACCCAGAGATTTTGACACCGTCTCACCAAGGACTTAAATTTTGCGGAATTTAGCATCGCGTTCTTTTTTCTATTATCACCGATCTCGTCGTCGAATGAGAGAAATCTTCGACTCGAGAAGAAGATTAATAAACACCGAATTAGCAGCTTCCAGTTTTCGAAAGATGATCGTACGTATACTTTATCTTGAATCTAACCGATGACTTATACCAACTATAATTTTCAGAAACAGCCGACAGAATGGTAAAGACTCAGAAAATCGAGGCGCAGATCGTGGATGCTATACGGAGTCTACAGGCTGTTCAAGGATCGACTCAACGAGAAATCAGCAACTATATCGCTCAGGAATATAATCTTCCGTTACCCAGTGTTAACAGACAAGTCCAACTCGCTTTGAAACGCGGTGTTAATTATGGAATTCTTCAAAGACTGAAAGGGTATTAATTATATTGAAATAGTTGTGATGGTAATACAGGGTTTACTGTGGGTCCCTGAAATAGCTGAGGTGATTCTGAATAAGATTTCCCTTTGCGAAAATGAGGGTTGTTTTTGAATTATTAAGGAAAAACGCGGACCAATCGGAGCAAGAGAATTTCCTAAAAGGAATTTATATTCCTTAATATAAGTTACTTGGAAATTACGGAATGTGGAGTTATGGCGCGTAGAAATTTCGGCGCGTAGAATTATGGCGCGTGGAAATTACGGCGCATGGAAATACAGCGTGTGGAAATTACGGAGCGTGGAATTATGGCGCGTAGAGTTACCACGCATGGAATAATAGACGCGTAGAGTTACTACGCGTGGAATGACCACGCATGGAATTATGGACGCGTAGAACTGCTACGCGTGGAATTACCACGCATGGAATTATGGACGCGTGCAATTACTACGCATGAAATTACCACGCATGGAATTATGGACGCGTAGAAATTACGGAGCATGGAATTATGGCGCGTAGAAATTTCAGCGCGTGGAATTATGGCGCGTAGAAATTTCGACGCGTGGAAATAAAGCGCGTGGAGATACAACGCGTAGAAATTACGGAGCGTGGAATTATGGCACGTGAAAATTGCAATGTGTGGTATTATGGCGCGTAGAAATTACGCTGCGTGGAAATACAACGCGTGGAAATTACGGAGTGAAAAATTATATTCTTTAATAATTAAAAAACGAAGCTTCAAATCCAATTTTTGCAAAGGGAAATCTTATTCAGAATCAGCTACCCCTCATTTCAAGGACCTAGTTATGAGACATCCTGTATAATACGTAGATAATGCATTAACGTGTAACTATTATAACGTAAATAGTATAATAACAACGTGTGAGTAATGCAATGCTTGAATAATCCAACGCACTCTAACGTAGATAATACACTGCGTTAATCTAACACTGCAATGCATAATTCACTGCCTAATAAATTCCCAATTTCCAGCGGATGTTTCACATACAACCAACAACTATTCAACGGACTTCCGTTCGACATGAACCCGGAGCTGCCCTGCAAAGGGCGCAGGAAAGGACGCAAATCCCGAAGGCGTAAATCACGAAAACGACGAAAATCGAAGAGGAGAAATTACAGCATTCGCGATATAAAACGAAGAAGCAAAAAAGCCGATGATATTGTGAAAGAGATCGATACGTCGGAGTTGAAAACGCTGACCAAACAAACCAACAACAGAAGTAGCAGTCTTTTAAGAAAAGACACCCCTGAGAGCGAGGGTTCATCCACCACCGGCAAGTCTGAGGAAGCGCACGAATGATCTACACTGTATGCTGATTCTGTAGACAAAGATTGAACCGCGGAAAAGGAAACGGATGCAACTGGTAAACATCGATGTAGAACGTTTGCTCACGGTCCATTTAAACGCATTTTCCAGTTCAAACACCTTCTGCAAGGTCTTTCATGTTACAGCAACATAAGGGTTGCTAAATACATTGCTACTGTAAACTTCGTACAAAAGACAAATATTGCAGAAGGCAAATATTGCAGAAGGTGTTCAAATAAACTTTGAAGTCACGTATCTAGTTAGAACTAAATTATTCTAGCTAATTAAACTTCTAACAGTTAATTCTTATTTGTTTACTGTAATAACTAGAATACTATCATACTCAATATCATCATTGCTGAGTAATTAATTTTTTTAACAAGAATCTTTTCCTTTGCAGGTCAAGAAGATCACAAAAATTTTAGTGGAATGTTTCTATGTCTTTACTAAATTTGTTTTGACTATTATACATGTGTATTGTAAATGTTTTGGAGAAATGTAGCATTTTGTGAATACATCTTTTAATACCAAATTTATGTACATTCTTTGAGTATGAATTACTTGGAGGTAGACTATGTGTCAGATATACAATTTGAACAATTATACCAAATAATTATTACTTGTTAATTTACATGGCTGTGTTAACTCGTCCAATAGTATATTTTCATCATACTTTATTACATTAGTACAATTTATTTATAAGTTCTTGTTTGCAAGTTCATATTCTACCTGCATTTTAATGTGTTCATTTATAAATTGTATTATTCATTCATGACTTATATTTATTTATCAGTTATTCATGACGTATAAAATTGTACATATGTTATTCATAAATTGTGTGTATTCATAAATTGTACAGAACGTAATTACATAAGAGCACATGTGCAGAGGAGAATAAAAGGATGTAAAGGGTTAAAGGAAGAAGCGCCAGGGTGCATGTGTCGACGACGACGGCCCTGTTCACGGCCTTGTTGGCTAATGATAGTCTCGCTAATGATGCCTCGGTATACGCACACGTGTAGTCGTAACGCGTGACTATTTCACCTAGGCTGCTCTATGGATAGACAGGCGTCGCTTAACCAACAGAATATTAGACAATAAAGTAACAAAGTGTGACCAACCGGAAACAAAATAGATTCACGCAAACTAACGACTAGGATCACGTGATATTGTATTTGGACCAGAGAGGCTGTCATTCATCGCCACGGCAGCCGATCTGACAGATTGTACTCTTGGTAATTATTTTATGCAGTGATCAGTTAAATGCGAGAGAACCAAACTCTAGGTTAAAATATCACATTGTACTTGTGAATTGAAATAACTGGAATTTTATTAAAAGGAGCACAAAGAAGTTTAATGTGAAATATATACAAAAAGAAGATAGTTAAATATTTCCAAGATAACAATGAAAAAAATTTTACAAATATAAAAACTTCAAAGTTTATAAATATCTTATAGAATTTAAAAAATTTGTAAAATTGAAAAAACAAGAAAATCATCCGCAACAGAATATTGAAGCTAACTGATAGACTCACTATACTGATCCATCTGTCGAAAACTTGGACAAACATGCACAGATTTGCAGAATACGCGAGTCTATCTCGCAGCTCAGATAACACGAAACGTGTATTGACTCAACAGACGTACATCTTGTTAAGGTAATACCATTTCCTCAGCATTTCTCAGTTGACCGGTAAATATACTTATCCTAACGTTTGCAGTTGATACGGTAGGATCCGGCAAATGGAAGAGGCAACAGGAAAGTCTACGTTTTATAAAATTCGTGAAAAGAATAAGACTCGAGCGAGACACGAGACGGGACTGAATGGTTCAAAAACTTCTAGATCTCGTGGTTTTATGCCGCGTATGCAACAACCTTGACGTGGAAGCCGTATTTTCAGGCAACACGACGTGCAGGCTTCGTGTCACCGCACACTTGTACGATTCGTTCAATTACATTAACTTGACTGCCTATTTAAACAGCGTGACATGGAACGAGGAAAAAACTGTAAGCAACGAGAAAAGCGAGAAAGTATGTTCTGAATGTTAATACTGACAAAGTCGAATCGGTTACCAACCGCCATATAGATTACTAGTGGTGAGTTGTGTGTGGCGATATAGCGCGAGGAAATTGAAGGCGTGGATATGATGCACAAATATAAAACGCGTGGCAATATAACAAGTAAAGATATTGATTCGTGGAAATATTAATACGTGGCGATTTGATAAATGACAATACTACGCATGGCAATATAACGCGAGGCTATGTAACGAATGGCTATATAATACATGACGATGTAACGTGTAAAGACGTTGCGTGGAAATATTAATATGTGGCGATTTGATAAATGACAATACTACGCATGGCAATATAACGCGAGGCTATGTAACGAATGGCTATATAACGCATAACTATGTAACGAGTAAAGACGTTGCGTGGAAATATTAATACGTGGCGATTTGATAAATGACAATACTACGCATGGCAATATAATGCGAGGCTATGTAACGAATGGCTATATAATGCATGACGATGTAACGAGTAAAGACATTGAGTGGAAATATTAATACGTGGCGATTTGATAAATGACAATACTACGCATGGCAATATAACGCGAGGCAATTTAATGAATGGCTATATAATGCGTGGCGATGTAACAAATGAAATTGTTGATGCGTAGAAATTTTAACGCGTGGCAATCTAATATATAACAGTACCATGCATGGCAATATAACGCGTGGCAATATAATGCGTGGCGATATAACGCGTGGCGATATAACGCGTGGCACTATGACGCATGGGAATATTTACGAATGATGGTACATATTAACGTTTAGAAATCTAATATGTGATAATGCCACGCTTGGCAATACAACGCGTGGCAATATAACGCGTGGTGATATAACGCGTGGCGATATAACGCGTGGCGATATAACGCGTGGCAATATAACGCGTGGCGATACAACACATGAGAATACTTACGAATGATGGTACTAACGTTTAGAAATCTAATACGTGACAATACCACGCATGGCAATATAACGCGTGGCGATATAACACACGAAAATATTCACAAATAATACTATTAACATTTAGGAATCTAATATATAATAATAATCAAACGTAGAAATTTAATATGTGATAAAACCACAGATGGCAATATAACGCGAGGCGATATAACGCATGACAATTTATCACATAGCGACCAAAGTCCATTAGTAACAAGTGATTTCTACATCCATAGTTTCTTGTTAGATTGATTTCTACTCGTCGACTTCTAACCATTCTCACCGTAAATCGCCTCAGCGCTATCTTATCGTACAGCTCCTTTTGCAGAACCGTAAACACGGTGAACAGGGCTTGAGAAACGACCACGTGCCCTCACCTAACTCAGAGGCCGTAAATTATTTAAGGCGACACAATAACGAGTAAGCAACTTATGACCAGATAAGCTTTGCCATGACTCCGTTCTGCCTATTACCATACCGCGGTGATGGTAATCAACGGCAGGAAGTAGAAACCGATTCTTTTTACCTCGCTATTGATTGAATGTTTCGATAGTGCTGAAAAGGAATAATCGAAACTTGTAGTTTACAGCTTTTGGTGTACAGAACACACCTGGTGCGTCACTGTGTAAAATAAGTACAGAATACGTAGAATGCCGCATGGTCATATATAAATAAATAAATACAGAGTGCATTGTCAATTATCACGACTGTAAGACGCATATGGTGCGTCATCGTACAACAGTGAACGAACACGGTGCATCGTTCCCGACAGCATTAATGCAATTAGGCTAACGCTCTATGCAGGATATACTTCCACCCCGTCGTAGGGTGTGTACAGTTCCCCCTTTTATCGCGATTGATGTTTCTGTTTTGTATTATTTCAGCGACACGATAAAACACTTGGAAACACACACAGAAGCTAGAGGCTGTCGTTTCGCCGCAAACCCGAAAATATCCATGTAGACCGGTATGTTGAAACCTGGCATAAGCTTTGGCGAGCTGCCAGCGACAGCGGTATACTCGCTTGGAGGCCACGCCAGGCCAGAGGCGAGCGGCCTCGTCCGCTCGCGAAAAAGAAAAGAGAAGAAGAAAGACCATAGGTCGGCCACGTTGAACAACGTTTTCGAATTCGACGTTTCTCGAAATGGGGGGACAAATCGTGTTCGTACGAGGACTATTACCGAAGGACTCTGATACGGGTCCCTCCTGCTCGTCGTAACTGGCTTATCGCGAAATTATCCTCGCCGCCTTTTAATCATTCGTTGACCTTTTAACTACACGGGCCGAGTTAACTAGTCTTTTCTGAACGATATCGGAGGGTCGTGTTGGAGCTACGATATATGGCAACGCACGAGATACTCATTCGTCAAATTACTCGTCGCGTGATCCGCCGTGAATCGTTTACTAAATTTGTCACATTTAATCAGATCGCGATAGTGAGAGAATACAGTGGGGTTATACATATTACACGTGGCGATATAATGCGAGAATATGTGGCGTGGCTATAAGATGCGAGTGGCAATATAATGCGAGGATGTATGGGGAGTGGCAATATAATTCGAGGATGTATGGGGCGTGGATATAAGATGCGAGGATATATGGAGAGTGGCAATATAATGCGAGGATGTATGGAGAGTGGTAATATAACGTGTGGATGTATGGAGAGTGGCAATATAACGCGAGAATATATGTAGAGTGGTAATATAACGTGTGGATATATAGAAAGTGGCAATATAATGCGAGGGTGTATGGAGAGTGGTAATATAACGTGTGGATGTACGAAGAGTGGCAATATAATATGAGGATATCTGGAGGGTGGTAATATAACGTGGTGTATGGAGAATGGCAATATAATGCGAGGTAATACAACACAAGATAGTACAGCGCAAGGTAATATAATGCGAGGTTATACGACGAGTGGGAATATGATGCGAGGCAATATAACGCGAGATAGTACAGCGCGTGGTGATACAAACTATGGTGATAAAACGTGTAGAAATATAGCACACCGAAATACAAAGCGCTGAGGTACATATGAAAATAGAACACATCGAAATTCTAACCGTGGAAATACAACGCTATACAGCCTTTGACTGTCATCTAAATTAATCATCCTTAAAGGACTCTAATAAATACTGATTTTGCTCTACCAACCGAAAAATTTATAATTCCATTGATAAAGAACGAAATTTATTATACCATTCAACTTTCGCGTGACCATCTGTATTTATAGCTCGATATATAGTACACCAATGTACGATAATACATTCGCCAAGTTTTATTATACAAATATCTTAGTACAATGTTAGATAGAGGAATTCGAACAGGCAGATCCCAACGTCACTAAAAATATTTCTGACAGAAAGCAACAAGCTAAGCGCAGCGTGGCCTGATTAATGAATACTTTCCGAAATATTCAGCTACCGAAATACTTGACGTGCGTGAGTTTTAAACGTATCGTTGATTAATTATAGAGGTAGAAAAAGATAGGAGAAGAGAGGTGTGTTACATGCGGTAGAAAAACGCACGTGATTACGTTCAGTTAACGCCTACGCTGACCGCGACAGCTTCTCCACGTTTCCAGATACTCATACATTTTCAATTCGCTTGTAATTCCCTCGCTGACAAACGTTTATACGGTTTGCTTGAACGGATTCGTGACACGTAATGTGTTATCTCAGTGTCAATGTTGAATCTCGTGTTATTCAATGACCCCGCGTTCATACTAAATTTAATTGAAATGTACTGTACACTGTTATCGATTAAAATTGAATGGAGATTCTGCTTGCACGAGTTTTGTGCAACGCGTTCGAAATATATTAGATTCTTGATTTTCTAAACATTCTATATATTTCGTAATATAATTTTTTAATATTATCTACATCAATCATATCATTTGCAACTATTTCTATATTTTTTTAAAATTTGAATAATTATAGCTTTTATACCAGTATAATTAAACAGTATCGTAATATTGTCCGATAAATACAGTAACTAACGTTAAGAAATACGACAGAAGTACCGATCGTTATCGAACTCGTACAAAACGCCTCGAAGATAAACTGAACACGCATGCACGATAACAGTTAACGTTAACATTAAAAACAGTTAACCCTTTTCACACACAAGCGTCAACTATGACCAAGAAACTACGATTAATACAGATTACAGTTGTTCATGGTTATCGCTTTAACCTATTACTAAAAAATATTGTTCCCATCGTTTATTAGAAAGAATCTGCTGCATAAAAAGAGAAGTGAAATATGATCGCTAAGCGTATTCGAATACGGATGTAAAACGATTTCGTGAAGGAACGCGAAACACGAGTACAAGAAAACAACTGATAACGATAACAGATCTCAACTTTCGGTAGAGTTACTTATTCAATAATCTGTCCATTCACTCGACATGGTATCTGCAATCAAAATAATACCGTTTCAAAATAAACAATAGATTATTGCTTTAATAGATTACAGTTTCGGAACACCTGCTGTATTTCGTTTCAAAAGTGGCGCCAATTTCAAAATGCCGCGTAAACGCTCTTTCGAGTTTGTTACTCGACCGGCAGAAATACTTGTACGATTTTGTATCGACGACACGGTTATTCGTAGTCATTTAATGTCACCTTACAATGAAACCTATTTCGTAGTGAACGACGCATGAAACTGGTCGCAAAGTTGAATGGGAAGTAAGCCATTACGTTGAGTCAGGGAACTGTCCTTAATTTACCAGAGCTATGTTTCGAATTATTAATGTAACATCATTAAAATAATAATTAGCACCAACGAGACGCTTACAGTTTCTCTCTCTTTTTCCTTCTATTAGCGATATCATTTATTTCCTACGACGCTAGCAACACTGAACGCGATTTCCTTTTTTTTATTACTGATAGTCAAACTCGAACGAGCGCCGCGATTGCGCAAAACGCAATTACCTGAAGTTAAACGTCGAACCTTGTTCGATGAATAATGCAACTCGGTAGGAAAGTCGAATTATCTTTAATAAATTAATTTCGAGAAAATAGTCCCCGAATCAATTATTGTCGAGAGTATAATAATCGAACAATTATCTAAGCACGATGTAATTCCACTTAAGAAGCTGACGCAAAACCATGAACGTCAGTCAAGATACCATGGTTGAGCAGACTAAATAAATATGTACTACGCAACTAACATTTTATTTCGCTCTCCCTCCTCTTCTATCTCTCCCTCGCTTTGCCCTCTTGTAAAACGATTAGCAAAAAGGCAACACGTGTTTCGGGAAGGAGTATTGATATAGATATCGAATATTTACGAAAACTCGTAATATGCTGCAGAAAAAATAATTACAAAAATAATCAATCACAGATTTACATATTTTCGTTTAAACTTCAAGCTTAACCTAATTTACACCAATTTATCAGTCACATTTATTCATGCTTCGAATTTAAACGATGAAATTAACAATATCTTGACGTTATCGATAAATCGCATTATTGGTAATATTTCAATATTATCCATAACGGCAACAATAATGAAATTTTGACGCTTTAGAATAACTAATCCTCACTGAAATCTTTATTAATGTCACGTGACACTAATAAAGTTCAATCCACGGTCAAATCGAAAAGGTTAGCATACTGGTTCGCGAGGCAGTCATATTGAGCTGAACCCGAACCGAGTATATACGTAGATGCAGGTTGAGCAAGTGAAAGTGAGGTTAGGTTGGTAACATCACGTGGTGTACCACGGGGTCCAAACGAGGTTAATCGAGAGACCGAGAACCGAGCGCCGGCGCAACCAATGAACATAAATGTATTCTTCTATTACATTCCTTTTTTTTCGTTCTACAGTTCATTTTGTCCGTATTGTTTTGTCGAGTTTCAATGTCTCTATTCCGTTACGCGCGTCTCGCGTAATCAATCGACGAGAACGAAAGAAAAAGAAATCAATGTAAACAGTTCCCGGAAAAAATTCAAATGTCACAGCAAAAAGACTTCCATGTTCAAAGAAAATATCGAACAACACGTTCAACGTCAATGGAGAATGATAAAAGACCGCATTTCGTATTCGTTCGATCGCCGCTAGTCAGCGCTGAAGTAGTATTTGCGCGAATTTCGAAGAAAAGAACAAAATGTGCGTTCTAGCAAGGCGATCGAGTGAGGGGAGGGGAGGGCCCGCATCGAGAACGATCTAACCGATATCCTTACAAGCTATTAACTAAAACAGAATTGGTTTTTGTCACTTACCAATCAGTGGAAATATATTCGGTTGATCCAGTAACGACTTGAGACTGTTTTCAACTAGGGTGGGAGAAGAACGATCCTTGTCACTCATTTCACGCACTGCGCCACGAAGCCGCACGTTCTAAGGTACACACGCACACACACTTGGTTCGTACACGGAGAACACCGTACGAAAGAACGAGCAAGCAGATATAGATAGACTTTCGTATGTGTGGCACGCGAACTACACACGAGCGTATACGCGGAGCAGAAACAGCACACACGGATAACAACGAGTCAAATAACAACGAGAACGATGTGCCTCCCGTGGGACACAAATTAAATGGTTCTTCCAGACCGGCAGAGAGAAAAGGCGCCCGCACCCGAACCTCTCACCTCGTCACGCTGTTTCTACTATCACCCGAGACGGTCGCGGCCCGTTCGAACACTCTGGCCACGTTAAAATAAACGCGGAGCGCTACCCCGTGCACGGTGCTCTTGAAAATCAATCTAAAAGTGGATCGGCTGGTGGCGCGATCTCCTGGCTACCGTCTGGACCGACTCGCGAACAAATGAACGACGCCTACCGTACTGATAACGAGTGCCGTCTACGCGAGCTTATCGCGATGCGCGCGCACGATTACCCCCACCCTATCTTCTTCGCTCCATCGCCGGTTCTCCGCAAATCTTTAACCAACAAATTTCATTCGTACCTTTTTTCTATTTTTCATTACTTTTGCAATAGTTTACCTGCTTGTTCTTCTCCTTCTATGTTTTTATTGGATTTATTCTTAAAAATCCACCGGTCAAACATGACTTGTTAGTTTCGCTGTAGGATTCAAGTGTTTATTATTGTCGAATTGTTGTTATGGAAGTGTATGTCAGGAATTGTGTGAGGGAGATTTTGTAACCTAAAACAACAATATAAACACAACACGTTATGAATCATATTCATACAGTAACAATTCAATTAATGGGTGTATAATTGCAAAGTGAATAAAGATTAAAAAATTATTGAAACTGTGTGAATATGATTCATAGTGTTTTAATAATTGAAATAAATGTTCCTTCGTTTCTCGTTCTTTGAATGCTGAATATTTTTTTATATACAAATTCAGGAAAGGTAAAATGGGTTACAATTTGCATAAATTAATTCTGGCATGTTAATACTTCTAAGTACAAGTTGAACACAGTTTCGAGTACCAAAATAAATATAACAATATGAATTTTATCTGCTTACTCATAAGCCTAACATAATTACAATACATTTCTTTATAATACAGTTAAAATCCTATTGTAATTTTGGTACTAATTTGCGGTATATCATGTTCATCGGTTACTTTAATTAATACAGATACTTAATACAATTTCTGCAAAATCTTCTGCACATAGCTAACAAGAAATACATACTCTTCTTATCTAACGCATGTAAAGTACTAATTACGCTTGCATAAGTATTAACTTCCTAGTAAAGCTCTGAACAAATTCATGTCCTATGTTATTACATCAAACTGTTCGCAAACTTAGTCAAAAAAAATGAAAAGCAAACTGTATTTTTAAAATAAAGCATATATTATGCAAATTATCCCTTCTTGTATACTTTTTCGAAAATTCAATTGTTTTGACAAAACAAGCAAGTAGAATGCAAAACAAGTAGGTAATATTTTGAAAAACATATTTACAAAGAATTACCTCGTACTAATACTCAATTGTATTCAACATTCAGTCAATTGGTTTCTTTTCTGAATTTCAATGTATCAAACACAACAGAGTTACCAATATTCAAAATTCAGCTTACACAATTAACAGAACTGCTCAGACCCAAACGCTTAAGGATTCTGTGGTGGTCTGAGAAGTGGTAAAACTATTTCGCTGCTTAAAGAGAGCCTGAATCTCAACTGGAGTAGAAGACCATCTACGATGCCTTGCTTTTTCCAATGGCACTTCAGGTAAACCTACTTCCGTGTGGCAACCTCTGATGGGAGAGATTGGCAGTGTACCGGGTAAGCCAATTTCTTGAAATGAACTCATAGAAGAGAATCCACTTTCATCCTCGACGCTGCTCACGCTTGCAGCCGGTTTTGATTTTGAACATTTCTCTTTCTCCTTCTTCTCTACTTTCCTAGAACGCCTCACTGGCGTCGAAGTTGGTGTACACATAAAAATACCATCGTGCTCTGGCAGTGAAACGTTAAATGAAGTATTGTGTGGAAGTCCGTCTTCTTCCTCGGTGGTTTTGCTGCTTCCCGAGTTGAGAGAGGTAGCGTCGATAGACCTCCTCACGCCAGGGAGAAGATTTTGTAGATTCCGATCGACTTCGACCCCGTTTGGGGATTTTAGAAAACAGGTCCTGCTATCGTTATCGGTACCGCTCGATTCGTTTCCACGGTCGCAAATGGAGTGCCTCTTATAATCTGAATTTTCCTGTAAGCTCGTTGAGTTTGCAAAGCTGTTATTCTGCAGGGTCAGAGACTCGTGGTGATTATTATGACGATGACGATCTACGGGCGAAGGCGAAGATTCGTTATTTCCCACAGGCGAAATCCTCGCAAGGTCAGGTTCTTTCATCGCGAGTAAAGATTGTACGGTTCTCATTAGCCTGCAAAAATTAATCAAAACTATTATACTGATACTTCTTTTCTGATACACTAAACAGTATGAACTTAACAACGCTTACCTAAATGCTTCCTGAGACAATTTCTCGGGTGGTATATCATTTGGGTCAAGCTCCGGCTGTTTCGGCCTTCGATAAACCACACCCTCGTGTGTGTTATTGAGATCCTGAGATTTATTACGGGGCGGTGTGCAATGAGCAGGGTCGTTTCTGCGAAGCATGGACCACGTGAATTCACGATAACCCGTGGTACACGGCGAGATCTGGGTCACAGATTTCGCCCTGGTGAAACGAGACGAGTCCGAGGAAGACGTGGAGGATGCTGAGGCACCACGATTCGGCGACGCATCCGCGTGTACCGCGTGAACGCTACGGCTACGTGGTACACGTCCTGATGAATTCTTGTCCTTGTGATTACTCTTCTCGTGAAGAATATCCAAGCTCTTTCGGGCTCGATCCAGGAAACGAACCACTTGCTCCATCAGTGAACGGTACATTTGTCTGTTTGCTTCTATCTGCAAATTTTTACAAACAATTAGTCTCACTGCTTTTTCAGAAGCTTATTAGACTATGAGTATGTGGACAGATGAAAGGTGCTAGAGTAATAGTACTAATAGAGGACATGGAGGAACAGTATCAAAACTTGATAGAGCAACTGGTAGCTGAAGAATTGGGTTTCAGAAAATGAACCCCACAGAATTATATGATAAAGTAATAAATTCTGGAGTCATCACTATAGTGCTGATGGGTGTTAGAAGTAGGTGCTACAGCGTTGAGTGGCACAGCAATGGGTGCTAGGGCAATGAATGCTAAAACAATAGGCGCTAACGTAATGGATGTTAGAACGGTGGGTGCCAGAGCAATGGAGCATGCATTCAAATAGTTTCACAACAGAAATACTTTCTGCTAGAAATATCTTGCAATAACCGATTGAATCTTGCTATAAAAATGTCCCGATGAAAGCATCCTTTCCTCGGTTGTGTCATAAAACCAGTCGTAACGCGAGTGTACCATTAAGGACACGATTTAAATATTTTTCAGGGTCGCGCGAGAAAAAAGATCAAAGTGTTGGAATAAGGTAATCTGGTCGAGGACATTACCAGTTTCCCCTTGCAAGTCAAGTATGTTAAACGATCGTTGTTCACGGTTAAATACAAACCTGTTTCAGCTGCCACTGCAATGTTTCAACTTGGGTTTGAAGGAAAACACTGTCGATTACTTGTACGTGAGGTATGTGATTGGTCGTCAGGGCGTTCTGCAGTCTTCGGTTCTCCTCGATCAGCGATTGACATTGCTGAAAAAAGAATGATCGATTTAAACAATGAAAATTGAACGATGAAAATTCTCCTGAACGATGAAGATTATTTTATTGATCGAAGAAACGAGCGACTTTCCTGAAGTAATTATTTCAACAGAGGAAAAGAAGCTCGTACACGCGTTTCACCTTGCGTAGGAGATTTTCACACGGTGGAGTGAACACGAATCCACGTTAGCAAACTGTACACCTGTTTATCGTACGAGAATTGCTTTTCTAATAGTAACGTGTTTCAAACAGTACTTATTTATTGTTTCCGTTAAATCGGATTAATTGGCGATAGTTCACCGTTTTTCGATTGAAGACGATCGCTATAGTTAAACGCACCGTTACGCGTGCCGATTGAATTCTAATGAAAGGGGTAAAGCCAGCATCGAATTCCGATTATTCGAGTCACGAATCCGAGTCATTATCCGTCAAACAATTAGACAACTACTTTGAACTCGAGGTGCATTCTGAATCGATAATTCGGTAATAATAAGAGAACCCTTTCGATCAACATTTCCATTCCGGTGTTTTCTTCAGAACAAGAGATTTCTGACATTTCCATACAATGGCGGGAAAAATACGGTACGGTTGCGAGATATCCGGCGATGGGCCATGCTTGATAACGAAGCGGGAGATGTTGAAAGAATCATGCGTTCATCGTTTGAATCACTTAAATGACCGGCTGGAAATCTGTCCCTGATAGCGTGCACGAATTCGAAAAACAAAATAGAGCTTTAACCTTTGCTCTGCCGTCTCTAGAAGTTACAGAGAATTATTTCTAATGCTTGGAAAATATGACTGTAAATATCAGGAAGCTACAGAGCATCTTAAGCACATTGACACCTGTTGTCGAATCATCTCTTAAGGACCAGCGTTGATGCTCTGCTAAATTCTACTTTGTCTAACTACCCCACGCGGTGAACATCTTCGTACAAAAATGGTATACTTGCGAACTAATGAAAATCCGTTGTCAACGCGTGAAACGATAAAAATGGCGAACCCAACAATTTGACCTATCAAAGTAAAATCCCCGTACGATCATGATGTACGAAACGTTCTACGATTATGGCCAGGACTATTAGCACAAAGAGCCAACCAGCGTGTACGAGTAGAAACGAAGAAATACTGAATAATTCAGGCAGTGACCGTATCCAGTGACGTCATGATAGTATTCAGCCGGTGGACGGTTCAAGCTGAGCGACCATGCGGAACCCCATCCGCTTCGGTCCCCGCGGTAAAAAATTTCAGGCCGGCGCAGAAATTCCCTTATGTGGGCCTCGATTCTGCAAGAAACCCTTCGAGGTCAGCGAAGAGAGCACCGGCCAGGTAAAACGTCTGATCCTTGCATCACTGTACCGTTTCACCGTACCGCAAGGAAAAAAAAAAATGGGAATGATTTTCTTGCAATCGCCTTCGTCACACGACGTGATCTCGCTAGTTGTACGTACATATGTGCTTGTACATGCACGCATTTTTTGTAGAAGTTGTTTTCAGTGCGAATCGTGGTTTTACCGATGACTGCGAGTTGTTAGGTTTGGTTTCGAAGGGATTTGGAAGTGAGGTCGCAACTGGTGCGTCATGTTACATTAGGCTGACGCACTGGGTGCGTCGTGTTACATTAGGTTGACGCACCGGATGTGTCACGTTCAATTATACTGACACACCAGGTGCGTCATGTTACATTATACTGACGCATCGAGTGTGTCATTCCACGATATCGACGCACCAGGTGCGTCATATTCCAATTTACCAACGCATAAGGTGCGTCATGGTCCAATTTACCGACGCACCGGGTGTGTCATGTTCCACGGTATCGACGCACCAGGTGCGTTATGTTCAACTATACCGACGCATAAGGTGCGTCATGTTCCATTATATCAAATCATAAGGTGTGTCATGTTCCAATTTACCGACGCATAGGGTGCGTCATGGTTCAATTTACCGACGCACCGGGTGTGTCATGTTCCACTGTATCGACGCACCAGGTGCGTCATGTTCAACTATACCGACGCATAAGGTGCGTCATGTTCCATTATACCAACTCATAAGGTGCGTCATGTTCCAATTTACCGACGCACTGGGTGCGTCATCTTCCAGTATACCGACGCACAGGGTGCGTCATGTTCTATTATATCGACGCACTGTTCTATTTTAACGACGTATCAGGTGCATATCGTGTTCTAGTATGCCGATGCACCTGGTGCGTCATATCTAACTACACCGACGCACCAGGTGCGTCAAATTATATACCATATATAAGTACTGTATGTATTGTTAATTTTATACTTGATCATAACTATACACTGTATGTGTGTCATGCAATGACGTAACAGATGACGCACCCGGTGCGTCCTATACTGTCCCACAAGACGCACCACATGCGTCTCGAGTTTTCCTGCAATAACGCACCGCGTGTCTAACACCGCCTACCTCGCGATACTAATTGGAACAATGGAAAGTGATACTTTCTTCATTGAAACCCATAAGAATCGTGGCCGACACATCGGGTCAAAGGCACGTTCAGGATAATTAAACAACCGGCGGTCGTACAACACTTTCTAATGAGTCGTAATTCAAAACTCGCGACTATAAAAACGATCTTCCTCCTTTTTTCTCTCACTTTGCGCGAAAAATAGCATTCGCTATCGTCGAATTAATCGCCAGCCATACCACACCATCGATTCGTGTCTTAAAAGATAATTTATCGTGCCTCGTAATCAGCCTTGAAACCCGTTCATTAGCGTTCGCGTATGAATTCTTCGTTTCGTCCACGGACAATGACTCGAGAAACAAAGAACCATTTTTTTTCCACGATCATTTAACCCCGCTAATGACCTCAATCCCGCCGTGCGTTTATAAAATAATCAATACCTACACGGAATCTAGTCAACGTGACATTTTGTACGATGCAATTATTTTTAGCGAAGGGAGGTCTCTGAGGAAAATGGTTATGGTAGAAAATACGAGATTCAAGGATGTTAGGAGGAGATTGTGATGATTACAGATTTGAGGATTTCTGAGTATATATATGTAGAGTAACGGTATTTAGGATCCTAGGTTTGATTGCTGCAATCTACTGATTTTATGATGCTGATTGTGAGATCTATAAATGATCTAACATGTGGGGATCAAATATGCAGGGATGTAAGAATGTGGGAATGCAGAGATTCAGAAATCTGAAGATCCAGAGATCCAAATCTAGAGATCCAGAGATATGAGTCTAAGAACCTGAGGCTCTCCTCAGGATCTCCCTCCTGAGCTCTTTCTGAGATCCTCCTAAATTTCCCCTAATACAAGACAAGTTCCTCCTCTCCTCAGAAAGTCTATTATAAAAATGAACTAACAAGTCCCCACTAAATCAAATAAATTCCCAATATGTCTACGCTAACGGTTACCAGCCGAAAACGTAAATGGTCCACATAAAAAGCAATTCAGTCGTCCGGTTGGTTTCATTGAGAAGCAAAGAAATTCGGCGCCAAGTACAAACTCGTACATGCTAAACGTGCCAGAAGAATGAGAAACACGATACGATATAGAAGATGCGTGACAGAATGAAGAGGCGCGAGAGGGGGGGTAGACAAATGCATTAAGGGGTGATTCCAAAATGGCACTCCGCCGCCGAATTTATTTTTGGTGCATTCCAGTCAAACAGAGAGAGAAAGGTCTACCAGCGAGGCCTGGCTAACGTGCAGACGATGTTTCGCTAGAAAGATCACGCTGCCTCTTCTTGTTGGAATACTGAAATTATTTCTTTTTTCTCCTCTCTTTTCCTCTTGCTCTCGCTATGCTCTCTTTCCATTTCCGCCGTTGCTCGACGCCACCGTATTCCGAGCGGACCGTATAACACCGATATTTTTTTCACGTGCCACGCCATAAACTCGGGCCTTTAATTGTCCGACGATTATTAAAACAAATAACGCTCGCGTTAAATAATAAAGAAGATTCGGAACGGTTGGGGTAATTAGTCGCAAATGTGTGTTACTGTAATTAGAGGCGGAAGAGTCTGACGATGAAAGAACATTTTGTACTGTTCTGAATAATTTGGAACGCTTCAACCGGATGCGACGTGGTATTTGCATCAGCTGGACAAAGAGGTGAAAATGGAGATGCATTTCTGAATTTTAGGTGATTCGATTTCAATATGACGCACCAGGTGCGTCGATATACTAGTACATGTAATAGTACGTGACGCACCGAGTGGGTCGGTGCAATAGTACATGACACACCTGGTGCGTCGGTGCAACAGTACATGACGCATCTAGTGCGTCGGTATAATAGTACATGACGCATGGGGTGCGTCATGTGTCTTAGTGTGTAGAGCAGTACGAGTCCTCTCACAGCAGTTTTTTAAATAAACCTATAACTTTATGCAAATACAATGTTAATTGTGTCAGATTGTTATTTGGTTATTAAATGTTGTAGACTTCGAGGAAGACTGTAAAATCAGAATAAGAATAGTATCGGCGTTGGGTGAAATTGAATGTCGATATTGTTTTCCTTAGCATCAAATCATTTATCTACTTTCTTTTAATAACTCTCGGCCGATCAGTGTTTCTCGGCGTTAATTAACTGATTAGCAGGAACAAACGAGTCGCTCCTTAATTACCGGTAGATCGTATTCGAGCGCGAAACAGATAAGAGGCTCGATAGCACGGTGTCACTGAAGATCGTTCTCACGGTTTACATCCGCAATTTTTATTCCCCCATTGTTCAATTGATCCCCCGATTTTCGCACTATTAAATGCGATACCGTTCTTATTTTTTTTTCTCTTCTCTTTGTCACAACTTCGCACAAGCTAATGTCCGTAATTATCTCCGCGCGCGTTTCGATTGATTACAAAATTCATTAAAGCGTTTTGATTTTCATTTGCAATAGTTAAAACCCGGAAGAATTCGTTTCACCGCGGCACATTGAACAAAATTAATTTCACCGTAACACTGAATAATGGATGAACGACGATCTTTTAACCAAACAATCTGTGGATGTTCGAATTAAGGCGCCGTTCGTGCGATGCGTGTGCAAGTTGCATTCGTCGAAATAGCCCATCAATATAATACTCGCGTAAAATGTAATTTCCGCGCACAATAAGATGTAGCGACACCACGGACATCGAATACTAATGAATGAATCACGAACCCTACTGTTCCCCCGGTGCGTTCAACATTTTAGCTAATACGCTTTCCACTTTCGTTTCTTTTTTTTCTGCTAGCGTAACTGTCTCTTACACAACTCTTCTTTTTACGCGAAATTGTTTCGTTATTTTTGTCGACATAGAACTGGCTGGATAGTTTTATAAATAGGAATAGAGATGTACGGATACAGAGATATAAGGTATACATATACCTGTAGGCAGGATATAGATATTTTGGTGAAATCGATTATACCGACGCACCAGGTGCGTCATGTACTATTACACCGACGCACCGCGTGTCATTCGTATCAATAACATAGAACGCACCAGGTGCGTCATTACATACATATCTTATTTTCTGTCGATTCACCCAAATTATGTGCTTAAAAGGAGACAAAAACATCCTAAATATCATAAGAATATTTATAGAGAATATAAAGTGAAATAATATTCTAACATCGCTCTCTACAATAATAAAAATGACGCACCAGGTGCGTCAGTCATATGTGCAACATAGAACGCACCAAGTGCCTCATTATATATATGTTTTGTTTTTTGTCAATTCACCCAAAATACACGCTTGAAAGAAGGCAAAGACATTCTAATCACAAAAAAAATATTTGTAGAAAATGACGCACCTGTTGCGTCAGTCATATGTGTAACATAGAACGCACAAGGTGCGTCACTATATGCAGGTCTTATTTTTTGTCAGTTTCCCCGAATTAAGCGCTTAAAAGAAGACAAGGATATTCTAATCACCATAAGAATATTTGTAGAGAATGACGCACCTGGTGCGTCGGTCGTATGTATAACATAGAACGCACAAGGTGCGTCATTACATACTAAACAAGTTTTAATCATACCCAGCTTTATTTCTCGTCAATTTCCCCCAAATTAAGTGCTCCGAAGAAGAAAAAGGAATTCTAAACAGTGAAAGAGTATTTATAGAGAACGTAAAGTGGAAGAATGTCGGGTATCCGAAGGAGAAGTAATGAAAGGCTTGAAACTGTACCAACGTCCGTAGCGAATAATATCGTTGGCAAACGGCAGAAAATCAGAGCGATCGGGCAAAGACCGAGAGCCGAACAGAAATTCGATGGGAGGCCGGGGCTTTTTAGCGTCCGTTTCTTTCACGAACGGAAAGGATCGCGAAACGTGGAAGAAACGCGAACGGAAGACGGGGAGGAGGGAATCAGTGGTGCAGAAAATATGTTCGTCTGGTCGGGTCGAAGGAAATTGCAGCCGGCAAACTTTCCTCGATGCATCGCCGATGGTTTCTAGCGATGCTCGTACAGAAAAAGAAAAATAGCCGTCTTTCGAGCGAGGCTTACGCGTTCCACGCTTCGATAGAACGCGATACCAACGAGGCCTTAAAAGTTTCCACCGCGGCCATCCTTTACGAGGGTGAAACGATTCGAGAGCCTACATCGATTCGGATTATATGGAGAAATTCGTCTGGTTCCTTTCAAATTTCTTAATGGCTATTTCACTCTTGTTATACAATGTCGTGACGCACTCGTGACGCACCCTGTAGTTCACACATGAGACTCATATTATGTTATAATCATCGTAACATTTCGTCTGGTTCCTTTCAAATTTTCTAATGGCTATTTTACTCTTGTTCTACAATGTCGTGACGCACTCGTGACGCACCCTATAGTTCACACATGAGGAATCAGACTCATACTATGTTATAATCATCGTCACATTTCGTCTGGTTCCTTTCAAATTTTTTAATGGCTATTTCACTCTTGCTCTACAATGTCGTGACGCACTCGTGACGCACCCTGTAGTTCACACATGAAGAATCAGACTCATATTATGTTATAATCATCGTAACATCTCGTCTGGTTCCTTTCAAATTTTTTAATGGCTATTTCACTCTTGCTCTACAATGTCGTGACGCACTCGTGACGCAACCTATAGTTCACACATGAGGAATCAGACTCATACTATGTTATAATCATCGTAACATTTCGTCTGGTTCCTTTCAAATTTTTTTAATGGCTATTTTACTCTTGTTCTACAATGTCGTGACGCACCCTGTAGTTCACACATGAGGAATCAGACTCATACTATGTTATGATCATCGTCACATTTCGTCTGGTTCCTTTCAAATTTTCTAATGACTATTTCATTCTTGCTCTACAATGTCGTGACGCACCCTGTAGTTCACACATGAGGAATCAGACTCACATTATGTTATGATCATCGTAACTGTACGTCGTGTTCAATTCTGATTATAATCTTCACAATCAAGGATTATGGTATACATAAGGTTTCTAACTTAAAGATTTGCACCAAAGATCCACAATGTAAGTCTGAAGAGAAGACATGTAAGATGTGGACTCACCTAAGTAACACTGTACCAGAAACCTATCTCAGAACGAATTCCACAGAGAAACGCTGCTAAAAATTTGGAGCAAAAATCCGGAGTGACTGTGAAGAAAATAGATGGACGATGTAGACTTATTTTTATGCCAGCTCAGAAATAACCTTCACCACTTTAGTGTATCGATAGCATTCTACTGATTGATACGATGAGCAATGAATACACAGAGATGAAATGTGGATGTACAACTTATTTTTAGTTGATGTGGATGTGTAACTTATTGTTAGTTAATGTGGATGTGCAACTTAGTAGATGTGGATGTGCATCTCAATTAATGAGGATGTGCACCTCAGTTAACATACATGTACAATTTAATTTGCTTATCAAGTTAAAATAATTTTGAGATACCTAACATCACAGTAATAGTATCTCCATGTATTTCTATATCTTCGAATTTTCGTAAGAAAAAAGTATAAGATAATATTAGTAAGATTGAGCCATAACGCCATGGTGAGGCAGCTGTTCCATCTCGTGATCCAAATTTAATCTAAATTGCGCAAGCCCTTTAGATTGTCACTATTTCCCAGCACGTGGGTCATCGGCACATGGCGCTCGAATCGAAGAAATTCATGGAACACGAGGTGCACGCGAAATGAGTTCCGAGCGTGGAATGTCAGGGATGTAGACTCAAGGCCGAGCTAGAGACAGAATTAGATGCCTCTCTGATTTTTCCAAATTCCTACCCTAATGAAATTGTGGAACGATACACCGAATCTCGAAGACAGCCGTGTTTATTTTATTCCTCGATAATTTTAACTGGGATATTTTCGATGGGAGGGATCGCGCAAGATACTCCATTGAACTCATCGAGCGTGGCCTTAATATCTTTTAAGTAACACTTGATCTGCTCGATCTTCTTCCAACGAAGTTATATTGTAGGAAACATTCTATGTCAGATACACCTTTGACTGAGTGACGAGTTTATTAGATGACTAAATCAATGATTTAAACACCTAAACACTTCTAACATTTAAACGCAACTAACACCTAAACGCACCTAACACCTAAGCACACTTAACATCCAAACGCAACTAACAGCTAAACACAACTAACAGCTAAACGCAACTAACAGCTAAATGCACCTAACACCTAAGCACACGTAACATCTAAACGCAACTAACAGTTAAACGCACCTAATACTTAAACACACCTAACACCTAAGCACACCTAACATCTAAACGCAACTAACACCTAAACGCACCTAACACCTAAACACACCTAACATCTAAACGCAACTAACACCTAAACGCACCTAACACCTAAACACACCTAACACCTAAGCACACCTAACATCTAAACGCAACTAGCACCTAAACGCACCTAACACCTAAACACACCTAACACCTAAGCACACCTAACACCTAAATGCAACTAGCACCTAAACGCACCTAACACTTAAACACCCCTAACACCTAAACACACCTAACACCTAAATGCACCTAACACCTAAGCACGCCTAACATCTAAACGCAACCAACACCTAAACACACCTAACACCTAAACGCACCTAACACCTAAACACACCTAACACCTAAGCACACCTAACATCTAAACGCAACTAACACCTAAACACACCTAACACCTAAGCACGCCTAACATCTAAACGCAACCAACACCTAAGCACACCTAACATCTAAACGCACCTAACACCTAAACGCACCTAACACCTAAACACACCTAACACCTAAGCACACCTAACACCTAAATGCAACTAGCACCTAAACGCACCTAACACTTAAACACCCCTAACACCTAAACACACCTAACACCTAAATGCACCTAACACCTAAGCACGCCTAACATCTAAACGCAACCAACACCTAAACACACCTAACACCTAAACGCACCTAACACCTAAACACACCTAACACCTAAGCACACCTAACATCTAAACGCAACTAACACCTAAACACACCTAACACCTAAGCACGCCTAACATCTAAACGCAACCAACACCTAAGCACACCTAACATCTAAACGCACCTAACACCTAAACACGATTAGGTCGTGTTGACAAAAGCATCATCCACCAAAAGTTTAATTAAATCAAAACAATCAACTCTTCAACCAAAAAACCTCCAGCTAAGAAAAAGGCGAAGAGGAATAACTGTACCATCAAATAAAAAGTAAGGTAAGATTCGATGAAGCCGAACGAAGTCTGCAAGTAACTCATCCCACGTGCAAAAAAATGAATCGATAGAAGCCGTCGTTGAATAACTAGGAAACGGTGCGAACACGTGTCCGTCTCTACACGGTATAACTGTAAAATTCGAGGTTCTTTCGCAGTTGTATCTCACGAGGATGAGATCGCCATTAACTCGATTCGAACTGGTACAGACCCAGCCGGGATCTACGACTGTATGTAATATCATACTTGGATACGAACCTCCACGGTCCGGCGCTCTTAATATTGAATATCAGCTCGTGAAAAATTCGATCGGCGAGAATATCGTGTGGAATCGAGTAAAGGGAGTCGATCAGTTTTAGCGAGGGAACAGGCTCGCTGGCTCGAATCTAACTGATTACGGAGTTACGTAAACGGGACAGAGAGGAAACGTTTTATCGAACGTGATGGTACCGTGTGTTTATGCAGAAGATTCTCATGGGAATGGGTTCAACGTTCGGGAACGATTATCGCCACGATAGCGAGCTAAAGTTGGCTTTTGGATGATTATATGATTATGTAAGTGTGGTTGGAGGATTTGGAAGTTTGGGAGGTGGAGAGTTTGGGGGTGGGAGGTGAGGATTTCAAGTGGAGAGTTGGAGATTTGGGGACTTGGGGAGTTGAGGATTTAAGGATGTGAGGATTTGAGGATGTGAGGAGTTGGGAATGTGAGGAGTTGGGAATGTGAGGAGTTGAGGATGTGAGGATTTGGGGACGTGTGGATTGGGAAATGTGGGAATTGGGGAATGTGGAAATTGGCATATGTGGAAATTGGAATATGTGGGAATTGGTATATGTGGAAATTGGGATGTGTGGAAATTGGCATATGTGGAAATTGGGGAATGTGGGAATTGGCATATGTGGAAATTGGGATATGTAGGAATTGGCATATGTGGAAATTGGGGAATGTGGGAATTGGCATATGTGGAAATTGGGGAATGTGGGAATTGGCATATGTGGAAATTGGGATATGTGGGAATTGGCATATGTGAAAATTGGGATATGTGGGAATTGGCATATGTGGAAATTGGGATATGTGAAATTTGGCATATGTGGAAATTGGGATATGTGGGAATTGGCATATGTGAAAATTGGGATATGTGGGAATTGGCATATGTGGAAATTGGGATATGTGAAATTTGGCATATGTGGAAATTGGGATATGTGGGAATTGGCATATGTGGAAATTGGGATATGTGAAATTTGGCATATGTGGAAATTGGGATATGTGGAAATTGGCATATGTGGAAATTGGGATATGCGAAATTTGGCATATGTGGAAATTGGGATATGTGGGAATTGGCATATGTGGAAATTGGGATATGTGAAATTTGGCATATGTAAAATTTGGCATATGTGGAAATTGGGATATGTGAAATTTGACCTATGTGGAAATTGGGATATGTGAAATTTGACCTATGTGGAAATTGGGATATGTGAAATTTGACATATGTGGAAATTTTGGAATGTGGAAATTAGGGGATGTAAGAATTCCGTAATGTGACAATTTGGGGACATGAAAAGTTGGGAATATAACAATTTGTGGATTTGATGATTTAAAAATTCAGAAGCTTGAGAACTTAAGTATTCGACAACCCAAAGATCTTCAAACTTGAGCATTTACCAAATTGCTGATTAAACAATTAGAAGATTTGAACATCTAAGAATTCCAGCCTTAAAAATTTCATAAATATTAAAACTCCTCCGCATCCAAAGCTCCAACCCTATAATTCCCACTGAATTAATGAAGGTTAATAGCTGTATCATTAAAAAGCCTAATGAAGATATACGATAGCATTCAATTTTGAAAGATACATACATATGTATGTGTTCCTCTTGTGAATAAAGCATTACTGTTCCATACACCTTCCACAAAAGTCTACACCTGTATATTTACAATGAAGTCTACCTGAGGATTAACCCTTTGGTTAACAATAGCGATTCGCAAGGGTGTTAACACAAGTGAAACTCCACTGAAACTATTAAAACTAAGTAAATATAGCATGCACTCCGGAGAAATAGAATTCCATTACTATTACTTGCTTCAGTGCACAGGTGTAATTCACTTTTACTATTACGTTCTTTCTTTTTTTTAAATGAAAATCATTGGCTAAGTTCATTGAAAACTTATTTTCTTGCTTCTCTATGTTTTCTACAAGCCTTCAATTAAATCACATAACACAAAATCTTAAAATTTTATAAAACTGATCATAAAGTGCGATAATAAAAATTTTCATACAATGCGAAGTAACTCATACCAATTTCTAAAAAGAAGTACTGTTCAAAAAAAAAACTTGAACCTGTCAAAATTATATACAAAATTAAATCATATAACAATACAAAATCTTCAAATTTTCTAAAACTGATGATAAAGTGCGATTATAAAAATGTTCACACAACGCAAGGTAACTCAAACCGATTTCTAAAAAGAAGTAAAAAGAGACTATTTAAAAAAAACTTGAATTTTGCCTCTCAAATGCAAAATCATAGAAGCAAGGAAAATTCAAGATATCCTCGCTTGAATAATCACCGAAACGAAAAAATAAAAAAAAAGGAGTCTGGAATTTCGCAGCCGTGATTCTAATTCCTTACCCGTCTACCTTTCGCCATCGCGGCATTATGATACAAGCTTGAAACACGGCCTACGTACCTTTCACAATTTATACAGGGTGGCCTGTTCCGAAGCAAATGACCAATTAACGCTTTATCGACCGACCAGTTATTCCTACCCTAACCCCGCTGCATTGTAACAATGCTTTGTTACCAATTGCGGTACACCTTCGGCGAAAGGTACGAGAGGTAAATGTCAACCGTTTTCTTAATTCCCTGGTGACAATAAAATTCGTTTGAGAAATCGTTTACATTGTTTCGAATAACGGGATGTTAGTATACCTGTGTTATTGTGGGATATTGTGGGTAATGTGGCTTGTGCGTTATTGTGGGTAATACCTGTGATTTACTCGGGTCACCCAATTTGAATAGCTGTGCTTTCTGGATAGTTTTAGTTATTTTCTGGGTGGTTTTTACTGGGAGGCTGAGTGGTTTTTTATGGGGGTGGATTGTGGAGTGATAAGTGAGGATGGTGAGTAGTGATGGAAATTTGGGGAATTTGGGAATTTTGAGGTGGGTGGGGATTTTGGGAGAGGGGGAATTAGGGTTTGGGGGATTTAGGGAGTTGGGTGTTGGAAAATTTGGGGTTGGGAGTTGGGGGAGTTGGGAATTTGGAAATTGGGGAGTTGAGGTTTGAGAGATGGGGATTTAGGAGGTGGGAATTTAGAGAGTGGGAAGTTAGGAGATGGGGATTTGAGAATTTGGAGGTTGGGAGTTAGGGAAGTTGAGAATTTGAAAACTAGGAAGTTGGGATTTGAGAGATGGGGATTTAGGAGATGGGGGATTTGAGAGATGGGAATTTAGAGAGTGGGAAGTTAGGAGATGGGGATTTAAGAATTTGGAGGTTGGGAGTTAGGGAAGTTGAGAATTTGAAAACTAGGAAGTTGAGATTTGAGAGATGGGGATTTAGGAGATGGGGGATTTGGGAGATGGGGGATTTGAGAGATGGGAATTTAGAGAGTGGGAAGTTAGGAGATGGGGATTTAAGAATTTGGAGGTTGGGAGTTAGGGAAGTTGAGAATTTGAAAACTAGGAAGTTGGGATTTGAGAGATGGGGATTTAGAAGGTGGGGGATTTGGGAGATGGGGGATTTGAGAGATGGGAATTTAGAGAGTGGGAAGTTAGGAGATGGGGATTTAAGAATTTGGAGGTTGGGAGTTAGGGAAGTTAAGAATTTGAAAACTAGGAAGTTGGGATTTGAGAGATGGGGATTTAGGAGATGGGGGATTTGGGAGATGAGAATTTGAGAATCTAGGAATTGAAAATTAGGGGAATTAAGAATTTGAAAACTAGAGAGTTGGGATTTGAGAGATGGGGATTTGAGAATTTAGGGGTTGAAAGGTACGAAATTTGCAAATTTAAAAATTGAAGAGTTGGGCAATTTGAAAGATGGGGATATGAGAATTTGGGGTTTAGAAAATAGGAAATTTGAGAATTTGTAAATTAAGGAGTTGTGTAATTTAAGAGATGGGAATTTTGAAAATTAGGAGTCCACCAATTTAGGTCCCAGAAGATTAACAATTTTGATAATCTAAAAATGACTAATTTTTACAATTTAAAAATTTGAAAATCACACAACTCAAAGCTCCGAAGATACAAAATTTAAGAATTCAAAAATTGAAAACTCCACAATGTAGAAATTTGAGTATCAAGTATAATAAATGTCTCCAATCATGTCTAAAAATAATACTTCCTCCTCATCGATCAAAATAAAATTTATTGACTTGAGAACATATTCTGATTACAAAATATATTCATTTCCAACCTACACACGCTAATATCGAAGTCCAGCACTTGTTTCCATCAACCAAATTTTAAAACTATACCTGGCAAACCCTCATAAAATCCACATAACTGAACTTTCGATCGCAAAAAAAGGAACCAAATCCTCTACCCAGAAACAATACAATATTCGCTAGAGGTAAAATTTTCATTTTACAACCGGTATCCTTTCCAACCAACGGAGAGACTAGCATGAAGAGCGTGGGAATATGACCTCTGAATTCACCTCGTTCTTGCGCTCTCGAATCTAAAACGCACGCGTTTGAATATCTAATCTTCTCTTCCTTTCTGTTTATACGCTAGTAAAAACCTCACGATAATCCTTATCAATGTTAAGTACATTCTCTGTTTATTCTCCTGCAGCTTTTATGATTCACTTGGAACGTGACCTTGGGTAGGTTACCTTAATATCGCTGACGTTGCGTGGTTCTTTATTTGCGTTGTAATGAGTTATTGTTCATGCACTTCTGATTTTATGGTTTTTAGATTAGATCAGTGAGTTTTCGATTTATCAGATTTTTTAATATTTTTAGATTTCTAAATTGTGGAGTTTTAAGTTTGGGAGTTTAAATATGGAGTCATAGAAATCAGTTATTGAATTCTTTGGTTTTCAAGGCTTCAGATTCCCTGACTTTCAAGTTTTCAAATTCTTTGACTCAAAAAATCAAATTCCCTAATTTTCAGATCCCTAAAATTTTCAAGTTTACAAATTCTTCAGATCCTAAATTGCTCAACTCCATAATTTATAAAATTTTTAAATTGTCCACTCCCTAATTCTCAAATACTCAAGTTCCCCAACTTGCAGCCCCAAATTCTCAAAACTGAAAAATTCTGAAACAAGAAACTAACTGAATATAAAAATAAAGAAATGAATAAGAAAATATAATGAAAGATGAAAACAGCGAAATTGTAAAATAGTACCATAGCGAATAACAAGAACAGCCATAATGAATCCAGGATCTAAAGGAGATCTCAGCAGGAACAAGAGCGAGAAAGTCGAACAAGAAAGAATCACGATCGACCGTGATAGGCAACGTAAAACGACGCAATTTCTAACGAAACAACCGACACAGACAGAAAACGACGCGGAGGGTACATAATTCGTTGTCACGTACACAATAATTTGTCGCGACTCGTCCTTTCAGGATGATCATTATTCCAGAGCCGTGGACAACTAGGTAGCCTTTCCCGCCGCCATCATCTATCCACACTGCTCGTTAATGAACAAACCATCAATCAAAGCATTTCCGGTGCATGCACTCCCTGATGCCACTGCTTCCCTTCGAGTTTATCAACTATTTAGGACGATTACTAAATCCTTTAATTCGTCGACTATTAACACCTTAAACTATTGACTCGTAACTCTCAGTTATTTTATTGTAATTATTAGGATTTAATTTGAAGTTCAAGTAAAATTTGTATAGTCGATTTGTAACTGTGATTATGGGTGCTACAATTTGTGGAGGTGCATGCATTCCCTGAGGCCACCGCTTCCCTTTGACCTTATCAACAATTTGGGACGATTATTAAATTCTTATTCGGTGGTTGGAATTTCAGGTGCTTGGAGGATTGAGAATTTGGCACTATGAAGGGTGGAAATTGGGAAAATTGTAATTGGGAAATTTGGAAATTTGAAAATTTGAAAATTGGGAAATTTGGTAATAGGAAAAATTGGTATTGGACAATTTGGAAATTGAGAAAGTTGGAATTGGGAAATTTGGTAATAGGAAAAATTGGTATTGGAAAATTTGTAAATTGAGAAAACTGAAATTGGGGAATTTGGTAATAGGGAAAATTGGTAATAGGAAAAATTGGTATTGGCAAATTTGGTAATTGAGAAAATTGGAATTGGACAATTTAAAAATTGGGAAAACTGGAATTGGACAATTTGGAAATTGGAAAAGTTGGAAATGGGAAAATTGGAATAGGACAATTTGGAAATTGAGAAAGTTGGAATTGGGAAATTTGGTAATAGGAAAAATTGGTATTGGAAAATTTGTAAATTGAGAAAACTGAAATTGGGGAATTTGGTAATAGGGAAAATTGGTAATAGGAAAAATTGGTATTGGCAAATTTGGTAATTGAGAAAATTGGAATTGGACAATTTAAAAATTGAGAAAACTGGAATTGGACAATTTGGAAATTGGAAAAGTTGGAAATGGGAAAATTGGAATAGGACAATTTGGAAATTGAGAAAGTTGGAATTGGGAAATTTGGTAATAGGAAAAATTGGTATTGGAAAATTTGGAAATTGAGAAAATTGGAATTGGGGAATTTGGTAATAGGGAAAATTGGAAATTGGGAAATTTGGTAATAGGAAAAATTGATATTGGAAAATTTGGAAATTGAGAAAATTGGAATTGGACAATTTGAAAATTGGGAAAACTGGAATTGGACAATTTGGAAATTGGGAAAGTTGGAATTGGGAAAATTGGAATTGGATAATTTGGAAATTGAGAAAGTTGGAATTGGGAAATTTGGTAATAGGAAAAATTGGTGTTGGAAAATTTGAAAATTGGCAAAAATGGCATTGGAGAATTTGGTAATAGGGAAAATTGGAAATTGGGAAATTTGGTAATAGGGAAAATTGGAATTGGAAAATTTGGAAATTGGGGAAATTGGTAATAGAGAAAATTGGAATTGGAAAATTGAGAAATTTGATAATAGGGAATTTCCCAAATTCCCTAGCACGAATCCCAGAATCCAAGAAAACCTCAGATAAATTCCTAGAACCCCACAAATATCCTCCTATCTAATCCACCTAAACAAAACCCAAAACATATCAAAATATTTCCCCATAAAATTCCTACTTGCCTCCAATCCTACTTCTCTAAAATCGAATATAAAATTTTTCCTGGCTCCATTATCATCTTCAAGTGAAATCAGAAAGTTTTAAAAGAGACTCGCGCTTTCGAAAACCGACTTCCGCCGAAAAACAAGCAGAGGCGTGCACCTGCTAAAGGGGGATCTCACGGGAAAGGAAATGAAAGAGTGATTTTTGGCCAGGATATGCACGCGTATGTGTGCACCTACATCCTGGCCGACACGGTGATGTCACGTGAAGGAAGAAAACACGCGAAGCCACGTTTACGCGACCAAACGCACAAAAGCACTGTGGTAGGTGTATCACGACTGATAATTACGGAAGGGGCCCGAGCGAACTTCCGCTCAATAAAACCTACCCGACAACAGTTGCTACCAAAACGTGTTGTCTGACAACGGAGTTTGTGCGTTTGAAATTTTCTGGTAACTTCGATGCGTTCGCGAACGTGCCACGCATTGAAATCACCGACTTTATTGTCGCTTTTTGTACTCGGCGCTAATTATACAATTTTAAGCGAATCCGTTTTTAAATTTGCTGCAATTGGAATTTAGTCAGTGATACTTTCTTGTAATTCAAGTTTAATTTGTTATTTTTTGATTTTGTTATAAGTCTTCAGTGTTAAGTTTTATTAAATATTACAAATTCTATTAAATTCAAAAAATTTTATTAAATTAAATTTTTTTCAGGTTATGTACTAATATACGTTGTAAGTATATGCATGTTAATGTGTATGTATACATATTAATACATGAGAATACGTATGTCAAATCCTATTCTATGTATATATCCGCCATTAACAACGTTAGTCAGCCATGTTGTCCATCTAATTGTGTAAATATTTTTGTATTAATTCCCATTTATGTTAATATTCCCTGTAGATTTTTGAAGAATCACCGGGTAAACTGTAGTAAGTGTAATGTTTATTCCCTGTTTGGACAAAATGCTTTGTTTCCGGTTGTATAGCAATCTCACATGTCATAACGTGTTCGGAATACAAGAGTTAACGAGCTGTATTTCGATGGACGCATTGAATGGCGCGTGAGTCACCGGAAGCACGCGATATTCACTTTCGTCGAAGGAAAATAAAAAAATACAAATTTCTACTATTATTCTATAAACAAATATAAAACTATTTTTAAAAAATAAGAGTAAGCAAGTTTCTCAACAGTGTGTAATTCTACAATATCAAAAACAATATTACCACAGTTATATTACTAGAGAATCTGTCGAACAAATCTCTACAATGGAGAATAGTTGCGGAATTCGATGAATCGATGTAACAGCTTTTAATATCGTAGAATTACGTAACTCCACCCGGAACGACGATAATAACCGTACATTTGGGGCAACGATTCTCGGAAGATTCGGACAACGGTACAAACAGAAGTGTCAAAATAACTGAACTGACCTGTTACTTGGTCACGAAACATTCGGGCAGCCAAAGAGCCAGTTATTTTCAGTAATATCGTGGTATCGTTTCCAGTTCAGCCTCTGTTAGACCGTCAAACGATTTTCGAATTGTTTCGCGAAAACATCTGCGCAGCGGCAAAGAAAAAAGAAATCGCTCTACAGGTTACAAAAACGTGATCACACAGTACTACCAATTTGCGGCGGCAATACGATAGAAATATTCCGCGCATGCGCGAATCTGCATCGTCACTATTGTTCGAAAGAAGAATACAGAAATTGCTATACAATATAAATCTATGTATTCCTACTTCAATTTTAGATGTAATTTAACCCAAAAATTATGAGATTCGAATAACAATTTTTTTCTAAGTTAGGTTGAGCTTTGTTAAAATTTATTTTTTTAATCTAAAATTAGGTTAGGTTTTGCTCAAATGATTTAATCCAATTCGAAATAAAAATAATTAAATTTAAATGATAAAATTATGGGTCAATCTACTTTAACGGTTTCTTAATATTACCGGTATACCATCGATAAGATTATCGATAGCTCTATTACGTACGAAGATTAAATAATTTCTAAAGGTACGTAAAACATTACGAAATATATTAGCATAAATACACAAAGAAACGTGTATGAAAAAAACTAAGGCAAGACTTGTTTTTTATTTTTAAACTGATTAAATTGTTAGCAATGGCACCTCTGTGTGACACCCTTGAGCGTTTTCAATTTTCTTCTATAATATACAACGTCACAAACATTAAACAAACTTACCTTTCGTAGTTTTCCTAATTCGTTCATGTCCGTAGCCGGTTGAATCACCTAGGAAACAAAAAATAAACAAGTATTATTACTTTAGAAATAAAATGTACATTTTCGAGTAAAATACAACGAAAAATTTTAATTGAATGTTATATGCCATTTACCTCGTTCGTTTTCCAAAACTTTGCCGAGTCCTTGTCAAAAACATTATTATCCGTGATCCTTACTCTATCTTCGAAATTGACGAGTGAAAAAAAATTATTGTTGCCATTCGGTTCCGCTTCCTCGGCGATGGTCGTGTCAAGAAGCTCGAAGTCGAACGATTTTGAATCGCGACAGTTGGTTACGAAAGAACGCGCGAAGCTGCTTTTAAAAAAGTGTCCCAACGACACTTCGCTGCCGAGAGCAAACTCCACTTTCGGTGTATCGCTCATGATTTTAACTTCGAAGACTGCGTTTGTAAAAAAAGATGCTTCTCGAGCGTCGATCCAAAATCACTCTATTTCGAAGTTTATGTCGAAGACAAAATAACAGCAGCAACGAAAAATGAATCTATTCATTCCGAGAACGTCAAAGAGTAACGTTGATCACTACAAAATGGTTTTGAAGTCTCTATTTTCACTTGTTTTTTATTTACATGCACGCGACGCCGTCAAATAGTAACGATGATTATGTATAAATAAAATTGTAGGTTCTAATTAAAATTCTTTGTATTATGTTCAAATAAAGTTCATCGTGCGAAGAAATTTTAGTCATATCAAAGAAAACCGATCACACCACATACCGCCGATGTATACAGGACGGACCTGCGTGTCAAACTGACAACGAACGTTGTGCGAACACGAGCACAACGATTTGAACTCGAGCGACACGCGGCGAAGACTGAAAGCGAGCATCAAAATGCATACACTGCGCATGCGCCGATCTACGTATTCAGTTATATAAGGTGTCCTTAATAATAAGAATAAGCTTATCTTTATATTCTGTTTCACGGTATATATTACAATCATGTCCACAAGAGATTATACCATTAAACTTGGAATGCTTTGAAATAAAAGGGAATTGATATATCTCAATAGACAATTTCGAAAAATACTAAATTCACGGCAAAGAGGGTACATATCCGTTGCGCATTAATTTAGCGGGAAATTTTAGTAAGAAGTACCTTTACGTATGAATAAAAGAATGAATACATAATATAAATATAAAAAAACCTTTAATAAAACCTATATAATTAATATAATAAATATAACATTTGTGTCATTAATTTTATGGCAATTATTTTATGGGGTAGAGTTCAACTAAAACTTTGGTGTTTCCACCGTAAGAGCGCTCACCTCAACCCGACTCTAACTCGATTTGAACCCTCGATGGAAACTTAGTCTATGACTAATGAAGTAAAAAGTGAGCCACAGAAGTGGAGAGGGGACCACGTGAGCTCAGTCGAACTGTGCGACAACCTCATTCTTTTGTCGAATTGACTATACATACTTTGCAGTGATAAAAAGTTAACCATTCATGTCAGTTAATGCTAGGTCCACTGATTGTTAAAGACTAATTAGTATGTGTTGTCATTATGTTAAAAATAACGAAACCTGTATTGTTTATTTCACTGTTTTATCTAGTATTGATTGTTAATGTGAACAATTATTACTTTTGTATTAATAATGCATCGGCAATAAAATATTCAAATATGAAATATTTTCACCAGTATTGAATAATAAAAAAAATTATCATTATTACGTAGTGCAAATTAAATATTATACATTATTATTACCATTTTTAGCGAAAAAGACTTCAGAATGGCAGGAAGAAGTTCTAGCAGGAATAGAACATCAGTTCCACGATCACCACAAGAACGCAAAGAAATATTGAGAAGAATAGCAACAAAAACTGAGTCACTTCGTAGGAGTTTAACCTATTATTTATAATAAAATACTGAATATTGTAACAGAAATAAATTTTGTGATCAATTTATATTTTACAGAGGAATCAATCAGTGATGACACTATACAAGTTTTAGAATCATGTATGGAAGAAGCAGATGATATTAACTGTGAAACAAGTTTAGAAGAAAAATGTACGTAGCACTAAAATATTTCTTGGTATTCTATTTTAAAATTTGTATTTATTTTTAGTACATAATCAAGAAGAAATATTATTAGATTCTGAAGTAATGAATATATCGTCTAAAGTCTTAAAACAATGTACTAGATCATTAACAAGGCACATGTCCTTATATGATCATAAAGAATTTGCTCAAAAACTGGTATGTACTGAAATGTTAGATGTACAATTTTTATTGTTATTATATTTAATTCTTCCTATAATGAGTATTGAATATTTGTTCAATTTAGGTCCAATATGTAAAACAGATTCCAAATGTCGAATCAGAAACACCAGATTGGTCACTTTTGGAATCACAAGTTACAAAATGTTTGAACATAACACCCCAATACAGCACATTATTAGGTTTTATAAAACTCTATTGATAAAATTTATGTAACTTGTTAAAGAAATCAGTTTTTATCCTTTTAATATATGCAGGTACTTTAGCACCATTAGAAAAAAAAGAAATTAATAGAAGAAAACCAGTAGTCAGAGAAGCTCAAGCAGAAATAAAAAGACCAGAAAATGTTGTAGCAGTTGACAAAGAAGAAGGAGATTTAGAACAAACTGTACGAATGAAAGATTTCATCTCGCGATATTATAAAACTCACCGTAAACCTGTTGATTTCTTTAAATTAGTTTTACATCCAAATGATTTTGGAAAAACTATTGAAAATATTTTACAAGTATCTTTTCTCGTTCGAGATGGTATGGTAAAACTAACAAAAGGTATTTTTATTTATAATTTGATCCCCAAAAAGTTTAATTCCTATTTTATCACGTTTATTTATTAATATTTTATATGTAGATGACTCAAATCTACTTGTTGTTCAACCATGTACTAAAGAAATGATAGCTCAAACAAAAACAGAGAAATATCCCAATATCCAAAATGTAATTTACCTGAATATGGAACAATGGAAGGTTATATTATTATTTGTATATAAACTCTCCATAGAAACGCTACTTTTTGCTAAATGAGGTTATTTCATATTTCAGGTTCTAAAAAATACTTATCAGTTGAAAAAACCAATGATTGATTTCGATAATCCAACGTAACACACAATTGGAACATTCATATTAAAAGTTAATAGTATTATTTGATATCATTATATTGTAAAAATTCGAATTATTTTATTACCTAAGAAGAAATTTGTACGTCTATTTTCTTACTAAATTAAAAAAGTGTTACACAAAAACGAAGGATTTTTCAATTATAAATTTATCCATGTTTTTGTAAAATTTTTTATTACCTCCTAACATATACTAAAATGTTTGAGTATATGTTATTATTTAACAATATGACTTACTGACTCGATTTATGAATACTGAAAACATCTGTGAACAAAATTGCATGAATTGATACAAGATTCTTCACAATGTTTTCAACAGTTTTGTATGCTTTTTCGTGAACTTTTGAATAACAAAAAAACAATCTTCTAATTCTCGTTCTGCAATTTTGTTCGAAGATCTCAATACTTCTGGATAAAAGCCAAAACCATAATAAACATAAAGGCTTGTATGATTAGAAGATCGTTTTAATTATTTTTTATGACACGATTACGATGATCGCGAGTTCATTTATTGTTTGGCCAATGATTCTGCCTTTGCTACTACTTCTTCGATTGGACCGACCATATAGAATGCAACTTCTGGCAAATGATCATATTCGCCACCTAAGATTTTTTGGAATCCTTTAATAGTTTCTTGTAATGGGACTAATTTGCCGGCATGACCGGTGAACACCTCAGCAACCTAGAACGAAAGATTCGTTATTAAATTCAATATTGACCAAATTTAATATTAATAAATATTACATTTGCATACCTGGAATGGTTGAGACAAGAATCTCTGAATCTTACGCGCACGCGCTACAGTGAGTTTATCTTCTTCTGACAACTCGTCCATACCTAAGATGGCAATAATATCTTGTAGTGACTTGTAATCTTGCAGAATTTTCTGCACACCACGAGCGACATTGTAGTGCTCAGCACCGATGATATTAGGGTCCATGATACGAGAAGTAGAGTCGAGCGGGTCGACAGCGGGATAGATACCTAACATTATTTCACGACAAATTTAATTTTTCATACAATTTTCTTAGTTAAAAATTAAATATAACAATTATTTAACGTAATTACCAAGTTCGGCAATAGCTCGAGACAATACGGTAGTAGCGTCCAAGTGAGCGAAGGTGGTAGCGGGAGCAGGATCTGTCAAATCATCGGCAGGTACATAAATGGCCTGCACGGAGGTGATGGATCCCTTTTTCGTTGTCGTAATACGTTCCTGCATACTACCCATATCAGTTGCCAAAGTTGGCTGATAACCTACAGCCGATGGAATACGACCCAACAAAGCCGACACCTGAGGAAATAAATAGTTAATATAGATTTTTTATTTTTTAACGTTAATATATTGTAATAATGTTAAAACATACTTCCGAACCAGCTTGTGTAAACCTGAAAATGTTATCAATAAACAGCAATACATCTTGTCCCTCTTGATCACGGAAGTATTCAGCAACGGTTAAACCAGTTAAGGCAACACGAGCACGAGCGCCCGGCGGTTCGTTCATTTGTCCGTATACCAAAGCTACCTTGGAAGTCTTGTCTTTCAATGAAATTACGCCAGATTCAATCATTTCATGATACAAATCATTGCCTTCACGTGTTCTCTCACCCACACCAGCAAATACAGAATAACCACCATGAGCTTTGGCTACATTATTGATCAGTTCCATAATCAATACAGTTTTACCGACACCGGCGCCGCCAAACAGACCTATTATTTATTTCGGTAAATATTAATAATGTTGGTAAAATAAATCGTAAAATTCATCTACACAAAACAAATTTTACCAATTTTTCCTCCTTTGGCATAAGGAGCAAGGAGATCAACAACTTTAATTCCAGTTACCAGAATCTCCTGTTCTACAGACATTTCTACGAATTCAGGAGCATCTGCGTGAATGGGGGCAAGCTTATCAGTGGGAATGGGACCACGTTCATCAATTGGTTCACCGATGACATTAATAATGCGGCCCAAAGTTTCAGCACCAACAGGAATACGAATAGGATATCCGGAATCCAAAACAGTCTGGCCACGAACCAAACCCTCAGTACCTATATATTTATGTTTTAAATTTTAAACATTCTTTGTCATATATGTTTCACAAAAAGCAAAAACAAAATTACCATCCATAGCAATGGTGCGCACTGTATTCTCTCCCAAATGCTGAGCTACTTCAAGCACCAGCCTGGGAGAGCGGTTCTGAACTTCCAAGGCATTAAGAATTGGTGGCAGAGCATCATCAAATTGTACATCAACAACTGCACCAATGACAGCAACAATTTTTCCTTGTGCTCCAGCCTTACTTGCAGCAGCTTTAGCATAATCCCTGCCTAAAAATAAGTAATAATATAAAGAAACATTTAATATTCAATCTTGATTTACTTGAAGTACTTAAATTTCACAAATGATAAAACATAAGTAGAGTACCTATTAACAAAATATTAGATAATTCTTATGAAAGTAAGTTACATAATGCAAATTGAAGATACATTTCACAAAAAGAAAAATAAAATATAATATCCTTTTCCTACGTGAATGTTCATAATTAATAACATTTCATTTCAATAAAAATTATTAACCGTTTGTGTACAACCCTTAAAAAATATGTATCGAAAAGCACGTCTTGTCCATGAGACACGACTAATGTTAGCAATACGAAAAAGCAAAAGAAATTTTTTTAGATTATAATTATTAACGATAAAGAAAGACGAATAGAATTTAAACAACTTCATATCAACATTTTTTGATTGTAATCATATTAGTAAATCATTTCGAAAAATGAAAAAATTAGTCGGTGACCTTAATGCCGCCATGTTGGCACAGTGGTATTACCACTGCAGCTCGCCTGAATAATACAGATTATATAATCAATAAAATACTTTTTCTTGATAATTGTGTGTTAATTTAAAAATAAAAATGTTAAATGAATGAAGATAGATGGACATAACGATAAGGCGTGTCTGCTACTAACGATTATATTGTAACCTTTCGATTACGATATAATGAAACACAGCACGAATTCTTGATACTAATAAAAAAAATTCAACTAACGAGATTTGCGAGCTGCTTTCTATTTATAATACTCACTGTTCACTGACAATGCTCCTGAAATTTTAGCAACTTCATTTTGAAGAAGGGTGGGTTTGACGGCCCTAAGGGCACCAGCGGCAGCTTTCGACACGGCACTCAACATCTTGCCCGGCCAAGAAACGCGACCGGAATGGTTTCTAATTTGTATAGACCGTACCCTGTACTACTTGCACATGTGCAGTGTGTAATTTTACCTATGCGCATATGTACTACGCAACTTCAGTCTCGGATCATTGTACCTTTCTATAAGCCGCGTTTTTAAAAAAAAGGGCGATCTTCCATCGTTCTAGAGATTAATCGCTTCATGAATACTCGATCTTTTTAGTCAATTATATAAGCCGAGATGCAAAATAGCTAATCTAACCTATATTTTGTATACACAACATATAGCACTATATAACTTTGTACGAAGCCGGGTAGTTAATTTTAGTTTAATTATATATTAATAAGAATTTAAAAAGTTTAAATACAAAATGCTTGAGAAACAACAAAAACGATATGAAGATGAGACGAATAAAATAGTCGAAGAGATCAATAAACCAATGAGAAAATTGCAGGTACTTCTAGTTTACAATTTATTTTCAGGTTATGTCGCAAAACATGCTTTTAATATTACATTTCAGCATGACATACTATATAAATTGCTCATGGCTTGCAAAAGGTAGAGTAAGTTATGAAAAATATTATTTAATTGTAGGGTGATGCATATAGATGTGCAGCAACTTGTTGTGATAATGAAAGTTATAATATGCAAAATGTGAAGGACTGTGTAAATAATTGCACAAATCCATGGGATAAAGCACAAAGATATGTTGGTGAAGAACTTGAAAGAGTGCAGGTACATTTCAGCTTTTGAAAGCTATAAATATTAGTTATAAATAGTATGTACAATTTGTATTATATTTTTAGAATCGATTGCAAAGATGTTTTATGGATTGCTACGATAAAATAAAAGATCAGGTTGGACCAAATCCATCACAGCGCGAGATGGATATGTACAAAGAGCAGATGGATAAATGCTCCACTAAATGTATAGATAGTTATTGTGAATTGTTACCTTCTTTAGAAAAAAGAATGAAAGAAGTTTTGTCCGAAAGGAAGTACGAATAGGAATAGTAATAAAATTAATACTTCCATACTGTACAAATATCAGATTTATTCAATACCAACTTGCCAATAGAGATGCAGCATTGCTACTAAATATGCAGTTGCTACTGCTACTAGATGCATTTTTTTCTTAAGTGCAAACCACTAGACTTTTTTTATGTAAATGAATTCTTCTTATCACCTGTACATAATTCTTCTCGTCTGTATATAAAAGCACGAAGATATAATTATTGAAAATATAATATTTTAAGAAATATTTCATATTTCACGTAAGAAAATTATTTCCATGTAAGATATTGTACTTGTACCGTCGCGCTAAAAAAGTTTTTATATGATGAAAAGATGATCCTTATTATTACATTTGACAGTTTAGGAATTTTACAATATACCTAGTTCCAATTTGTACAATAAAAAATGATATTTGAACAATGTGCAATTTAATTTATTTTCTTTCTTTCTATACGAATCTTATGTATAAGATAAAAAGAAGAATATAATGAATTTCATGATCATTGTATTTATTAACTAATACATTTGATGATCGCAATGGTACATTTTTGTTTCTTTTTATTTTCTCTCTCTCACGCTCTTTCTCTCTTCCTTTCTCTCGCTCTCTCTCGCTCGTTCAATGTAATAACAAATTCACTGTTGCAATTAATATCATTTCTTTATTGTTACAATAGACATTACGCTTATTGCACACTTGTTCATGATATAAAACCTTTCCACCACTCTCGCTCGATACAAAATAATCGGTCAAAAACTGTCGCGTAAATTCTGATCTAAACTGTACGAAACGTCTGCAAATAAATCGTTTAAATAATAATAATAATTTAAATATAAATATCAACGCAATATAATCCACTTGTTTTCTCGAGTGTTTGTGTACAAGTTTCTATGAAAAAGGTAGACGATTAGCTTTGGATCGTTTTCCATATTTTTTCTCCTATATGATTAAAAAGAACAAATGTTCGATTCTTGTATACAGTAGCTGCATAGATTGAGGTGGCTTTTTAGTGCACTTATTTTTGCGCAATGTTAATATATGAGCGAAGTGACTTTTGCAACAAGCGACTCTTCTTCGCCTGATATGCAAACTCGCAAAAAATTTCAACGAGAGTGATTACATATCGGCAACGACACAACTTCGCTAATTCCTCGTACGCGTGTCTCGAAAATTCCTAAATGTGACTCGTACGCGTGTTTTTATCGATTGTGGCTCAATGTCGTTAAGTGGAATGGCATGAGTTTTGGAAAAAATGTCAATTTTCTTTTCTCAGATGTCACGAGATTATATTATATATTAGTGAATGTTCGGGAAATATTTCGCACCTGGCGTCACACGGACTGAGAAAAACAAAAACAAAAAAGGAGGTCTATGCGTAACATTTTGTATCCCAATCAGTCAGACTCTTCGGACTAGATTTTATTTCTTTTTTAGTTAGATTGAGATTGACGCTTGATTTCTTTATCAAACGCTGGTCATAAATGTTGAATAACTGTAGGTACACTGGTACAAAAAAAAAAGAATCGAAGGTACAAGGTAAATGTTAAGTTATGGCGCTGTGGCAACAAATTTGGCCAGTGCGTTTCGCCTAATACAAAAATTATTAATTTCCAATAGTTACGTTCTCATATTTCTGCTTGTTTTTTTCGTATTTTGCGTTTTCGTACAGAAATTGAACTAAATTCGATGACGGTACAAAACAAGATAAAGTACCTACGTGTTTTCTGCCTTTTCGATTTTGAGGTAATCATATTATCACAAAAATACAAATAACACGGTGTTCGTATTTTGTTTCCTTTTAAGAAATCACTGCGTTGTAATGTGCAAAATTAGAAAATATATTGGACAATGCTTTGAAACGGATGTAAAAAATTTTACAATACCTTCCAAGCGATAAACCTTTAGTAGAAATTCAACTAATAAGTTCGTAAGATAAAATAGAAATCACATTTGATTCACATTCAATTAAATTGCAATTCGTTCTAATCTCTTTCCCTCTCGAGGAGAGTTGAAAATCACTTTTCTAACACCAAGGACGGGTCTTCATTTTCTTCGTCTTTAAACACCCATCCTCGTTAAGTCCATAATGCGAAACATATTTAGAGTACTGGTCAAGTTTGCCGGAACATCCATTCGAAAAATTTCTAAATAGAACTGCGTTTCTTGGTCCTATCCTAAGCTATCACCGATTGTAAATTAGTTTTCTTCGATCTTCATTGCTTAATTAATATCGTGTTTAACTGTGCACCTGCAGAATCGAACCATCGCGAGTGTTCTATCAGCAGGTTCACACCGCACTATATTATAATGCTATGATCGCGGAGCAAAACAGTCGTTTTCGTAGCTGTGTGTGCAACTAGTTCATATGATCACCAGAATTCCTTTCGTGTATGCATGTGTATGTGTGTCTCTGCACTCTTATAGAATTAGATCTCAAGTTCTCAGAAAATAGCACATTGTTGTTGTTAACAATTCTGCATTGTATAATCGTAAGTGTTACGAACTCGCTGCGTTGCTTACCGTATCATCATCATCCTCATCATCATCATCATCATCGCAACTCGCCTAATATGGCTGACATAAGGGCTTGACCACGTCGTTACGAATTTTCTCTCTACTTACATTGATATTCAATTTGTACTTTGAAATTGAGTCAACTATTTATTTCCTTCGTGAGCTTTGGTCGAAATCATTTTCCATACAGTTGCGATCAAAATTTTGTTTCTCTCCGATTTATGAGAGAGTCAAGGTATCATTTGCGACTGTTACAATAAATGTTTAGTAATGAGAGCGTACTTTAAAAATCAACTAAACAGGTAGCTGGTAATACATAAATATTTTAAGGTGAATATTTTTAATACATTGAATGGTATTGATTTCGATCAAAGCACAATTAAACCTGCTTAAAAAAACTCGTACGTCGTGGACAAACCTTTCATTTCAATTAAATAATAACTTTGTTAGCCAACCTAGCTAATCTGCGTTTAAAAAAAAAGGAAAGAAAGATCAAACAACTAGGAAGAAAGACTACTAATTTTATAGAAGGGAGTGCGGACTTTTATGTAGAGTTAGTAAGTATCTTCGAAGTCTTCGAATACGTGAGAATCATCGATAATCCAAATTTTCATTTGTCCTGTTTGGCACTTGAGCTCTAAACACGTTACTCTTTCGTTTTTCTAAATTAGCGAAAGACATTTTAAATCTAATGATTTTAATAGTGTCGAGAAGAAATCTTTTTAAGTTCTTCAATGATTTGTTATCATTACAATTTTCTATAAAACACGAAAGAAAAAACTGAGATTAATATTCCTATGTAAGTTTTTTAATATCTAGTATCAATAAACACCATGGTCATATTTAGCTTCACAGTTTACGAATGACTCTCACGCATTCCTCAGGCTCCTATCACGTACATATTTTTTTTTCTCTAAACATTAGGGCTACCCATAATGATTACGTTACAAAGTAGAGACTACTTTGGAAAACAGATCTTGCTAGAGCATTGATAACATCAGAAGGGTAAAAAAAAAGAACGTCGAATAGAAATTCATAGTCGTGTAGAAAGTAACAGAAATAACGTGAGCAGCCCCTTTAACTCTTCAGCCTGCCTCGCAGAAAACCAAGTCACGCTTAAAAAAGGCTTAGAACACACTTTGAATATCGATCCCTGTAGGCGAATGAGACAACTCGCATCCACTGGTGCACGTATTCACCCGTTAACTCTAAAAAGAAGAACAACACCGTGTTCCCTACTCTCGCTCGCGTTCAATAAACCCTTCTATTTAAATAAAAAAGAAATAAATGGAATATCTCGTGCGTTTCGAAATATATGTTAGCCGTTTCAGCTGCGGGCAGATCGAGCAAAACGTACTTGAAAATTGTCTTATACCGCGTGGCAAGAATTGATCATTTTGCAAAGAAGTTTTGTAATGTTTAGAATATTAATATTTCACTGAATATATCGTCTGACAATCGCATAATTTGGAAAGAATATTTTATTCCTCGAGTAATCATCGTCATCTTAAATTCTATTTTAAGTACGTCAAAAGATTCATGTATCGCTCGATCATCTCGTGAAGACATCATCAATGATTGATTTACTATCAGAGACCATTATGGTTCCTAAAACTTTCACGCATCTTTGTTGTAGAAAATACGGTCTCTCTTACTCTCTTACTTTCTCTCTTCCTCTCTTGCTCTCTTAGTTAAATTTAAATAGCAGTTTTGAAATTGTATAAACGAGCGTCGCACGAGTCTTCCCTTCTTAAATGTTCTTAAATCTCAGTATATTCGATGCGCTGACCAATTGCCAAAATCTTGAAATTACAATATTTTCTTTTATAAATTAGTCGATTACATTGTCTATCTATCTCGTGGAAAAAATAACAAATTAACGAAAAAGTACTATGCTCTGAAACGTTACGAATTTCGCGTAAGAAAATGCCATTTTCGCGATCGGTCTGCGCACAAGATATACTAATCAATAGCTGCTCCCAATGTGAAAATAGCAGAACTCTAACACAAATCAGATTTGCCTACATGGATCATCTTGACAACAATGCCTTTGTTTGGACTTAGTGTTTCACAAAAGGTTTATAATGTTTACCAAAAGGTGTAACCGCCTTCTGTTCCTCCTCCTAGGAAGTTTTTCTTTTGCGATATAGCCACACTGTGGCTCGCCATTGCAGCTAATTGGGCCGCATTTGGAACTGTTGGTGGAGGTGGCAAGACAGGTTGTGAGATACTATCGAATCGATTGGTAGCATCGAACCCGTTCTTTAAACAAATACAAATCAATACATTAGAGCATAACAAAGAAGAAGAAGAAGATCAATATAAACAAAACTTACAGGCATCACAAGTGTAGGAGGTCTAACTGGAGGCTGCATTGCCGCTGCCGGGTAATATGCTGCAGCTGCAGCCAACGGTGGGTAATATTGCAATGGACCATAGGTAGGATAACCCGCTAAGTATCCTGGATATCCTTGACCATACATAGGTTGATACATCTAGGAATTTTCATAAATATTTACTAGTATCATATTTTACACAGATATTATATTGTTATGGTGGAAGTTGTAACAATAGAAAATTTTTAAAACCAGCTAGTGTAAAAAAATCTTTACCATCGGATGGGTAAGAGTTTGATCATACGTAGGCGGCGGTGGACCTTGCGCTGCATAAAGCTGTGGTTGATTAGGAAATACTCCATACGGTGCGGCACCTGCAACTAATGTTAAAGACTCGAATGTAATCCGGCTCGTTTGGGACATCCTTGTAAAAAAAAACGGCACATCGAAACACATTGAGATGATTCTCTTACGTGTACCACCGTAGGTAGCAGGTTGTGCCGGCGCAGGGACAAAACCTGTTGGTGGATGAGGTGTCACCGGGTACGCTGTAACACATGCAATGCAAAATGCAGGTCCGTTCATTTTGTTGGCCGCAGGTTCGATCTAAGCCAACGGTACGTGGTACCACTGCCAGAAAGGACAGACGACAACGCGTTTCAACCATAATATAGGAAACGTTGGTAACATTTAATTATAATATTAACTCGCAACATTGATTTCTCGGTTAAGTTTTCTTCGCTGTTTCCCAATTATCGTATAACTCGTGTTGTCTATATCGAGACATATTTGACGCGTGTCTTTTTACTTGACATCTTGATAACGTTTAAATTATTGGCACCTTGTACGAATATATTTAGACCATGCATCAAATATACCTCGATTTAATAAGTGGTACTCCCACACCCAAGTATATCTTACACATGACATACACCGTTTTTATCAAGGTACTATTCAAAGCTCAAACAATGTTAGTCACTAAATAATGGTGAAAAGAAATAACCGAAAAAACGGTATTGTTGCCTTCTTGTTACCCTTCGAGTTTACACTGCAGTTCACAATCGTTTGATTCATACAAGTGGAGAACAAGAATAACAATCGGAACGTGTCAAAAATAGAAACAAAAAACTAACAATGCATAGCCGCGTAAACTTCAATGGCACAAGACAGGCTTTTTTTAATAATAAAAGACATTTACGACTCTTTCGAAAATCCATTTTCCATACTCGATATTATTCTCTGTTAATTATCATAGACATACCGTGAAAGATATTTATTTTTTTTAATTGAGGATTCTCGATAGAAACGTAATTGAAAGCGAGACACTTGAGAATAGCTTAGCAAACTATGTTTCTGACATCTTAACCGTGAATAAATGAACAACAGCACGTGTATTATATATATATTTGGAATCAGACATGGAGCAATCTGTGGTACATCTTGTCACTAAGTTCAATGGAAAAGTCTCGTTTTATTATTATTACTTTTCTTTCATTTTCAAAGAAAAAAATGTAAAAGCTCGTCGAATTCTTTTCACCTTCTTAAAACGTAAATACACAGAAAAATTGTACAAACAAGTCTAACAATACAGCCACTACGGATGATGTGTAAATGTTAGACAGTCAAAAGAATCGTTAGGCAGTCTGTCAGGAATACTGTAGGTAGAAAAAGATAGATAAAAAAAAAACAGAAGGGTAGAAAATGAAAAACTATTCTCAAATGAAAACTCGCGTTAATTGACCTACCTTTTACTTCTAAAACTAAGATATAATACGAAACCGATCTCAAAGCAAATAGCGTTACGCAATCAAAGGTAAAAGCCAAATACATTCGTCTAAATTAGTCGAACCTTAAGAGATTCATCAACTGACCACTCTATGCATTGTAAAAATCTTGCGAGTTAAAAAATTCGATTTCGAAAATTATAAACTCCAGGCTGATTCTACTTTATGATACAAAGTGTACAATAAAAATTGCAAACGATCTCCGGACTTAGTCGTGAAGCATCCAGGTTCGACCACGTCAAAAAAACAAAAAATAACAATAAAAAAGAAGGAAATGAAAAATGAAAAAACAGCTAAAAAATAAAGCCATGGGTTAAGAAGGGTAAACGGTTTGTTCCATGTAAAAGTGATGTTAAAAAAATAAAAAACAAGCCCAGTTAATTAAAATTCGATGAAGTAAGACTTAATATTCCAATTCAGTTACGTTTTTGCGTTCGACTAATCGAAGAGAAATTATTCATTGTATCGGGCGGTGAATGTGTAATTTATACAATGAGTACAGTGGTACGATGAAAAAAAAAAGAGGTATACATATATATATATGTACACATACACGTTCGTAATACAATAATATGTGTATACGTACGTATATATACGTATACGTATAACAAGTTCCACACATTCAAAAAAAGTTGTGACAAGATTCAGCAAACCACAAATTTCTGCAAATATCCATAAATAAAGGTCAAACATGATTAAAAGTTCTTTGTAATTGCGTAATATATATATATATTATTAATTGGGCGCTGCTCGCTTAATAACACGTTTGAGCAAATTTATGTTGTCGTTTAACATGATTCAATTGCTCATTCCTTCGCTAGTAATCGCAAGAACGCCCAATTTCCTTTTTTCGTTCTTTTTTTCTTTTTTTTTTTTAAGTAGAGACTAAATTACACTCTGTGCTATTGCTATTTAATATACGCAAACCGCATTCGCTCTAACTGCAAGGAAGGATGAAGCAAGCTACGTGTTTCATTCTTTCTTTTTTTAAGTCGGTAAGTTGTCTAGCCAATTCAATGAATTTAATATTAAGATAGATTCAGCCTCGCGTATGATAAATAGCTCAAGCTCAGCGACAGTGGATGGACATGTTGTACTCTAACATAGACGTCAGCCCACACCAAATTGTCCATGATAATTGAATACTGGTCCAACGCGTGGAAACGAGCACTCTTCTCGAATTACGTTATATTACTCTTTATCATCTCGTATAGAAGTGTAGGATGGTACCGTTTCCGGTTTGTTGGAAACCGTCCTCAACGCGGAGGCTCATGAATCCTCGTTGTTTGAATCAGTATTCAATCGAATAATAAATTCATGTGTCAGTGCCACGGTGCAAACAATCATCGAATCCAATAACAATTGATCAATAGTATTTATATGCTAGTACGAGTTTATTGAGTAATTTTTTTTCAACAATGTGTTCTCTGCTTATTTCTCTGTCTCTCTCTCTTTGTGTTCTTTCTCCTAATTTCTTTCTTTTTTCCCCAACTCTCTGTCTCTGCCTCCCTCCTTTTTAGCTCCTTTCCTTTCTCTCGTACATGCACGCACTCCTTTCATCTTTCTCTCTTTTGTCTTATTTTCGAAACCTAATTTTGTCCCAATGAGCATGTTCGACCTAATTTGATGAATGATCTCGCGCAAGAAACTGGGCTAATCATGCCTCTGTTCTTGTTCCTTTCTTTCATTACTTTGCGGCCCATCTAGGATTGCTAGACGATTTTTATTCATCAAAATGCTTCGGTGGAACAGTCTTCGTACCTCGAGCAACCCAGTGACCACAGGATGTGATCGACGGTGTCTTTCTACAAATGTGAAAAGCTTTTGTTGAACTTTCTTTACGTGATTAGTTGGAAAAAGTGATTGATCACTTCATTTTAATATACTATATTACATAGTTTGAAATCTGATCATTTTGTAGCATAGACTATATAGAAACTTTTGAACATAATTCTTTCGATTACTTTTTTAATATGAAACATATAATATTAAAAGTATCATTGAATCCATAAACATATGACCACTGCGTTACTTTCAATTTCCTCATTTAATTTATTTAATTAATCTTTTAAAATAAAAAAGGAACGACTACGTAACATGTACTTCCAAATAATAGAAGGATATTTAACAGAGTTATTTCTTTTACAATGAAAGTAAATGAAGAACTAAGGACACGATGTTTAATATCTTTACAATATATGCTTGATTTTTATCTATACAATGAAATTTAAACCAAAAATCACGTTTCTTTATTTGATGATTATTACTCTCGAAGACATCCAGACCACTGGGTTTCAGAAAGTAGAGACACTTTTGTATTCTAAGATACCTCTCGATTAATATCATTGAATACTATGTATCTCATATTTTAAGCTCACTATTAACAGTATACATGATATACTCTGCCAAACATGCACATGCAGTTCAAAAATGCTAGAGAGATTCCTATGACCATTTTCTTCTTTTTCTTTCTTCCATTTTAAGATAACAATTATGGTTCAATCAAACCAGTTTTAAAGTAATTTTTGAAATATTTTCATTTCATTGATGTTAATGAATTCGATGGCTCGTTCACGACAGGAATATATAGGAACGTCTCTGTAAGTCTAAGACTTTCACACGAGATTAATCAGCTGCACGACGACCAAAAAACGACTAAAACAATTCATTCGATTTCTTCTCAATATTTGAAAGTCAATCTGGACTAATTAATCGAATGTTAAATAATATGTTTGTAAACAGAAAGATCACAGAATTTGACAAATTGAGAAGACAACGAGAAGAATAAACGTAAAAAAGATTAAGAATTATGGAAAAATCTATGTAACAACATATCATAAACATGCAATTGTAAACGTGACGTGCAAGTTACTTTCTCAATTGAACTTCATTTTCATTCTTTGGTCATTGCTTCACCAAAAAATATTACATTGATAAATTATTAATTGTGGCACAAGAAACTCGCACGTCCCAATGTTTCTCTAGCAAACACATTCCAAGCATGCAAAACTAAAATACAAATACATGAAAAATGATCAAAGCTACATATACATGTATACACTTGCACATCAAAATTAACTAATTATGTGAACAAACATAAATCTTTTCAGAACTTTTCTTTCTGTATTAAGAGTTTCAAAGAGCAACAATCAAATTTGCAAAACAAGTTTCGTCATCATCATCATTCTCTTGCCCCAGTGGGTGAACTATATTTCATGTTTATCTTTTTCCTTCTTTGTTTGCTATCATATTACTATTAATTATTAGTTTCTTTCTGAATAAGTTAAAAATTAGTCAAAGAATGTCTTGTATGTAAGTGTACATATGTATATGTATATACGCTATACTTTATATATTCTTTTTCAATTAAACAGAAATAAATCAATATACTACTATTCTTTGAAAGAAGAGGTATATTTATCATTATATATCAACTACACATACGTGCAAAATTGACCACAAGTTTCATTTATTAAAACAAGTTTGGCTTGATCTTGATTTGCTTTGCATCGTAATTTTAAACTGAAAAATTAGGTATTTGCTCATGTAACTTAATAAATGACCTGAAGAAAGATCAAGTAACATTTTCTTTTTTTCTTCATAATTAATTTTATTACGCTAAGAAACTTGTAGCCCAAATTGAAGCAACATGCACTATTGTTAAAAGTGAGCTACCAAGTTTCTATTGAGTAGAAGTATTATAAATACGCTGAGCTTAAATACAGCATTCGTGTCCACCTCACTAACCCACTGTATGATCTTGTAACATATTGTTTTCTTAGGAGAAATTAATTTATTTGTGGAAGAAAAAAGAAAAAATGATCAATGATATTTGCTGTTCTTAAATGTTAAATTTTCCTTCTTGAAAACTTGTTACAAGAGATACAGTGAGTGTTAAAACAGAAAAAGAATATGAAATAAGAAAAGAAAAAAAAAAGAAAAAAAAAGATAGAAAAAATGAGAAGAAAATAAGCAATCAGCCAATACCACGGTATCAGTACAAAGTAATTTGTACACCCATATCAATATCTTACGTTCATATTGATTTGGATATATAGCAGCCGACGTCTCCAATTCAAAAAGTACAAGTGCCGATCGATAAATTCATTTTTCAAAGAACTTACAAATACCATCGATGATCCTAAGTGATTTCTGTTTACGGGATTTTCCTAATGTCGCGAGGCGATAGCTTCATTCGAGAAGCCCGCCATTAAATTCTACGCGGCGATTGGAAGTTACTTGATTTGTCATATCTTCGATCGCACACACAAGGAGAGCACTAGTGCATTTTATTACTTCCGCTTTAGACAGGCAGATTTTCAACGAGCGATCTCTTTTTTTTTAACTCGTGGATCGGATTTCTTCCGATGATTTTTTTAATACTTGCCGATTGCATGTAACATAACCAACGCAGGCCTGGAAAAACGAGGAAACTAGCATTAGTCTGTCGAATCAATTTAATTAACGTGGCATCTCCCAGTATTACTTCGCGATAATTTTTTATTTTGCTCTTTTACAAACCAGTCAATCCACGATTTCTTGTGGGGCTAGAATCTGCCAAATGGGGCGTCAAAATTTGATCGCTCGAATGACCGGAAGGTGGGAAACAAAGGCAATTCGATGTTCGAGATTTTCATCTTTTTTTTTTCTTCACTTTTTGAATCGGGAGGCGCACGGTGCGTCTATATCTTCATATATATATTTGGTGGAATATATATATATATATATGTGTGTGTGTGTGTGTGTGTGTGTGTGTGTGTATACGTAATATATGTTGGTATATAAACACGTAGTGAGTTAGGTAATATATAGAGTAAGGTGAGGTTAGATACGTGGCTTAGGCTGCGCGAACGCCGGTCTCCGAAGCTCCACCTACTGACTGGGATCAAATCGTCTTTGTAATGGTCCGCTGCAAACATATTGACAGCCACAACTGTAGGCGCTATCCTTCAGTTTTTTAGCGGCTATACCGTCACGGTAATACGCTCGCAGATTTGCACCAGTATTATCCTTCGATTTTTGTATTAACTCACGTTGTATCACTAACAGTGTATACTGATTTACTTACAGACTAAACTTTTACACAGATCCCTTAAACGCTACGCTCTGTAATCATACATCTGCCATAGGAACAGAGCGGACCGAATTAGGAATAATCACATAAGTGTCCAAGCTGTTAATTAAGTATGACAGTAGATTACTATGAAATCGTGTAGTGGTCCAAGCTATACGTCAAGTACTTCCATACGGACGTATAAAATTTAAGAAAATCAGTGATAATATTAACTACATACCTCACTCGTACGAGTTATTAACCAACTTCTTTATGAAAGTTTTAATTGAACGTTGCTAAATATGTACCAATTAATTTTGTTACCTCAAAATTAGAGATCATAACAAATACAATTCAAAACTCATTTCTATTAGACGCAGTGAAGTATCAATTAGTTTGATAATATTTTAACTATAAAGTTTTTATAATTTAATATTATTATCTCAAATTTTTTTAAAAAACTTCTTTCTTTCATGCACAATAAACTTTAATTTATATAAATTGTCAAAATAACAATTACATTTTAAGGAAACTACTTACAAACATCTGAAGGTTATAAATAAACATAATTATTGATCATTTTTTTGTTCGTAATCACTGCCATAAAGTACAATAAAATATAAATGGCTTCCAGGAATATTCTGTGATTATATCAATGTCATTCAAATTTTACAATTCTTAACTTGAAATATATGTGCATATTTTCTTTTTATATTGTGGTATAAATTAAAATTAATTTAATCAGTTTTTTACAACTAAAATGTTTTATTATAACTTGATTATATCATAAAAATATACGAGTATTTTATTTGTTTATTTTTACATATAAAAAAAATATGATTTGAGCATCAATAATTAAAATATCCTGCATTTTATTCATTAATATTATTAATATTTTTGAATATTATATAACATTCAACAAAAGATCTGTCAGTACTTTTATTGCTTAAAGCACACCTGTTTTAAAATGAAAGGAAATTAGAAAATATAATGAAACAGTAGGATTTTCTCTGTCGTTCAATAAATTTTTTCAAACACATAAAGTACATCACAGTTCGTACATATAGATATATGTAATACACTCTTAAGTATGCTACATCAGTATTGTAATGTAAAATAGACAACTGAAGTTACATATAACACAAAACTATCAATACTAATATTATTGTAAAAAAGTACGATGTTTTAAGTGATATATGTCTCTTAGTATAGAGTCATCGCGAAAATTATTCAAGACGAACTCTGGAAGCCATTTTGTATTTCCCACACACAATGCGGTATTGATTTATCTGTCACTGGGCAGAAATTCAAGTTTTCTTCATCGTATTAAGACGAGAGTTCATTTGTGTGATAGAGATACGAGCTTTGATCGAATTTAAACGTACACCATTTTTCACGAGTATCGGATAGCATCGCTAACAGAAAAAAACTTCGTCGTACGAGTGACAAGTGGTATTCCCGACTCGAAAACACGAAATATTCTTAACGTGTGTAACACATATTGCTAATTGAATTACGCGATTACGGTGTATAGTTACCTTTCTTGTCGGTCATTATTGCTTAAAGTTTCACAAATTCTAGAAAAAAATACGTTATTCCTAATTAAATCACCGATTTAAGTTACAATACTGAAGAGACGAGCAACGGCTGTGACACTTGACGGACACTAGCGCCCTTTATTGAGCTTGCCCCTGGCTCTCCCGATGCTTTGATCCTATTGGTCCAAAATTTTACGTGCCATTATCCAATGAGTGTAAAGCATCTGATCTACAATTGGGCGCCAAAAATTTGATACATTCTACTGCAAAAAAATATTTAAACAATTCTTCAAAACATTTCAAAATTATTTAAATAAAAAAAAGGGGAGTTAATTCGCAAGCTATTAGAAAGACCTATATTTAATCCATTTTGTTTTAGAATATCTGTTTTTTCATAATTTTTCTACTTTACTAAAATATTATAATAATAAAAAAAAAAACATTAAATATAAAATTTAATGTTTCTATTATATTTCTACAGAAAAAATTCGCGGAAGATTTATAATTATATTTTTATACTTATTCAAATAAGTATATAAAAGTGCGTCGCCTGCATTGAGAAGTCAACCAGAATCAGTGTGACTACGATAGTATATAACCATTGTATGTAAATTGAATACATGTGTATTCAGAAAAGTAAGTTACTACATTACACTGTGTAATGCATGTTTATTTTGTTTATGTATTATAAGTAAATTTTTAAAAATGCATTGAAACACATTTTACTCAATATTCAATAATTCCATGGATTGTAATATTATGTATTCTATTGTCATGTTTGACGTTTAATATAACATTATTAATTTTTATTTTAAGCAAATATCATAGGAAATTATTCTCTACGTAATAATTCATAATTTATACATTATTATTTATTTAATATTTAAATTTTAATTACATAACCTCAACAATTGCAAGATTTTGTACTGTTTCCTACAGAAAATTCAAAAAATTTATCATGGCTCATGACAAAAAAACCGTAAGACGAAGTCGATCACGCGAACGTGATCGCGAACGTGAACGGGATCGAGAACGACGAGAAAGAAGGCGATCAAGAAGTCGATCAAAAGATCGTAAAAAGGATAGAAAACGATCAAGATCGCGAGAACGATCTAGAGAAAGAGATAGATCCCGCGAAAAAGATAGGGATAGATCAAAAGAAAGACGAGAGTCTAAAGATAAATCAAAAGATGATAAGAAACGTAAACCAAGTCCTATATTTGTATTGGATGATGAAAATAAAAAAGAGAATAAGAATGAACAAAAGAAGGAAGAAGAGGAAGAAGATAAAACAAAATTTCTTCCTAAGAAAGAACCACTTAGTTTGGAAGAATTGCTAGCCAAAAAGAAAGCAGAAGAAGAAGCACGTGCTAAACCAAAGTTTTTAACTAAAGAACAACGTGCTGCTTTAGCATTACAAAAGCGACAAGAAGAAGTTGAAGCTATGAGAAAACAACAAGAGGAAGCACGTAAATCTTTCTTTCACACTGAAAATACTGGGAAGGATAGAGAATGGGATGATAGAGATAGGTACATAATGTTTAAATACAATAATTAAATTTACATAATGCAATTATATTTATATAATGATTTATGGTATAGGCGTAGAGAAGGTCAACGTGCAAGGGAAGAGGAAATTAAAGACAAGGATAAAGAGAAAGAAGTTGAAGCTATTAAGGAGCGTTATTTAGGGTTGGTGAAGAAAAAACGACGTGTTAGAAGATTGAATGATAGAAAATTTGTATTTGATTGGGATACTTCAGAGGATACATCTGTTGATTATAACAGTATTTATAAGGAAAGACATCAAGTTCAATTCTTTGGTAGAGGAAATCTTGCTGGAATAGACATCAAAGCACAAAAAAGAGATCAAAGTAAATTCTATGGAGAACTTCTAGAAAAAAGAAGAACAGAAGCAGAAAAAGAACAAGAGAAGTATGTTATCTGTGTTTATTGATGTAAATATACATTTTATATTTGTTTTATATCTATATTTCTTCATGTTTGTATAGAATGAGATTAAAAAAAGTAAAACGAAAAGAAGAGAAGCAGAAGTGGGATGATAGGCATTGGTCAGAGAAAGCATTACACGAAATGACAGAAAGAGACTGGCGTATATTTAGAGAAGACTATAATATTACGATAAAAGGCGGACGTATTCCCGATCCAATTAGATCCTGGAAAGAGTCAGGATTTCCAAAAGAAATTCTTGATATTATTGATAAAGTAGGATACAAAGATCTAACACCTATTCAAAGACAAGCTATTCCTATTGGATTGCAAAATCGCGATATTATTGGTGTCGCTGAAACTGGATCAGGAAAAACTCTAGCATTCTTAATTCCTTTGTTATTATGGATTACGAGTTTACCAAAAATTGAAAGATTAGAAGAAGCAGATCAGGGTCCTTACAGTATAATTTTAGCACCAACTCGGTAAATTAAGCATTTGTAAATTTTGTTAATTACTTTAATTAATTATGTTAAAATTCATACAAAATATTTTAGTGAATTGGCTCAACAAATTGAAGAGGAAACAAATAAATTTGGACAACCGCTAGGTATAAGAACAGTAGTCGTCGTGGGTGGACTTTCTAGAGAAGAACAAGGATTTAGATTAAGAATGGGTTGTGAGGTATTAATTTAAACACTGAAGAAATAATGAATGAACATTATTTCTTTTTTATATTTAAAATCTCTTACTATTACTACAGATTGTAATAGCCACACCAGGACGTTTGATAGATGTATTAGAAAATCGATACTTGGTTTTAAATCAGTGTACATATATTGTACTGGATGAAGCTGATAGAATGATAGATATGGGTTTTGAACCAGGTAAGTTCCTCAATACGTATTTCTTTATATATTAGAACATTGATTTTCACGTGAATTTTCAGACGTACAAAAGATTTTGGAATATATGCCAGTTACAAATTTAAAACCGGACAATGAAGATGCTGAAAACGAAGAAAAACTATTAGCCAATTATAATACGAAAAAGAAATACAGACAAGTATGAAATAATAGTTCATCCTATAGTTTCTATTATGTAATTATATTTATCGATTATTATTTCTTTTGTTTCCAGACTGTAATGTTTACAGCTACTATGCCTCCTGCGGTAGAACGACTGGCTAGAACTTACTTAAGACGACCCGCTGTTGTATACATTGGTAGCGTAGGAAAACCGACAGAAAGAACAGAACAAATAGTTCATATAATGGGAGAAGCTGATAAACGCAAGAAACTGATGGAAATACTTAGCAGAGGGGTTGAACCACCAGTTATTATATTCGTCAATCAAAAGAAGGGTGCTGATGTTCTTGCAAGAGGTCTGGAGAAACTAGGCGTAAGTTTATTTTTACATTATTATACATCACGTATCGCGTTATTTTACTTATTTAAAATTGGATTATATAATATGGCATTTCTTATTATTTTTCAGTATAATGCGTGTACCCTTCATGGTGGTAAAGGACAAGAACAAAGAGAATATGCACTTGCATCCCTTAAGAGTGGAAGTAAAGATATTTTAGTAGCTACCGATGTCGCAGGACGTGGTATCGATATTAAAGATGTGTCTATGGTTATTAATTATGATATGGCAAAAACTATAGAAGGTAAACAGGCGGTATATATTACCAAAAAAAAAATTGGCAAATTACTTACGAAAACTTTTTACCTATTTGTAGATTATACACATCGTATTGGAAGAACCGGTCGTGCAGGCAAAGCTGGACTTGCTATTTCGTTCTGTACGAAAGATGATAGTCATCTATTCTATGATTTGAAGCAAACAATTCTTGCGAGTCCAATATCTACTTGTCCTCCTGAATTATTGAATCATCCTGACGCTCAACATAAACCTGGTACAGTAGTTACGAAAAAACGTCGGGAAGAGAAAATATTTGCCTAAGAATACGAACATTTAATTGTAAAGTTCGCTTATATAAGTAACACGTATGTACATTTGTGTCTTACACAAGTACATATTTTTTATAGTATAATAATTGATTATAAGAAATGTTAGCATGTATGTGAAATAAAGTAAAAAGTAATGTAAATATATGAATACAATAAGAATTTAATGAAAAGAAACGATTTTATTTCTGCCAACATTTCTGTAAATATGTAATGTGTTTCGTTCTGAAATATTTATTTCCGCTTCACAAAATTTTAACAAAGGTACTCATTGCTCACTTCGCAAAAATAAAAACATTCAAGGAACTGGAGCGGGTGGAAGAGTATAATCTCCATCAACTTTGCATTCTTCTTCCCAATTATCCGGTATCATGGGTTTCAAAAGTTGTATAAATTTTTCAAGAGGACAAATCGTCGTACATCCAGGAATAGTTAAGCGATATGGTTCACGTTCAGTCGTATTTCTTAGAAGAACCTAAGAAAAAATTGCAATGATTATATTTGCACAGTATTAAATGTTAAATCAGTGCGCAAATTTTTACCTGAACATTCCATCCATGACAATCTTCATGCAATTCAATCATTGTCATGATATTATAATTCGGTACTTGATTATTCCATACTTGCATAACATCTAACAAACTTACAATGGAACTGTCATGACCAATATACATAAACATTTTTCTTTCTTCAGGTTCTAAAGTGTTCTCTTTTTTAGCCAACATATCAGTAACAATTTTTTTAAGAAACGGCCCTCCTTTGAGCCTTTTTAAAGGATCATTATACACATTAAGTTGAAGGTCATATAACATCAATGGTAGCATTTTATCAGGATAATAATCATTAGTCCATTCTGGCAGAATTAATTTCATATGTTTCTAAAATATTTTAAACACTGATAAAACATATCTTTTTCAGTTTTTAATAAAAGTTGACACGAACCTCTGCTGTTAGCGTTGAATAAAGTGAACCTACATCGCCTGGGGTTGAAATTGCCATACCCGTTAAGTTTGTCAATTCTTCGTATAGTTGTTTATTATCTTCTTGAACTTGTTGAACTTCCGGTAAATTATTAATTGTTTGCCGTAATTTAGTATATTTTGGACACGTATCCCATATTAGCATCAACTGTAAATATATGCTGGTTAGTAAAAACATAAGATCAAAATTGTGTATCTCGACAAATAAAACATATACCGTATCTTCTGAACGTGGTTGATAAAATAAAGTAACAGGTTGCCAAGGTAGATCAGGTTTAAAGGATTGCTGCTTAGTTGGTTTCCATAAAGCTGCTGCTTCTAACATTGCAGACATTTTTGTACGATCAACCGCAGTGCATTGTAAATAAAATATGTTAGGGCTGTACGTTGGACCCAGGAAATGACCATAACGTTTTCGTAAAAAAAGTCCTTGATTATACTGATTTCTTCGTCCTTCCTACATAAAAATATGTATGCATTCATTATTCAATCAGATAATATTGGCTAAGTTATTACAGTGTATTAAAATTGATGTTATTACATTTGTTAGTTGACCCCAACCATAAGGTTCCATTGTGTTATTAAGGTAAGGATCATTTGGATAAGTATCCTGTGGTGCTCTGTCACCATGCCGCATTACCTACAAATTAAATTTTGTGGTCATTAAAAACGCAAAATGCTAACTATTGAAATAAACAATAGATATCTAATAATCAGAAAATTAGTATCAAAGAAAGACTAAAGATTCTATTATATCTCTTTTATTGATTATGTGATAACGTTAATCCAGCTGCAAATACCCTCAATATACGTGCACGAAGATTCGAGTAAAAAAAATGGAATGTAACGACATCGAGTAATAAAGTTACAATTATTTTTAGCTATTTATGCTTACCACTGTAACTAATCGAAGTGAATTACTTTTTTCATGTTTGTCATCATTTCTTTCAGTGTCTTCAGTTTGTGCAGGTGATTCTAAAAATAATAAAAATATGATATTTCAAACTGTAACATTGTAAGGAAGATGTTGAAACTGGATACTCCAATATTAGAAATAATATTATGATGAAAATTTTTACTTTAGAATCGGAAATAACAATTACCTAAAGTTAGATGAATAATAGCCATGAAAATTGAAAGTTTAAAAGTAATCATCATTGAAAACTGTTATGAAAAAGTTTGTTGGAAATTGTCTTCTATTTACCAATGAACTCCCACGAGTTGTTACACGTGCAGAACGAGCACGTACTGGGACTTGAAGAACTGTCAGTAGATAAATCCTATGTCCCCACCATTTGAAAAGCAGTATTATACAATGTTACTTGCAATAAAGCTATATATTGTATACTCAAGTGCCCAAGATTTATTCCATTAATGTTGATTGTACTGCCGGATGAAAATAAAAGATATACTCTCTGTAAATAGATCAATTTTTGTGATCTATGCGTCGCGCGAATCTGAAAAAATACATAATTAAAATATTAATAAGAACCCCTAAATCAATTTCTTGTTTGATTAATAAATATTTTATACAACTTATTCGAAGTATTATTTTATGTAATTTTATTCGATCAAATTTTAATGAGTAATCTCTTTTCCGTCCAAATTTTAACGTTTCATAATGCCAATGTAATGTATTCATTTCAAAGAACTATAAAGGAAACGGCGACTGCGGAGTTATGTAATAAGCTTATTGACTTGCAATAATTTTTATCAACTACATTATTTTAAATTTATTACCTAATTGTTTTTTGATTTATCTTCTTTTTTAAACGCTGTTCTTTAATTACTATTCTATCGATTTCAATGACACAGGAAATTTTTAACGTTATCAAGTCATCGTACGAAATCCAGTGAAAATTATAGTCCCCGATCATTGAATTCGTATTTGTGGAACGATATAATATTGAAAAGTGATTCCGCGAAGAAAGAGACAGATGTTCAAATCGCCATCGAGTACTAACTTACTTTTAATTAAATGCAAATATAAAAATAGCGCTGCCATAGAAGCAATACATTACCATAGAGAGCATAATATAATCATATAATTATATATAATAGACAAACGCTTAAAACGTATCTGAAAGGAGAAACGTGATTGCTACATCGCAACCACATTGTCGACAGTTAATTGTTACCTTCACCTTGAGTTTCGCTACTGATTGATTCGTATTAGTGTTAGAAAATTGCAACGAAATGAAACATACAATGCGATAAACTTAAAAATATGATTGCGTGTATGTTTCACCTAATTTTAAATATTGTAAAATGAAGTAGCTCATAGTAACAAAAAATTACGAAAGAAAATTACATTTAGTTTAACGCGTATTCTATATAATCATATTATTTCAAACACCGTGTACAATTTTGTTCTTACAATTTAACACTATAAAATTGCAGTGAGGGCATAATTAAGCATCAAATAAATTATTCCGTTTGGATCTCAAAAAAAGAACTTTGCCAACATTTTCGTGAAATTATTCTATTGCCAGTCTCTTGTCATTTTTTATTGTCAGGGTAACGACCCAATCAACCAAGACATTCGTTTGTTTTAATCGAAACACCATTGAACTGTATCATCCTTAGCGCAAATATTTATACAGGTATCCGAGTATTCGTTTCCTTTGACGCGGTCCACGAAATCGTAGAATCACAAAAGGAAGAAGAACAGGGCAAGACTGAAGTTACGTATGCGGTCATCTTCGTGAAATTAAACTAGTAGAATACACGTGGCATTATTTGCAAGAACCTAAACCTGTAGGTGCCTAAAATCGTTTCAGCCGTGGATCGCATAAACGAGAGTAGTCAGACGGCGGTGTCGAAACCCCGGAAATCCCGTCGCAAGAAGCCGAAAAACGCTGCCGCCACTTCCAAGGTCTTTTTCCAATTCTTTGACCTATTATTCTTTAGCAATGATCCGTGCAACGTTTATTAATAAAGTTTCATTTCCGTTGACTTTCTCCTTCTATAAGATCTAGTACAGTTTTGTTTTATATAATTAATTATAAAGATATTTCTCACGTGTATTTTTGTCTTCCTTTAAATGAACGTTTCATAATTAAAGGCAAAAGCTATGGCAACTCCTTGCGGCGAATATCGAAAAGAGATCCAAAAATGTAACGCTCAAACAGGAAGCCAAATGGTGAACCAATGTTCTATGTCCACGATACAAAATCAAACTACCTCAACGGCACCGATGCGACCTAGATCTCTTTACACGGCACATAGTTACCACACACAGGCAGATGAAACCAATTTTCAGGTACTTTTAGTTTATTGCTTAATAAGGATTACTTTTCAAATTTTCCTTCTTCCTGATTTTTTCTTTTCAGCGATACAGTGAATTTTCCAAATATTTCGAAGCACCTCCTTCAGAACAATGGGGCGGATTGGGTGGTGCAACGCCTTATTCTAATTCGACAGGACTCTGGCGACAACCACGTAACTGTAAAACTATATCGCCATACTACGAGGAAACGTGTGTTTTTGCGGAAAATTGGCGAGAACATGATACCGATGCTGCGATCGTTACTACACCACATGGTATAATTTCCTTAAGACTTCGCAACAGGATCCGAGTCGACATGACGATCGATCGTGCAGTTAGAGTAATAAATTTTAAGGTATCGCCTTTTCTTCTTATTTCATCATAGAGAAGCGTTGTAGTAGAATATTATAAATTTATTAAATTAAGTGTAAAATATAATGCTGATATGATTCTTACGTGAATTGCATTTATGGTCAGCGTAGAATAATATTGTACTATCGTTGAGTGGTTCTGGAGCAGCTGCAGCATTGTTACATCCAAATGGAAGAATATATCAGTATGGTTCACGGGTTGAAATCTTAGCTCACGACGCCCACGGCAATAATAAGTTAGTAGTATCTGAAACATCATTAAAATACCGTTAACAAATATTATTTTTTTAATAGATATGCAAAAATGTGGTATAAAGGAGTCAGCTTCACTTCCGAGCAGTGCGCTCTTGTTTATTTAGTTGATACGGCAGGAACGAGAACAACTACCGACTCATTCTCCGATATGAGCCAGGTACAGTGAAATGTTTTAAACGAAATATGAAGAACTTCATTAAAAAAGTATTCAATTTTTAGGACTTTTCTTTAAGTGTTTTTTACTCTCGCTCTCGTCATGGTCCAGCATGTTTACAGGAAGCTGCTGCTGCTTTAAACGCTGCTCAATATTGGTTGACTAACGAGGGTGTGGAGAACTGGATTGTTAATAATGTTCGAGTTTCTCAAACACCTGATGGTCTTGTTAGGTATTTCATTCAATGACAGAGATTGTAAAGTATTAAATAAAAATATGGATTTTTCTTTTATTAGGATCGCACGTAACAGTAACAAGTATCAATTACGCACGTCACCTAGTAATGGCACAGCTTCACTGACAACTCCATTTTTACATTGCACCGCATCCCTGGGTCAGACATCTCATCTATTTGTACGTCGAGGCGAACGGCGCATGCATTACGATGGAACTAGTTTTATCGTACGAAATGCAGGTCACAGTGCTGGATTTGACGACAATAATCAACTAAAAGTTTATTAATAAATTCTAGCGTGAACTTATTGCTGCGAGCCTTATAGATGTTTATTCGCGGCAATGTAACAATTCCATTCAGTACACAGATTTATTTCTAATACTATAAATATACGAACAGCTATGTGAAAATGATCAGTTGCTTCTTGGGAATTAATCTCTGATAAAATAACTTGCATCTGAAATCTATGAAACATTCTACTCAGTTTTCCAGTTCTGAAATTGAATTCCATTTTATTTAACTGAATTGTCTTCATTTAGAGTCTGTACAAAATGCAGCTACAATAAGATGGATTATGATATATTCTATAAAAGGTTTCTTTAAATTTTAAATGATTGATATTTTCACTAACTTGTTTCTTGTACTTATTTTGTACACTTCAATAAAAAAAAAGAATAATTTGAATTCATTATTCATCCTATTATAAACCTATTATAGTTCATTATTACAATACACTTACACATGAAAGATGTATTTGTTATTACATGCTGTTTTTTTCTTCAGTCAAAATTTTCTGGTGAATCAGAATCAAAGTCTTCTAGATCTAGTGCTTCATCTTCAGAATCATTAGAATCTGTTTGAAAGCCACCATCGATAAATGATCTCACTTTCTTCTTAGAATTACTTTTTCTAAAATTTAAAAACATAACACTGTATAATTAAACAAACAGTTAATAGAAACATCTTTTTATACAGGTATACATACAACTGGGATAATTTTTTATGTTCATCTTTTGAAGTTGAAGCATATGTCTGTTCTTTACCAACTTCATTTTTCAATTGCTGCTTCTTTCTTTGTTCTTCTAAAGTTTGAATATCACCAATAATTTCTTGAGCTATGTTTGCATTAAATAGCTTTAAAGCAGTACCCGAATTATTTTTAAATATCAGTGCCTGCTTCCTTTGTTCATAAAGTTCACTTAACTCGTTAATTTTTGACAATGTTTGTTGTTTCTCTGCTAAATCTTTCAAAGTTGATAATATAGAATATGGATTAAAGCACTGTGCATTTTTTATGCGATATTGTTTTTCTAAACCAAACTAAAAATACAATTGTATTATTAATTGTAATAATGAAATTTGTAAAATATTATTTGTATTGAAAAATTTTAATTAAATATACCTCCTTATCAAAAATACAAAAATGAAATGCATTATCTACAATAAGTTTACATAATATATAATTAGCATCCAAATGTTCTGCTTCTTTTATTTCTGCATGAAGCTCCATAATACTTCGCCAATCATCCAATTTAACTCTAATTTTAAACTGATCTATTGGCATTTTATAATATATGCCATATAAAAGATACAATCCCCCAATACGTTCCTTGAAACGAGGAGGTAAAAGCAGAAATTGTTTACATATATTTAAAGCTTCTTCACAAAATTCTAACAATTCTAAAAAGTTTGGACGACCCCTAAAAAGTATATATAAATTAAAAATAATTATTTATTATTTACTTAACCATGATCAAAATATTACTATTTATACATTTTCTTTGTTGATACTCACGTAAAAATTAATGAGAATTTCATATCCTTCCAAATTTCGCAAAAGGTTTGAAATCTTATATCATCTGCTCGATCAAAACGAACAATTAATTGTTCGCAGTCTTCTATAAAACCATTCAAAATCGACGATTTGCCTGCTGTCGTTTTTAAATCTTAAAAATTCATAACTGTTCTTAAAATCAATTGCATCATAATGACAAGAAGATATTCTTTACATCTATATACTTACTACTCATTATTGTTATTTTAATCTCCACTGTATTGTACAAAATAATAAAAAATTAATATAAAATTAATTTGCGTTCACATAATATTTTATATTTTCCCGATTTTTCCATTAATAACGTACAATATATAGACTAATAACTCAATGCCACTTTTATTGTACACCTCAGGGAGGATTACTAATGGTGCTCACGAGGGGGCAGTTCGTAGCGCGCACATTTTTTAAACTTCTACGAGGTAAAGAAATATTGTATAAGCATGTTTATATGTTTGAATTATTTATTTTTATAATTTAGTTTCAATATAAACGATCATTAAATATTCTTAAATCTAGGATTAATCTTGTAGGAAAGTAGGTGAGCCTAAGTGAAATTTTTTAGTTACTATTTGCTCAAGTAGAAACCTGTACGACGCCTTTGTTTAAATTAGCCTTTGTTATTTTATAAAATTACAATATGAATATGATTATAAAGATAACACATTTTTAAAAATCTTCTGTTTTTCTTAATAGCCAAATGGTAAGCACTTAGATTACGTAAGATACTTGAAATTTATGGTGTAATACGCTTGGGATCGCGAGGAAACATTGAAACTTTTCTGATATTATCTAAGCCAAGATATAACATAACGACACGTTCCATACCAATTCCAACGCCAGCGTGAGGAGGACAACCATATTTAAATGCATCAATATACGATTTTATCTTTTCTAAATCTATAATCAAATAAAAAAGTTAGACTGTTGGCGTACTGCTGTAACTAATAGTAAAGACATGGAAATCAAAAATTATGCATGCATACCTATACCATGGTGTTTCGCGCGTTCAGTAAGAAGATCAGGATCATGAATACGTTGCGCGCCTGAAATAATCTCTTCGCCACGCATAAACATATCATAAGAATTGGACGCTTTCTGTAAGAAAAGTAACAGTGTAAAAGCAATAAAATATTACGATAAGTTGCACAAACTTACAGGATTGTTGGGATCCGGCATTGTATAAAACGGTCTTACAGCCAATGGATACTTATCCAGGATGTAAAAATCAGTATCATACTAAAAATAAAATAAATGAAATATAAAATTATGTTACAGATACAAGCAGTATATTCCAGGAATATATGTAAATAATGTACAATGAAACACTACTTTTGCCTTGACAAGTTTACCCAACAGTTTTTCATCTGGTGTAGACAAATCATCTTCTTCTCCTAAAGTTACACCAGCCTCTGCCAATAATTCAATTGCATCGCTAAATTCTAATTTCAGAGGTGGATCTAAAAACTTGAAAGGCTCAACATTATATTGTTGACGAACAGCCTCGATATCAGCGGCATAACTGGAAAGAAATAGAATAAAATAAAATCATGATATACTTGAAAAAGTAACTTGATAGTTAATTAAAAATTTTCACTGACTTATTTTGAAGACCTTTAAATATCTCTGTGAATAATTGTCCAATAGTATCAACTACCTCATGATAGTGATATTTAAACGCCATTTCTATATCTAGCCCTACAAATTCTGTTAAGTGCCTATGTGTATTAGAATCTTCTGCTCTAAAAACTATTGCAAATAATTAACACACGTGATAAATGCAGTTTATAATTACACATAAGAATTAAATTCTAAATTATAAATTACCTGCACCCACAGTAAAAACTTTGTCAAAATCGGCTGCTATTGCCATTTGCTTATAAAGTTGCGGAGATTGGGCTAGGTAAGCATTTCCTTTAAAATATGACACTGTAAACACATTTGCTCCACCCTCGCTTGCTGCAGATATAATTTTTGGTGTGTGAATTTCAACAAAACCCTAATAATAAAATAAGATCCCAACAATGAAACTTGATACATAATTATAAGTTGTTGCAGTTGTATTAAACTGTTTCACTAGCTACTTACTTTATTTGTAAGAATGTCTCTGAATAATTTACAAATGCCTGCTTCTACTCTAAATATAGCCTGATTAGCTGGAGTCCTAAGATCAAGGACTCTATTATCTAATCTAGTGTCCTGATTTACTTTGATATTAAGAGTGCTATCATCTGCTTCTGTTACAGGTCTTGAGGCATCTTCAATTTGTAAAGGTAATTGTGGTTTCGCGGCACTTACCACGAAAATTTGTTTAATATGAACTTCTACATCTTTCTGTGTACATGATTCAATTTTAGAAGGCACAAGCTTTACAACTGCTTCTATGTCGACAATTGATTCTTTGGTAATACTGGAAAATTATTTTGGAAAATACAGTATAATATTAATACATTGGATAATTTATTACACCTATAACTTACTTAGATATGAATTTAATCATTTGTTTGCTAACTGTTTCATTTATTGCAGCCAAACCCTGCACTGTATACGATTGCTGTCTTAAAACAATAAAACATTGTTTACCTATGAAAATATATGTTTTACTGTGATAGACTTATAATAAATATTTGATAATATTGTAGTTAAATAATATACCTTTTGCTCTACTAGTATGTAAACGACCCCTTAGCCAGACAGTCTGATTTTCTAAATCTGGTTTCAAATTTTTAATATCTACAAATCTTCTTTCTGAGTATTTATCTTTACTTTGTACCAATCCCATGTCTCCGTACATTCCAACTGATACATCTTCCTGATTTATTTCTTGTTGTGCTTGCTACAAACATATTTTGTAAATATATTAAATTATGTATTTTACAATACTAATCATCTTTACAATACAAAATTTCTCTCACATTTTGAACTTTACGTTCAGCTTTTTTCGCTGCTTTCTCTGCTTCCTTCTGTTGTTTTTTAAGAGCCTTTTTGGAGATTTCATCTCTGTTTTTATTTTGCAAAAAGAAAAGAATTTTTATAATTTAATTTAATTACATGAAGTATATGATTTATCTTACCCTCCTACAGATGAATCTATGGATTTATCTTTTCCCATCTGTAAAAATGATGTAATACCACTTTAATATAACATGTTTGCATGTATATGCAAAAGATACATATGACATTATATACTATAAGTATAAATGTATTAAATTATATTTCTTTATAAAGAATATTTTATTAAAAAGTAAATAAGAGTAAAGGTTAATTCAAAAATGTAACCTGTACAACACATGTTATTATTAAAAATATACATGCCTTTATTGTATTTCAATCTGAATAAGATATTGCAAGGATCTATTTAAAAATAATTATATTGCGAAAGATTGTTTATTTTACGTGCCTTATGTTTTACAAGAAGCCGCAAAATCAACCTGCCACTGCGAAATATCTTCTGAATTATCTATATATATATTAGAGTGCTTTATCCTCTGACACTGACTCACGCATTATCAACATATAGGAGCTTACACATATATAAATTGTAGAATGTTTACAACTGCTAGATAGGTTATACAACATATATTTTCAACAAAAACGAATGATACTTAATTAAGAAATTTAGAAGATAAATATAATTTTTTAAAACCCTTCTTGATTAAGAAAACATTTCTGTACATAAAATTCACACATTTTACAAGATAAATTATAAATTAAACTTTATTTACCCATATCATAAATTTCCTGATGTATTTTTAAAAAATTATTGAAATTATTACTGAAAGAATTATTCATGAAGCATAGAACAAAAAAGTTTGTTCTACTTTTTAGTCATGATAATATTAGGATACCAAATTGGATAAGGAACATGTTAGAAAAGACGAGCTCGCATCGCAAAATCTCTTTGGAACTTAAAATGGAAATAAAAAAATTAAGATACTATAATTTTTGCTCCATTGTCCGCAGAATTCAATAAAATACTCATTTGTTCTTCCGCAGATATCGATACAGGTGATTTAATCAATGGATTTTCATTACTTTTCATTGTCGGTTGATGGTCGAACTTTAAAGATTGCATCGCGCTTTGTGTAGCATCATTCCAGCATTCCTGGCTCGTTCTTTCAAGACCTAAAAACACATGAACTCGAGATTTTCGAGCGAGCATCATCGTAGTACAGGGTATGAAGATAAAAACATGAATATGTGTAATGATATTTTTATGTCTACAATCATCTAATAAATCTTATTAACAATTGTCCTGAGTAATTACAATATAGCATTAAAAATTATTTACGGTTATACAAAATTAAACATAACGGAAAAGAATAAGTATGGAATAATTGTCTTTATTTACTTTTATTTCTTACTTTTTAATTTGTCAGATGCAACATCAAATGCTGGATCTTGAATATTTAACATTAAACTATTGCCACTCAGGTATAGACGATTTGGAGAATTTGCAATCTGAAATGAAAATTATTATTTAGATCATAGTTACTACTTAATTTATAAAGAATAATAAAATTTCCATAGTAATTACCATGCGCGAAATGTTTTGCGCTGCCCGAATTTTTCGCAACTTTAAATATCCAGGGTTTTCACTAAGGGCTAGACCAAGGTACACTGGAGTTAAGGACTTTTATATGTAAATAAACGATAAGGAATACTTATTTATAATTTGTAAAAGGATATCATTTTAGCTGCTTCAGCTTCTCCTTCTGCCTGAACAATTTTTTGTTGTCTTTCTTGCTTTGCTCTTTCTACAAAGAAAGCTGCTCTTTGTGCCTCTTGTTGAGCAACCTGCTTAGATTCTACAGCAGCAGTATATTCTTTACCAAAGCTTAATTCAGTTATTGATACATCATCCAAAACAATATTGAAATCCCTAGCACGTTCAGTTAATTCTTTTCTCACTAACATTGATACTTGTTGCCTTTGTGTAATAAGCTGAGATGCATTAAATTTGGCAACTACTGATTTTAATACTTCATTACAAATGCTTGGTAATACCTAAAATGTAAATTTTAAATGTTAGATGTTAAATTTTGAAAGCACAATATTATAATAAAGCTTTTACTGACCTTTTCATCATAATCAAGTCCTAAATGACGATACACTATAGGTAATTTGCTTGCATCAGGCCTAGATAATACGCGAAGTGAAATGTTAACCATTTGTAAATCTTTGGATCCTGTGGGAGATGATATTTTTCTAGGTCTACTTCTGATGTCATAAATAATTGGCCAATGGAACCATGGAACACGGAAATGGAGACCTTCAGTTAGAATGTCCTGTTGAACACCTCCCAAACGAGAAAATATGATTGCTCTATGACCAGCTTCCACTAAAATAAATTATGATTATGTATAAAGAATTAACTTTTATTATAAATATATACAAGTAGTCTATGTAATTAAATTGGACTACTTCTGATTTGTGATATGAATGATGGTATATCAAAATCTAGTATATAGATAATGAAAAATGTATTACGTAACCTTAAATTAGTAGTTATAATCAATATTCATTTTTAAAATGCAAAAAACAAACCTGTATACATGGATCTCGAGATGCCATAAGCAGCCATGCCGGCTGCCGCAAGGCATGAAAGCCCAACAGATAATCCTTGTGGAGTTTTAGGTAACTTAATATCGATCATTGTATTTTATATTAATGTTGTCGTTGAAATAAAGCTTGATAATAACAAAATGTACAGTAAAATGTTTGAAATCAAAACTACAATAACAATCTTCGGTTGAAAATGCAAAGCACAGTACAGAATACGAACATATATGATCGTGGTACAAAATGTGCAAAGAATAAAACAACAGAGGGAGCTCATGAATGTAACGCGATAATATGGCTATTTTACATGTAATCTGATAAACGTTAAAGTTTTATTTGCAAGTAACGATTTTTAAAAAACTATTTTTATCTGTATCACGAGAAAGACAAAAAATTGATTACTTCATTTTTGTATATAATTATCGAAAAAGAAAAGACGAAAAATATATATTACGTATTGTTGTTTTTGATAGTAGATAATTTAGATCATTTTTATTTTATCTTTTAATTAGTATTTATATAATTCATCTATAGGAACTATAAGAAATTACACATAATTTGTAAGCTGTCACATGTATAAAGCATTCATTTGAGTAACTAAAAGAACAGGGTCTAAGAAACATGGCGCTGTGTTATACGAGGTAACAAGCCGCAGTTTCTTTTTTTATATTATTTTGTGCTATTTAACGATTGTTATGTGAAAATTTAATGTTTTTCAGACTGCTATGTCGTCGAAGCATTGATTTTCGAAATTTTCGAAGCTTATATACATCCAGGTAAAATGTTATGTAACACAACATACCCTTCATTCTATTTAAATGTCATATACATGTTTTTAATATATTATTAGCTTATTGCTTGTATTGTCATAAATCAAAATTAATTAAATTTTTTAGTATTTGCTGTCTGCTATTTACTAGATTTTTTATTTATGTAATGTAAAAATAACAATTGGTGAAATTTTTAGCCCACGCAATGTTGCTGTCTCAACACCATGCATGGGAAGCATAATTTGTGAAACTCATGATGAAAAAAATATGCGTCTTAAGAGACCAATGTCACCCCATTTGACCATTTATCAAGTTCAGTTAACATCACTTCTTTCTATTACTCATCGTACAACAGGCATAATATTATCAACTTATGCAATGGTGTTTGGTTTAGGTAAAATTTTGGTTTATTTTTAATTATATAGTGAAATATTAAAAAAAATTGTTCTTATGTGAATAATTTACATTGCAATTGCAGGAACATTACTTATCCCAGGAGGTATCCCTTGCCTGATAGAAATGATTACAGATTTAGGTTTATCAGCTCCTGTTCTTTTTACAGCAAAAACTTTACTTGCTCTTCCTGCTACATACCACACACTTAATGGATTTCGTCACTTGGTAATATAGGTCTTATAAAAATTCCATGAATGAACCAATAGTTACATAAAACACTATCTTTTGTTTTTATGTAATATAGATTAATATATAAATTTTGATGTACTTTGCAGGCTTGGGATTTGGGAATGTTCCTTACAATAAAAGAAGTGTACAGCACTGGATATGCAGTGAGTGTATTGGCAGTAATTTCTGCTGTTATTCTTGCTTCATTGTAAGTTTCACAAATTATATTGTCGTATTGCTATTTATATTCAAAATTAACTGTATCATTAGATCAATTTTCCTTGCAAATTGTATAATATTTAGAATAAAATGTTAGAATGCAGAAACAAATGCCAAAAATAAATATTGTTAATAGTTAATTTACAATTAATAAACACGCATGACTTAAAAATATAAGAACTTATTTAAGAAGTTTGTATTTTGAGCACATGTAAATACATAAATTAATATATTACATAAAGTCTTCAAGAGTTGAATCAATAAATTTTTTATAAATTGCCATAAACCGTGCAACGAATGCTTCTAAATGAAAAATCGGTTTAGATCCCCTATGCATTTTATGCTCATATTCAGCCGCGACGGTCGCAATTTCAATTTTCAGTTGAAGATCGCAATTCTTTATACATTCTTGTAATAGGCCTTTAAATATTAAATCACATGGTATAGCATGGGTCAATAATTCATAAAGTCTATTTCTTATTTCAAGAAGTTTTTTTGGACTTTGTTCACTGACCATCATATTGGCTGTATTACGAATATATACTTGCCAGTCTGGTTCTGCGATATTTTGATCTGCAGTAAATGGGTACCTTCAAAATGCAAAATTAATGAAATGCATTTTTTAATTTGTACAAATTTATAGGTATATGAACATACTTACTGCTCCACCCTACAAGCTTCAAGCATTAATATTGCTCTTCTAAGATTTCTACCACTAGCTTCAGCTACTCTAATACCTAATTCATTTGGCAAAGTTAAACCTTCACGTTTACAAATTGAATGTAAAATACTTTTTATATCTGATATTGATGGAGCTGGTACTCTAATTCCCAAACATCGTGATTTAATAGCTGGTAAAACACGTGATGTTGAATTTGCACAAAGTATTATTCTGCAGGTAGCAACATACTTTTCCATTGTTCTTCGAAGAGCATGTTGTGCATCTTTTGTAAGTTGGTCCACATTAGTTAACAGTACCACTAATACAAAATTGTAACAATAAAATAATATACAGGCAATTGTTTATTATATAGATATAACTTTAATACTTACCTTTAAATTCTCTTTGTCCACTTGGATCTATTTGATGAGTTTGAGCAGTTGTTTTTACCAAATCCATTACCACAACTCTATCATAAATACCAACATCACTAGGATTTACTTCAATATGATAATTGCTACTTATTGTCGTTATCTCTAATTTCTTTTTGGATGGTGTCTAAAAATGTATATAAATCCATTATTCGTAAAATTACGCAAATAATTAAAAGGTTACATATTATTGATAGAGCCAAATATAAAATACTTCAAATGCCATTGATTCCATCCTCAGCTTCTCAACTCCATTTCCATATAATTCTTTTAGGATACATAATATACGAGTTTTCTTTCCTGCACCTGATGGTCCATATACTAATAAATGAGGAAAATCACCTTTTTTTACCTATAATTCCAACATAAAAATCACTGAAAAAGAGTCTTTTTCTATTTGAAAATGTAAACTCATAACAAATAATGGCGCGCATTTAACATAACCTTTTCAATTAACATAATTTCGTAAAAACATATGTCATTACCATATTTCTCAAGTATTCGGCTTGTTCTTGATGATAATCTAATTTTCCGAGTGTTGTCGGACGATATTTATCCACCCATAAACTCATATTTGTTTGAATGTTGTTAAATCTGAATAGAAATAAAATTCTACTTCGTTTATGATTTTAAATGTCACCAGTGACTACAGATATTGTAGTCAAAGATATCACGTTGTAATAATATATTCATATTTATAATACTTACACGTTGTAAGATGAATTAAATTGAACTTAAAATGTTTTGTTCAATTATTTGATCATTTCTACAATTATAAAACCGAGATTGACACTAGCTTATTACAAGATACAAGCGACCGCTTCAAAAGCGCGCGAAAATGTCTATAGAACATTTTTTACTTATAATTTGATTTATCTAAATTTTTTAATTATCTCAACATATTATTAAATTATCAATTAGTAACCACACATATATATAACATTTACTTAATTTTAATTTTTATTTGTATATTCCATTACATAATATGTGCTTATCTTAAACACAAAATTAAAACACTTTGGTAAACATATTGTTATAAGAAACAAATCGATATTGACAATGAGATAATTACGTCCTAAAAGATGTATACATTTTGTATAAAAATGAAATTACGAAATAAAATTATTATATTTAAAAAATTATTACTAATAATGGCAGTGTGTAGACATTATTTCATCTGTTGCTTGAGGCTTTTATATATAAATTGTATCTTTTAATATTCAATATATGTAGCATTCATGTAGTATTGTTCTCTTAAATTTTTGGTAACATATGTAAATTCGAAAGAATTTACCAATTAAAAGCCTCAAGCAGATATAATTTAAGCTATGAAAGCTTGGAACCACTTATGATTTTGACAATGGATGCTGATAATTAATGTATAAAACAAATAAAAAATATTACAACATACTATTGCATGAAACAAAGTAAAATCTACTGTTGGAATACGATTAGACAGAAAAGCTTAAATACTTAGAAATGCAATTAATGTACACTAGAATGTTTCAATAACATATTTCAGACTTCATTATCACATACTTTCAAAGATATGTTACAAGATAAATACAGTATATGTACTATGTTGGTATTTTAACTGTATAGTGCACCAATAACTAAACGCCTTCAAGTCACAGAATTATTTTGATTATAGAATAAAAAATATATAAATTTATCTTGAATAATTTCAAGAAAATTACCACAATTTATAAGTATGTAAGTTACGTTTTCTTAAGTTATCATGATTTATCATTTCAATACTTTGGATAAATATATTGGCCAATATTTTTTATCCTGTATGTACATAAATCATATTTAAAATTACTAGTCAACACTTAGAACTAAATTTGCTGAAAATTATATGGCAGGTGGACAAAACAATTATAAAGTGTATTCACGAACGATAGGAAAGACAAATAATCTTTTTTACTTATATCGTTCTTACTAAACGTGTATGTAAAATCACACGTGTACTATATACGAAACATTAAATTAAATGCTGTATGAAAAATATTATTTTCAATATATCGAACGATATATTTATACCCAAACGCCGTGTGGATTTTTACTCGTAGGCACAGCAGTTTCTAATTGCCTCGGTGAACCTATCATTTTACGTGTACTACCAGGTTTGTGGGCACCTAGATTATAAATATATGTAAACACATAGGTAAATCGATTAACTTTTACAGTTTTACTTCGATTTAAATTCAAGTACCTTCAAGTAATGACTTTACTTGTTCATCTTGACAAGCAACGGCTAGACTTTGTAAATTAGCCTCTTTCATATCCGCTACTAAACGCTCCACTTGTAATTTCTTTTCAACAATTGCTGATTCCAAACTAACTACCTCAAGTTTCAATGATTCTGCACATTGTGAAGCTAATTCGGCAGAACGTTTAGCTTGTTCTACTTCGTTTTGAAGATGTTCGACTTCGGTAATAATTTTACGTTCCATTAATTGCCTTTCGTCCGTTTCACGATTTATATTGTGCTGTTCTATAGCAAGTTCTTCCATAACTAATCTGTGACGTAAAAATGAAAGAATTTATACTATACACTATCATTAATAGAAATATTGAAAATTGCAATATTTTACCTAATTTTATTTTTACATTGAAGCAACTCTGTTTCGCAATTTGCAAGTTTTGACCTAAGCAACGTTATCTCCGATTTCAACGTTTTCTCTTGCTGCCTGACTATTTCACTTTCTTCTTCTACATGTGCCAGTTCCTTTAGCTTTAAAAATATTAGAAGTTATCACTATTATATCTTTAATATTTTAATTGCATATAAAATACATGCCTGTTCTTCAATAAGACGTCCTGTAGATTCCATACGATTTACTTCCTGAGAAATGAAGTCCATCTGATGCATTTGTTCCCTGTTTTTAGTTTCCCAATATAATATTTCAGCATCGAACTGGAAAAAATCAATAAAACATATTTTATAACATTATTGATTTAAGACTAATCAAAATTAATTTAAGATAATTGAAATAGTTTTATACTTTAGTAAGATCTGCTTGTTGTGAATTAATAGTATCACGTTGCTTATTGACTAGTCTGATAAGTTCAACATAACGTTGAGTGTAAGCAACGGTAACCATGTTTTGAGTTTGACCAGACAGCTGATTAATAGATTGTGTTTGTCCTTTTGTGTCTTGGAATTCCTAAACAAATAAAGGAAATTTGGAAGTGCAGAAGTATATGTTATTATTATTATACTGCTTATGTATATATGTATATGTATTCTTTGTGGAACCTGAATAAGATTTCTCTTTAGTTTGACAGAATTGCTGGATGATGGTTGATCCTCTTTTTGTACATGAGGACTTCCAACATTTGTGCTAGACTGAAATTGTGATCTTCCAGGACTATTTAAATTAGGTGGTGGAGGATCTCTGTATGGTGGTAAAGTTCGCAGAGGTGGTGAACCTGGTCCTGGAGGATCCCTGTATGGAGGAACTTCACGCACTTTCTTTTGTGATAAGTGTATGTTACTTTCACTATTACTAGCACAAGTAGGAGACTGAGCTGATTTTTGTATATTTTTTCTTATATTTAACTCCTTGTTTTTTAAGTGTGGTGTAGGTTGGACTATGGCAACATTTTCCATTTGAATCTAAAATGTACATATAATGCATCACAAAGCATTATGTAAAATTTGTAAAACCTAGAATGCCATTAAAACATTATTTACTTCCGTATTATTCTCTATAACATTTCCATGTAAGCCTCCAAATGTTAATGATTTTCTAATATCACGATTTCTGTCAAGACATCCTTGTAAATCATCAAATTCAGAACTGGAGGTTGTGGTATTCTTAGTATCATCTTGTCCACTATTAGATGTTGTGACATTCTCAGAGACAGAATTTATTATGCCATTTGATCTTGCGCTATGAGTTAAACGAGTTCCTAATGAACTAGAGGCTTTATTATTCTCTGCTGTGGAGCGTCTTAATATCAGTTGAACTTCTGAAGAATACTCTCCCCATTTCATTAGAATCTTATCAAACAAATTACATTATTATCCAACTGTATATAAATTGTTATTTTATATAAAAATTGAGAGTATTGGTACCTTGAGAGGATTTTCATATGGAGCTAAAAGACGTTCATTAGTTCTCCACCTTTCTACTAAAGTAAACCTACCAGTTTGTCCTGTAGCATGGGCAAGAGCATATACTACATCCTAAAAGTTAATAGTGCATTATTTATTTAATAAAATATTACAGTAATATAACATATTGTACAAAACTATTAAATTTATTCATTGAAAATGCTAAATATTATAAAATTTAATATAATTTTAAATGTAAATAAAAAAATTTCAACCTGACATGTAGTGGCTTCTGTAACACCACATACAATACGTTGTATGCCTTCTACCCATACTTTCAGCTCCATTACGTCACCAATTTAGAATCGCAAGATTAAATTTTTGCATCGCAAAAGCTTTATAGTGAAGAATTATAAAACACTCATCAGACTTGGGTTCCAATTGCACTGTTCGAATTGATATTTCTTATATCGATAAAAAAGAATATTTATTGACTGCTACAGTTCACTGATAATTATTTCTAAATTTTTCCAAATAATCATGTTTCTTTTTTAAACTTAAATAACGTTACGATAAAATTCGTTGCCAATAACCTGTAACTGTGTAATTATCAAAATGACAGATTTATGTTCATGATATTACAGAAGATAGGAAAACGCATGTCTAAGTTTCTGTTGTACTCGTTACTTTATGAAATGGTCGTTTCTGTAAACGATAATTCTATTGTACGTACATGTAATATATTCATCAAACTAATATATCTGTTGCTTATTTTAGCATTGCATACTTCACAATTTTTATGTAAAATTTGTTTAATTTCAGATAATAAAATTATTTGATAATTGAAAGTACACCAAATCTTAGCTTTACTGTACAGTGAAAGAGGGAGCTGAAGGCGTTAATGTTGAAATGAATTAATCCTTTCATATTACAATTTGCTTAATTTAAGGATTCGGTTTATTATTTGCACGTGACTGTTGCTGTATGTTAATTTTATAATAGTGTTTTGTATATGATTCAAAGAAATTCTGCAAAATGCCGAAAATACGCAATGAAAAAAAATCCCGGATTCACAAAGAAGTTGCAAAACAGGGTACGAGATAGCACATATTTTTCTAATGGAAAAACATGACTTTTAATTATATAGATATTAATACTTTCTAAGTTGTTTACGTATTATTGTATTAATTATGCAAGTAATAATTATATTTCATTATTTACAATTTCTTTACGGAACAGGAATTTTATTTAATACCAATATTGGACAACACATTTTAAAGAATCCACTTGTAATACAAAGTATGGTTGAGAAGGCTGCACTTAGACCAACAGATGTTGTACTAGAGATAGGTCCTGGTACAGGTAACATGACAGTCAAATTATTGGATAAAGCCAAGAAAGTAATAGCATGTGAAGTGGATACTCGAATGGTAGCTGAGTTACAAAAACGTGTACAAGGCACTCCATATCAGCCCAAATTACAAATTATGATAGGAGATGTTTTGAAAACAGACTTGCCATTTTTTGACTTGTGTGTTGCTAATATACCATACCAAATATCATCCCCACTAGTATTTAAATTACTTCTGCACAGACCTTTATTCAGGTAAATTTTTGAAAATTAACATTTTTTAAAAATTCCAAAAGCATTATGTCAGTTTCTAACATGCAGGAAACACAAGAGGAAATGGAGTTGATTAGCACATTATTTTCTACAGATGTGCGGTACTTATGTTTCAAAGAGAATTTGCTGAACGTTTAGTGGCAAAACCAGGAGATAAATTGTATTGTCGATTAAGTATAAATACTCAATTATTAGCTAGAGTGGATTTGCTCATGAAAGTAGGGAAAAATAATTTTAGACCACCACCAAAGGTGGAATCAAATGTAGTTAGAATAGAACCACGTAATCCACCACCACCAGTTAATTATCAGGAATGGGATGGTTTAACACGAATAGCATTTGTTAGAAAGAATAAAACTCTTTCAGCAGTATTTAAACAAACTACAGTGTTAACAATGTTAGAAAAAAATTATAAACTTCATTGTAGTTTGAATAATAAGGTATTTATAAATTTGTTAAATATAAGAAGACTAGATGCTAAAAAAAAATTGTCAATATTTAAAATTAATCTTTGTTGCATTATCTAGGCTATACCTGAAGGATTTGATATTAAAGAATTGATAAGCAAAATTTTACAAAAAGCAGATGCTGAAAACAAGCGTGCCAGGACCATGGATATAGATGATTTTATCAGGTGACTAGACATTTTACTAGTACTTATGGTTATATACTTATTTGTAATAGTTACATAATAAAATGTTTATTTTAGCATTTTACACGCATTTAACACGGAAGGAGTGCATTTTACATAATTGGAATTTTAATTTATGTAAAAAAAGGTATACATTATACATGAAGTGAAAGATGTAATGTTTACAGAAAATAAATTTGTTTAAATAATTCAGAACTAATATTCTGAATAAAATTTAACATCCATGTCACGAATATTGCAGTGTTCAAAGAAAAATAAAAAAGTTAATGTCCACTGAAAATTGTTTTACGATTTACATGCTGCATATATGTATAGTCTAGATTTAACAGTTTTAAATCTGCATACTTTACAAAAAAAGATCCATGTAAACTTTTAATTAAATTATTTGCTCATTACATACATGTATATTTACAAACATTCTTTGGGAATCAAAATCGTAAACAAATATACTGAACTTTATTGTACAGTTATGAAGGTATGGTGAGATATATACTACATTTGCCTTTATATATATCATGTTTTGCTTTCCTTCACACATTATTTCAAATTTTGAATAGTAGTTTTTGATAAAATTGATTATCTTTTTACACCACATAAAAAATCATAAATAACATCTATTACTTAATGTCAGTATTTTTATACACAGCTTTCATATACTTTATTTACGAAACAAATGGAAGCCATTCTCATTTAGAACGTAAAAGAACGAAACTACTATTTCGTCCAATACAGTACACTTCTACTTAAAAATTTTCATCTATCCTTTTACCATTGCAAAAAAATGATGATTTTAAATTTTCAGAAATTAATTATAAATTCACCATGTTTTATCGTAATCTGCAGCATATGCATACGTGATTGTTTGAAAACTCGTTATGGATTCGGAAACATCATTTCTGAATTCGGACTAATCACAGATCAAATGCATTTTTACTTTTTATTGGTTTTGATTTGATTTTACCCTGAGATCTTATATAACTCCTTGCAACTATTGCAGGAATTGCACGTTTTCGTTTCTTCTTCGGTTGAATTACTTTTTGAATCGGAATGTTTTAACATGGCATGTCAATTTTTAAACGGGATGTCGTTTAGTTAATCGTGATCGATTAGATGAACTATGCGTTCTGCTGTTAGATCGTTTCCTTTTTTTGCTTTTGTGTCTATCTTTATGCTTTGATTTCTTCTTATGCGTGTACGATTTACTTGAATAATTACTACACTGACTATGCGATCTATAATGATCATCGTCAAAGTCTGAACTACTCACAATTTCTTCTCTACTCTTAGACTTAAATTCGCGGTCTTTTCTTGATGCAGCCCACTTTTTCCAAGTATCATCATCTTCGCTGTTCCGTTGAGATTCTCGCCGTTTTGAATTTATTTTTTTATCTTGTTGCGATGTGTAGGAGGATGCACTGCTACTTCGAGAAGGAGATCGTTTATTGTCTCTGTATCTTGATTCTTTTCGGTAAGACTCCTTTGGATCTGATACTTGTCTTGCTTTAGCTCTGGTTTTAGTTACTCTTTCATTTCTACCATTGTCAAAATCACTTGAACTGGTTACATATTTTCTTTTCGATTTTCGTACCGTATGAAATCTTGTATTCTTAGTAACTTCGTTATATTCGGAGCTACTATCGCTACTACACGATTCATCGTCCGTATATCGATTTTCTTTTTTGATCAAATCTTTACGAACACGTACCATACTTTTCATAGAATGCTGTGGAGTTCTGGACTTTTTGTCATCGGTCAATTTGGAATCACTTTCATTGGAACCAGAATCGCTACTACTAATCACTCTCTTTCTTATGGTATGAACATTTCTTCTGTTTCCTTTCTTTCTGGAATCACTTTCTCCGGAACTGGATAAGTTTCTACTTGTCCGATTACGAACTCTCGTTTCTTTTGAGCGATTGCGTTTCTTAGCAGTTACACTTCTTCTTGACCTTTTAGTACGACTTTGATATTTTCTGCTTCTTCTACAAATATAATCACTTTCTGAATCTGTCCCACTTTCAGTAGATGAACTAGAAGATCCTTTCTTCTTAATTTCATGAGACGTACTAGGTTGGGTATTGTCTTCATAATAAGCGGATGAAGGTCTAGTGAAAATATTAAAGTTGGTTTTAAATTTTATTCTGATTATAATTAAATGTAAAATAATATCCCTCTACTTACTGTGCATGGTCATTTGATACGTGAGAAACATTTATTTCTTCAGGATCAGATGATACTAATTCTATAATTTCTGGTGTTCTTTCGTGACGAGGTTTTACATATCCTATTACCTCGCAACCATCCGACGAAGAAGAGTCGGAGGAAATGGTTAATACATCTGGTGCATTATATGGAATTTCTAATTGAAACGTTTGTCCTACAGTACTCGGACCTACACAATGAAATACATATTTTACAATGTTAACATAAAACAATTAAATATCAATTAAATAAAAATATTTACCAGGCATACTAATTCCATGGGGTCCTACACTAGGCATCTCTGCATTCATTCTAAGGTCGATTGCTTCATCAAGAACTCGAACATCTGAATCATCAGAACTATTACTATTATTACTAGATGCAGGGGAGAAAACATGTGATACATATTCATTTGACAACTCTATAACAAATACAATTAATTTCATCTAACTAGTACAAATTGTTATATGTAACATTAAAAAAAAGACAATAATATCATATACCTTGACGCAAATAGGTTACAGATTGGTCATATCCAACTAAATCAAAGTTGGTTCGTGCATAATTAAGAAGTTCGTGTACAAAATGATCCGTGAAAGTACCGAAATAAGGGCGGACCGAATCTCGAAATTCTGGACTTGTAATATCAAATTGACTGAGAATTTCCATTATACATCTCAATACATATGTAATATGCGTAGAATTTTCGTCAAGTAACACTTGTAATTCTCGATTTAACCATGGTATAAGTCGATTCAGTTCTGCTGGCTCTCTCCTGTAAATAGAATATAGTCATATTATGAACCACAACTTTTAATAGAAGAAATGTATAAATACATTACCGGTAATATTCAGCGCTACATTCGCGAAAGCGACCTAACATATCTGGTAATGCGGTAGCCCAAATTCCACGCCTATAAACAGTACGACGATAATTATTTGGATTTGCTCGCCTGCGTATGCGTTCTCCCGGTGGAACTAGAGGTGCTATGCTTGGCAATTGTTCCCTCCTTGCAACTTGTTCTGGATTAAGAATTATTTCATGAGGACGTCGATAGTGTCCAGTCATTGTCGTCCTAAAATGATAAAATGAATTATGAATTGAACACATGTAATAGCTGATATTAATTTGGGATGTAGCATGTATATAATACCTATAATGAAAACGATGAGTTCCTGCATCCATAGCATGACCCAGTTCAAAATTGAGATCCAAAGTAGCCAATTCTCTGGGTACATGATATTGATCATAATCTTCTTCTGATCTAACATTATGTATGATTGATTTGAAGGTTTGTTTACACAATGGACATTCTGTTTTTATTTTAGACCACTGAAGTAAACAAGTAAAACAAAATTGATGAAGACAACTGTCAGTGAAAGATGTATTCACAAGCTTGCCCAAGCAAATGCTACAATTCGGAGGAGGTGACACTGCGCCATCACTCCGATCACTGCTGTCTGGATTCTGTATAGGTGCTTCTGATTTAATAGGTTCTTCTGCACCAGCAACAGAATCTTCTACTTCCAATGGACCTTCCATTATACATTAATGCATTTATCCATTTATTAAAAAGAATTTTCCTAAAACATATCACACTACATATTATTATAATAAAATTTTATTTACGTGTGTATATGTAATTAGAAATTTCTATTATTCCTTTACTGTTTATGAATAAAATACAAATCAAATTCCTAAACACTAAAAGATGTAGGTAAAAATATATAACGCTATTTGAGTTGCATAGAATTTAATATATGGTACAAGTTAACTTATACTAAATTAGAGTCTCAATATAGAATCTTCTAGAGTGTTCATATATTGTCTTTTAAAGAATCGTGTACTGTTATAAAAAAAACACTATACCATCTTAGCTTATGAATTTTTACCCAGAATAATAACCAAATTCTTTGGTATTGTAATATCTACGAAATTATGTGATACATTTTATTAAAGATGCAATGAAAAAAAGTGCAATTACCTATTATTAAACCTTTTAAGTTTTACGTAAAATAATCAGTAACAAATAGAAAACTAATTATAAATCCTATTATCTACATATTCATCGAATTCATGATATTTACGAAACTGCAGTATGAACAGGACAGAAACTTGTTCAACCTTGAAATCCGATGAGAAATGATAAGATTGAGTCAATCTTTCAAAGTCTGTTTTCTAAAAAAAAAAAGATACGTCATACGTAACAGAAAGAAGCACACAATAAAGCTGTTTGATAATCGGTATGTTTCCATTTTATTCAACTTGTTATTGATCATCGATGTCACTATTTTCTTTCATACAAATCGCATAGTTTAATGGATATAATTTCTTACCTCTGAGAAACAGGTAATCAAACTTATTATTAGGGTCAATATGAAAAATAATATCTCTGTAAAGCTATCTTCTTTCAGAAACAGTACTATTGCTGCAGTGCATGATCACGAAGCGGAAACTGGTGTAGCATAATGCCATGAATGAGACAGATATCAAGCGAAGGTAAGAAAGAATTATTGTCATCAGTGATACCTCGCCATAAAAATTCCTAGCATACCAAAAGAAATGTATTTGTTCCGCGGAAAATCAGGTTCAATCGCATAATTTGACTAACTTCAGAAAGTTTGTTATCACCATCGTGATACCCTTCTATAACTGATTTTTGTTTCGTGATCGGGTTTTTTCGCGCATGCGAGCAATTTTAGTCTCAGTAAAGTACAAGTTTCAATAAAATGGGGTATCTTAATCACCCTTCATTATTTTTCGCTGCTTTCCCGCCAACAACACTACGCCATTTGGTGGCACCACTAAATAGATACGCTCCTGCATTTCTCGTGCATGTGCGAAAAAACCCGGCCAATATCTCATCACTGTTCGTTGATTGATTGATTGATTGATTGATTATTTATTGTTGTGGTCGTTGACTACTATGGTCATTAGCCCGTCACTGTTCGTGATCATATACGAAATTTATATATAAATTAATTTCTAATTAAAACAATAACATAAAAAGAAATGGAGGAATGGATAACTTTATTACATTCAAAAGTAATTGCTGCAGATAAGTATGAAGATATGTTCCGAGAATTCAAATCTTTACACACAAATAACGAACGTGTAGCATATACTCTTAAGATTATGTTAGAGTATAATCACATTCCTAAACTGTGTGGAGATGTAAAAAATGCAGAGAATTCTACAGAATTAAGGAATCAAGGAAATAATAAATTTAAATCAAAACCATTAACGAATTCTTTATGCATGGATGTGTTACAACTATATACTAAAAGTATAGCATATGCGCCTTATCCATCTGAAGAACTTGCATTAGCATATGGCAACAGATCTGCTATTTTAAAAAGATTACATAAGTATGAAGAATGTATCCAAGACATAGATACAGCCTTAGCTTTACCATTTCCAAATAATTTAAAATATAAATTATACCAAAGAAAAATTGAATGTTTAAGTATACTAAATAACCCTAAATTAACAAATGCTATTAATGAAGCACAATATTGGTTAGAAAAAATGACCATAGATAATAATACTCGTAAAAAAATGAATGACATGTTTATTTCTGCAGGACGAGTATCAGTGTCAGATAAATCAAATAAACAAAGTATCACAAAACAGTCTTCACTTCCTGAGCTAAAGACTCATAATCCTGAAATTCCTTGTGCTTCTGATGCAGTAACTCTAAAATATAATGAACACTATGGTAGACACTTTGTAGCTGCTCGTGACATACATCCTGGTGAAATAATTGCTGTTGAAAAAGCCTATTCAGTAATGTTGGATCCTGACAATTTGCAAACACATTGTTCAAATTGTTTAAAAGTATCTTGGACTAATATACCTTGTAATTATTGTACATATGCCATTTATTGTTCTGAAGAATGTAAACTGTCAGACTGGAAAAAATATCATGACATAGAATGTTGCATTGTTCCTTCATTGTTAAAAATGAATTTTACAAGAAAATACTTGATGAGTTTAAGATTAGCTATTCAGGCAATAAGAGAAAGTAAAAGCATAGAGGACATAAGAAATGAATTGATAGAAGTTGAAAATTGTAATGGTAAGTAGGAGGAATATTATTGCAAACATTTATTTGTCATAATTACATATTATTTCAGATCCTCGCACAAAAGGTTTTTCAAAAAATGGAACCTTTGAAAGTAATGCATATAGAAGTATATTAAGTTTGGAAACTAATGTTGAAAAGAATTCTGTTATAACTCTCTTCAGAAGATCTTTTGAAAGTAGTATTATTTTGTATTATTTAGCAGTATATACTGATATGTTTAGAACTCCTCTAAAAGATTTGTCCCAATTAATAAACAACATTGATGTTGTGTTTATTGGGGAACTTATATTAAGACACTTATTAATGATTGGCGTTAATGCTCATTCGGTAGTATAATATAATCAGGTCATAGAAAGGTTTTAGTTTAATTTTTACTATTGAATTATTATTTGTAGATTGCTGAAGAGCGTGGAATAAATCTAGCCGATCGCGGTGTTGCGGTAATGGCATTTCTTAGTCTAATTAATCACAGCTGTTGTGCACAAATCCTAAGGAATTCAGTGTCTAATCATATGGTTGTTTATGCTATATTTCCTATCAAAAAAGATGAACAGGTACCAACACATATGATATGAGTATTTATGATAGTTTCATTTTCATAGATAAAAATTATTTTCACTAGATATTTGATGACTATGGTCAGCTATTTGGAATTAAACCAAAAGCTGTGAGACAAGCAGAACTTCTAGATCAGTATTACTTTAAATGCAATTGTGTAGCTTGTTTGGAGAACTGGCCATTATATCATGAGCTGAAATTATCTTACGTGAGTTATTTGATAATGAAATATGTAGTGGGAAACTTTCTTATGTTATTGTTTATTTCCATAATATTTGTCTGTTTAATAGAATCCAATTCAGCTAAAAGTAAACAATGCAGAGAGAATTAATTATTTGGTAAAAAAATTAAAGACATATCATGTGATGGCTGTAAAAGGATATATATTTAAGGAACATGAGAGAGATGAGTTATTAGAAATAATGGAAATAATGTATGAATCAGTACCAATGCCTAATGCTGCTATATGTGAAGTAGCAGAATTTTTGAAACGTGCTTATACTTTAAGTGGAAATAGATTTGATATTCCAGAGTTGTAATTGTAAGGATGGCTTAAGTAAAAATCCAAGGATTTATGTAAACGTGTTTGTCCGCTCTCTCGTCCGTTAAACAAACGACGATCGGCAATAATTTTTACGATGTATATGTATCTCGCATAGGGCACGCTTACATAATATATGCCAAACATATTTATAGAATGTTTTTAATTTGTTATCAATTAAAATTTCAGTGATGCTTTTACCATATGACAAAGGTTGAGATAGTGACAAAAATAGAGTGTGTATAAAAAATTTTTTATACAAAATAAAATCTGAGGTTTGAAATACTGAAGTTTGATTATTCAACATGTATCCTATTGTGCCTATCTTATAAATAACCAACTGATTAGTGATAACAAAACTGTCAAATTGAGTGATTGGTACATGCTAATGCAACCACTACTTTTGTTCTGCTCATTTTCATTTTCATTTACATTTGCATTTACATAACTAATTCGCCATTCAACCCCAGGATGCACTGGACTATGTTTCTTTAAATATTCTGCAAGTGTCTCTGCCGTGGTAACACCTTCAAGAAAAGATTTTATTACATTTATTGATCATTTATGAAACAAATAATTAATAAAAGGACACATAAACCTACCTAAAGGTTGAGCTTTGAGGTCTTTCAACATAGTATATCCGTCACCACCACTTTGCATAAAATCAAGAAGAAGCGCATTGTAAGTTTTATTTCTTTCTAGTTTGCTATACATAGGTACATTACAATCTGCACACTGTACTTGTACTGAAATTACTCTTGAATTCTTTGGTTTTGATAAATCATATTGTACCTGCAGAAATTTGTATTATTTTAATATAGCAAACTATTTTTTGAGAAAGTTTGTTTTGTTTTATTAGGTTCTGAATCTTTGTCATTGTTAATAAAATCGAATTGTGAAGTTCATGAAATACCTGAAGTCCAGAAAATTGCGCAAATGCACCAAACAGATTTGCAGTTACATTCATCTCCAAGTTTTGAACACTCCATTCCAATACAGACAGAATGAGATCTCCAGTCATTGAAACTTTCATTATTGCATTATGAAAAGGTATTACGCTAAGGACATCTCCCATAGTAATTTTATCATCATTTGCTCTGGTGATAGAAGTTCTGATGCTACCACCATTGTGGAAAGCTATTGCTGCATCAGTCCAACCATCTCTGCCTGCATATTCTCCAGCATTATAGTCAATCATAGCATCTGTGATTAGATTACCTAGATTACATTCTTCTCGCCTGCATACTTTGCTATCTCCTTCAAGAAGAACGCGAGTTTTTCCAACCACTGTTAGACTAATGTTGTCAATAGCACCTCTCATTTGTTCCAATTCATCCAAAATATCCTTTGCCTGTGAATTAATATTTTATTTGTAAATTCGGCTTAATGTTAGTCTTTTAATAACAAGGGAAAGAAATGCACTGATATAAATGACGTTAATCAATTCCGAATTTGATACAGAATTTCTGTTAAAAGGAGATATAGGCAGAGAATGTTATTTAGGAGAGGTATATGTATAGAGAATAGAGAAAATAATTGATCAATCCTAGTTATGTGATCCTATTACATCAACACCTTTCATTAAAAGGAGAATATATCTTAGTAAGTGATGAGAGAATGTTACTATTAACAGCATTTTGGTGACGTGTATTCCTGATTTCAAGTAGATCTACAGTAATATAAAAGTAGGAAATAACAGAAGTTCATAATAGAAAAAGAAAGCGGGGCAAGCCGAGAAAAAATCGCATGGAAGCTGCTGAAGCCATATGCGCATATCACGTTGCGCAGTCAGGTAGCAGGATCGCAGAAAGCAGCGGGAGCTGGCTTTTAACCAGAGAAAATAAGACTTCAGAGATATTTAGACTTCTAAAAATGAAATATCAAAAACGCGTGAAGGTATTGGTAGGAAAAAATAAAGAATAACTTTACTTCTCCTTAACCGAATCCTGAAGTTTCGATGTGCTATATTACTTAGATACGACATACATGTTCAACTTTATTATATAATTTTACGATGTTTATATAACTTTTTATCTTTTGCAGTTATAAAATATTGATGTCTAAACGTATTATGAGGTATGGTTTTGCGAGAAAAGAGAAAGAAAACGACGCGTGACGACTCACCTGTTCGATACTGTTGTCAACGAGTATAGGATTGCCTTTGATGTTTGTCACTTCTCCCTCAGTATCAAAGGTTACCGTAAAATTCCCCATATACTTGGTATACGCGTATGCTTGAACCACGTACACCTTTCTTCCGCTTTTCTGCGTCACTACCGTAGGATAAAGTCCCTCGGGAACCTCCACATCAGGCTGTTTCCCATTATAAAGGAAAGTGTTTGTGTGTCCACCGATCACTAGATCGATGTCCTCCACTTCTCTGCCGATTCGTTTGTCCACCTCGAAGCCAGAGTGCCCCAGAGCGATCAATATATCAACACCTTGTTGCTTCAACGCTTTTGCCTCTCTGCGAATGCTCTCTACCTCGTCCAAGAAGATCACCTCTTCTGATCTGGCGATAAACTTTGTTTCTTGCGTCAGATAGCCGATCACACCGATTTTCGTGTTATCTACGGTAAGTACTGTGCTGTTTAACAACTTTGTGGCGGCTAAATTTGGCTGTTTGCTTAGATCCAGATTCGAAGTTACTATGGGGAACGTGGCGTTCTCGATGAAGGGTATCAGTCCTTCCACACCGTCGTCGAATTCGTGGTTGCCCAAACTCTGTGCGCGTTTCATTCGATTTTAACGGTTGACGGTAAGTAATTTTTACTTAGGTAAAAATATGGATTTGAACAAATTCAAACAGCATCAAAAATATAAATACCAAATATAACATTATTCTGAGACCTTAATGTCGAATAAATTAGTGACTAAGCCTTACGGCATCGCTCGTAAGAGCGTTAGACTTGGCTCTCGCTTGAATTAGTAAAAATGACTAGCAATATTTGAAAGGACCTCGTAAAAGGTCAATTTTAATAGATTCTTGTTTGCCTTGAAAGGTTTAGATGATTCGAGGAGTGAAATCAAGTTAAAGGTATTGAAAGATAAATCTTGTAAACTGTACCGTTACATTTGGAGCCAATATGTTCAGGAACTTGGTTACCACCTTCCATTTGTATACATTGTACCAAATAGATCCTTGATAAGTATCCCCAGCATTCAGGAAGATACAAGGGGTTGGTGACTTCCGTGCTTCACGAACTAGGGTTGCTATTCTAGCGAATCCTCCGTAGCATTTTCCTGCTTTGGCGTCGTTCTTGGAACAGACGGTCGATAATTTTGATGTTTCCTCGAATCTGTGACCAAAAGGTATTGCATAATTATTTATTACTAAACTAATTCTTCCACTTGACTAATCCAATATATTGTGGACTTCAGTTTATTAAAATAACGAGGTGTTATATAATCTTTTAAGACGGTTTTACTGTCTGTTAAAATTATACACAATTACTACGGTGTTGTTTGAGTTTTTCTTACTCCTACATATTTATCGATCCGCTATGAATGAAATTAACTTCCGAAGCTCGTTAATCATCGCTTAAGATAGAAGGTGAGAATAAAAATGGGCTGGTAAATCGCGAAACGTTGATCGAATTGCAAAGTACATCGAATTCATAAAAAAAGTGAGCGTAAAAGATAAACGATAGAAAAAATGGAATATAATCTGCGGAGGCCAGGAAATTCGCTTCAGTTTGCAAAGGTTTCTGCACGATACGATAAGCGATAAAAATTAACATTTAACCGTTCATGGAGCGGTGTTAATTATCCTCAACCTGCTTTTAATTAGTGTTTCAGATGACAACGATACTTTAGCCTACATTAAATAATAACAGCATGAATAAAATATAAAAGAAAAGCAAAGTTATTGAATAATTAATTAATCTTGTCACGTTTTCGTTATCGTTACGTAAACATCGATAAGCACGTGGTTAATGAAAATATCGTAACACATCTGTCGCTCGACGTTAAATTCGTGTTAAATATATTGACAGTAATTTTACTGTGAAGATATAAAACTCATAATTAATCAGAATTATGTAGTATAGTTTAATAAATGCACTGAAAGATTAGCGAAAGACAGGTCGAATTACCTGGAATGCATGTCGTTTGTATGAAGGATCCTCAGCGTGAGTCCTTCTTTCTTCGTCGAAACAGGATTCCCAAGGACATGACTGAAGATCGCCGCAATGGCGCAAACCGTGATCCAAATTTTCAGCATTTTTTATCCGTCTCACAAATTGTTCTTCAATTTTTGCTTTGTTATCTCGCGTGTTGAACGGTAACGAGACAGAGCTGTTCAGCACAAAAAAGACAAACATGTTTCTTCTACTTTTCTTGTCTTAAAGATAGCAATTTTCAACAATTGTTATTCCCGTTTTTGTTTCATTCTCAATGCTTTTAGTTTCTCAAAGAATTCTTCTACAAAACAAATTGTATTCTTCTTGAAACGTTACTCATCGTTACGAAATAGCGCCGCGAGAATTAGGTCCAATTCGAGATCACATCAAATCATTAATTTTTTCATCCTCTGTGTCATCAAAGAGATCGTTAAATCACGCGACATAAATATAAAAATAAACGGGTAATAAATCATTCGAGCAAAAACCCGAGCTAATAAATGTTGCAAAATAGATTCACTCGTAAAAAAAGGGTTTATGATCTCGTGCTCAAAGTGGGACGCCAGTTAATAATCGAAATATAATTTCAGCAACAAGTGGTTTCATTCAATGGAGAAATTTCTCAATGAATTTTTCGACTTGGACTTTTTTTTTTATTGCAAGCTGGCTGAAATTTTGCGGCCGCGAAACAGGGTTATCGAAATCTGATATTCAATGAAATTTCACGAGTCATACCGCCAAGAATGTCAGCTTTTTCAACGCGTATCAAAGAAGATTAAAGACAATAACGGGTGACCTTTCGCAGGCAATTACGCAAAAAAAAGTTATCGTTACGTAAAGATGGTTCGACGATAAGAACAGAAAAAACAAGTTACAAATCCTTTTGTGGAGGTGCAAGTCTTTTTCTCTTATTTTTATAATTTTGAAATGAAGCCCGGTGTTAGATAAATTTTAGTCGGTCGTTTAAATTACCTGATTTGCGTCACGCTCGTAACATTTGCACATTTGTTCTTATCTCTGAATATAATAACTTCTGTATACGAATTGACTACTATCGGCGTCTATGTCACTTTTCCCCTTTTTTTATCAGCACTAAATTTTAAAAAGAACTTCGTTGTCTGGAAATAAATTACTTGAAATTGTAGCGAAAGATATAAGCAGGCAATCGGTTGTAATCAGTACTTTAATCAGATTGCTTAATTATTAACGGTAATACTGTAGATAATTAAAAGAAATATCTATCAGTGAGTTCTGTTATTAATTTCAAAGTTAAAATATATCCAGTTCAGACACCCGATTTCAAGCAATCCAACACCACGTGCTCTGTATATAAAAAGAGGTTGATCTTGTCAGAAGATTTAATAGCCCCATCACCACGGTCATTAACGATCATCGTTATGAATTACTGTCGAATAATTTAAGAAAAATAGACAATTTCGAATACCATTGAAATTAGAGTCGAAACGTTTCACCCGAAATTAATCTTTAATAACATAGACATAACTCTCTAGAGCGCAGGGTCTCCCAAAAATTTCGAAGTAAATTGTAGCAAGAAAAATCTGACAGCAACAAATCCTATACCTGATACAATTTGTCGTACAAATAACGCGATAAAAAATGTAATCCTCTTTTATTAAACAAAGAATCACTTTTCTGGCAGCGAACTCGTTCAAAGTAAAAATCTGTAAATCTTTCACTGGACTCGTCGAACGACTTGAAAGACGCTCGTAAATAATTATTTACACAAGCGATATGAAACTTTTGGCCGGCAATGAACGTAGTCGCAGTTAGCGAAGCTTCGCCAAGCTACCTGAGTACGTTCTAAAAATATGTTTGATGTTCAAGAAGAGGAAGAAAGTGATGTGTCTGGATGCCAATCACTCACTACGTATGTAGATTTGTCGACGAAGAAAACTGACGGGGGTCGATTACACAACGACCACCGCACCGGCGAAGGATCGTCGGCTAAACTAAAGAAACGACGCGCGTTTATCTGCTACCGAGCGAACCGATTTTGTCGAACGATCAGCGACGACTGAACACGTTCGCCGAACGAAAAGCTCGAGTAACCTTCGTTTGTCCCCGATCTGCTGGCGAATCGCTACTCCGTTTTAACGGGTTCGCTAAATGGTAATAGCGACTTTAACATGGGGCAAACTTGCCCGAAGCTGAGCATTCCTGTTTAGGAATTTTTGCGTTTGGGTTAATTTAGATCAGATTTGCTTAAGGTCTTTTTTACTCGAGTTCTCCACGATTTCTGTCGCATATTTTCTAATCATGGACTATTTAAATCTTAATCTTAGCGCGAACGAGTATGTACACGTGTCTTAAAGGATTGACTATTAATAGGAGTTTCAGATAAAATGGCGTCGAGAGGTTCTGAAAAGTATTGAAGGTATAAAATATGTTCAGTTTCAACTCTCAAGTATGATTCCGTTAAGTAGAAGATACCTAGGTTTCCCTTAGTCTCTTTAAGATCCCAGCTTTACTCTTATATTTTTTTTACATTTTCTCTATGTCGAATTTCTTCTTTTCGCCCTCAAAGAAGTCCAACATGTCCATAAACAAATACGATTACATTAATCGCGAAAGCTGCGCCAGATAGTGTGTCAAATAAAAACAGTAGATATTAGTTAAGATAAGCGCGATGTTAATTGAATTTACTCGGCTCGTATCATCCTCATCTTTGTCTTCCGAATGTCACGGAAAAGGTTCTCCAAACATTTACTCGAAGAAATCTTCCTACGTCAATGATCTGAAAACAAATTATGCTTATTTTGTTTTTCTTGATTGTGTACAGTCATTATGAACAGCGTATTAGCATTTTTATTTTAGAGCTCGTTTTATCTCGATGTTTTGATCTATGTCATTGTTATAAAACAATTTTATTATCTCGGATGATTAAATTTATCGCCAGTCGACGAATTAGAAAATGATATTAGGCTAGCATTCACGATCTTATCGTAGATATGTACATTAATCTCGATCATTTGTTCTTACGATTTCTTTTCGAGTAAAGTCATTCTTTTAGATCAAACGATTTCTTAGTCTTTCGTGTCATAAAGGAAAAAGGGTAGAAAATGTTTCCAGATTACGTAACTGATCAGACAGTACGAATTACAAAGATTGTAAATCAAAGACCACGATAATAATATGTACATCTTCCGGGAAGCGATCAAAGTGTGGCTCTGTTAAATCTCTTCTCCATTACTCTATTAAATAACCATCGATAAATGACATTTATGGTAAGACAGGATATGTCGTCATCATATTTGCTTTATCTGTGAACGATAGGCGTATTAGCCACGCGACGTCGTCATAAGAATATAAAATAATTTTCTTGTCAAAGTGCCAGAATGCGAACGTTTAGCGTCAAGAGATTGCATATGCATTCCCGTTTGCCGTACATCCTACGAAACCGTGATCGAGACATCCGTCAAGCCTGCAAATCAACGTCTTTGAAGTAACTGATTCAATGTGGCACCGTGATTCATAATAATGTATGCAACGAAACTCATAGAATGAAACACGAAAACAATTTCATGTTACTCTGGAATTCGTTCAAGGATAATTATTTTGTTGAGTGTATTTTGTTTGACGACGTGTTTTCTTTCAGCACAATAAATCACATACCAGATGCCTGTCACGATATTTGCGATAGCGATTTCAGTGACGATAATCTTAAAATGTCTGACGGATTATTGTATCCTTATCAACAATAAAACAATCAACCTATTGTAAAAACAATACGGTATTTTGCAATATTGTTTCAGAAGCTGCGGTTATCATTTTAAAAGAATATAGATTAATGCTTTGTAAGCTTTCTACTTTTTTACAACGAGTTAGATTTTCCTGTTACAAAGGAAAACAGAGTTTATCAATATTCTAATTGCGCGCAATGTCGAGCGGAATATTCCTGTACATTTCCTATCGATACGATTGATCAATGCTTAAACTGGTTAATCATGCAAATCGTGGTTTACTTCCGTTTCAGATTTCTTTTTTATCACAGCTTTAAAATCGTACGAAGGCATTCTGTAATCCCGTAGGAGATTAAATATACAATTGAAACTGGTACGCGGGTAATTATGCACATAGATTCTTGACGAATAAATTATTCAAGGCGATCGAAATAGTTTCCTTATAATTTTCTTATCGCGTTATCGATTGACATTCCGTGCACGATGGTGTAAAATTGACACCGCTCCGATTACTTTCATTCAGTTCGATGGAGAAAAATGCAGTTATAAACGTACAAATATTTTTGAGTTACAAATATTTATTTATGAGAAATATATTAGCAAATTGAATTGGTGAACCGGTTCGCTCTTATTCGATACAAATTAGTATTCAATTGCTACCCTAACTTTCACCTTTCTGTTTCTATTCGTTAGATTCGACCAAAGGTCTTACCATTCCAGAAAGAACGATCCTTAGGACCTGGCACGTTCGAAGGACACGCACAAACTGAAGTTAGGTAAAAAGGATTACGCCAGTAAGAACCTATGGATCTCTACCCTCTCCTCGAAATCATTCAACCTCCAATCCCCGCTCCGACGTCTATTTACCAACGTAAAAAGTCACTTAACTTGTCACTTCAATCTCTGAATGACGGGCCACGTTAAAATTTAATCGTTCTTCTTCCCAAGAAATCACTTCCTATAAATTTCAATATGAATTGTTTCACATTTATTTCACACCGTCTATTATTGCATTTATCGACGATTTCTTAAAAGAACTTGTACTCTTTTCTACGCGTTTTTGTTCACTGCCAAGGAGAACGGTAGTTCGATTGTTAGCCCTGCCGCGTTTTTATCATGGTTGTGTAATGAACGCCGATTTAGTACGATAAGGTAGAGCTTCTTGTTGGTAGACAGTCCACGACGAACGTTCGCAGCCGACAGGTGTGTTATGCGTCCGATTTGCTAAGAATTTTTAACCGATTTCGAAAAAGCAGTGGTCAGTGAATTTTTGGTGGAATTCGGAAAGTTAATTATTTAACACTCGCGAAAATTGGGTCATCCACGATAATCTGAGGCGTGTGATCTGGAGCGAGTAAACACTTCTTTCATTGAGAACGTTCATTCTTGAGAAAGAGAGCAAACTTGCAATCTATTATTTTCATGCTTTGTTGCAGTCATCGATGTAAACAAACAAATTGCATGCCAATTGATATACTTTCGTGTTGCAATTTTATCTGCGGAAGGGCTTTTGCAAATATTTTATCTTTCAATGGTACAAGGATTTAGTTCATGATGCAATTCCTCTTATTATTGCTATTTTTCTTCCAAGTATCTCCAGGGCGAGCAGATTTATTTGAGCTTTCGGTGATACACCTAAACGATTTCCATGCAAGGTAAATGGAGTAAAAATTAAGTAAAAGCTTGCGACTTAATTGACTGAAAGTTAGAAGTAGTAAAACGAATGCGAATGACTTAGTTAATCCCCGTTATAGTTTTTTGTCATTAACATAAACGTTGATTGAAATTTGCATCGATCAAACGCAATAAAATCATCGGTTGAATCATTAACGATAGCGTCGATAGAATCGCGTGGTAAGAAGTGTCATGACAGAAAAGACAATTATTGATTGCGTAATTGGTAGCTGAAGAGTGGAACAAGAAAGCAAATCAGAGGATTGGTAAAGTGAAATCACAGGGTCATGGGCACGACGATTCAGGTTAACCGTGACTCTTTTATCCGCGTTCTTTTTTCTATCGGTTAAATTAATTGCTCAATATTTGCGTTTATTGCCATTTTGTAAATATTTCCACTCCGTTCACCGAATGTAAACTTTCAATGGTAAAAGAAGAAACTCTTAGTTCATGTATGGAATTAAATGAACTTGCATTAAGCTCATTTAAATTAACTTTGACAAAGTTGGCACAAGTCCAAGTTAAGTTAAGTTGTTCTGAACACCGTAAGTCGTCTTCGGTAAACGTGGATGCTTTGTAGAAGTTTGCAAAAATGTTTGCAGATTTGAGCAAACGGGTCCTCGATCAGGAGTATGTCACAAAGAAAACGAAAAGGAATGTGTCGGTGGAATAGCAAGAATATCGACGGCAGTGAATCGATTAATGAAAGATAGACCAAATCCAATTTTCCTGAATGCCGGTGACAACTTTCAAGGAACATTTTGGTACAACGTCCATCGTTGGAATGTGACAGCAACTTTCATGAACATGTTACCGCACGACGTTATGGTAAATTTAAATAAAACCAGACGAAAAAGAAAGTGAAGACTCCGGGAATTCTTGATCGCTCGGCGTACTTATGACTCGCTTAATTGGGTCACAGAGTTAACGATCGATTATTTTGAACGGAGTTTAACGAGAATTCCGCGTGAAACCGATAAAAACGGAACGGATCGCCTCGAATTTCGATGAAAAAGAGCAGGAAGAACAGCGCAATCATCTGTTAATTGAATCGATTACGGTGATTCCAATAAAAAGCGTATGAAAATAATGATCCTGTCGGGATCGAAGGGAATTAATCGGTAGGAGGAGACGGATTAAAGTTAAAGTAACGCAAATAACGATTAGGTTTATAATTGAGATGAAATTTCAGAAGAATGATAATCGCTCGATACTCGCTCAATGAAAATTTTTCATTAAATTCTCTTATCTAATTGTCTTATCGTATTCCTCTGTAATATTCTTCCAAGATTCTCAAGATACTCCAGTTATCTTATTGAATTTATTAATGCCAATTAACTTTCTCTACAACTTCCATATCATCGATCATTTTCGAAACGGTTTCAAATTATCAACACATCTTTTTAATTAAATTATAAATGTGTTTCGCGAGTTCATTGATTAATCACATCCTCTTTGATATTACTGTCCGAAATATTTGCATACGGACTGACAGGATAATCTTTGCAGACATTAGGAAATCACGAATTCGATAACAACGTGGAGGGTGTCGTTCCTTATTTGAAAGCGGTTAAAGCTCCGGTGGTGGTCACGAATATAGACGCAACTGAAGAACCAACGATGCAGGTTATTTTAATTTTATATAACGTTATGAAATGTTGTAGCACGTGTTACGTGAAACATCGTTCATTCTCAGGGACTGTACAAAAACAGTACAATCATCGAGAGAGGCGGCAGGAAAATCGGAGTTATCGGCGTCATTTTATCGACTACAAACGTTCGTACTTTTATTTGTGAAATTTGCTCTGCTTAAACCTCCGTCTAATCAAACTCCAAAGTTTCGTAAAGCGATCTTAAAACTAGTAAAGCATCAATATAATTCTAAAGCAAGAAAGAAAAGATTTGAGAGTCAATTAAGTAGTCTTTAATCCGATGTGCGAATGTGATAAATAATGTCATAAACAATTTACGGTAGCTTTTAATCATTTTAATACGGTCGGAACGAATTCTAAGAAGCCAGACGATAAATCGCGTGAAACTATCAAGGTGAAGAGATTACAGAGCCGGAGGTTTAACCGGAAGAGTAACTCGTCTGATTTCTCTTACCGATGCTTAATTGAAACTCACGAATTGTCAGACAATCGCCGTGACGGGGAAATTAAAGTTTCTGGACGAGGTGGAAACGGTGAACGCCGAGGCACGTAGATTAAAGTCTCAAGGAGTTCACATTATTATCGTTTTGAGTCATTGTGGCTTAGACGTGGACAGAATAATGGCAGCTAAGTGTCCTTTAATCGATGTCATCGTTGGAGGACACACGCACACGTTCCTCTACTCGGGTAATTATTTCGATCAAATTTTCGCGTTGCAATTAAATTCACAGTGTGTACAGAATGTGTGAGTTATTTTAGGAACACCTCCCTTTATCGACGTCCCTGAGGACAAGTATCCTGTGGTGGTTGTACAAGAAAATACCAACAGAAACGTGTTGATCGTTCAAGCAGCAGCTTACACCAAGTTCGTAGCTCGTTTTAGATGAACGATGTTTCGCGAGAGATCAAATTGTTTTATGGTTGTTAACAGGTACCTGGGAAACTTGACGGTATGGTTCGACGAGGATGGCGAGGTTGTTCAGTGGGCTGGAAATCCGATTCTTCTTGATCAATCCATCGAGCAAGGTAAATTCCTTAAACAGATCTTTTCGGATCAATCGTAATTAAATTGTTATTCAGATCCTGAAATGGTGAAAGCTTTGGAACCCTGGAAAGAAAGCGTAGACGAGAAAGCATCAGCCTCGATAGCTTACTCGAGGGTATTTCTCGACAATCGCTGTCGCACTAATGAGTGCAATTTTGGCAATTTAATCACGGACGCTATGGTGGATTCTGTACGTGTGTCAAATTAGAAAAGATTAATTTTTAACGTACAGGTTTTTTTTAAATCGTTATTTTAATAATTAACTTTTTTCCAAACGATTATAGTACGTGGAACAGGCAGAGAATCCGAACGTTTGGACATACGCTGCAGTAGCGTGTACAAATCCCGGAGGAATTCGTACTTCTATTGATTCCATGGGTCGGAACATCACTTTAGGTGATTTAATAACAGCCATTCCATTCGAAAACACGTGGGACATTCTTGAACTAAAAGGCAGCTGTATCATGCAGGTAGTAAATTATATTCTTCATCGAATATCAAGATTAAATTGCTTACATTTTAAATTAATTAAAAGCGTGTTTTCACTCGATACTCAATTTGAACGAACTTTACGCTGCTCCTGTTAGAGACTGCGTTTATCATCGAGGCGTATTGATTGTTGCCATTCTTCAGGCTTTTCTTCCTTCCAATTTACGTATTCAAATTCTCTGCAAGACGCCTATCTTCCCCCTGCATTAGTATAATATTACACTTAAAGTTTCGACATTGCAGATCCTAGAAATGAAACAGACTTTAATATGGTCAGGACTAAAAGCAACTTATAAGATGAATGACACTTCCAAAAACGTGGTGGATGTTAAAATACGGTAAATGATACTTTCCTCATTTCTTTCTACGGACTATTTCAAGTTTTTACGTATGTGGATATTTTATTTAGATGCCGAGAGTGTGAAGTGCCAAGGTTCGAAAATGTAGTGGAAGATAAATGGTACAGGATAGTGGTTCCAAATTTTTTGGTCGATGCGGGTGATGGATTCGATCCTTTCAAAACCTGCGGCAAAAATCACAAAGTCGGATATCTCGAATCCGATCTATTGGCAGCGTACATGAAGAAAATCAGCCCGATATTAACCGGAAACGATGGACGAGCTGTTTTTCTAAATGTTGTCAAATCGAAGAGATCAGAAAATTTCTTGTAGATTATAAAATTTAGTTGAAAAGTACATCGTTAACAAAAACTATTCGTTGCATGCTTGTTTCAAACGAATGGAGAGTACATAATAAATCTTACGCTCTAATTATGTTTGCTACCTTTCTCTAACGCAATCTACTGGTAGCGATAAGAATCTTTTTTGTAAATACGTATCCAAGCGTTTTAAGTACGTTTTCTAATCGGGAAACTCTTAAAGAACGTAAGCACGATAATAATAGGACATGAAATCGTACAGCGTAGCGATAGCGGAGTTTCCAAGCGAAGAAAGGCCAGATGTATTCGTGTGATGGTTTAATTTGGCGAGCTTGTTCGCCAAAGGAAAAACTTCGAGAAAGAAGCGGCGACGAAAATCTCGCGTGATATCGTCGTGAAAGCAGGAAACGTTTGGGCGCTTATCTCGCGGTATCTTGACATCACGGCAGGTGAAGCATTTAAATAATATATCGAACAGGTGAAATAGCAGCTGTTCGTCTGCATCGTTGCCCTCCGCCAGAACGCGTGAATCGCTTTGGAGTGCCGCGAGAATGTTTCTTTTTACACACGAAATTCGCTTTACGCACTCTTTTCTCATCGTGACATAGTTCCGTCCTTCTTTCCGTACTTTTATCGCCTTTCTCTCACGAAAATCTAACGAGTTCGATCGATTATCTTTCTAGTTTCAGAGTGCCGGAAAGATTGAAGGCAGAAGGACGGCAATCAAATTTCAATTTGCATTGTAAAAGTTATAACGGAGGTAACGAAGGACATTAGTAGACGAATTATGACGATTAATTGAAGCAATAATGTCTGGCCGTGACTGATACGAGCAGTAATATACACCAAAAGGAGAGGGTCGTAAATAGTAGCCCAAATTCTCTGTTCAACAATCTCTTAATGAAGACTCTAATCACCATCTTAAAAGTCCACGTTTCAATTTACAGAGAATATATGACAACCCGACAGCTGCTTCTCGATTCCTGAAATTCCTGTGTTCATCCACGAACCGTCCAGCAACTACCTGACCAATCATCTATCTCCATACCTTCGACAACCTTGTCAAGCAACAACTAGATCGCCTAACGGGTTACACCGTGTAAGATATAATTTTATTCGACGATAATGCATTCGAGGTTAACACCTAACCCATTGTTATCCACTAAACGTTGCCTCTATGAATTTTTATCTGTGCGTCTTGTTTGTATTATGTAACCCTCGTTGGACGCTCCTGGTTGCATATTTGTGGGCTTACATCCGTTTGAAAACCGCGGTTCTCCAGAGCCTCCTATAGAAGTATTCGCGATCAGCGAGGAAACTCCTCTCTATCAAAGAAAGAACACCGACAACGGTCTAACAGAGAGGAACACATAAAACTGGAGAGGAGAAACATGAGGAAAATACAGTCGGGCAGAGTAGAGGGGCAAGTTGTTAGGAGTAAAGAAGAGGAGAGAACGGGAGAACGAGGAGGATACTATATCGCGTTCCAGCAGGGAAACAGGGAGGGAATCTGGAAGAGGGGAAACGTCGGTGATCGTGGAGGGGCGAAAAGGCAGCTGCAAGCAATTGGTGCAAGGGAGAGACGTCGAAAGGATAGAAGAAGAAGGGGACAGTGTCATGGAGGCAGACTTGCCTGCTGGTTGTCCGTCGACCTGCTCCCTGCTTTACCTGACACCACTCGCCAGTGTTTCCATAGCCGCGTACACCGATGGATCGACTCGGGATCCTCTCGTGAGCCCGTTGAGCTCGCCACGCTCGGATCGCCACCCTCCAAGTCGAATAAAAACCATTTTATCCATCGCGGAATTTCGACTTGGGAATTGGAAAGTTGTGCCGTGTAATCCGGTGAATCGGCGAACCGGTAAACGGGTAAACGAGAACGGAGTGAACAGAGGGAGACGAAGAGTGACACGTTGCGATACGATTGATCCAACGGAGCCAACTTCTACACGCGTTTACGAGGATCAGGACAACAATGTGCTCGTGACACCTCTCTCTCTCTTTACTTTGGCCTGGACGGTTTTTTTCGTTGCTCGGTGAAGAAGACTAAGGAAGGAAACGGATAAAACGTGGGCGTTGAGTGATTGTTGTCGGTGCTAGTTTCCATCGAGAGTCATGAAAGATACCAGCGATACGATGAAGGACGACTTGTCCGAGGTATGTAATATTTTAATCGTTCGATCGTTTTGTTCTCGTTCCGTAGATTGACACAGGACTTTTAGGAAACAACGTGCTTTTCTAGAGCAACCGATATTATATTCGACGCTCGGACAGCGTGCGGTTGACACGATGACAAATTAAATTTAGCATTTTAATGGCCGACGTATTCGTGATTTTGACATTACTCGTTTAAGTACTCGGAACTAATTAAAAATTTATTTATCGGCTCACATCCAGGATTAAACGAAGGTTTTAACGATAAGTGGGTACTAAAAGGATGGACGATTATAGTTTCGCGAGAAAGTGATACAGAAACACCTTGTGTAATAGAGTGTAGTGGCCCGTCTATGGGGTCCCGTACAGGAAACGCGTTCTAACTCACTCTGCATAATCCTGAATCTCTATTCTCCTGAAAATCTTCGTTTATTCGGAGCTGAAAGAGCTTATTTTTCGCACGGTATCTCTGCAAAGGAATTCTCCGCAAGTTAATGTTTGTTCAATTGTTAGTACGTCGAGTATTTTTCAAAGAGCATGTAACTCGTAAAAAGTCGCGATATTTGCGAATTCGCTACACTTTCCTATAACTGCATGACATTCAATTTAACAGGAATACGCGAATCCAACAACCATTATCGGCTACGTTGTATTATTGAACGCTCGTATGTAAATTTACTTTCGTTCCATGTTTGGACGGCGTTGTTGGTTTCTATAGCTTCCGGTGTAGCCGAGTTTTATTCGACTCCTTTCACCGGCGAAATAGAATTTTGCTGGCAATTTTCTTAAGCTGTCTTATCAAAGATGAAACAAGTTTGCTTTCACGCAGGTTGCCGGCTCTCTGAATACCAGCAAAAATGTTATTTGAAATTCAGTTCCAATTAAGAACTTCAACTTCTGCCTGCAACTTTTTACTTTATCGGCAAACTTGCTCGTTTAAAAGCTTAATTAAAAAGGGATTTAACCTTAACAAAACTTTATGGTTACGCGTTATAGCGTCGCGCGTTGCATACAAACGGGTTGCATTAGTAGCATTAACCAAGAAAATTTATTAACGAACCGAATGTATTATCTCGAAGAATTTTTCCACCGCCGTGGCAATTTAGATTCTCGTGTAATTTCGAGACCGTCGAACAACGATGATTATTAAGCTCGCGAAATTACTATTAATACAGTTGACGGGGGCGCATCGACTTTAATTGGTATGTGCCGAGTACCATTAACGTTTTAATTAGCGGCAAAGCAAGCTCGATACACGTCGACCGACATTTCCTCTACGGTACGATCGATGCTCTAGCATTACCAGCTAAACGGCAACATTCTATTTATAGTACAAACACACTTTGTTCCCTGGGGTCGAGAGCGTACCACCGAAAAGTCCTCCTCTGTGGAAATCCAATTAACGCCGAGTCCCCGCCAGGATTTTGATTCATCAACCTTCTTCCGATGTCTCCTCTCTTTGTCCCTCGGAACAAAATACGCGATTCAAAACGATCCTCTCTTCGTTAAAAGTATTACCCGTTTATTGGAGCGTGCGAGCGAATATTTAGGCACTCTGGTGAAATGGAAAATTTAAATCGATCTACCGAGGAGCATTGTGACTCCGATTAAAGTTTCAACTACGTAGAAAACCGCAATCTAACCGAAGATCGACGCCGTATATACACGTATATGTGTATAGGTATATCTAGCCGGAAGGGAGAAGTTCAAAGAGGAGAATACACGGTGGAAAGTAATATCAGCCAGTAGGAACTTATGCGGCAGCCAGCGTGTAATCGCACTTTGTATTTTATCAAGATCCTGATGCGACGGTGAATTATGTAATTGCAACGCGCTACCCCTCGAGGCTCCAACCACCATTTCTGAAACGTTGAAAACTGCTCCGTGGAAGAAAATGTTTTTCCCCTCTTTGAAGCTGGCTCGCGGCTTAATATGGAAAAATTGCGGATGAAAAGTTCCCGCTGGAAATTGCAGAATGGATAGAGAGGCAACGCGGAGAGAAAACCGACCCGCGTCTCGTTTTCTTCAATGTTCGACGAATCGAGGAAAGGGGGATGATGTTAATTGGAATGCGACAGCTTTAAGCGAAACAGCCTTTTAATTAGCGAGGTGTTCGGTGAGACGATACAAGAAGCGGAAAGGAAGGCAGTTTGCTCCGAATTTTTACCAAATCGAAATTGTAAATTCAACGCGACGCACCGTGTGCGTCTTACAAATTTTTAACACGTTGAGTGCCACGCGATTTTTTAAGGAAATTCTAGTCAGCTGCTTAGAAGCGCGCTGGTATCGTGATACAGCAATGATTTTTATGTTCACCCTGTTTTAATACAATCCATTAATAATAGAATCCCGTATTAAATAAAAATTAAGTGGACTTTAAACAGCTTAAAACAATGTAAATTTTTTAGTTTTATGTCATATTGCGGCCTGAATGGAAAGTTCAGTCACCGATGACTGACGTGTCACTCAACGTGTTAAGACAAAGACAGTGTTTAATACACAAAGTTTGTGAATCTTTTGATGTATCGAAGCTCAAAAAGAAGTATCTCGATTATTGATTTCCGATACCAAATATCTCGTTAAATTCCTATAAATGTGACGGTAGCGAAATTATTCTGAAGTCCAGAAGGAAGTAAATGGAATTAAAGTTGGCAAGGATATGTACTTTCGTAGAATTGAATTTCGCGAAGGAAAGAAACAAAGTTCAAAAGAAGTTCGTGAAAAAAAATTGGGAAGTTTTCGGTCGCGAAATAAGATTCCATTTGAAATTTAGATTCCACGTCGGTGGAATGCGACCCGGGGAAACCAGAATGATTCTAGAGAGAGAGGGAGGAAGACAGGGAAGGGAGGAATGTCGAGAAAGCTGGAGAAGTTGTTAGAGCTTTTGCAAACTCTACAACAAGCTCGAATGGTTCGTGCAATTGGTTGTAACGTAGCAATTTCGGTATCATTCCGACAGGAAGGAATGTTCAATGAAACCTATCGACCTTTCAATCCACCAATCGACCTTTCAGTCATCTAATCTACATATTTTTATCGACCGGGAATTCTCGAATTCTCAAATAAATTTCGTTATTAGTCATCGAACAGTTTACGGTATGATATTAAAATTCGATGGAGGAAACACAAGACAGAATGATATCATCTGATCCATGTAAATCAATAATTAATTTGCAAAGAAAGAAGTGCTGCCGTCACGCGACAGACCGCGCGTCATCTTGACGCAAAGATAAAAATTTAGAGGAATTTCTAAAAATATTGCAACGTTAACGAATACGTACGAGGTGCGATCATTAAGATTCGGGATTGCGTCTGCTGTGACCAGACGGATCACACGATTGACATGCGTCCGCAGAATATATGAATAACAATCTTCAAAAAAATTCACAAAAATCAGCTTATTTTCATCGGTCTAAAGGTATTTCCCCCCTTAATGATCGCACCTCGTGAGTCGAATGATTCGAAACACAGTCTACTCGTAATAAACTGATAATCGACTAATCGATACGAGCGAAGGTAGGAAACGAGCTTCCGTACACTCGTAATTCGGTTAAAACAATTTTTATGCAGTGCTCGTTTTTATTGAAACGACCAGTTATTGGCAGGTAGCGATATCAAATATCGATACTCTTACACGAGGCGGATGTGCAAGGCACCGTAAAAAGGCGAACAAAACATGGAGTTCGCCTCGTAAACGATATATATTGGTGTATCGTAAATACGATACCGATACGGGACAGCCAGGTTTTGCATGTTATAAATCGATTTTACACCGGGCACCGATAAAACGGGACGGTTAACAGAATCCCTGTTGTGCCCCGAATAAATGTTCTCTCGACTGAGTTCAGAAATTGGGATAAAGAGAGAATCGAGGGTGAAAAATATAAGGGATGATTCCCTTTTAACTTCGACCAATGAAATTACCATACGAAAGTTGATATAAAAATTTACGAACGATAAAACTCGCCGGTTGTGTTATTTAATTTATATTAATGTTCGGCGAACGTCCGCTGGGTGATTAAAATTCCTTTGAATTTACAATTTAGATCGATGGCAGACAAGGGAAATACCGGAACTAATTTGCGCGGACGTTTTATGGATAAATTAGTTGCGTTTATCGGGCATTTATGCGCGTTTAAAATTAATAAGCTTGATGAGGGGGTTACTGCGCATAACGAGGCTGATTTGCGATTAACGTTTCACGGGTAAATTAGCCTGATTTAACGCGAAATAGAAATGTTCATTATCGAATAAATACCGAATCGGCATTTCAAAATCGGTCTACAGAAAAATTACAAATCCGTGTTTATCGTCGAGGGTTAGCGTTTTAAACGTCAGTTTTAAGCTCGTTAATCCTATCTTTACTTTCTACCTCGTTACAGACGTTTATTTAGCAAGCCTTGTATCTTACTTCCATCGCTAACGCGAAGTTTTGAAAGAAGAGAACCAACCTACAGCGTGTATTTTCGTTTGCGTGCTATCGGTGATCTTACACTTTGCTCGAGCACTGTTTCAATTTATTTGTCGCACGATCGTAATCGACGAAACATGACAATTACGTTATTACCTACAACTATCAGTTTAACCTGTTTCAGTCATTCAGTCATCTTTTAATACTTTTCTCAATCGCGAAGGACGTTCGATTTTATAAATGTATTGATTTGTATTTCTGAAAAATGACTTTACAACCCCTTAATTTTATTCCGAGCTCGTTAAGCCGAATTATAGGCAGCAAATTGATTTCCTCTGCGCATTATTTTGTCCATCGCGTTTCGTTTCCGAGCTTGTTCGATCGGCGTTTATTGCCTCGTTTCGCGAATGAAAATATTTTTTCCTGCCGTCGTTGAAGGGTTCTTTATTTTTCCGTGGACCGGACCAGCTCGGTCGTTCTCGAGGAGGGTTCCTTTTTTTTGAAATTACAATGAAGCAGGACCGTTCGATCGATTCGATTCCCGTCTACGTTTAATCGCGCATAAATCGAGCAATCCTCTTTAATTACGGCCTGCAAGTTGTTTCTCCGCCATAGGGATTTACATATTCGGAGCTACTTTGTAAACTAACGGTCGAAATCGCGTTTCCTGGTCGATTAAAATGCATACGCTTCTCTCCCTTTTTCTCCTTTCACGTTATCAAACGTTTTATTTAAGCCTTTTTCGGTCCATGTTTTCAGAAATCCTTATCGCTCATGCTTATGTAATTACGATACACCAAAGGTAAATCAGTCGCGCATTTGCATGTTTTCAGACAATTTGCTCGAAATCGTGTAACGATTCTTGTTGGAAACGTTTTGTTCACGCAAGTTGACCAGATGCTGGCGTATTCGACGGGAGTTAAAACGATAAGGTTAAAGAGCCGCGAGAAAATCTCGGAATCCGCAGGCGTTCAGGGTCGGTTGAGGGTAAAATTTCCTTAACACTCGTTTTGCTACCGAGTGGCCAGTTTATGGCTGACCTTGGTTCGTAAATTCGGAAAATTTATTGCCGACCATCAGGGTTGGTGGTTGCTGCACGTGAAAATGAGTGTACACCCCAGTGACCCAGAGACACAGAGCAATAAACGTGAAAAGCAACGGTGGCCGTAGTAGTTCTGTCGTATCGTTGGCTTCCAGCCACTTTTTCCGCTCTTCAGGCCCAATTTTACGGTGTCATATTTACGATAGAGGAAAGTTTCTGACGCACCGACATTCGTTTTTCTATTTGGGGAAAGCTTGGGAGAAAATTTCATGCGGAAAGTCGAAAGATTTGATAAACAATTTTAACCCTTTGCGCTCGAGACTCGCATTCTATTTAATACAATAATTTTAAATAAGCATTTTTTAACTGATTCTATAACACGTGCGGTGTATAAACATAGTGGAAATTATTAGTAAAGAAATAACCTCAAGAAAATTCATTTAACTTTTTAACTAAGTTGCTGTTTGTAAACAAATTACCTTCTACTGCACAGGGTTAAAGACTGTAAATCTTTGGCCATTATTTTTGACGATGTACATCGTAGAAACGTTTAAGAACAGGCTTCTTAACCCATCAAAGATTTCAAATAACAAAGATGTTTTAATATAGCCATAAAATCGAAGGCAGCAGTAAAAAAAAGCAGATATTCATGAAAACGAGAAGTATCCATCAAAAGGGTTAACGAAATTCCAAGAGACTGTCGGCACTTCCTGTTGACGGTCCCGATAGGTCCGAAAATTGAAACGGCACCAAAAGGCAGTTCTTACGAACCGGTCCCATAGGGTGGCAATCGTGTTAACCTGGTCCTCTGTAATCGACGAACGTTAATTACGACTTTTTCGCATGCAATAACGATTGCAACAGAATTGCAGGTTGCAATGGATCGTCGCGAACGTTTAATTATCCCCGATTTTCCGTGAAATCCCCCATTCATTACCCGAAGAATTAAACGGTCTCGCGGTCCCTTTAAACCGCTCCTTACTTTTCACTTATCTGTACAATCTTATAACGGCATTCATTAATATAAGCGAGGAATACTTTACGAGGGCATCAAAATTAGTAACAAGATAATCAAGGTCCTAAGTTCTTTTTGTCTACAATATTTTTTGCGCGAGGTATTACCGCGCTGTATCAATTAATAAACTTTCGCCGATAGATTCGTAATTAAAAGTTGGAGTCTTCGATCCGTCTTCTCTCCCTTCCCAGGTAATTTGTTCGATATAAAAGTTGAAAGAGGCATCTAACGTTGCTATAATCGAATCAAGCGACGGTAATTTGTTCGAGTGCCTTTTAAGAGAGCTTTCTAAAAGAAGTTTCCAATTTCAGGACACGATGATGGACTGCGAGGGTGACGGAGGAGGAGGGTTGGATCTCACGAACGACGTCGCAGATTCATCTCCGACTATTCGAGGTAATTAAACTTTCATTCTTCGCCCAACGCTTTTTTATCCTCCTTTCTCGACGACAACCAGTGCTCGAACGAGCAGAATGTTTTCGTTTAAATGGGGTGGCTTTTCGAGGGTGAAATTGAGCACGGTACATTCTTGCGAACCTGAATCTAATTGTGTTCTTTGAAAATATAACAACGCGTTAATATCGCTGGAATAATATGGGAACAGACAGTTTGTGCACCCTTTAGCTGAAACTTTTCAATTTATTAATCGAGAGAATTAACGTGCTCTAATTGTATCGTGAAATACTGGCAGAATAATGTGACGGTAACGTTCACGATCCCTTGGCTTAAACTTTTCAATTTGCTTTTTATTCGGGAATCTTATTCACAGTCGCATCCGTGTTTTCGTCCCTTAACTTCCCTTCTCGTTCACAAGTAATACCATTATCCCTGGAGCTATTTATAAAAGCGCGCAAACAAGTTTCTTGCAATGCAAATGCTTCTGGAATATCCTCGTTCTCTGTTTCTGTTCCTAACTACCCTCTTGTTTTACGCCACCCCCTTCGTCCCTGGAAACCAGTGCATTCGTGCACTTTATTTGCTCGTTAATTAGATCGTCGAAAGGGATGGAGAAGAGTGGAGGGGGTAGTGGACGTGTAACGAGACAGAATAATATCGTTCATAGGAGGGGGTTGTTTCGTGGGTGCAGAAAGGGTGGTTCTCGGAAATTGTTAAGCTAAATAAACGTTGGCTCGCGGAGAGGGAAATTGGAAGGAATGCAATTACTGGGCCCGTACAAAAGGGAGAATATTTTCTCTCTAATATCCCCGAGACGGAATAATTATTTACAACCGCAAGAAAACTCTTTGTCATGGTCTTTCACTTTATGCTTTCTCGACCATGAAGAAACCGCTTGCAGCTAACGAATTATAAACGTATCATTAAAATGTTTTGCAACATAGTTGAAGTATTTCTACGAAACGAGAACGGAAAGGTCATCCCTTTTAATAAAATTAGAGGCGCGTAAAAATGTCAGAGTATAAAGTTGGTGCAATTTAACGAAGAGGATTCTTGAAGAAGCTTATCTTATAGAAAGTTAAAAGTATCACGGCAGGTGACACGAAATTGAATTCGAAATCCATGGTAATCAATCCTAAAGCCAATTATCGCGATACCGCGTACGAGTTCCAGCTTTGTCGAATCGATGCTATCTATCAAATCCTATTCCTCTAAAAGCGACGGGACCCGTTAAAAAGACACGAGCGATTCAAAGCATCGAATCAATAAAAAAACACTTGGACACGCGTTTTCAATAATTATCAACCGGAGTCTCGACTCTTTCCATTTCAGCTCGTATATTTTGTAAACTAATCATATTTCTGCAATCTTTTTCTTCGTCCAAACGAAACACGTGTCATAAATTTAAGTTACAGTATCGGAGAATGTCATTGAGATAACATGTTGCGAAAACAGAAAAATTACGGTGGAATTGAAATAAAACACAAGAAGCAAATCGAGGTGAACGTCGATCGATACGATTCGAGCATCGCGTGATCAAAAATTCCCTATCGCCTGAAGGAATCCGGTGAAACTACCATTTGAAGGTGAAAGACACGGAGAACGGGTAATTAGGAACGATTATACGCGAGTCGGTTGATTATAAAGTGGCAAACGGAGGGTATACTTTGTCGTGAAGTCATCGCGCGATCCTGAAGATCGCAATTACGATCGGGCGATATCGGTACACACGAGAATTACTTTGTTCTTTTTCCGTTGGTTCCTGAGGACGAATGTAACCAATACGGAAGTTCCTCTCGGACAACCGTTGCCTCTTTTATCGACTGCTTTCAAGTATCTCGAGGGACGAGCCTCTTTAGGTTTACTCCTGTGGGAAATTGCCAAGGTTCTGGGAATGTTCTTCGTGATTCGACGATCCTACCCAATTTGTTATTCGTATCCCCGTCGTTTATATCGTAGTACTTTAACTAATTAAATCATTTATTAACGAAACAATATTTAAATATTAAAAAAATTACACAGTTCGAAGATAACATAAGACTGGTTATAATAAACATTAACAGGTCATACAAATAATATAAAACCAATAAATGCCTACAATATCGAATCGAAACCCGAAGAATTTACCACCGAATCAAGACAGAACAGTAATGAATAATAAAAAATATTGTATAGTCAATAAACGGTGAAAAGGTGCAGGGTCGTCGGTCAGCGAAAACAGGGGTAATCGAGTTTCCCCTGGAATATGGGAAATTCTCTTTCGAAATATTGCCCGTTTGAGAGTATACCTGCTTCCGAAGGATAGGTAGAAATCCCAGGAAATTTTTATTGGACCCACCATAAAGGGTCGTGTCCTGCGGGTTCCTCCCCTCTTCGAGAATTTCAATGAATCCCCGTTTTCCTACCACGAATGACCCAATTTCTGCCTGGTCGCAAAACACGTTCCTTCAAAAAAATTCACCATCTGTAAGAACAGTTCTCACGTCTGTCCCCGGAGATTCTCGTAGCTTCAAACATTATTTGTCCATTTTCGGTTATCTTGAAATAAGGGCGGAACAAATTTCGGAACAAACAGTGTGTTGGTCTCGTTTCGGGGTGATAATTAAACCGACCCCCTGTGTATCGGTACAACGGACAGATAACGACTGTGTCTCGGTCGCGGGACTGTTTCAAACTCCATTTATAAGATTCATTAAAGTTCTTGTGGCTCGTTACCATTAATCACGAAGCTCGGTTGGTTGCCACGCCCGTGGAAAATAACTTTTCCCTTAACTCCGTTCGAATTCACTGACCCCTTTTTTTGAGATATGAATTTTATATGCTAATGGGAAGACGGGTTCCGCCCGGGTCGCAAGAGTTTCAATCTTCCGACGAAAAGTTCAGGACAGAAGCAATTTCATCGGTGCCACGCGCCATTCCGTTGAATAATAGAAAGACCAAATCGAGCGTTTCCATCGAATTTGTCGCGATTTATGATCAATAAATTTCTTCTCGACCAAACAGTCTTCTTCCGTCTCGAACCCCTTTCCTCTTACAGCTTTCGATGGATTCTCCTCCGCGAATTACGCTCCCCGCTCGAGGATTTATCGAACGATCTTTACGTAATTCTTTGTAAACGTTCCAAGTTGTCGAAGTTTATTTCTCGTTTCGGTCAGAATGTCATTTCTCTTCCGGACTTCTTAACGACTCGATGGGAGAATGTTTCTTGCAGACTTTTCCCCCGAAACTTTTGTTCGCGAGATTGTTTTCAAGATAAAACGAGAGAGCTTGACGTTCGTTCTTGCTTTTAGCGTAATTGTAGATCGTTCCTTGGGGGATGCTAGATTTCTTTCGCTCGCGATACGAGACAGCGTAGTATTAACGCCCGGAAAGTTGGGAAATTTACTCGGTATAGCGTTTCTAATTACCTGTAGCTCAAAGCTGGTAGCTTCATACGATATTGTACTACTTGCACGCGAAAACAAATTTCCCCTTACCTATCGAACGTATCTAGACATATTGGTTACCCCTCGAGACCTTTAAATCGTTGACTAACCTAACTCAATCCAGCTTCTCCCCGTCCTGAGAGACCATAGAAAAGAGACATTTAAATCTAGGTATCCCTGTGGGAACGTCCGGCATCCACGTCCTGGGGGGTTGTCCTCAGGTGGGAAAAAAACAATGAAGTCGTTCCTGACTGGTTCAGACTCTATTCTGGTGTCAATGGGACAAAGAGAAAAAAAGGAAGCGGCTAATGTGTAAGGCTTCTTAAAAAACAGTCTATCGGGAGAAAAAAATCGTCTGGTTCGTGAGATGGACGTAATCTGCTCGCTCTCGTCGGTTTCCTCTTCAATTTTATGGAAATCGAGATCTTAATCGAAACTCGTTTCGTCCTTACATATTTTTCGTAATCAAATAGGACTTTGATTATTTTCGTAATTAAAGATCGGTCGCGAATACGTCGAGTCGTCAAATGGAATACAAAGTTTAACTTTGCCAAAGATTCATCCTGTCATTTATCAACAATTGCATGCTTCATTGTTCAGCAAAATACAGTCTATTTATATAAACGTTATTTCCATAAGAGAAACGCAAATTTTGCTTTCCAACTACTCTCGCAACGCCAACATGTTGTTACATAATTCATGGGAAGTAGACTTCCTCGTTTAACCTCCACGCTGAACCTCTATCTGCATTTATCCGAAAACAAGTTCTAAATCCTTCGTAGTCAAATGGTTTTTGCAAACTTGCAATTTCTCGTTCGATCTTTTGTCCACCTCGTTCGAAACCTTTGCAGAGCCTTTCGTAAATTTTTGATGTCCTAAATCGCCAGAAAAATCTCGACCTATATAAAGATTCTCACACTGAAATTTCCTTCCGTTTCCTTTATTCTGAAAATTTGAACCGTCGCTTCCCAAAGTATCGTCCCCTCCGAACGTCCCCTTTTAAAGGAAACATCGGTGGGTTCGAGACGTCGATTCCCAAAAATATCGTCTCATAAAATATTCGTTAATTGAACACCCTCGGCACGGATGATATCCACGTAGTTCCCAGGAACAGGTAAGCACGAACTGGCCCTACCTGACGTCCCTTCAACAAGGGGTTCTCACAAGGGGTGCGCGTACACGCTAGTTCCGCACTACGACATAAAGAAGACCAGACGAGAGAGAAAAAAGGAGAGAGGCTCGTGCGAAATTCGATGATTCGCAGGACGGATGATGGGGTGGGTAGCGACAGGTAGTTCCCATGGGAGGTTCACGGTGCTTGATTCCCACAGGAGAGCCGCGAAACCGGGCCACCGAGTCGAACCGAAATTCCGGTCGGCGATATTTCGTGTTCGATTCTTTCGCGAACCCTGGTGGTCTCGATTTCTCGGCCACTGGTTTCTACGCGCCTCGAGAATCTTTTCATCTCCTCTCCGTCGTTCTCACAATTCGACTTTGACGCGAGTCGCACGCTAGAAAACTGGTCGATGGTTTTGCATTAAGCGAGATGTTGACCTCTGTAAATATTAGAGACGGTAGTCGCTCGCGGATCGGTAAATATTACGACTCTACATATCGCGTAGTTTCAGAAATCCATTTCCTTCCTGTGCGCAGATGCCGCGGAGAGGTTACTGACGTTGTTGGGCGTGGACGAGGAGAACGAGGACCTGATGTCCTCGTCCGAAGACGAGGGCGTAGAGCTGGACTTGGACGAACCGGACGACGACGAGGACGAAGAGGACAACGCCAGGTTGTTGCATCAGTTGGTCTCTTTAGCCAAAGAACTGAAGCAACAAACTCATCAGAAGTCGAGCAGAATCCCTGCCAGAAGCTCTTTCAAGGACTCTATAGATTTCATGGACACCAATTGCCTGGAACGTGGTCGTCTCCCGGAGCCAAGCTTCAAAGGAAGCTGTTATCGCAACAGTTTGCCCGATAAGTGCCAGAAACAGGACTCCCGATTCGTATCCAAGGATCAAGGATTTCTCGAGACGCGTCAGTGTTTCGACCCCTGTTCGAGGATGACCCAGCAAGCGGAAGGCGGCGGTCCTCAAGTATCGGGATCTTGGAACGCGGGGTGGGACGCGTGCACCGCGGAAGCCCTGCGATATCTCGTGGAAGACGAGGGACTGCATCCTCATCATCCCACGGTGCTGGCCATGAAGAGCCATCTGGAGCTGCAGAGGGAACGGGCCTTCTTCGCTCGGTACACCGCGTAAAATGGGTCTTATCGAAGCGCGAGAGACGGTATTTTTTTAAAAGCGAGCCTTCGCTTCTGTCGAGGGAGGCTTCATCCGGCAATCGAAATCGATCGAGAGGGTGTTTCTGCCCGAATATCGGGGCACAGGGTAAACCAGAGGCGACACTCTGTTGGTTAGGTTTTGTTAAAACGTTGTCTCAAATTGGTTGCGCAAATCTACTCTAATAATTTGTAATAAATTTTCTGTGTATTATACTGTCTTTTGAGCGCACCCCGATTCTTTTAATTTGGACATTTAAATTGTGTCCTCTCTCTAAGAGGAGGGTTTTAGTGTCGCCTCTTGTTATATCTACTCTTTGCTCGAGGAACGAATGTGGGCGAAATCTGTGTTCGGAGAGTAAGGTGGCCACCTGTTACCGATATCCTTTGAGGGATGCTGTTTTAAGATACCTTCCGAGAACAGTTTTCTGCTTCTTTAAGAGAGCCATAGGTACCTACGATTCTATTTGTCAATAAGAAACTCGTTTCTAGATTCCCAAGTATATTTTTACCGAGACTCTCACTGCGACATTGGATAGAACGGTTTAATAGGCGACAATGTAACGAGAATGTATTATAAAGAGAAGATACGCCGTATTCGATACTGTTAGTATTCTGTTTCTCTAAATTTCGTAACGAATTCTCGCGACGTTCTAAAATATATAATTATTTACTTTTTAATTAACGCGCATTCGACACGGTGAATGGATGTACAAGTGCGAGAGGTTAAAACTTCATTTACCCCGTGCCGATGACTCTTGTAAGAGGGCACGCTGTATGAATTTCAATAGCTTGTCCCACATTCGCTATTTCAATCATCTCGAGGTTTCACGATCGTCCAACGCGACGATCTTGCCCAAGCAGAAGTTCCTGCCAAGATAAAGTGGAAAGAAACTCTCTTTCCATTCAGATTAAAACGCATTCACCGTGTGTTTGTTAAGCAAACGACGCGCTTTCATACGTTCGCAACCGTGAGACTGCTCGTCAAGTGGATTCGAACTTCACCATAACTTTGGCCAGACTGTATGGCTGTTCGTTCTTTTCTTCGACGCGGGTTTTCATTTCGAGCAATTATCGTGAGAATGTCGCTTCTTTGAAACGTTTTAAATATCTTTGTTTTACCCTAATTTCGAGTACTTACGCGTTTCAAGTACGCTGTCAAAGATTCCTCATTCGGTTTTTCAGTGAAGTTTCACCGAGGATGTTCAGAATGACTTCATTTTCCTACTCGATCAAAATCTTCTCTTCACGGTATAAATTGGATCAATAGATCCATCCGGTTTCTAGCAGACGGCAAAAGGAAGATGAACTTGATATCCAATGGCGTGTACGATAATCCACGAGTTTGCGTTCGATCGTAAAAAATTGACGAGTTTTTTTTTAACGTTTTCTTCCTTTTTCTCTAGCAGAGTTTTGTATCCTTTTTATATATCGCCATTAGTTATCTACTATAATCGTCGTCGTTATTCTTCTCTTAGAATTATCGTCTCTCTTTTTTTTCAATCTTTATTACACGTATTATTTATTGTATTTGTAACGAGCTAGGATTAAGATGCAAGTTTTCTCTTCCGGCTTTCAATCCATTGGAAACGAATGTCAATAAACGATGTCAATAACGGAGAGAAAGGTTCATACGCTGGATCGATATGAACGAAGAATACGGGTTTCTATACCCTTCTGAATTTCTCAATGAATTTCGAACTGTTTGGAAAAGTTCTGCAGATTTTTATCGCGTATAATTCACTGCGGTTCAACTCTCTGAAATTCACTCGCTTTACATTGATTCTCCGAGGATCGAAGAATGTAAAATATTTTATTTAAGACAAGATGTACGGTTTCGTAGTCAGTGGGTTGAACAGCGACAAAAGCGCGAAGAGACGTCCGAAATTTGAAATAAAATATTCTTAGGCTATTTTATCGTAAGCGTGTGCGAATTCCGAGTCAAAGAACAATCACGAAAAGGAAATTCTCGAACGGCGGAATCAAGATTTTTATTAAATATCTCGACATCAAAATTATGGGCACTTTTCCTTATTTTTCTATCAAAAGGTCGATCATGGTTCTGCCGTGCGAGGATTGATATAGATAAATTATTTAAACGTTGTATCTCATTTAATGTTTCTCCAACGCGAAGTGCCTCCGCCTTATTTTTCCCATTCCGACTAAGTTCACTCCACGAAGAAATCGAAGGATGAGGTACAACGTTCGACGGGTGGAAAATTGTATACGACAAATTCGGATCTAGCGTTGTCCACGGAATGTCGAAAACATTTCCGATTATTCTAAAGCGGAGTTCAGTTAGATAGGATCATCAATAGCGTCTCGAGTGGCTCTAGATCGACGATTTCTCCTCGATCGTGAATCACTCGTTTCCCTAAAGGTTAACAAGAATTGTCGGTTCTTTAAAAACAATCAAAAAGAACTTCGAGATCGTCGCTAATCAGGCGCATCGTTTGTACATATGTATGATATATCGTTTTAACTTATACACGACTATTGTTACTTTTACAATAAATCATTGTAGATAACATTGACCAGTAAAATAAACGAACGCTAAGTTAATTAACTTTCGTGTGGTTTTGTCAAACCTTTCTTTGTTCCAGGTATTTCTATTTATATTCTATTATATAAAACACAGACAAATCATCACTGAAGCATTCTGAATAAGTATCAACTTGTTACCGATGTTACTGATTCTACAGCCAATTCGTTGTTACTAAATATTAAGATTGTTTGAAATTTTTCTTCTAAACTCGAATGTACAAGCAATTTGTTAAGAGAGGGCGCAGGGGATGAAAAGCAGGAAGATCCATGAACCCATAGGAAAGGATCTATCTGGCACGCGACCAGCTTGAAAAGAATCCCATGGTCAGGTTTATCGTGGTTGCCTGCCACGGGGATCTCTACGCCAATGGGGCATCTGGTGTCGGGTTCGTAGCACATGCCATGCATCTGCTCCGTCGAGGTACTTTTGTTGTCTTCTTCGACGTTCGTCCGGCGAAAATAAGTCGAGGCTGCTGTTACCAAGGGAATCTATGCGCTTTCTTACTGCCACCGGAATCATCCGCGACCATCTTCGCGTAAAAGGATCTAGCTGTCCGATAGTAGCTCCAGGCAATTAGCGATCGGCTACTTTTGTCGGCTACGTTTCCTCTTCGATTCCAATCGAAACTGGATTCCTTATTCAGGACTGATTTGTAAGGATGCAAGATTTTCATCTCTGCCAGTTGAACATTTTTACGTCAATCTACATTGCTCGTTTCAGGAATTCGTTTATTAATTTGCTGTACACGCAGGACTCTGCCAGACTGAAGTGTAACTGAAGGTTACAAGATTTTATCTGTGGCAGTTGGAGACTTTTCTTCTATATCGTCAACCTTGTGGATTGCTCGTTTCAAGAATTCGTTTATTAATTTGCAGCCCGATATTATGTACTTAGGACTTTGTAGCTAGACTTATGTGTAAGTGAAGGATGCAAGATTTTCATTTCTGCCAGTTGAACATTTTTACGTCAATCTACACTGCTCGTTTCAGGAATTCGTTTATTAATTTGCTATAACGCAGGACTCTGCCAGACTGAAGTGTAACTGAGGGTTACAAGATTTTATCTCTGGCAGTTGAACATTTTTCCATCAATTTACATTGCTCGTTTCAGGAATTCGTTTATTAATTTGCAGCCCAATATTATGTACTTAGTACTTTGTAGCCAAACTGATGTGTAATTGAAGGATGGAAGATTTTAATCTCTGGCAGTTGAACATTTTTCTTCTATACCCTCAAGCTTGTAGGTTATCCATTTCGAGAATGATTAATTTGCAATGGCATTCGAAAACGACGCACTTGGTTTCATGTCCCGAGCATCTGCAGGATACATAACAGCAGCAGGCGTAAGGAAAAAAAGTAGGAAGGAAGCTGGATCCCAGGAATATTCGTGTCTCGATTTTCCGATCCATCTAGCCTGGGGAATTCGGTCGTCAGTGGTCGAAAATTTCGATGTCTGCTCAACCCTTTTTCGTATTCTCACCCCCGCAGCTGACGAGCACGGGATACCACCTGACGGTTATCCAGAAACAGCTGTTCTCTCCCCTCGCAGCCACCCTCTTCGTCTCGCGACTCGATCTGCACCGGAGCCTGTCCAAAAAATCGAAACGATTTCGCCGAGAAAAAACAACAAAAATTACTACCACCCGGCTGTTGGGTTTCGGGGATGATTAGAGATCGCTGGAGAAGTTAATGAAGTTTGAATAACGACCTGGCGAAAGGGTTCTGAAGGGAAAGAGATCTACTGACCGAGAAACGGAGATATTTTAGATCCAGTTGGCAAATTTTACTACAGGTTCTGACTTTGAATTATTTCTTTCGTTGGTGAATTTTGATGTCTTACAATGATAATGTGTGAACTCGGTGATACAAGTCTACTGTAAATAAATGTTTTTCTTTTTGGAAGAAACCTATACGTGTAATTTAATTTAAAGATCGACGTCCAATTTTTGAAGATTAAAGCACTTCGAAGAAACCGAAGAAGAGAAGGAAGAGAAGAAAAAGAAGCCATTGCTGTCGTTAACTGAGAGTAAATTTTGATACGTGTCAGATTCAGGTAAGGTTTACTTAAAAATTGAAGGTTGATCGGTCCTTGTAATACGTTAATTAAACTCGAGAACCGGTTGCAGCATCCTGGTCAAAATCAGCGCGGTAATGCAGGTTCCTTTTGTTTACTTAATTCGATATGTACAGTTATCCGCGTCGGACATTAATCGATCGTTATCAGTCTCTTTTACCGAACACTTCCTTCAAATTATAGGCGTTTGAACACGAAAAGATCTCCTTTGTTCGAAGTTCGAGCGCCTTTCACCGTTTCAACCTCCAACGATCGAGAAGCCAAGGTGTTCAGCACGAGCCCTAATCAAGGATCTCTGTTTCCTGGCAGATGTTTCTGATTTTCCGAAATGAGGTCCTTTTCTTTCTGTCTTCCATTGTTCCCATCCTTCTGTAGTGTTTAACTAATTGTAGGATGAAATTTTTGATAAAATTCTGCAAGATTAATGCAAAACGATTATGAAAAATGTGTGTGCAACGGAAAGGTGGGCCAAACTGCACGGTACGGTTAGTAGAAGCTGGCAGATGTATACTTCCGGCAGCTGTAAGAGTGGTGTCGTGTGCCTTTATACTGCACGCGCCGATTGGCCATTAAAGAATAGGCGCAGCTGGATTCGATGATTTCCAGTGAAATCAATTTTCTGACCCTAGGATCGATCGATCTAGCAACATTCAATTTTAATAACAAATTTACTGGTTGTTACCTTCTTTGATAATTTCATGACATAAAACGCTACATTAATTTGAAGCTTGAGGCTGACGAAAATAACCCTACCCTTTGAAATATTACCGATATTGGATATTCTCTAATAAGATACTAAAATTGACGCTTTACGAAGCAATTTCGTAAAACGAAGAGTTAAACTTTGAGTCGCAATTCAAGCGACATACATTTATGAATTCGTATCAAACCAAAGGGGTTGAGAATAAACAATTTGTCAAAATAAGCCAGTGAAAATAGGAGAAAGAATTTGTTCCGTGCAATAATTTACAGCGAGAATTCTCAACTTTTTTTTAATATCTTGCAACGAGCTGCACACATTGCAGCCATCTGTCGCTGCACGAAACTTTTCACTTTCATAGTTACGCTCGCGAGACTTTTATTGTCGGTATATACATCGTGCTTTGTGCTCCAGCATTTTCACGTTAAGAAACTTTTCCTCGAGCCGTAATAAAAATAGCTTTACCTCTGGTCTCGTAATTCATAAAAATATATGAAAATCAATAACCGCGCGAGGAAAGAGTAACTTCTTTTCGATAAGGTTTGATGCATTCGGGTCACGATGATATATGTTGCTGAAATTTATTTCGAAATTGCGTAAAATCTGCTCCTTCGAAGTCGATCATTTTGAAGGCACGAGAGATTAAACAGACGCGTTTACCTTGACAGAATTTTAATCATTTTATGTATTTGTTACCGTGAAAGACCGAAATCTGGTGAATGTCGACATTCTCCAATTTCGGTCTTCCACGATAACATATTCACTGTTTTAGTAGGTACTCTTATTCCGTTTTACAGGGTCCTTAAAAGGGTATATTTTCATAAGAAAAAGAACGAGGTAATTAATTCGATGAAATGACCAAGGTGTACAGCAGCTGGTCCCGGAAGATCCGGGCTTATTGTGCATGGAAACATCAGCATGTTTCCGTCCAAACCATTCTACATTGTAATTCGAGTGATTCTATCTCGCGACTGCATCGACGTGCTACGATTCTCGGACGTGGCAATTTAGCCAATTTACTTGATTCCCTCCGCGTTTCACAACGGACTGCCACGAGACCCCCATGACAATACCGTGGACATCGTGGAATGCAGACAGTGCCCGGCTAAATAGATCCATTTTCACCGACAATCTCCAGCGTTCCTAATGGAAGTCATCCTCGCAAATAAATGGACAACGGTATAACATATTCTTAGCAGATATTCGTATTAATTTCTCCTGGTCTTCTCGGAGTACAAATTGAAAAGAGAATTATAAAATCGTACGGTGAATTAAGCGAACTGGAATTAAAAATTCGGCTAAATCCGATGGAAGCACGTGGGGGACAGCGAGTGGTTTAAAAATCGTTGGCACGCGAGTTAAGGCCGGAAGTTGGGCCACGAGGGTGCAAACGAAAGAGGTGGGTACCCTGGTTGTCTCTCGAGCCCTCCTCGAACATTTTTCCCCCCATATGGTCGGCACATGTGGGTTCACAGAGCGTAGAGGGGGGCAGAGTAATCGGGAAACCAGCTGATGGTCGCCGTTTGTTGGCCTTCTTCAGTTACTCTTGGACCGTGGTCTGCTCCGAATCTGCTTTTTCGTCGGCGTTCCATCGTCTCCGATTTCCGAACGAACATCCTCGTGAGAAACGACCTTAACCCGTACGGTTAATTGGATCGAGAAGAGGAAAGAAGGGGGCAAGGCCGAAAGAGGACGCTGTTCGACAACGTGAGTTCGATCAAACTTTCTTACTCCTATCTTGAAAGTTGGTGCTACAGTGACGAGAAAATTGAATCACGATCTTTAGCGAGAAGAGTATGTACGCTGCTCAATCTTTTTAATTAATAAGCTGCCGGTAACTCGAAGTTAATAACAACCTTCAACCTTCATGGTTCATTTCGTAGCTCCACTAATTACTTCGGCAGACTTCGAAATTAGCTCGTTTCACAAACTTTTTCTTTCAACAAGCTGTCTATATTCTTTCTCTTAATTAAATATTATATCGAAACGATGTTTTATCTTCACGGACTCGGTTCACCGCGTGAAATTTTTCACTCTCGATCGTTCGATTAGCACTGTATGAATTAAACTCGTTAACTACCACTCGAAAGTCTCGAGTCGCGTTTCGAAACGTCCGTATCTTTTGCACAAAGAAAATTCATAACGAAAACGTACAGAAGAAAGACAGATGCAATCAGCGTGGCATTGTAATTTATTTTTTCGCCCGTTCATAAACTGCCGCAATACCTCGAGAAACTTTTGTTAATACGGGTTTTTTCCTGACTGGCCAACTAAAAGCGTTCAATGTCTGCGAATTTTCGAAGAAGATAAATGTTTATCGTTGCTGGCCGGAACGGAAGCGGAAAAAGTTAAAGTGCCTCTCTCCGGGTCTTTCAGAACTTCCTGGCTATGCTTAAAGTTTGCGAACGTAAATAGAAGAGAAGAGAAAGGAAATTGAACTTTTTTCCACTCGTAAAAAGCAGCGATTCTTGCATTACATCGTTAAAATTATTGTTCTTATTTTGGGGAAATTATTCGAACGAAGCTTTTTAATTTACGATGATGATAATTCGAAAGAGAGCGAGTAGGTAAAAGGATGAAGTCGAAATTTGCGACTCACCCTCTCCGGATGATAGCCTGGCCACGGTAAAAGGGTGAACGCTATCTGCGATATTCAGTTTTGCGTTCCATTTCCAATACGCGGTGAAAAAGAAACAACACAGAAAGGTTCGTAGTTTCATTGTTTTCGATTGTTCATCTTACCAACTCACTCACCGAATCGGAAAACAACGAAAAGCTTTTTTTAAAAGCTGCAACTGTTCTCGTTCGGATAAAGCAATACGCTTTCATCGTTTTCCGTGCAATCGAGTCGACTCATAGAAGCTGTTCTGAAAGCTCTGAATACAAAATAAAAAGAGGAAAGGGGGCGACAAAGAGAGAGGAGAGACAATCGAAGGCAACGTGGCGGCCGTTTTCAAAGTGTAACGCTACGAGGCCTGTATTTTGGCCATTGAACCCCCGGCTGTGGCTGGCACGGGGGTGAATCTGACGATGGGGGATGGGAATCCTTAGTAACAGTGTAATGCCGAGTATTGATTTCGGGGGCTGGCTTTAGGCTTGTGTTACATGTGTATACACGGCGTCCTACAAACATCGGTCAACCTGAGCAAACGTTTCGAGATCGAGGCTGGTGATTAAACGGAAGCTTTTGTAGCGTGTCGAGCGAATTACAGGAGCCAGGAAAATTGCTAACAATTAGCTGTACCGATAGAAAAACAGACGGAGATTAATTCCCCTATTGTGACCGGGGAAAATTTGCGTTAATTAAGCCGAGATAAAAAATACATCTGTCGCGTAATTGGGGATGCAGGAACGCGATTCAACTTTGACAGATAATAGCGGCAAGAAGTTAACTAGAAAAACCTTCTGACTCGGGATAGGTATTTTAATTGGTAACTGGATCGATCGTAATCTGAATCGCGTCGTTAATTCTCGTGAAAATTTTCTCTATGTTTCTTACAAATTTTGCGTAAAATTGTAGATGATACCGGATACGGAAAGCGTCTGTGAGACTTCCGAGGCTGCGGTCAGAAGCACGGATGTGTATCAGAAGATTAAGAACGTACCGGAAGGGGAAGCGGCCTCGGTGACCGCTTGGAAACGATATCAGCAACTGGTGGCGATCGTCGAGGCCAGGGGAGGAAAGTTTAATCGGAAGTCGATGATCGAGGCGATTTTTCGTGGCTCGGATCTCGTCTACCATTGATCTCAGCAATCTACTCCTGCAATCTTATTACCAAAGCGAACGGATTCCTATTTTTATGCAGTGAGAGGCAATCGTATAACAGAGTGTCTTAATTTCTCTGTTACGTCGAAACGCAATTACGTCTAGAAACGTTCGAGACTTCTTCAATTGCTTTTTTATGATCTCCTGTAATTTCAAAATTTCCTAGTTGTAATTAAAACGGTAAAAAATACGCGCGTCACGGTGATTGAAATAACTTTGCTTCGAGTTGAAGCGTATAAAATTCGTGAAATATGATGTGTAATAAACGAATGCATATTCCTCTGCAAATCGTAGGATAATCAGTTTGTCATTGTAATTAGGGATATTATTAACGATGCCAAACAGTGTATTGCTAGTCAACATGATAGAACGCCGTGTACGATTTAATTAGATAATTAAGCGATGATTAGGATTCGTCGGATGGCATGCACGTGATCTCGTGTTAGTCGATAAAAAAATAACGAGTAGAAGTACATGTAATGCGTAATAATTATAGTCTATTAAATGTAAGCGAGATTTGTGATCTACTTTGAATCTAGTTAGTTAATGATGATAAATAACTGCAGTGTGTTCCGAGTAAATACTCTTCTTAATAGAAGATCCAGTTGGATAAGTTACCTTACAGTAGAAAATGTAATTGTATTTTTTCATTAGTTGTATTTATTATTAAAACGTGACTGATGGAAAAAATATAACATTTCATTCCTTTATCCTCATCCTTGTTATATATTTTATAAAAATAACTGCATCCTCGAATTCGAAGAAATGTAACAAAAGTAGTGTAGAATGTAAAACAGGAGACAGGTGAATATCTATGAATCGCGGTACCAGAAACTGCGCCTGGTAGCAGGATAGCAGAATGCGCGAGGAGGTATACCGCTTTCCCGCCAAAAGTACGCATTGCGTAATAATCATTAATTACGCTCTAAATACTCAGAAGAACTGAACTTTTATGATTGGTTCTTAAAGAACAATGCCAGGGGAGTATTCTAATACCACTTTCGTGCAGATTTGACTTATAATTACTTAGTTACTAATAATTATCGATTTGTTAAAATTTGTATTAAACACGCGCGTGAATTTTATTAATTCCGTCGAAGATAAGAATGATTTATGACACTTTAGGATTTTAATAATAAGAGGAAGGTCGAAACTACATTCTTTAACTGGTTTTAGTAAGATTTAGATAGCTAGTGTTAAATAAATATTCACTCTTGTAGCCGATATCTATCAGGATACGCAAGGACCGCGCGCACTCGAATTTTCATTAATTTCTTCAATTTAAGAAGTATTTTGTGAACTTTTATAATTTAGAAAAATAGTACAAGATCTAAGCAATTTTCTCATACCTATATTATGTACATCAACAACGTATTTATTTAATAATTTAGTAATAATGTTATTGCATGCTCGTAAGTATAAAAGTATATGTTAGAAGGCCGCCATTTGCATTTCGGAGTGTGATTTCGTTGAAATTCCGTTCTTAATATTATGACACTAAAATTATTAAAGAGGTAGTTCAAAACATGTGATTCGTATCACTCACTGTAATATAATATATTTCTGTTATTTAAAACTACGAGGGTAGTAGGATAACAAAATATGCAAAGAGGTGGCACGCAGGTATGCGCAGAACGGATGCGCAGTGTACTTGGTCAGGCTCGTCGGCAGTGGGAATTCGGTTCCGAAAACGACTCCTGGTAGCAGGATAGCAGAATGTGCAAAGAGGTGGCACGAAGTTATGCGCAGAACAGGTGCGCAGTGCATTCACTCAGGCTTGTCAGTAGTGGGAATTCGGGTCCGAAACCGACTCCTGGTAGCAGGATAGTAGAATATGCAAAGAGGTGGCACGCAATCCTGCGCAAAGGAGATGCGCAGTGGGCAGTAGGAGTGGTGGGGGTACTATCTAAGAATTTTCGGCTTTGAAACTTACTCCTGGTAGCAGAATAACAGAATATGCGAGGAGGTCGATCGTCATAATTATTTTTCGGCTATGTAGAAAGGATAATAATGTTCAGAAAAAAGAAATGAAAAGAATTCTGAACAAATAAAAAAATTATTCTTAATTTTAAAATTAATAACACTGTGATATATTTTATATTTTGAACTTTCATTTATTTTTAATTTTAATTTATTATACATATATGCTCATATGGTGTATTATTAAATTCATTATAATTACCGAATTAAATAATACCGTACAAATGTACAAGATATATACAAAACGATCTGCATACAATACTCGGGACAATGAACATCTTTCGAAGATTTCTTATAAAACAACGCGCGAATTAAAATCGCAGAAATAATGAAAATAATTTACAGATATATTTTACATAGTTTAACTTTACCGCCTCTAATTCAGTCTCTTATAATTTCGACTGTCTGATCTATAATTTATCACATTGATTAATAAAGTCGCATTAAGGCTTTGAAAGATGAAAGCGTAGAGGTAAGAACACCTGTTGCACAAAGATCAGCGATCAAATCGTCACGTTCACCAAGCTGACACGAACCTTGAGGAACTGATTGTTATCGAATGTACAGAAACAAAGAGACTGACAATTGAATTAATTAATGACCTAATCCAGACCAGTTGCGTTAGCCAACTTTCCAATTCGACTACTTCCGTGCAGCTGTTATATAATTTTCTAGATCTGAAGCGTAAAGGAACTGCATGAGATTACCTTGCGATTTCTCATTTTCTTAAACGAAGAAATTCTCTTAATTTTACACTGTGAACACTTTGTACAATCATCCTACATATTTTATAGAAATTCATCCACGAATCGGACCCAAAAGTTTGTTAAACTTTCTTCGATTCCTAACTCTAGTTCTTAAACGCACGCCATAGGAAGCTTATCATATAAACTCTGTCACGAAGATCTTCTTCAAATCAGGCGCAGACCCCCCAATGTCGTGCCTGCAGATGTCCCCGTTGTCTAGGTAGCTGACGTCCGAGTTCATCAGAATGCTTTTCAGACTCTCGATGGAGAGATCCGGTAATTTCCTATCTACAGCGAGTTTGTCCAGGTCATTCATCGAATAACCAGGCCCGATTCTCTGTTTCTTCAAACGATACGACTGTACGGACGGTTTTGTATCTATTAGTTTGTTCTTCTTCTCCTTGCGATCGTTCGCTTCGTCCTCGATGATCCTCGGCGTGAAAGATCGCATGTTAACCTTTACCTCGCTGACTCTCTTCGAGGGCAACAGCTCCACCTGCAAAAGCAACACGTTCTCACGATTCTTGTTACGCAAGTGTTGTCTGTTGAAAGGTCAATCAAGTGCTCGACAGAATAATTCTATGCTACAGGATACGTTTCAATAAATTTTGGAGCATTCTTACAGAAAATAATCTAATGCATAACGAATCAAAATGTATAGTTCAAAAAATGAGCAATAATAGATTAATATTCCTTTCGATAATGCAGTGTTCAAAGAATCAGAATGCCATGCCAGTTTGTAATCGTGGTATCCTTTTTACCTTGATAATAAATTTGATTCGCCTCTTCCTATGAAATATAAGTAAACTTTTAGCCTCATTATCTTCGTACAAAGACATAGTAATGGAATGGAAGAGGGCTGAGAATGTTACCTTAGTTCCCTTACGTTGAAAATATTCGAAATCGTCATTAGCTACGGTAGTGACGGAACAACAGCTTCTGCTTCGACTCCTGCAGGAGCTCATTGTGTCAAAGTCTCCGTTCTCTAGATCACAGCTTTCATCGTCAGACGTTTCGTATCCGTCCGCTTCCTCCTCCTGGGGTTCCTGTCTTTGAAAACTCGGTTGTTCTTTCCTCTGATCCTGCTTCTTTAAATCGTACGTCCTCGAGTCCAGAAACGGGCGATGGTATCTGAAAGAAAAGTCAATTAGCATAATTATAATGCAAAGAAAAATTTATTTCTTACTTATAATCTTATAATCACAACATTAAAGCTACGTAACGAACACCTACGACTGGCATTTAGTATGATCGAAACTTTGATTTCTTCGAAGAGCAATCCTAGGATAACGTTGCTGTTCTTGCACGCTGTTATCCAGTCCCATGATCAAATTCTCCAAGCCAAGCACGCTCCTCGCGTGTCTTCTCGAAGGTTCCTCTCTAATCTCGTCCAGACTTTTGGTAAACTTTCGTTTACTGCAAGGATCTTCTAACTGAACCAAGTTCTCCATATTCTGTCCAAACACATCGGTGCTACCGATCTTCCTACGACTACAAGGCAACTCGTGCAAGCCTTCGTTCAGTCTTGGACATTTGTTCTGTTGTTCCATGTTGGTTTTCTTTGCAGTTTCGGTAGAATTCGAGTCTTGACGCGGCTCAAAGGTAGAACTGGTAAATGAGGACATTTCAGCCGGCAAAGAAGCGTAGTTAGTATCCTCGTTGAGTGGTTGAGTTCTAGGGTAATGTTGTATTCCCATCGTGATCGTTCCAGTCTTTCCTATAAAAATATTTTCGTAAGTTAAATGATCTATTAACAAGTTAATAGGAAAAGAAGGAAAAAGGCTTGATGACTTTTCTCTTTACCAATGATTTCTCAAGCGTAATGATTAGTTTTCTTGTAGTGCTGATACGGTCGAAGAAAGGAACGAAAGTAGCACGTCGGTAAGAAAAAAGTAAATTCGTGTACTCGCCTCTGTTCTGATGATTGTGCAATCGTCCGTACAGGCTTCCGTTAGTCAAGGGGAACTTAAGACCGTGGTTCAGGTTCAACTGCAGCTTGTATTCGGCGTCTTGTTCGAAGTGACGAAATTTTCCGTCTATACCACCTGGAAGCGTAACAATTTTCGTGAAATCGGTCGTTGCGAAAACTTGCGCTAACTTATTCTATCAGTTTCGACTCCACCAATACTCCATGCATTTCGGTGCAAATATTTGAAATTTAAACGAATTCCGATCTTCTCAAAATTGGAATTTGGTTTACAATGACTTATACTATACTATTTTATATTAATATAACTACCGATGAGTAGTTATAGTATGCATATGAATGATTGTACAACGAGTCTAATCGAATCGGACACGCTAGAAGGAGGGAAAAATCAAACGGTACAAGCGTAAAAGAGAAATTAACTGGCGGTATGTGGTCACGAGCGATTGCGAGATCGTTGCTTGTCGCATAACTGATATTTCTCCTTGGCGATTACGCGTCCGATGCATCTACAGCTCGATTCCCACGCGTGCATCGCGGGTCAACGCGTTGAATTTTTCATTCGAGAATCGATGTCATCCTTCCACCAAGAAATATCGCGAGATCATTGAATCCTGTTTCTCCGACTGTTAGAATCCAGATTGACGATCTTCTATTTACTTTCATATACTTTCACGATAATGCCGCTATCTATTATCATGATTTAGCAGAAAATTATTTTAAAGTCATCGCTATAAATTTATATTAACAAAGATGTTATACTAACCGTGCGACAATCTTCTCGCGTGATCCTGTTTCGTGTACACCTTCGCCACGTAGCGACAAAACATTTTGTCGAACAGCGCCAGGAAGACCGGAAGAAGGGTGTCTTTTACCAGGGGGAGCCAAGTCGCCAGATTCTGGGGTGTGCAGAAATCCCTGAGGAGTCCCGGCTTGATGGATATGACCTTCGGAGAGAAAGATTGCTCCATTATTATTACGGTCCATTGTTTTCTGTTCCTTCAATCTGTTGTGTATCCATTACAGTTATATTTCCTGAGCAAACTTCTTATTCCTCGCATAAATTTCTTTTTATGTCTCCACTGGAGATTTCCTCGTAAGAAATAAAATGAAACGCAAGTATTTGATAGAAGAAAAATGATGTACCGATTTGCTTATGCAATTATTAAACAGGTCAAGCGAAGCATTACAATTGTAAGTAAATTCACCTAATCGGATCACGAGTTATTGGTCCAAGTAAAGTTGCTTTTTAAGCACTTTATTCCTCCGTTTTAAATACCAATTTTTCATTTATGCGGAAGCCTGACTTTTCGTCTAGAAGGAGTCTATTTCCATGCGCAATCGTAAAAGAATTTTTCCCAGAACGCGAGGATGATTTCCAACGAGAAATCGTGTCAAGAATGAGTCGCGGCTTTCGCTGAACGGAATGTAGCGTTCATTGCATGCGATTAATTATTGTTCGACGCGTCGATAAACAAACGATGCGTGAGTGCATGTAATTCTACGGCTACGGACTGATTAAACGAACGTAAAAACGGGAACAGCAACGAGGGAAACGTCGAAACGCGCTGTCTTACGTGGCCTTTACTTTCGATTAGAACCGAGGCAAATTTGCAGTGAAAATCGTTCGCTCGGTCGCGCTTTCAAAATCGCAGCAATGCACGCGTCCTTTACATATCGCACGCATCATATGCGAAGCGTTTATTCAATTTTATGGCTGGTAATAATGAAAAAGTGATATTGCTCTCGCGAAACGTATCAATCGTTTCGAAGGAATTATAATGCAACGATGGTACTTGTACGCTATAAAAGCGAAACGTTCGCTTCGCCGATTTAAAAGGATCGTATTTCCGTTCGAAAAGATATTGCTTCCACTGTCTGTAATGTATAATTCAAGAATAAATCAGACGGGAAGCTTCTGACTCGCGAGAATATTTCTAAAGGAAATGTAAAGTTTGCGCAGGGAAGAAATATAGGTTAATCTTTGATTCCTAAGTTCCATGGAAGTTTTCCAAACCGGGAGAGCCGTATTTCTGAAACAAAAATACCGATCGAGCTCAAGCAGCGAATCAAGATTGAAAAATAAAGATATATTCCGCGAAAGAATTTCTCTCGAGAATTTCATGAATATTCCCGCAATTTCGTTCGCGAAACTGCAGTCGTGTATCGCCAAGTTTATTTCAAGTTTTAGCTAAAACACGCCACGTAACTTTCCCGTTGATAAAAATAATTGCACCAGTTTGCAAAAATCGCGAGGAAACCGCACGGTTGTTACGCAACAATGAAAGTTCAGACACATATTTCGTATCCTTTGGCCTGTGCAGGATATCGAAAAAATGTTTCTAGCCGCTGGAAGAAACTCGATTAACAAGAAATTCGCGCGCAAGAAAAAGGAATTGTGCGGGGTGGATAAGCAGATTACTCGTTTTTAATCCGACCTGGGTAGAACCGGCGATTACGCGTGTAACGGGTGACGGAGATATGAAATCGAAACCAGTACCCTAATTAGAGAACATAGCGGCTTAGAACGTGACTCGCATACACGGTGTACCGAAAGTGGTTCTCCTCGAAATATCGTTCCATTAACACAGTGAAACTGTTTATGGACGATCTAATCAACCCGAGTTTCACTCCATAGAGATGTTTTTCTTCTAGCGATATCTCCGTTTAACGTCGACAAACGATTTTCACGAAACGGTGCGTTCGTGGCGCACGAGATTTCTGAAGCAAAGCTGCACGAAGGCTACTCTTTATTTACATCGAGATGCTGAGGACAGAAGAATAGCAAATTCTCCAAAAGACCTAAACCTTATTATTTGAAATTCCCAAATTCCAGAGTAGCTCAGAGAACGTCAGGAAGAGAGATCTCCGCATTTTCACGGATATAAAGTGTAGCGGACGGTGGCTACCGATGGAAGTCTAATTTATACGGGACTGTACACTAAACACGTAACAAAAGGCGTTGCACGCGTGCTGCACAAACGTATCGCTCCGGTTCGCGCGATTCCACAATGAGTTGCAGGTCAGACTTTTTTCCCCTCTCTTTCTTCCACCGTGTTCGTCTATGTCTTTCGAAGCGGGAGCGAGTTTCACCGATCGATATCGTGCACTCGTACCGAATCCAGAACTTTAATTGTTCGAATTCGAACGATTTTGAGCGATCTGGCTTTCTCGTTGATCGAGGTCAATTCGGTCGACGGTAATTCGCACGTGCGATTGCACCGAAAGGAAAGTGCACCGCGAGAAAAATTGCTGCGCGAGTTTGAAAGTCAAACTCGGGGACTGTCATCGTGAAACGACAGATTCTGGTGACATGTTTTACAAGACTTTTCGTTTTCATATTGAAGAGGACAATCGAACACATGCTGGAGCTGTGTTCTGGAAAATGACAATGACTCCTAGTGATGATTGGAGCAGAAAATTGGATAAGTACATCTGACAGCACTCGATTCATTATTTTAATATCAGATCTTAACACTTTCATTAAAAAAGTTTATGTATTTTCGATAATCTTGACGCAAGAAAATCGAACATCGAAAGGTTGAATTCCTAAGGACTTTTTACGATGCAACAAAGAACCGTACAAATGACAGTGTGACAGAGACTTGAATGCCCGGCTGGAAGCAACCTAATTCGCGAGCGGCCGAGTCGATTATAAACAGAATGCGTCACGCGATCGATTATAAATATTGATGAAGAAGGTCAGGGGAGTTTCTCCGGCAACGATCATCGAACGAATCTTAATCGAGTGTGATACCAGGTAACAGTCCATATTATACTTTCGAATACTCCTACCGTGCCGTTCCTATTTTCTGCTAGTTAATTTGATTATGTATGCATACCGTATAAGCTAAAAAATGTTTTATACTTCTCCTGGTTTCGGTATGACTTTCTCGTTGACGAACGGAATTCCGCTGGGGAATAAAGAGAATATAACCGGTGGCTTGTCAACATCCGGACAACCGGAACTCGGGTCGGTTTCCGTTCGGAACCCTTCGATTACCTTCGCTCGCAACGATTACTCTTTATTCCAAACTTGAAACGAATACTGCTTTCCATTTAATGGAAGATCTCTGATAAACTTCGCAAGAACTCGCGCAGCTCATATTAATGTTATTATGGAAATGGGTTATTAATCCGAGGATTAAGTACGGTACCCAAATTTAAAGATAAGCCCAAATATACGTACAAGCATTGGCAGGTGTTGAAAAACGTAACAGACGAAGAGGATGCTATAAATGGTGGGCCTGCCACTGGCCTCGTCCACCTGCACCTTCTTCTTCCTCAGACACGCTCTGCTGTTCGTCGATCCACTGGTGCAGGATCCACTCGACGGATCCCAATGTTGTGGATGACAATCGAAAGCTCCCGAAGAGTTCTTTGAGCTGGTCTCCGACAGGTCGGACACGGACTTCAACAATTCCGCCTTCGGTGTGCGACAAACTCTCCTGAACAGAGCCATCAGCAGGCTGACAACGGAGGTGAACATCAGCAGGCATCGCAGAGAATTCACGAAGACTCCGTATTTTAGGGAAATTTCTTGCGCCAGGAAGACGCAGAGCTCGGGTTCAAAGTTCAGAACACCTGTTACTCCGATGCACGCGCTGATCACGCTCAGGCTAACCAGGTGATACTTCAGGTGATTCTTCGTGAGGTTCAGGCCATCGTCCCTGGTGCTGATCGCAGTGAAAATGGCGATGGACGTCAGAGTCAGCTCCTGGAGGATGGTGGACGAGTTCAGTATCCACACTAGGGTCGAGCAGAATTCTGAAAAGGGAGGAAAATTAGTAAGTGAAACTTCGGAGCGGGAATTTTGGAAAATAATGCATTGCAATGCCGTGGGATGGGGAGCATTCAAATGGAAACACCGAATATGAGATGCGGAGCTATTATAGAATCAGTGACGTCGGAGAGGCGGAAGTGGCAGATTTTATGGGACTATTGGAACAGATTGGAAATGGATGGGAAATGGGCAGCAAAGTACGCAAGATGGACTCATTATCTTGAATCAATGGCGTCAAAAAAGCGGATGTAAAACGTATGATGGGTCACTTGGAACAGATTGAACGTCGTGTAGTCGACTAAAACGACGAGCAGACTGGGAACTTATACAGCAGACTGGGAACGAAGGCGCGTAATCCAATTACAAGAATAACCAGTTAAGGTTTAACGTTAATTGGCACTTGTAATTCAAGCGGATAAACATTTCGCAATATCTTTCTGTAGGATTTTCATCGAACTTAGAGTGATCCTCGTATCTACAAATCGCTTTCTCCACGATTAATCTCGTAATACCCCCGAAGCGTAATAACGGAGCTGTATGTGGACTTATGATTCACTGTTTCATTACCTCCAAAGTGATTACTCGGTCGAATGAGCGTAAGAATCGCGTACAGAAGCAATCCAAGTTGATGAGCGAGGCTCTCGGATAAAACGGCCACCGTGAACACGTCGATCCTTCTTTTTGCGGAAGATGGTTGATTCTGATAGATCAGAAGAGACCAGGACAGCAGCAGGATGCATATCGGTGAACCTACACAGGTGGGCAGCCATTCTCCTACCTCGCTTCGCATCTCTGGAAATAAAAACGAAACAATTTATTTAGGGATCGGTGTAAAATAAAGGCGGGTACGTTCGATGCAAGCTACCGTAATCTACAATGTATCGGCAGTTATAATTACTTTTATTCTACGGCAAAGAAATCGAGCGGAAAGTTTAAACAAAAGAAAGAAAGAGAAAGAAGGAATCACAGGGAAAATCAGAGATGGATACTCGTTTTCTCGACGTTTCAAAGCCAAGATTCTCAGTGAGAGTGGTAATGCCTTAATCTCGATGAAAGCTCCCTGGTAATTAGCGGTGTACAGTGGAATTATTACATCCTCGTGATCTCGGAAGAGCCACAGAAATTATTGTTAATCAATCTGCGGCTACTCGGGACAGACATATTACCGCACGAACGAGGAAGTCGTAAACGCTTGGTTTCACGTAAAATGTCAACGGAGGAAGAGGGAAATGTCGTCGCGAGGACACTTTGTGTCCTGTCGCAAATTTTCTTCCTAGTTCTACCTACTTTGCCACGGTTTCCTTGCTTTTGACCGTTTCTGTCGCTGCCCTATGTAACTTTCTATTCCGCGTACGGTCGTGATTTAATTCGAAAAGTACAGGGTAAGATTGTCTCCTCGAACAAATTTCATAGGCAATTTTTTATTGTTCGAAAAAAGAATTCGTGAAATCTTTTTGAGCACTTTCTCGTGGTTCCTTATCTCAAGTACATCTCTCATCGACAATTATAAATATGTATCTTCTATCTCGCTATTTCCTAGTGTATATTGAATACTTTTTCCTCGTTTCAATGCTATCTATACACTTTCACGCGTAATCAACGAACCTCGGCCGCTCGATTTCCAACACATTTTGCAATATGTTTATTTTTTCGTCAAAACTTATACGAGACGTTAACGCTCTAATGATGGGTATTAGATCTCTATGTTTTCAGTTCTCGTGGAGAATTGCTATGAAATCAATGATCGCAATCGACTTGCGTAACGAGTAAACGCAGTCAAGAGCAGAAATCTTTGAGCAAATCTGCTTTTAATAATTCATAGCTATGTTATAAATTTACTTTAGGTTGTTAGGATACGTCCGATTAACGCGTTGATTAGTTAGAAATGATTATATATATTACCGTGAAAGACCGAAATTGGAGAACATATACCAAATACTTCGGTGAAAGACCGAATATTTTATTACATTCTTGTACATTCAGACCCTCACCGGTGTATGTCGACAATTACAGATATGCTCTGGTGGAGGTCCAAAAGAGAGGAGCCGACAAAGAAGCGACTGGCTCTCTCCCGCCAAATCCTGTGTTCTGCGTGGAGTCAGTCAGCTTTGTCAATCTTATGCAAGCTTTGATGATGCGAGCAACGTTTTCTTAATTTTTTTTCCAATACCGTAATTTATACTGAATGGATACTGCAGTAAATCGTGATCTTTTTCTTGAAAAGTTAAATGCATTAATTGCGGGTAAACGAGAAGACAATTGTTTTTATTTTTCTCAAGAAAAGTACTCTAAAATACTTTCTGAAGTGGTTTCTGCTAAAACTAAGTGCAACACACCTTTGGATTACGGACGATTAAAACGTTTTGACGTTTTAAAAATTAATGATGAAAAGAAATTAATTGTACCATTAAAATCAGGGGAAACGAATATACAGTATTATGTTACCAATGAAAAATTGTTCAGTATACTATATGAAACTCACGCCAGAATAGGCCACGGAGGAAGAACACGTATGCTTAGAATGTACTATGTGTTTTAAATTCTTGGTCTCTCCTCTCAGAAAGAGAGGCGAAAAAGTTACGTCGCCCTTGTGACGTTTTATAGCGACTGAATTACGGAGAAGAAAATATAAATCTCCGACATGTTCGACATTCACCATTAGCGCATGGCGAATGTCGACATTTACCGGTGTAAGTCAGAAATGAGGGTATTTAGCAAATATTTCAGACATACACCAAGCGACTATGTGAATGTCGATATTCACCAGATTTCGGTCTTTCACGGTAACATATACACGTTTCATTATTACGTGGGATATCAATAAGATGAAAGTGAAATTCAAATACAACTTTTCATTCATAGTTCTATTCTGCATTCAAGAACCGTGCTTATATCAGCACGCGAATACTAATATTAATACGTAATCGAGGGTTGTTTAGAATAATAATCGTGTTACTTGAACAGAAGCAGAAATTATTCGAGTAGGGTTGAAATTAGAGAAACGATAGAAAGCAGGTTAATTTTCCTTCTGCTGATAACAATGTCTCTCTAAGAATCCAGTCTGAAGATCTTGCCTTTATTATAGTTCACTGTTTTTACCCGATGTGAACATCATTCTTCCTGCCGTTTCTGCCGGAAGTAGGTTATGCGAAGAAAGTCCACGGAAACGTATGTACGGGACCGTGTATAATAATCCTTTTTGAAAAGAATTTACTTTCGCACGAGTTCGACCACGAGTGCAGAAATGCCGAGATCCTTTCACTGTACCCTTTTAATTAATCATCTAGAAAAGAAATGAAATGACACTTCGAAAACCTTTCAGTAACTTTACCTTCAGTAAGTTTCTAAACCTGGGTTTGCTTTCCAAAAGTCATTTACCTCGAGACAGAAAACAAAATTCCTTCGAGGAATACACTTTTGGAATTAACCGTATCGTAAGCACGACACACATTCCGGTATTATTGCTTCCTAAACACTCGTATAGAGAAGCACACACATAAAGGAACACGTTCGGAGGTCTATAGATTATATAGAGACGCACCGGTGAGAGGTGTGTCGTTCGATTAGGTTGGAATGTTGAGAGGTGTAGCATCGAGCAAGGTCAGAAAAAATTGTGGTCGCCACATGAGATCAAGAGGGAAAGAACTTGGCCTTGTTTCGGGCCCAAGGAAGCTCGAACCAGTTTTAAAAAGATAAAAAATCCTCCGAGGGAAGATGCAACGTCCTTGGTCCTTTCGGGTTTCGTTCTATTAGAATTTTAACCTTCTAGAACAACACATAGAATCACGTCCTTCGAATACTGTATTTCTACTTTCCATTATCTAAAATTACGCTGCTCTAATATATTACAATTCTCGTGTCACGAAGAATAATGATGCCAAAATCCATTTGTCGACAAGAGACAAATATCTTTCGAACACTTTGTATCGCTTGCGAGTCAAGCTTGCCAAAGTTCTAAAATAATAGTAAGGGATTTGTCAATGAATTGATTCGATTCCAAACACCATAGGAAATTAACGACACCGATGGGGCGTAGGGATCGTCAATTCCAGCAATTACCTTACGTTGGCACGAAATTACGTTTCATGATTGTGACCTCTGGCCAATTAGGCCGAGCAATCAAGCATCCCACGTGAAAACGATATCTGATGTCATGAGCATCGTGCCCCCTGGTAAAACTGGATGCTCTCTAACTCGGTCATGTGAAACTCTGTCGCCCGCTCTTCTCTGTTGCTCTTAGCTCGTTCTCGAGCCGGAATGCTCTTCTACCTTTGAGGAAGAGTACGGCCTCTACCTTGGGAATTGTTTCTCACGGTTATGCATGATCCGCGAAGAGGAAATTTCTTTTGGCCATGTACATCGATACTACACGATGCTCGAGTATGGCTTGATCGGTTCACCCGAGACGAGCTTCCGCTTCTGGATTTGGTGAATCGAGTGGAAACTGGTTCTCCAAGAATTCCTCTGTCGGCTGATTAAATTTTCATCTCGAAGAAATATCTTTCGCCTTTTTACGTTTAGAAATCTATCTTTCATGAAATTGCAATTAACTTTCACGAGTGATTTGTTGGTCGGTTATGATACGATAAGGATCTATTACATGATGCGATTAACAATTGCTACAACGTTTTTATATCTCGCAGCGAAACTTTCATAAAATTCTAATTATTCTCATGCAATCTTTCGATTAAAGTTTTTACAGAAGTTCTATCGCGTGGGCCGAAAATAATCTCTCTTGTATCGTCGCTCGAGGGTTAAAATTAGATGAACAGAACGTACGCAATGACAGTTTGATCTGTCGATATGAAAATATATAGAGACGAGTAAAGATTACGTATCCGCTTCCATGCGAGACACGGCAAGGAGACTGCAACGCGGTCGAAGATAATTCGAGCGAATTAGACCCTTCTAATTCGAGTGTTGGCACGAGAGCACACGGGGTGACTGCATCCTCGCTCAAAAGTGGGTTACGAATACCGCGAGAAAGTAACCGAGAGCCGATCTATCGCGTCATCGTGGAAGATTAGGTGCGGCGGCTAGTGATGGGCATTCGATATTCTCTCTTCAAAATTTTCAAAGTTGCCAAAATTCTAACAGTCTTAAATAAACATGTAACATCTGGTAGCCTCAGAACTCGAAGAAGACTAGATTTCCGATACAAATAAAAAGTCAAAGACTAATGTAAGAGACTTTTCGTGTAACGGAAGCAGCAAACACGGCAAAGAAGTAAGTGGAATGTTAAAGTCGCTACTAGGTTCGTCTCGTTAGCATCGAAAACTCGCGTTATCGGTTCAACGTCTCGAGACTGGTCGTCTAGAAGGATTTAGACCGATCTTGCTACGGCTTCGAGTATTTTTTCACCGGCATCGTAGTAAAGAACACGCGTGCCAAATTCCTGAGGTAAACGCAACCGCACTGTCTATGTTCCGCGTGGTTTCGAGGTCAGGGAAGAACGGCTATTTCGCGAACTAGGAACCTCCTCCTTCTCCTACTACATCTTTCCATTCGCTCGTCCACGTATCGAGTTTCTTCTTTCGTTTTACGTACATGGATCAGAGGAATCTCGTCCGAATTTTAATTTCACGGTCCGCGTTTGGGAATGAACCGTTAGAACAGTCGACTCGTAAATATCGAATTTGTGCAGGTTTCACCGGATATTAATTGGAAATATCGTAAAACAAAGGGTACGAAGATTTGTTATATCGTCGTTGCATTCCAAAGCGTTGGATTTCTGTACGTATTTTCACGCGTATTAAGTAACAGTCCGCGGCAGTTTGAACCCTAACTGAGAGACCTGATGCAAAAAGCACACTGGTATTCTGGAAATCAGTATTCCAGAATGAGACGAAATTAGAATTCCTCGGCGGAACAAGCACAATTTCGAAATTACAGCGAACGATGGTCTGCGTATCCGATCGAGGACTGCATTTATATTGTTATGCTCATTGAGCGAATTAATGCACCGGCCATAAGCAGACGCAAGGACGCGAGGCGGAGATGTCCTTGATATTCCACGTATCATTTCCTTCGTTAACGAACGATAGACAAAAAATATGCATAAAGATACAAATATGTAAAATATGAAAAAAAGTAGAGTACTCACTGCAGAGAGTCAGTGATTACGCGGAACAGTCTTCGTGAAATGTAACCGCATCTCTGTTCGAAGCTTGAATACGAGATCTCGTTCAATCCTTTCCAGTCCCTGAAAATTTCTAAGTTTTTGCTTCCACTTTTGGCATCCTCTTCTTCCCTGTTCTGCTCCAACTGTTCCGCTGCGATTATTTCTGAGATCCTATTATGCCTCTATGAATTGATTTTCCTCGATCGATCGAATATCCTCGTTTCTATCACTGTTTCCTATTCGAACTTACACTAAAACAGAAATCCCTTCGATTTCGATAAATCAAACGAACAGAACAAGAGTAGGGCAGGTTTCCCGCCAAACGATATAGAAATCGCCGGTCGTGGATCTTTTAAATCACTGTTTAAATCATTTTCTTTTCTTTCCAACAAACTACACAGTTTAAAAGAAAAAAGTTTTCGAGTTTCTTTCTGACTATCGATCGACTCGAAACTTTCACTGTTTAAGGGTGCTCCCGTTGAATTCCACTGTTTCCCGCTGCAATATGGGCACCGAAATGTTCTTTAATTTAGTGATAAATTTCCGGTTACGACCGATCAAAAACACTCTTTAAGTAAAATTGACGGAGATTGTTATAGAGCGATCGTTTGACGTCGAAAGGGACGAGCACGTTTGAACGGTGCCAGCTGTGATCGAGCGAACAGTATTGCCGCGAAGAAGCCCGAACCGGGACTGACTGTGTCCATAGGATTCATTTGGGTCAGCAGCACAACGCAGTATAGCTTTGGCAAGCCTCCGACTATACTATCTGTTACACGTCCAAGTGAAGGTGCTATACTGTACGGGCTATAACGGAGCTATCTTCGCGGCTTGATTCGATTTTTTTCCCAACTAGTGATTCGACGTTTCATCGTTTCTTTGACAACTAAATGTCTTGTGACTTCTCAGCTTCTATTGCGTTTCAAACACTTTCGATAGTCAGCGATGTTGTTACTCGTGTCCTCGTTCGTTTAAATAAAAAGATACTTTTTTATCGTACGTACAACTTTTTTGCCAGTACATCGAAGGATGCGGAGAACATGGATTTTCACAGGGACACAGAGGTAAAAAGTATTCTAACTCTTTATTCAAATTTCACGGCCAACAACGTCGCTCCGCCACACTTCAATCAGTCACTGTTTTAAAAGAAATATATATATCTCTCATGTACAACTTTTGGGAAAAATATCTTCTGTAATCTCGCGAGGTATCTTCAATTTGTTACACAAACACACGCTCGATAGAAACGCTTTTAAGATTGATAGTGAAGGGGTATGGAAGTCTTTGGTTTCAGTTCGACGTAGTGAGAGTAATCTAGCTGCAAAACAACGTAGCGATTATTTACAAAAGCCCTCTTGAAAGGGTAAGCGTTTCCACGGAACAGCAGCGGGCAGAGTGGTAGCTTTCCAGCTGCCTTCGCGGTTCCATTGTCAACCAGGTCCCATAGATCGATCATTTGGCATCCAGCTTGTCTGAAATACGTACACTGCTTAATAAGAAACGTCAGAGATGCTGTCTAGATTAATGAGTTGTCAATTACAGATTTGCAAAGCCAAAGCAGAGGGACTTCTCCAGCACCACATAACCCACGTGCATGTTCCTCAGGCTGAAGTATACGGATGCAGCATCCTTTCTGCTGAAGATCTCGTAAACTTTCATCGTTCGATCTCTAAAAAACATAATGATATTGCCTGGTCTCGGAAATTTGAAAGAAGGTTTATGCACCTCATCTCCTTGCTTTCGTAGTAAGGATTATTGACGATCGGTCTGCCGGTAGAGAGCATTAAATTTGCCATCAAAGACATCTTTCCAGCGAACACAGCGTGTTCAGGCGTGTTACCCTTTATCCATTCGAATAATTCTTCCTGTTCAATGTTACTGTATTCACCTGGTCAAATAATCAGGGTGAAATAATTATATATTTGTTCTTGAATTGTTTTACGAGATCGTTGTTACCTATGATACTTCTTTCTTCTTGAAGTTTCTCCAAACCGTGATAAGACATTGCTGATATCAACAAAATAGTAACGGCAGTCTTCATCATCTCGTTCTTTAATCCAAATTTGTCCAGGTACTTATTCGAGCAAACTGTGCCAGCTATTATACAGAGATGAGGATTCATAAACAGTTTTAGTCTCATGATAAAAATTGCCATAATGGTGAAAGCTCCAGTCTGTAGGCCGTTATACGCCAGATCAGCATCTATGCATTTCGGATATCCTTTGGTTTTATAGTTTCTGTACCAAAAATAGACCGCCAGTACTCCGGCGAGTACGGCACAAGGCAATAGCAATGTCTTCATGATCGCCTCGTAACTTCTGAACTGTAGAAAATCGAATTCGGCGGAACATGTGTACAGCATCGTGTGAAAATCCTTATAGTTAGTTAGTTTTGACTTGAGTAAATTGAATACGTGCGCGTCGTCTTCGTAAATAGACGAGAAAAACGATTTCAAGCATTTTGTGCAGACAATTGTGAGAATAATTTCTAAGATCGTTTGCAGTTTTGTGCTCAAAAATTTCGAAAATTTTACTGCAAAGCTTAGAATACAACTAGTGAATAAGAGACAGAAATATAAAGAATAAAGCAACGGATTTCTGTCTGTCACATTCATAACTAACATAATAGACCAACCCTGAACTACGCAAATGCATATATAGAGATCATTTGAAATTATTCTCATCCACTTTAATATTAATAATGCTATGATTTGCGTGGCAAATACAAACTGAGAAAATTGCCAGCAGCATAGACTAATTATTGTGGATATGCCCATTTTCTGAAAGAATTAAATGTATAACATTTAATAAAGTGAGTTGTACAGTCATGTTAGAGTAGTTGAAGCCCGATTTAACCCACCAGCAAAGCATCCACGTCATGACCCAATGCTGAACTTTTTCTGAGAATTACTGTCACCATATAAATTTGGAAAAGGAGTAAAGGATATGCAAAGCTTTCACGTAATGGCGGTGTCCATTGGACTCTAGTGCATTCATTGTGATTATAAAAGAAAAATAACGTAGCAACGATTCCACTCCTTATGCTATTACCCAAATACATAGCATAGCAGAATAGTGCAACCACGGTAAACATACTGGAATACCAAACAACTTCTAAATAAAAGTAAATGGGAACTCCCAAGCCTTCACAGCTGGTTACCGGCGGCAGACCTTCTCCTCTTTCTACCTGAAAACAATTCTTTTCTAGATGTTTCATTACAAGGAACCTTCAAATCAAACTAAATGAGTCTCACTTGCCAACATTGCTCTACAGAAATGATTCCCAGATTCTTGGCAAAATGATAAAGATATCCAGCAACTAACTGTAAACAAACGAGTCTGATTCCACTTTATCCTTACACACCTAACCTAAAACAACCCATAAATTTGGAATACCATACCTCTGGCATCAAGCTGTACTTTTTAGTCGCATCAATAACATTTCCGTATTCTGAAATGTTATCGTGACTGATTTTTCTCAAGCCATCCATGAACGTTTCCGATTCCGCGATCGTTTTGTAGTAATAATAATACATCCCCTGTAGAAAAACAAATGAAACATACCTGTTATCTCCGAGGAAATTTCAGTCAGCTCGGGTTAATATTTGATCGAACCTCGTACCATTTCCGTGCGAAAGGACATTTCCCTCTCGATTTCGGATAAATGCGAGAAATGCCGGTCATTTTCGAACAGTGTAGACACATGCCACCGATGGAAAAGGCCGATAGCCACACCTGTCACAGGAGACGAGACGACTTTATGATAACGCTGACCAGGAAAACCAGGTGGTTACGCTTCTTCTTTTGCGAGGAGTCTTGTACCTATCAAATTCACAGCTAACTCGTACAAGTACATGGTTTTATATCGCGGTTTCTTTACTCCTTTAAACCTCTTGTCACTATCCGCCGCCATTTCTGGAACTCATTAAAACACGCAGGGTCGACGAGAACATTTGCGAGTCAGATTTTAAAAAAAACATCAGTCCATCAAAAATGTATACTATACATTTTTCATACGCATCGTCAATTATGTATATAAACGCTTAAAATGATCATATATACAAAATAATATGTGGAGAATTAAGCAAAATTTATGATAAATTGGTAGACAGTATAAATGGGGTGACCAAGTTGCTTACGGCGGTCCTGGAATTGAGTCACGTGACCATGCAGTTCGTAACGCGCCATTATTCGCGCGAATACAAAATGGTTCTCGACGATCTGAAGATTGTTCTTTTTCCTTTTATTTATTTCTCATACCGGCTACAGCTTAACGAGAACGCAAGTTATGATATTAACATCTTGAGGAAGATAGAAAATAACACAAGCAAAAATACGTAATTCATAGTATTTTGAAACTAGAAACTTGAAAACTTCTGCAAGTTAGGTTAGTGATCGATTTATTAAAAGAACTTTCAATATAAACGACTTCGTTGAAAAGAAGTTTACGTATTTATCTTCGACAATGTTTAAGCTTTGAATTCAAGCGTAATATAAGTTATTTTATAGTATATTTAAGTCATGACATTGTATCTGAATATTTGTGTATCAAAATCGGCACTTTGATAGGCTATATGGTTCCATACCTTTTCAGAGGAAAAAATATGTTATCTTAGTCGAAGGAAATGAATTTCCCTCGTCAGAAGGAATTCATACGGCCCTGGATGTGCGCGTACAGCCAAGCGTGCATTGGCACACCCGCTATCGATCAGTCGCGTGTTAGTCCATCGTGACATGGAGGATCTCCTGCTGCAGATCGTCCGAGAATCGAATAATGCAAAGCTACAAAATTTACGGAAATCAGCGCAGGATGCGTATGGTGAGTCCACTTCGCGTACCCTTTAAAACTTCCACGATTCTCGCATTTTAAACATTGAAAAATGCTTACGTCTCCGGCTTCACCCATCATTAACTTGTCACTTACAGTTCTTCGTGCAATAAAACGAAGTTATTACCCACTACATTTTATATAGACTTTATACTAAACTTAAGAAACTGTGAAGTACGTTGGTCTTAATTCATTTTGGCACAGATTTCTTGGAAAAGCAGCAAGGGTTGCTACGCGATCCACCCCACGAGCTGCGAGCAAAATGCCTGCACACCTTTCAGCTAGCACTAGAAACGAAGAGGAGCAAATTCGTCGCGTTCGGCCTGTCGGGATTACATGTGAGTGTTGGAAGAAATTTTTGCACTTATCCGTATCGCGAACGTCACGTCCGCTCGTGGCAAGGAACGCCGATAAAACAAGATACCAACGATGAACATGGTATTCTAAACTATGCTTTACTAGGTTTCGGTATCTTGTAGTCCTACACGAAATTGAAACAATATATCTTTTTTAACACGAAGCATCTATGATAATGCAAATTTTTTGAATCCAGAAAATGTTAAGAGACGATAGATTCCAATCGCCCTACGAGCCTGAGGATGATTCCCTCTGGTTACCCGCGCAAATGTTGCACGCTATGGGTTCCATATTGTCTCAGTCGGACGATACTCAGACGGATATGCTTAAAGTAAGTCCAAATTACCGATAGAAAGAGAAAACGTTTTGAAACGATTGATCTTGCAGGTTTTATTGCAAGTCGCTTGCTCTTCTTATTGGACGATGAACGGACGTTTAATAATTGCCATTCTCACTACCTGCTGCGAGGCTTTCGAAAACGGGAATCAAGCCGTAAGGACGGCAGCTCAGGCTGCTACCAGTCAGACGCTGCGTTCTTTTTGTTTATTTTTAGGTAATTTTTTATCGAGATGCTTAAAACATTGATCACACTTCTCGCGAGGAAGAAAGTTTTCCAATTAATTACTCATCTCGTTTATCTAACGCTTCAACGAAAGTTTGATCGATCACGCTCGCGTGACGATGGAATGCACCTCGCGAATTCCGTGACTAACAAAGTTGTTCTCATCGCAAACTTTCTCGAATCTGTATCGAACGTTTCTTTTCGCAGACGAGGAGTGCCAAGAAATGGATGAAAACGCGAAGAAGAATAAAAACGTATGGGAGAGGGGTGTCTCCTGTTTCAACGAGGCTCTGCCGATACTTCAATACATTTGCAGCAAACTGGACGAGGCTCAAAAGTAAAATAAACTAATTTCGATCGACGATTACACGACTTGACTTTAGAAAATCATGTTCCAGTAACGGGAGAAACGGCAACACGGTGGTGTTCCTGCTCGAGTGTCTTCACACGTTGATCTCTTCCCTCCCGCAGAAGATACACACGAACGCACATTTTACTACATTTCTGTGGCAAAAGTTCTGCCCTGCTCTGATAGCTTTCCTAGGAACGCCGAGGGTGGACAAAACCTTCACTTCCAGGGAGGGAAAAGAGACCGAGCTTGGGAGAGGCTCTGGATATTTGGCTACATCGTTAAGTTTCGACAGCCATCAAGCAAAGACCGTATACAGGTAAGACTATATATCGTATCGCAAACTTAACAGATGTTTAAAATAAAATGCATTTTTTACAGTATTGGAACCGAACTGGTTCGATTGGTGGGTTGCGTGGGTTCTCTGAGACCAGTCCTCGAATCGGTATTCCATAGAATGTTACTCTATCCACCGCCGCAGCAACGTTTAGAGCCCTTGAAGGCTCTGAAGGAACTTCTTCGTAGCCCCAGTCGAATGGTGGACTTTGCTGGTCCGTTATTGGTAGAGGAGGACAGATCTAGTCACATTCAAAGCGACATGGCACTCATGAGACTGTAAATAATTTTGATATGGTTGGTCTTTTAAAGGAATTCGATTCGATCAAAATTTGAATTACAGAGCGATGGACTCGATCGAGGAATCCACGACCGGTGGTTTGAGTATATTGCACGCTAGCGTTTCCTGCGTTGTCGCAATGCTCTCCGCTCTTCAGGAACTGTGCGAGGGGAAGGCTATAAATCACACCTACACGTGCACGATCAATAGTCTATACGAAGATCTGGAATCTTGCGATTATAGAGGACCTCTGACCTACCAAAGCATGGCGCGGTTGCCAAAAACCTATAGGTAAACTCAGAGACTCTTACGTGGTATAAGAATTCCTAAACGAATACGAAACGATGGTGTTCGATTTCAGAGAACAATTGGAGTTGTTGAAGAAGGGAATAGGCTCTGATTCCGAGTCCTCGGGGCACGGACCTTCCGAAGATGGTGACTCGACCGATACCGAAGGCCCTCAGAACGAGTCGGACGAGGTTCAAGAAGAGAACAGTTTAGAAGACAACGATTACGAGATCGAAAACGAAAGGGAAAGACTGAGATTAGAAAAATTGCCTAAATGCCTTCACGTGGGCCGACAAGTGGCCGACGAATGCAACGTAGACGTGGAACGACACAATGCCAGGAAGTTTGTTAAAACCCTAAGAAGCGACCTGATTCCCATGGTATTGAGTCTCAGAAGCAATATAGAGGTTGATGACGCCTTGCAGAATTTTGCTTCTGAATACTGTCAAGGTAAGACATCTTCAGAATTGCATAATGAAATATGGTAATCGTTGCATTATGTTTCCAGGAGTGTTCGCGGCTCAGCAGAAGATTCAAGAGCAAACGGATACCAGCACAGACTCGTGTGCCTTGATCACGATCATGAATGCCGACGGGATCTATTTAGCCACGTACGCGGCTCTGCTTCTCAATCTGAAGTTGATTAGAATCAATTACTACAACGAAGAGAGCCGTCAAGTTCCCATCAGTGAGGTATCGACGACGTTCGCGATAAATGTCCAATTAGGAAAATATGAGAATATAAGCGATTAATTGACCTTTACAGGAACAGTTTGTGGAAGAGGTACACGGATCCGGTGTCCTAGTGTATCTATCCGCAACGTGGTTGTCCGAATTATACCAGCAAGTGTTAGCCTGCAATTTGCTCGAGAAATGTGGTTACAATCCACATTACACGGAAAACAGCGCCTTAATCAATGTACTTACTGGTAAATAATCATTGTAAATTTGTAGCAACGTAATTAATGATCAAGAAATGATACGAACTTGATTCTGTTGAAGACGTCGATGAAATTCCTGGCAGCCACAGAGGCGGACAGCTGTTGTCCGACTACATAAGGCTGGAGAAAGCTCAGTTATCGAGAACGGAGCCTACACCGGAAGCCGAAGCAGGCGCGAAGCTTTCCAGAAGAGTGTTAACGTGTTGTTGGGGAAGCATGATGACTGTTCTAACGATAGGATTGAATCCACCGAAAGAAGAGAACAATAAAGGAATTCTGAGCAGGGACGGTGGTAGGAGAGGTATTAGGGACACTGTTGTGCTATCTCTGGAGGGTCTTCACAAGGCTGCAGCTTTGAGCAACATACTTGGTCAGCGAAGATCTTAATTTAATCGACTCGTTTAGTACCCAGTTCACTAATTCCATTTCTCTGTTATCCAAGGTTTGCAAAGTCGTTGCGGTTCCATCTTCGCTCTTTTAGCGAAGGCTGCCTGTACGGAGCAATCGATATCGAAAATTACGAGAACAAAAGATGTTCTACGTCTGAAGTTGCAAAACAGGGCAACCAATATCCATACCTCCCACGCGTTAAGCATGGACGTACTTTTAGGGAAGGGTTTGGAACTTGGCAGTCACGGAAGCGACTGTTGGCCGCATGTTTTCACGTACGAGTTTGTCTTACAGCTTATCGATTATTTAATTGACGTTGTTATCAACTTCTTGCTTTTACAGGTGCTGTTTGTACGTGAGTAAACTAGAGCACGATTTCTTCGGAAGAAACCAAAATCCATCGTTGCCTAAAACTCAGCAGAAAAAAGAGAAAAAGGATAAAGATTCCAGTAGCGATCCCAAAGGAAGCCAGGATCGTCTGAGGCATAATTTCAGCATCGTAGACGAGGAAGAGGCCTGGTAAAGAAATAGCTACGCGAAACTGGTCTATAATATCTTGCACGAGTTTTCATTTATTGTCGTTTTACTTTAGGGTCGATGTCTATAGCTTTCTATCCAGTCGTTACACCCAAAATCCCAGTTCGGACACGATCCCCGAAATCATTCAGGAATCAAACGCGGACAGTCAATTCAACGGGATACTCCCCGCGGATTACGCAGCCAAAATCGTCTGCGTCTTATCTCAACAAGTAGACAGATTATTTGAGAACGCAGCCTTGACACTGAACCTCCGAGCACTCTGCTTATTCCTCACCGCTCTGTGCAAAGCTAGCAAAGCCCAATTGTTTAAAACAACCGACGGTTCTAAAGATAATAAGAGATTCTGGTGGAGGAGAAGCAAACCCAGAGAGAACGAAATGAACGTGTTACTGTTGGCTCGCTTGGGAGAAGTAATGCTGAAGTGCGTGAAGAGTGGACGTCCTCTGATTCACATAATGAGGGTATAGAAGCATTTAACTATTAATTTTATTAAATGTACGGTGGTTCAATTTGCAAATCTTCAGGTTTGGAGCATCCTAGGACCGCATTTCATGGAGGCAGCTTGCCACAAGGATCGCGGTATCTCTAAGAAGGCAGTTCAATGCATTCACGATAGCATGTCAACTTTGTTGTACGAGCTGATGGAATTGCCGCACTTTCATTTTAACGAAGCACTCTTCAAGCCTTTCGAGAACCTATTGTGCCTAGAACTGTGTGACAGTGATGTACAGGATCAGGTAAGCTATAAATCGGTCTGTTGAAATTGTCGAATGGAAAACAAGTATATCCTCCAGATCGTGAGCTGCATCTGCGAGTTCGTCGAAACTAACGGAACCGAGATTCGATCAGGCTGGCGTCCTCTATTCGGCGCGCTGCGCGTAGCATCGGTCGGTAATTCAGATTCCGTCGAGTCTGCGCCGTTGCTGGAGGTTTTCAGGGTCTTTCTATCCATGGACAACACATTGGTGTTCGCCAACGCGGCGCTAGATTGCATTCTCTGTCTGCTGAGGCACGTGCGAGGCATCGGTGACGCCGATGGTCATCAGGACGATCAGGATCCACTTGACGTAGCCGAGTCCAGAAGAATGAGGCTCTGCGTCGAAAGTCTCAAGTATTTGCTGAGCTGCAGCGACATCCTCGCGTCGATGTACGGCATGCCAGCCTGTCCGATCTTCCACTCGGCCCAGAGGATCCAGGTTTCCACCATTCCCCAATACGTCGATCCCACGATACCCAACTCGGAGCTGATACGATTCGACAAGCACGCTGAATCCATGCAGGAAACTATCCCTGAAAGGCCCCACGATGTGCTGATGGACAACGTCCACACGATCACCACGTTACAGAGCATGGATAAACCCAGTGGCATCCTGAGGGTTTGGTACATACTGATCGAGGGTCTGGCTAGTGCTACCATGATATGTCCGAAACGCTATCAGCCTCATACTCTGGAGACCTTGTTCCATCTGCTGCGGGACACGCTTAATATTCCTGGCCCAGCTTTTGGGTTGTACTGCGTAAACCATCTGTTGCTTCCTATGGTTCAGAATTGGCTGAGGAAAACGTCGAAGATCTTTAGAGGATGGGACAACTTTGCGCCGAATTTTAAACAATGCTGCGGTCTTACGACTGATTTGGTCGTCGATTACTTGGCTCATCTGCAAGGTATTCGAGGCAATGCTTTCGTGTAGTCGGTGTTTCAAATATTACGATTTAGATAGTTTATAAGTCGGTGGTTTTTACTTTCAGGTCCAGAAGTCGTTCGAAACGATTCCTATCTGCCAGCCACGACGTTGATGTTGAAGCAATTGTTACTGGTGATGGCGGAATGCGTCGTGCAACCTACCGAGAGCATAGCGCGTTTGGGCTGCGCGTGTATTAGGTAAGTATTCGAACGTCTCGAGACCGAAACGATTCGTATCTCTGGACTACTAGTCGAATCGATTGCTTTCAAGCTTCGGTTCTCGTAGAAGCTACATGACTCACTATCGAATTAAGATCACCGACTCGCGAAAAAGGCATGCTTTGTTTCGCGAAGCTAACTCGAGCGGCGTGTGCCCAAAGTAAAAGCCCTTCTCGAAAACAGAGGAGTAAGGAGAGAGAGGGGGAGAACGGTAAGAGAGAAAAGGTTGAATCATAACGCGGAGGTTCGATGGAATGTACATCGACGGAGGTTAGATGTATCCTCGTTACGGGCGTAGCGTGCGTGTAAGATGATAACGAAGCTTGACAGGCTGTCCGGTGGGATAAGGTAGCCACCGACACTCGACACCCCCGGAGCGTCGTGCCCGGCAAACACGTACACGAGAAAAAGATGGAGAACACATACACGCGACAACACCACCCTGTCACCACCGTCGTTCGTCTCTCTTTCTATCCCTGGGAGGGACCCAGCTGGATCCATTCGCGCGTTTTCTCCGTATTAATGCACCGTATACATTGACGCGTGTAATTCAATCCTGGGCCGGGCAATCCTTCGATCGCGAAGTATCGATGTACAGGCGTGCGCGGACTTTAAAAACGGGACAGGTTCGCGGACAGATAGCTAGAGACTGCCAGTGAATGACGAACGGGATCCTGAACTGAAATCTTAGAGTCACCCACTCCTGGTAGTCAACCCACTTCTATTAGTGAAACGCAGCTAAGCTTTCCGCTAGCTATCGTACCAAATATAAATGAAGCATAGCTTAATCCGTTTACAATAGAGAAGTACTCTATTACAATAGAGTCCTACAGGACTTGGAGACTTTAGGAACTTGGACATTAAAATTTTACAGAATATAAGTAGGTGACAAAGAACAAATGGTTTTCTTGCAGACACGTTCTCGTGAGCAGCGGTCCTCTTCTCACTCCAGAACAATGGGAGGTGTGCGGTGTCGCCTGTTACCGCGCCTGTTCAAATTCGCTGCAAGAATTACACCAGTTGACCATGGCTTTCTCGCCAAGATCGGAATCCTTTTACGGTGACATTGCTCAGGTCAAGGTTGCGGCTCGAAGAGACGCTACCCCCGAAGAGACCGAACGTCTGCGACAACTGGCTGCCCAGGTAAGTTTCGCCTTCGTACGCTTCTTTCTCGCTAAATATCTCTCTGTCTGGAAGAAGATGTGTCACCCTTTGGCTGTTTGACGTTCGTTGTGCTTCTCTGTGCCCTCGCACACGCCACAAAATCAGCTGAGAGCGTTCGACGATCGGTCATTTAAATGTGTCTTTATTTTGTCGCGATACCAATTGGCTAGTCTGATAGTTGCTCGATTTGTTCCGGTGTTGAGTGCGTAGAGTGTGTGTGAGAGCGTGCGTGCACAGGGTTCGATCGCAATCGAGGTACAATCGTGAAAGGAGCGATTTATCGTGCAGAGTTTTTGTTCGCGGGGTCTCAAGAAATTATAGATAATTGGAAGCGTAACAAAATTTTCTCGAATCCCAGCAAGAATTTATTCGACACTGCCGATTTTTGTACAACGAATCTTTTCATGCTTGTGTCGCGGTTGCAGCTGAGTCCTGTATAAAGTAAAACGTCAATACAGGGTGTTTCCTAATATGTGACAAGCTAATAAGCGGTTTCGAGCTACAGAAATGACGAAGAAGTTGACGCGAATCGATTTTGATCTCTCTGTACGTCTTGATTAACTGCATATTAAGAAACACCGAATTTAATATCGCCAAAATTGCCCGTGAGAGAGACACACAAGTGGTGCCCTCCTGACCTGACTTGCTCTCAGGTGAGCCAGCTGCGCGAGGTATTGTCTGCCATCAAGAGGCAGAATGCGGCTTCACTGCCGACGACACCTTTCCAGGATTCGATGACCATTGAGACGACACTGATCGACCAGCACACTACCTCCTACTCCGTCGGTTGTAGGCAGCACACGACACCCCTCGATTACACTAACACTACGTCGAACACGGGCCCCCATTGGCTCTAGCCGCCCACGGTAACTCACGTCATGGATTTTAAAACGAACAAATTAAAAAAGAATAAAAAAAGAAAACAGAACGATAGGAAAAGAGCAAACAGACGAACGAATAAATCGCATCGATTCTTCTTTTAACATTTGTTAAAAAAAAAAAATTGATTAAAAGATTGATCAGATCGATTAGAATCCACGAGAACAGAGAGAGACTCGCGTGGTCGTTGTCGACAGGCCTGCTTTTTTACAATTCACCACCAATTCTTGCTTTTATCGCCTTTTCGAAGCTCGTTACTATTGGACAAGCGTTCACTTTGTGATCTTAGATTAATAGATAGAAAATATCGATATTTTTCTTCTTCTTTGCATCGACGTGCGCTTTGCGCGTGTTTGAGCTTGCATCTGTATGGCTGATGGCATACGGTGGCGTAGAATTGAAAAAACGGAAGGTTTTTAATCCTCGACTGATTCTGAAAAATTTTTGCCTCGATCAAAAATTTGTAAATTGGCTAAAGGCACTATACACCTTTTGATGGTTACACCTGATACAATCATTCGAGGGTTAAATGATTCCTGCTGAAGTATTCTACGTCACCCTGCAGCGTTGCAATTAGACGGATTGTCAGAGCGCTAGAAAATGAAAGATTTTTGTACGTGACTGCGTTATTATTCGCGTTTTTAATATATACATGTATATTTTTGTACTGCTCCATGTGTGTTCGATGATGCACAATGTGACAAATACAGATGCTTCTATCATTCGCAAGTTCGTTCTTGTATTGCACCCTTTGTTATTCCTTTTTCGGCGACGAAGAACGAATAAAAAGACGAGGGAAAGAGTCGAAGTAAGCCTGTCGACGGTGAAACGAAACGATTGGTAAATCACCTCGTTTAGATGTTTGCACTCGCTGGTAGAAGGCACAGGTCAGGCTGCAGAACCTCCTCGACGAGGTCCTTTTTCAATAAAAATTTGATAAGTCTCGTTATAAAACTATCAAAAAGATTTGTAACGTTCTCGCAGTAGAAAGAGTCATGTCTGGCACATAAGTGGATTTGTCACAGTGACAGCCGTGAATGAGACAAATTGTCATCGCAATTGTTCTTAAATCTATTTATTTTTAATACTTATTTTACACCTTCAACCCTTCAGTGACAGGTCACTCAACGTAAATTTCATTTTTATCTTCTTCTATAGGAAGAAGAGAACGTTCATTCGTACAAATGTATCGGTACGCCCTAATCAGACGCGATTAGGTAAAATTGATCACAAAAGGACCCCGTCGTCGGCCGAGATATCATTTAAATTCAACTTGGCACGGTCTTGCGTATCACCATTAAAATCCATGGCTTGAGTCCATGGCTAGAATTTCACTGTCACATAATATGTACCTGGATGAGATACATGACACCTATCTCCTAGAAGCTGCAGCTTTCGTAGAATGCACAACCGTGTTTACTGACTGACTGAATCAATGGAATCACGGGTTAGGTCGAGCTATAGAACCCACCCATCGTCGATGATCGTGCGATTGCTCTCACACGTCATCGTTAATCACGACATCATCATATCATTGCAAATATTAAAAAAAAAACGAACAGAAAAAAGATGAAAACTTTCAAGCGTCGCGCACGATTGCTCGAGTAGTTTCTCGAATTGAAATGTCCTTCGAGAAAGAACGATTCGAATAATCATCTCGAATCGATTTCGTGCAAAATTTTTGAGCATCTACGAAGAATCGTGCGATGAAAGTTTGCCACGGGACACGGAGAATCTGAAATCGATGCTTGTCTCTTCAGGTGTTCCTCTTGGAGGAACAGCGTACGGAGGATCCATCGAGAAGACCCGACGACAGGTCCTACGTTTTCCTTCTGTATCCACCCTCGGTGGCCACCACTCTCAATCCTGACCTTTATATCGTTAGGGTACAACTCAGGGCTTTGGTGGTTGGTCTTTTGGTTCATCAGATGCTCCTCCATTGTATCGCCAGTATTCTATTGCAGGGACCTGACTCGTCTTTTCCCAGGTAGGTATATTCATCAATAAAGATGAAACTTTTCATCAACCTCTGCGCCATTCCACGATTTTCGTCTACGTTTCAGTTTGTCCAACATCATCCCTCATTCCGCTGCATCGACGTCACCAAAGGCCTCCGTTTCCGGGTGTCTCTCGTATTTATCCACCCACCACGTAGACACCTTCCTATCGGCACTAGATCTCTCTTACGCAGCCGCTTTGAAGTTCGACTGTCGGCCAGGACTGAAATTTTTGGTCCAGAAAGTGACCAACCTCCAACAGCCAGCGAATCTCTATCGCCAAGCAGGAGCAGCGTGGACCATCAAGATGGTAACCTTGTTCGAGCTGTGTCTTCGAGAAATAGAGAACACCAAGGCCACTTTGGACACCGTGAAGTCTGTGCTGATGTCAAGCCCGGAAGATAAAGAATGTCCGAAGAGTTCCGCTTTCCGTAAGCTGACGAAGTATCTGAGGCAACTTCGCAACACTTTCGAGGAACTCTGCGAGAGCTACGTAGAGGTGGTTCTGGACGAGGATGGCAAGCATACCAGAGTGGACAGCTTCTCAGAGAGAAAGATTTTCTTGTTGGTGGCTCAACCGGACGATTACCCGGAGATCACGAGCAAGGAGGCGATTAACAGCAGAGTTCTCGCAACGTCGCCTCCGGTGGAACCACCCACGGAAACTCTGGGGAACCAGGTGGATTCAGAGGATCAAGAAGATATCGAGCATTACAGTCCGAATTTGGACGACGAGAGCGGACTGGAAGAACTTGGACCCGAGTGCGAAGAAGACCCGAGACCGTTCAGGCTGTCAGACTTAGCGGTGGAGTACTCTACCGACTCTGGGCCCGAGTCTGAGCCGGAGACCGACGATTCCAGGCCAGCCTCCAGGCTAGGATCGATCACGGAGAAGGCTGTGTACCCCGACAGGTCCGGTGGAACCTCCAGCGAAGGTTACATCGACGGAAAATTTAGTTCTGCGACCCCCGCACCGGCGACGCTGATCAACAATCGAGATTGTTTGTACTACAAACTGGGTCCCTTGAGGAGAACCGAATCTGTTGACTCTTTCGGTACCTCTCTGCTGGAGACCAAAACGGCGATCTACGACGAACTGTCCAGATACCAGCGGCTGAGATTACAGAGAAGAAGAAGCGACGCTTGCTTGCTTTCCCGAAGAAGCGCCTCGAGATTCATCGAACGCGAGTTCGACGACCCTGACAGATTCACCAGGTTCAGTTTGGATAACTTCAGGTGTAAGTCTGTGATCGAGCTGAGGAAGACCGGCGGATCGACGGTGTCCAGCTCGTCCAACGATCTCGAGATGTCTCCTCGGGTGAAAAGCGAACAGAAACAGGAGGCGAAGATTATCGATAACATCGACGAATTGTTGCGGGATTACGAACGTAGCAAAAGAGGGTTCAGAACGAATCCATTCTTGAAGGACGAGGAAGAGGAGTCTGGCGCGGAGACTCAAGAAATACCGACTCACGAATTCGTGTTCCAGAGGAAGACCAACGTTTATAAGGATAGCGAGGCGCATAGGAAAGCTTGGGCAGAGACGCTGAGCACCATGTTGGATTGGACTCTGGCTTTATCGGTAAGAGCGTGAGAAAACTTGGAAATACTTGCTTTTATTCGTTTATTGCACTTTTATTTCTGATAATTTCTGATCAAATGCGATTTTGTTCGCAGGACGATCAATTGACCCCACTACTTCCGGTCTTCGTAAGCGGCGTACGTGTCCTCACTAGACACGCTGTGGACCAGATTCTGAAGCAACGATTGTCAGCTCTTTTTCACCGAATCGCCGTGCTATACGGGTTAACGAGCAATTAGGAACAGCTTCAATACATCTGGCAACGGATGTATTACCACAATTGATTTCGAACTTTCTTAGTGCTCTTAGAAGCTGGGGTGTCTATAACGAACATCCGACTACACGAAGACTCTGTTATACATCTATAAAATTTCTATGTCTTCGTGAACGAGTTTTTATATGTGGAAAAATCTTTGGAGAATCGATTTCAGTCAATACGGAAGAATTCGTGTTCTAACGAAAACGTTCAGACTGATGATCAGAGTCAATCAAACATCTCACGAGAGAAGGGAATTTGATTTTAACTGTACGAAATCAAGGATTATGTCGTTTAAGGACCATTTCACCATCGATATCAAATACGAATTTTAAATCACCGAACAGGGAGAAGGTGGATTTTAACTGGAAAAGAAGACCTGTCCGAATTCAGACGAACACGACTGACAATAGTACTATTATTGGTTCTGTTTCCGGCGGAAAAAATTCATGTCCCGTTTTCAGGGAACAAGCCTCGCCTACCTTTAGCGCTCAGACGCGTCGACACGAAGAGACAAGGATTTTATTTACGATCCACGCTGCACGCACATCTTTCGATTCTCATTTTATGCTCTTTGCGCTTAACTGTAGTTTGCGGTCCAGTCGCAGCGTCGGATGTGACGGGGTTTTGCTTCCAACGTCGAAGAAGCACGCGTTGCGATAGATTTTGCGAAATGACTCGACTGGCAACTTTTTCATCGAAGATATCGAGAACTACTCTTTTAAATTCCGAGTATACGAGGGTTCGAAAAGGATCGGAAACATTTGTCGAATCTTTCGTTTTTAAGCTACGAGCGAGGAAGTGTTTATTTTCCAATTTTTAATTTTTTATTTTCTGAACGTTTTAAATGAAAATATTTATTTTGAGTCTTTAGTTTTTAGAATAGTTTTGAGTTTGAATCGAAATTCTTTCTCGAATATTTAATTATAATTTTTAGTGTTTCTGAGGGGTAATTCAGTTCTGAAGGAATTAGTATTACGGATAAGGAAAGATGTAATTAAAATGTTACCCAGGTTGAATCTAGGTAGAGAAACGCTTAGAGCGAAACGTTATTCTTCGTGTGAACGGGATTTCCCGAGGATCTTTCTGATTTTGCCAAAGAAAAGGAGAGAAGGTTTTTGGTCCCATCGCACATTCGTTCGCGACCGAAGAACTATAGCAAACAAAGAATCGATGCTATATTTTATTGTAAATAGAAACTCTAGTCGCTGGTCCATCGGACACGAGAGAAGCTAGATATTTTTATTGTTAATTTCTATGTTTGAAATGTTTAGCAAACGACTAGTCAATGATTCTCAGTTTCATTTATCGCTTCGATATATATACTATATATATATTTTGTATATTGTTTGTAAGTTAGAGAATGAAAAAGAGGAAAAATGAAATAATTACCGAGTGTTGTATAAATCGAAATATTGATCCATGAATTTGTCATTCTCTCCTGCGATTCCATCGGTGTTGTTCGATGCATTGTTATCGTTTAACAAGAGCGAGGAGAGATTAATAATTGATAATAAAACGTGCCTAAGGTGAACCCTATTTTCTTTCCGTTCATTCGAAAACTTTTCCCTGAATTACGAGAAACGAAGTATTCATCGAACACCTTCCGACAGTATTTTTAATTGATCCGCGTACACCAAAATAGTTAGCCAACAAATGTACGATCGTTAAATGATCAAATATTCCAAGTTAATAAAAATTGTACGAAAAGTTTACAACAGTGAGTGAGAATTGGATGCAGGCTTCTTTCGGGAAAAGCAAAGAACGCTGCATCCGATTTCGTTTCGATTCTTTTCCCTGTCTTCCTTCATGGCTCGGAGCATCGCATAAGCGCACCATTGATTAATACCGCGTTTGGAACCCTTGCGAATTTCGTCAGGTATCGAAGGTGTCGACCATTTTCTACGGGTGAAGTTTAGTTCGTTTTAACGGGCACAGGAAAGGGCGGGAGACTTGTCTGCGGTCGAGTCATCCTCGTAAAGAGGGAAGCTTACGAGCGACGGTCGTCTCGGCTTATTCTATGCTTTTATTCGCGTCCCATTCGTCGAGGCTGTAAATATCAACGAAGAGGAAGCGGGAGAACTCTCTGGCAAGCTTCAGAAGATGACGGACATAAGTGCAATCTTTTCACGAAAATCCAAATCTTTCTTCGAACAGAAATTCGCTTAAGGGCAGGGCCTTGATTTAAGGGCGACTTTTTACCGATGCTTCCAGTGTTAGCTAAAAATTTCAAATTTGCACACGATTCAGTCCTGATGGTAATCATAGTCTTTCGAAGGAATAAAATTTTAGACCAAGGTAAAAATTTTGAAACATGTGAAATTTTATAAATAAAGATGGTACTAATGCGACAGAGATTGCAAAGGGGGAACAAAGACGACAAAGCAGGGTGGGTCGCTAATAAAGGGAGACAGGAACACCGTTGAACCGACGGTGTAGACCGCAACTATCCATCCGTTCGTCATTTCCAGCGTGCTTTAAATATTAAATAGAGCTCGCTACGCTCGTAAAAAGGATTATCCCTCTGTGTGTCGAGAGACAGAAACGAACCGCTCCTCTGCGGTCTGCTTTCATGCAAGGATAAAGATTTTTCTACTGCAAACATCCCCAAATATTTTTCGTTCAAATGTTAACCTAATTGTCAACATAATAATAACCTCGCTTTAAAATAATCCGTCCCCCAAAACTCGATCAATTTGAAACCCGAAAGCAGTAGATTAAAAAATGTTCAAATAGAGAAAAGGTCGAAGTGAAATTAGGAGCCCTATCGACAGTCGATTGTTCGTAAAAGTTGTGTTTATTGCGCTGAGTAGGTGAATCACAGGTATCGTGAGTTGTTGGGTCTGGTGAACGGGAGGATTCAGGAACCTGTTCAGCCAAGGTTTTATTTCATGGAAAATATCTGTATTTACAATGTTACATGACTAATCTTCCCACTTTGCGGACACGTTCGAGCCGGCTCTCGGCTTACAACCGATTGGCTCCGCCCAGATGTTCTTATTCGACACTTTTTCAATCACAATCGAAAGAATCGTTCCTTTCTAACACCTCCGACTTTCTCACGAGTCGTCAACTCGTTTGTGCTCCAATTTTCAGTCACCCTCCTCACTGTTCCACGAAACATCGGACACTCGGGTTCGACCGCGAAAAATCTCCGCGAATTTGATCTCCGGATCGGAACTTTCATCGAATACTAGCATTATCGATTGCACGGGACATCAGATAACTATCCGACTACTCGACGCAGTCGAGTAATCATTTTTTATGGTTTATATCACATTTACGACACTGGTATGGTTTCTTTCCTCCTTCGATCTTTCAACTTTTACGTTTCTGACAACGAAAGCGGTTTCGTACATCGTTTCACTCTGACCCAGAATAATCCTCAGGCTTTGTCCAACAATCTTCAAGAACCACATCTTGGCTTTAATTTTTTGGTCCAAGGTTAGACCTTGTTCGAAGCGGGAAATGGCACAGCAGAACCTTCGAACTCGGTTCTTGCTTTCTTCACCGATCTTCATACTTTGCCTTCTTCATCGAATCCAAAGCTTTCCAAACTGATCTTCAAACATTTCGCGTATACCCGTCTGGGTGAGGTCGCATATCCGCGCTCGTCCTAGGATGGCCGGAGTCTGATCTTCAAACATCCAATTCGACTTCGTACTCTCCGTCTCAATAAGGTCTCCACACGTCGTTCCTCTGCTCGCTTTCCTCTCCGGGAACTCCGATCTCTAACCTGTTGCTGCTAATGGAGATATTGCTGCCAGCGATAGTAACCTGTTCGTCCGTCAAGTCACCGTGAAGGTGCAGATGTATCTGGTTCTGATTCACCGTACTGTACAACTGAGGACAGAAAACCATGGGCGGTGGGCTGATGTAATTTTGACTGGGGTTGTTGTAGTAGCCCTGGTAATTCGTGTTGTAATTGTGAGAGGCGACTGGAACCGGTGTGGCCGGACCCGGAGTCCAAGAACCGTAGTGATAACCCGGGCTTCCGCTGCCTGTCCCGCCACCGGCGAAGATGTCCGGCTCGCTGGGCTTGCTGGGCACCAGGGGCAGAGACGTCGACGATGTCCCGTGGCTTGGATACATGGAAACACAGTTTGGCGTGTACGTATCTTGCTGGTTCTCTGACGGAAGCACTGTAAGATCGAAATAGACCTTGTGTCCAGTCACAGTTCAGTGGAAGTCGAATCGAAGCGCGTGGATTTTGGTTCTTGCTGTCGGAGTACGTGCATGGAACGTTAGTAAGCTGTGGCTGGTAGAATCAGCTGGGTTTTGGAGTATTAGCAAGCGCGACAAATACTGCAGGATCCAAATGCACAAATTGTAAGCTAGGTTATAAACATGGGAGTGTATTGTATTTTATGTTTGATTAGTTGCAGAATGTTTGTATAGTTTGATAATTGCTGTGAAATTGTATGTATGACTGCAAATGTGAATGACGATTTATGAAAGGAACAGTGTGAAATGCTATGCGGAAGTGGTTGCGTTTTGAAAAAAGTGTTGTTGTTAGTTCAGTTTAGAAACGGAAGTTGACGAACAAAACGCCGCGAAATACGAATTATAAGATTGCACGTTTTACGATTTTACTACGTTTAAAAGTTCAATACGTTATTGTGTTCTTATTGTGAGTTTATTGTTGTGTGCTCTTAAATAAAAGGATAGTTCTAAACATTCTATTCCTACATAAAGATTGCGCAGAATCTACAGCAGAGTGAATAAGCTAGGTTTGGAATAGAACAGGTTGCTAATCAAGCTGTTTGTTCCGCAAACCGAAGCTGCGATTCACGGTTACGTCACGGAGGAGGAATATTTTTCTCGGGTAGTTACGAGAGCAACGAGGAAACGTCAGAGTTTTCCTCCGAGGAATAACGTTTAGCGAGTACTCACCAGCAGGTAACGACATGGGCTCCGTGGCTGGATGATGGGCCAGAGGTTCACCGAGATACGAGAACGCTCCGCCAGGAATCGGTGAAAAGGAACCACCGCTGCTTACCGGAGGTGCTGGATAAGATGGCGCCGTCGACGAATAGGCCCATTCCGTTGCGCCTGCACCCGTATCTGCAACAGCAACGATTACACTTTATCGGTAACGTAGGGAAGATAATGTAAGAAACTAGGGAAACGATATAAAAAAGGTGATCCTCGATTTCCCAATAATTCCTTCGTTCGCAGCTTTCATACCGTTTTCATGAAATAAAAACTGCGACAAGATAATCAAAGATGAACGTGATATTGCGAATCGAAGGCCACCGAGAACTGCGAGGAACCTCTAACGTTACCGAATGAAAGCTGAACCGACTCATCGACGAGGTAAAAGGAAAGAAAAGGACGTAAAACAGAAGCGATATATTGTAGTGCATCATGGATCTTTTCGTGAAACATTATTCCCGTAATTTCGTAATCTTTCGGCCCGATTCACAGCCGTATCGTCTCATTCGTTGAATAGCAACCGAGTAAAAAGTTTCAGCCGAATCATCGATGACTCAGCCAAGCTACGTTTTCCTCTCTGTTTCCGTAACTTTTACCGGCTACTCGTGTCTCTCTGTTCCCGCTGAGGTACTTGGAAATTCATTGGACGTCCGACGGAAGTCGCGAAGTCCGCGATAAATATTTCACGAGATGATAATTAATATCGGCTAATTGTTTTGACCCTCGTCGGGAGCGATACGCTCGCTTTTCACGTTGATGCTGAACAACTTATTCGCTGCCACGTTCCTCCGGCAAAAAACTTCATTGATCCACGTGATTTGCATCTAATCAGTGCAGTATCAAAGTCTAGGGAAAACCTGATTTTCCTGGGAAAAATGTGGCAAACGAAGGCAAAGATATCATCTGTTCATTGATGTTTAGGGATGTAGAGATAGCCCCAGATATTTAGGGGTCTACAGATTTGGGTGCTCAGGTTTTGAAGATCTAAAAATTTGAGGAAGTGGGAATATGAACATACATGGATTTCCAGATACCTATGCTTCTAGATCTCTACAAGTTTGCTCGGACGATCGAATGACTCAAAATAAATTAGACTTGAAACACAACTAATTGAAGAGCTCAATTAGAAAGTTCAAAGAACTCGCGTTACGAGTCACGACGTCAGAGACACGATGACTGCATAGACTCATTTATTAGCGAGAACAGTTGACGGAAAGTCCGGACATTGGTGATTCTCGGCGGATACTCGTCGAGCGGATGACAAAACACGCTTACTCAAGGGCGCGCTCGAGCCGCTTCCAAGAACACCTTTTATTACGGGGAAGTCTACAGTTTCGAAACGTGATTCTGTCGAAAATTTTTTATAAAAAGCAGAAACCGTTTCAAGGAAACGTTGTGTCTCGAACAAAATTTTAATAAACTCCGACTATCACGATTCAGCCATGAACTTTATTCTGTAATCGCTGTTACGGCAAAATATTATTCGCGGTACCTCATTAGTTATTCGGAGGAAAAATCGACGGAGATTTCAACAGTCCCTGACCTTCTCAAGCGACGTAGAGTAGAATAAAAAAATTGCTTCTACGAAATCGCTTCGCAATTTTACCGCTCGAAGTTTTTTCGATGGAAAGTAACGAGACACAGGATAAAAGGGAATTTCACAGATCCACTGCGATTTTCTGCTCTCGTGTGCACAGGCAGGTGACGGGTCAAGGTGGGGAAATCGTAGGGAGAATTGATTAGAAAACCGTCGATTTTAATGGCCGATAAATCTCGAGTTTCGCCATTGACTCGCGACTGCACGCTTCGTAATCTCGAGTTGCCTTACGAAGAGCCGCTGCGCGCAAGAAATAGTTGGCGGTTTTGTAATTAACGGTTGCTAATTCCCTCGTAAACTTATGGACAAGCGAGCTTGCACGCTTCGAGAGTCTTCCGAGTCAAATTATTTAACCTGGCGAAGTATGCAAGTGCCGTTCGAAGAGGAAACATTTCGTATTCTAATTCGCGAGATGTAACAAAAATTCGTGACAATTGTTTCTACTACGCGATTGGAAGAAGTTTCCTCGAAGACTTTGCGAATCTGTGCAAGGTAAGGTCGAGGGTCCTCTGGCAAAACTGTCGTTACGCCTACCGGCCGAGGAAGGTCGAGGTCGTTTCGGGATTCTCAAAGGGGACCGCCTAGGGGATGGGGGCGTGCGGGTGATTACCGAAAATGGCCGTGTATTTGCCGCAATTACCGGAACAACGGTAACAAAACAAAGGCACACCATGGGTCGGTGTTCGGACGACCATCTGTTGGATAATAGTCCGTTTCGAACCTCTTCAGGGAAGACGAGGAGGAACCTAGTTCTATGAACCACAGAAGTTGGAGAGAGCGAGTTTGCCTCCCGGAGAAAGCGACAGGAAATTCTCAACCAACAATTTTTTCCTCCTTCTTCGATTCTTTATCAATTTTTCAGGTATTAGATGTCGAGTATTATTTTACTATACATTTATCTCCAACGTTTTATTTCAGTGGGTTCTCCAATGTTTCCGAAGAAGAATTCAGTTTTATTTAGCAAACTATAAGCGCTAAATGCACTGACAAAAGTAACGACATCTCCAATGTTTCCGAAGAAGAATTCAGTTTTATTTAGCAAACTATAAGCGCTAAATGCACTGACAAAAGTAACGACATCTCCAATGTTTCCGAAGAAGAATTCAGTTTTATTTAGCAAACTATAAGCGCTAAATGCAGTGACAAAAGTAACGACACAACGATAACGTCAGAGACGAACAGTCTCTTCGAAATGATATGTCACTCGACGATGGTTGATCGAAAGGGATTCTTCGAGAATCACAGATGTGTAACCTCGTCATTGATCCTGAACGAAGGAACGCGCGAGTCCTGACCAAAGGAACTCCCCGAGTTGTTTACTACTTCCTTCTCGTCGTGTCTCTCTCCTTCCCTCTCTGGATCTCCCTCAGTCGCTCTGCGGGTGTGAAACCACAGTGAGGTGGTTTTGGTGCTTAGTCCCCCGACCAGCCATCTACTTAACGAACCGTCCATTGACCGCCGTCATTTCGTTGTTTCTCGGTTTTTCTCCCACCTAACTCTGCCCCGCAAGCTTCCTGCTACCACTCGATGCGCTTTGATCGACTTCATCTTCCACTTTCTTTCTATTAGTCGATCTATTCTGGGAAAACTGAGGTATCATGAATTCTTCGGGATATCTCAGGAAGTCCCAAGATAGATCTGAGCTGATTTAAATACTATTCGCGTGTAATATGGAAACACGTGGGTCACCGTTTGAGCTATTATGAGTCACCTAAGATCTCAAGATCCCAGACTCTGTTCAGCGTTAAGTTTATCGAAAAGTTTAAACGTAAGATGAATGAAAAGAAGGCAACTGAAAAGACGGACAGAAAAAGGGGACTCAGAGTCCGAAAGAGGAGCGAACGTTAAGAACAACGTCGAACAGACGAAGCCGTGGGGCTTCGTTTCCCACCGAGATAGATGCACGTTTGGTCGTGTAACGTAAGTCGATATTGCGTCGTCTCGATATTCCTGTTCGACACGAATGTCGACACACACGTACGCACGCGTATGACACATATCAGTCCGTGCACACCCGTAAAAACCTGCATAACCGTTCCACGGAGAAGGAGAGAAGTCTTATGCATACGAGAACGGCCAGGAAACTCTTGTTGCCTCGCGTATCGCTTACCATCAGCGATTTCTTCTTATATACCGAGTATCCTGTCCCGAGGATAGTGTTTCTCTTCGATGACTTCGGGATCGCGAGCAACGAGCTACCAACTATCCACGTTATCATCCTCCTTCGATTTTACATCGTTGAATTTCGTTTTGAAATCGGCGATTAACCCTGATGTACGCGAGCAATTTATCAATGAAGCAATCCGTGAGAAGATACCAAAAAACATGGCCGATAAACGTAATTGAGGGAGCAATCTCGACACGGTTCTCATTGATTCGGAGAAGACTCATTGACGCGGTTCGTCAATCTCTCAAACGTGAGCGGCTTTCGTCGACGATTTCAATGCCTATCTCGCCGGTAATTTCGTTCGTCCTGCTCGCGTTTACGGCTTTTACACGGAATCCCGTCTTTCATTATTTTTTCATTCAACCGGACCATTCAGTCGAGTTTCGGGCATCAGAAAGAAGGAAATCTGTTTAACGCGACGTCGCCGGCAGAAACGTTTCGCATGCACGCATCGTCGTGCAACTTGCTTCCAACTCGAACAATGGAATCCCCGTCTTCGAATCGATTCATTCGTTTTTTTTATCCTTGCCGCTCCGACGCCTCTTCTCCTGTTTTCCCTTTTGGTAGTCTTTCATTCTCACCCAACTACCGATTGTAATTTCGAGGGTGAATGAAGAACATGAATGGAGAGCCTTCACTGGCGTGCCCGGAAACTTGCCCCTTTTGTGATCATCCACTGACACGCGAATAATTTTGAATTATTCGATCCTAAGTGCTGGTCGTTTTCTAACCTTCCTGCGTTGTTAGAATACATTTAATTTCCAGTAATCGCGGCACGAAGCGACACGACAGTGTCACGCGTAAGCAAAGTACTGCGTAATATTGCGGCAGTGAATACCGAGAGGGTTAAAACGACTCGCTTCGGGCGTTTTTCTCTGATATTCGATTCGAACGACTGCTCCAGAACCGCTCGCTTCGGAAAGTTTAAAAGGGAAGGAGTTCAGCGAAAGCGACATCGATCGCTAAATCAATTAATCACGCTCGGATCGTACCGTTGATTGGCGATCAATTAAGTTTCGACTGAGAAAAACAGATACGCCGAGCTGACGAAAGAAAGGCAGGCTTATTGCTTCGACGGATGATGGACTCTTAGAAGGATCCTCGATTTTGTTGCCGTTTGTCCTGGTCAACTCGAACGAAACGTAGTTGGTTTTTTCCGTGTCGACTTCTTTGCTGATCGGTTCGCGTATGAAATTCTTCGTGTCGTCCAGTGAATTTTATTTTAACAATTTTTATATATTTTTCGTAATAGGAGAATATCTTCGATGAATATTAATGATGTTGCATAATCGTGTAACGAGTTCGAAGCAGAAAAAGAGAATTGGTGCAATATCGCGCCTCGAACGTTACAATTCACGCTCGTCGACGTAATTCAATTTGCCCGTATTGTTAAAAAAACGAAGAAACAACCGACAGACGACTAAAATCGTCCGCAGGTAAAACGAGAGGATCCGTTGGAGAGATCGAGACGAGGATCGGTGCCCTCTCGAGCGTGGATCACGTAACTGCCTCCACCTTCTTCTCTTCCCTTCTCTCTTGCCGCCTTATTCTTGCCTCGCTTAGCCTCTCTTTTCCTATTTTTTCTCCTCTCACGATCTCCTTCTCTTTCGACACGAACCGTCCAATGTACAGGCGATGTTACGAGTACAGGAATTTCGTGTACGGGAGAAAAAAAGGAGCGGGGAGCACGGACTTCCTTTCGGTCCTAATTCATCTACCTTCTCGGTACTTCCGTTCACCATTCCACTGCTTCTTCTAACTATCGAACTTTAACCCTGTAGGTTTATAAACTCGCTCGAAACGAATCACTTTACTCTGCTGATTATGCAGTGTTCAATCTTTAACATTTATCAACCACAAAAATTTTTGTAACTTTTTAAATATTTTTCAACCGATGAAGCATCATCCAGTTTTTTAATTTTTGATCGAATAAGGAAAAACTGATCTTCTGGCACGCGTTAAGGATCATCTCTGAATCATTCGTTTACGAAATCTTCAATATCATCAAATTGATGACTAGTCACAATGCTGGAATCTCCAAAATTTCCGGGCGTCGTGAGAAATCACGGAATACAGGAAAGCAGGTTTAAGGAACTTCATGGGTGGCATTCGCTGTTAAAAACCGGCGTTTGGAAACGAGATTTAATCGGTTTTATCGAACAGCTTAGAAGTAACGCTTCTGAAGAAGTACACGAAACGCAAGTATCTAACGAGTTACTCGTCTCATTCGCGATTCGTCTCGCGCTTCTTTCCGTTACTTCGCTAAACCGTAAATGATGGCTTTCGCGGAGAATTTAAAGGTCCTTCTTGTGAATCGCGAACGTTCCTGGAAACGCTTACGAATTTCCATACGGTTTCTCAAGCGGCTTGTCGATTTTAATCGACGCAAGGTTGCGAACTTTTTAAAATTCGTAGGAATCTGGAGAAAAATATTGTTGGGTATTCAGAAGATAGTTTCATTTTGCGTGCGTCCGTGTCCGATGGAGCTTTTTTCCGCGTAGAAAAAGGTTACAGCAAATAAACGTCTGTTAACAGCAAAACAGAAAACGGCAACGTGGTCGAGAGCGGTTTTCCGTTTCTTCGCTCGACCAGACCAAGCCACTTATCATCGGGAAAAAATGTTACGCTTTTTGTCCGAGGATTTTCGAGAGTTTTTGCTCCGATGTTTCGGTAGGATGACGATCTTCTCGAGAGAAGCGGGTTCCGAGATCCTCCGGATCGTGAACCGCTTTCTCGCTTCGCTCGTCCGCTCTGCTCGATTCTTTCTACGTTTCCAGCCGGTGGATCGACCTCGATCGATTTGCCCGATCGATTGTCCCTCGATCATCTCTCGAATCGATTCGAACGAGTATCCTGATTGCCGGACGCCTCGATTTTCGGCCGTTGCGAGCCTGTCTTGCGAACACCCTGATAGCCTCGTGGAATTTCTACGAATTTCTCGGATCATTTGTCGAATTTATTTATACGCGACATTCTCGGCGAAGGAACGAGTCATCGTGTCATTAACCGCGGATAATTTTACCGGGAAGCTCGTGATGATCGCGTAGCCGCGTTCGCAAGAAACGATGCAATTTGCACAGACTATCGCGAGTAAATAAGGATAGATCTCTCGTTCTTTTTAATTGAAAATCTTTACGTTTGATAAATGTCTACGCCGCGTTCTTACCGGTATCCGCAAACGAATTTTTTCCATCGAAAGCATCTTGGGACAGTTCAACTCGAACGACCAGGAATTCGCGACAAGCGCCGTGGGAAAAGCGTGGATGCGTTTGGATCGGAAAGGGTTCGATTCAATTCACCCTCCTCCCAGGAGTGTCCCTCCTACCAACACCTCGTTCGTCTTCTTTTTCAACCTTTTAAAATTCCTCTCAAATAATTGGCGTAGATTCGGTCGAATAAATAGAGCACGGTGGAAAAAAATGTGTTGATATTTGCGCGATAAGGAAAGGTTCCTGCTTCCGGTTATCCACGGAAGATCCTGACCTGAAAGGAGGAATACGTGGAAACGGAACAGCTCCGTCTCGGTTATTATCGCGGTTCTTGGCCAAAGCGGTCGCCACGGGTTTCCTTAAGTCGTCCATCGAGTTGCGCGCCTGATTGGACGGACACGAAGGATGTCGTGCCACCAGGATACGCGATAAACCGACAGGCGATAAAGTTCACCGGGTACCGCAGCCCGGGATTTCTGAAATTCCACTTTGCGGAAGCCGAGGATCTCCAGCTTTCCCTGAATAAGCTCCGACCTTGCCTACGGCAATTTTTGCTCGGAAAAGAAACTATTAGAGATTCAATAAATTCTTTCTCTAAAAAATAATACCGTCCAGAAATCCTAAAATCCTCCATCGAACGTTAGGTCGATCGACAACTACGAAAACTTGTTTTTTAACCAAGTTTTCTTACGAGAGAAATAAGCACGAAGAAACAACGGTCTGGCGCGACAGTGCCGACGGATTTACGAGTTTAATTAAGTTCTGCGGTTGCGTTCGTCATTTTACCGAGCATCGAAGTCTCGTTTGCAACGGACATACTTCGCGTACGAATTGAAGCGGGCAAAAAACATATACGTCCTCGAAAAAGAATTCGAGGGAGTCTGAGATTCGGAGGGTGTTAATTACACGTTTTCCTAACGAGCTACCGATCTTTTGGTACTCCAGTAGCAAATTTCAACGCGTACATTAATAACCTGCTGATAGAGCATGATAGGGGTTGCCAGGCTGCGAGGGAGACTCGCAAAAGGAGTGTATGTGACACTTTCCTAATTGCCTCGCAACTCCTCTCACCCTTTAAGAAAGGTAACCCTTATTCTCCTCTCGTTGTTGCAGACCTCAGACGTTCCGAAGACGCCCCTGCTATTCGTCAACACCAACCGACCGTGCAATTTAATCAAACACCACGCGTGATACCGTTCGAAACAGCGGATAGGGAGTCAAGTTTGCAAACTTAACTTGCAACGTTCCTCTAGGTATTGCCCCCCTTAAAACGTGCATCTGCAGTATGAAGAAATCGAGAATGAGGACAAAGCGAAACGCAGAGAAGTGCATTACTGGTGACCCGACATTAAACGACACTGGCTCCGTTTAACTAAAGTTCCCAACTAAGAGTAAAAACGAAGAAGTAATGATTCTGTACAAGCATTAGGCTTCCCATTAAGTTTCCGCGAAGCGACGAACGAAATCTACGCAGACAAGAAACTCGACGGGACAATCAGTAGGCGAAGAAAAAGGCGGAGAAACGATCAGAAAAGGTAGCCGCTCTGCGGAGGCACGTGGGAATCCTTCGACAATTTTTATTTCTCTACTGGACAATTACCCACAGCATGTACCTTGTTATCTCTTTTCGAGTTAACACTTTGATTACGATTCAGTTTCTTTTCCGTAGACACGGATCATTTAGTTCGAGCGAAATTTCATGTATTTCTGCGATGTCCCCTCGCAAACGAGCCGGAGTTTTACGACGCGATGGTCAAGCGAGAAAACGAGCGTATTCGGTCTACGCGAGCAGACATCCAGGCAGACAGAAGGACTCAGAAGAGAATATACAATCAGTATGATTGTTTGACACCCCATAATCAGCGTCCTTACCCCTACCACGGAGTCCTTCTTCTCTTTGCCTCTCTATCAACTTGTAAGTCGAAAAGGACTCGCAACGACTGCTCTTCAGGTCCGTTGCCACTGGCAGAGCCTCATTACCCCGATCACGACTCGAGATGAGACTCCAGGGAAGAAGACGAGAGAAACGGACACGGTTATATTATAAGAGACAAGAATAATGCTCGCTTCCCTTTTTTCTTCACCCGAAGACCTTCTGGCCGAGGTCATTCCTGTCCTTCCCGCTCGTTTCCACGCTCGTTCGCGATACGAACGCGCTGCATCGTTTGCGATTACGATTCTTGTTCGTTTGAAAAGTCTCTTGTTCTTAATCCGAGTTCTTGGATTAACGTGAATTTTGACATAACACTTAAAACAGTCACATAACCGTCAGAGTTAGATAACTGTTAGTAAAGTAAGGAAATGATATTAACACTAGAACTACCAAGCAGTCAAAATGACTGGTTTCAGATTTCTCATTTTATTGTCGATTTTATAGAAATTTCTTTCATATTTTGTTGAGGTAAAAACTAATTCTATAACATGTTACTTGATGCTTTAGTATTTACTTCCCTTTTCATTTTATTTTTCATTCTTCGATAAATGAGCATTTAATGTCGGTAAAACTTCAAACTCAGTCATGCTGTAATTTTGGTTTATAACTCTATAAACCAACATATACCTATATCATCCAAGAAAAAACATCGTAAGAAATATCCAAAAATTTTGAGGGGCGAACACAGGCAGTTTAGCACGATTCAATTCATACGGTAAACGCGCGATCGAGCATCATGTAGGTGAGATTTAGAGAGCAATCAGAGGAGTCAGACCAGAAGTCGACACGGAGAAAAGTGAAACAGAAAAGAAAGAAGAAGAAGAAGATTACAGAGAGAAGATGAGAAGGAAGAGGGAGGATTGGTTCGATTCAACAACGTCTGGCATCGCAAGCGAACCGAGCCCAAGACAAAAGAAAAAGCACGAAGCGGCGAGCGAAGGGCAAAAACAACATGGATCCAACTTTCGATCGATCGAGAAGCGATCGATCGATCCCTGGTATTACGCAGACGTGCACGTGAGTAGTACGTGAGTGCACGGTTCGTCTTGTAAGTCGTAAGTTGAATCGGTCGACTCTGTTCGAGCAAAGCGGGCCTGAACACGTTGCAGAAGGAGAATAAGAGGAAGGAAGAAAATTGCATCCACCGACGCTCATTTCGCACTCTATGCTCATTCGTACGTGTGCCCTGATCCGCTCATTAGGCATCAATGAGTGACCAAATGAAACATTTCTCGACTACTTTCCCATTCATCGGATAATAGCTGCGAAAATGGTTCTATTACCTTTATGGAATCCAGCTGCCAGGAAGAAACGATTTGCGAGTTTCCTCGAAGTGGAAGAAAGTAATCATCGGATATTATTTGGAATGTGGGTCGTTCGAATCGAAAGATACAGATGATTGCCTTTCCGGCAGTACTGTTATCTTTTGATAGGCTAACAGAAAAATCCAGAATGTTTTTTGACATACATTGTTAACATTTTGTTGCCGTCGACAGATATCGGTTTGTCCGAGATCTCCAGGTTAATTGAAAGCGTGACGATCTGACCACAGCGTCGAAGGCGTTAACGAACCAATCCTAATACCATTAACATCGTTTTCTATTTTTAAACCTAGTTTATCGTAAACTCTGGAGGGTGGCACAGAAAAGACGCAGGTTTCTATCTTGCGGTGAGCAAAGAAGAAAGGGTGAACTTTGCTACCATAGATGAGGTAATTACAATGGTGGCTGATCCAGGAAGGTGACACGGGTGCAGCAAAGTTGGCCCGGAAGGTAGCACGAGCCTGATCGACGGAGAAGGTGGCGAAGGTTGGAAGAGTAGAAGGAGGAGATTAGGGCAAAGAGAAACCGCAACGTAGCTTCAAAGAGGTCTTGCCAGCCAGGGGCGCGTCTACTTAACTTTGATCAGGTCGAGACCGCTGATGCGAGACGAGCCGCGTAGAAATAAAGTGGCTCTGCACTTTTCCCTGCCTTTTTGCATCGAGAATCAGCGATTCTAGACTCTCGATTGATCTCGTAATAAATTATAGAACTTTGTCAATCCAACTTGACAAGACTCTTTAAATCAAACTTGGGGGCCTGAATTTTCGACATCTTTGTTAAACGACAGTTACGGAATTTGTGCAAAGAGCAGTTTGTAAGTGCAGATTCATTTCAAAGAAGACTATTTTCCGAATAAGCGACGGATTGTTTGAATTTTAATGTTAACCGAGTGAGGACAGTATCGAGGACAGGCATTTGCCTCGTGCTACGGAGATAGAACGGTGCATCGTGGCGAGAGGAGAGGGATTAGCGAGAGAAGAGATGGAAACGGCAGGTTGAATGTCGTTATTACGTTGAATTAGAGGGTGCAGAGCCGGAACGAGGTATGAAACTATTACCTCGCGAAACGGCAGACCTCTCTCTCTCCTCTTGATCCCTCCTCCCAATCGTTCCCCTGGGGATGGTAGGGGGTGGGTGGGGTTAGTGCGTAGTTTCGAGTTGCTCCACGAGCCACGAGGATGATGCTCGTCGTGAGCGAAAGATGATGATACCCGAGAAATATCAAACAGAAAGAAGCAAACAGAGCGGAAGACACGGCTTCCATTTCTCAACTGTTAACCCTGTCAGAACACCGATGGAAAAGATCCTCGTAGCTCCAATAACGTCGATGCTCGTAGCTCCTTTTTTATCATACAGATTAACTACGCGTTTTCACCACGCTGATATTTCTATTACCTATCAGATTCACCTTCGAGGGTGACTCAAGTCGGTCACAAAAGTTATTCTAAACATCGTGGATGATAATAATGAAAATTGAAGGAAGAGGACTCACCACCATGTTGAGGACTGTGCTTGTAGCAATCCTGATGAGCCGAAGAACCACCGGTAGCCCCGAGGTGTGTACTGGAAGCAGGCGATGCGGTCGGGTCGGTGTTGTTCGGGTTGGTACAGGCACCACTAACCGAATTCGTGATGACGTTGTTGCCGACGTGATGCTTATTCCTCCTGTACGGTTCTGTGTCCCGTATGTAAGGGGTGAAGCGACTCGATGGAAGGAACGTTCCTCTGGTTGGTCCAGGAACCCGGGCTGGCCCAAGTATATGCGTCTGTCCTGAAAAGGAAACGAAGTTCTGGCTCAGTTACCGTAGGAAAAGAACAACGAAATGTAACTCCTAAAATTATTATCAGTCTAATCAAAAATACTTTTTCAAATAAAACACCATTTAGCTAGACAGACAGTCTTCTAAAATAAAAGTTTTCAACACGTTTCTTTCGAGGAATAGAAAAAATAGTCGTTGAAAATAAATGATATAAGATTGAATGTTCAGCGAACGAATAGACGAAAATGAACGAGAGACGAAAGCAGCGACGTTGAGCGTCCATTCGAAGAGGGACAAGGGGTGAAGATGTTTGTGTAATTAGCCCAATAGAGAGGGATAATTAAGAAACTCGACCGGCCCGTGTCTCGATCGACTTCAATAGCATTCCTCGCACATACCAACCGCTGGTGAATTGATAGAACCCCATGAGCCAAGTATCACGGTGCTTACATAGCGATTCCCTATTGTGTCGGATCGCAATATGTAGTCCGTGCATATCGTTATACGGCAATGCACATTATGCGCCACGTGCATAGGCTCGATTGCTTACATAATCATCGAACAAGCATATTTAGTGGCAAAATCGCTCGGTTGCGTAACTTTGACATTTTGTAGGCGAAATATCGATCCAAAGTGTTGCGATATCGATTTCGTCCGACACTCTATGGGCCCTAAAATCGTTCGAGTCGCCTAATTACCGAGCAGTGACTATTAATCGCGGATTACCTATCGTATATCGCTGTGCAATATTATTAAGTGGAACGAGAGACGATAAAAGGTTTTGCAGACAACGGAACCGTAGAATGGTGCGACGCTAATCAAGGGAAGTGGAGCACTCGCGTTTCTTTGGTGTTCGAAACGGGCCAGCGAGGAGGAAGCGGAGAATGGGAGCCGCGAGGCGCAAATTGTTATTCGTCGGCCAAGAAGGAACCAAGAAACGGTCGAACACGAGGGGTAGATCGGAGAAAGAAAGAAATAAAGCAAATGAAAGGTGGAAGAAAAGAGAGACAGCGAGCGTGTTCGGGCCACGAGGGCGAACGACAAATAAAGTTCGACCGCAAACTGCACGAAATTGTCGGCGAGCCCAGATGGTCAGCTCTGGTGCGCCAACCGATGCCTACAAGATTATTCCTCGCTACCGACTACCACGATCGCCAGAAGAAACAAGGCTCTTTCCTCTTCTCTTTCTCTCTGTTCAGCTTCTCCGCGACCGGATCCCACGACTTCTCACGTACCGGACGCTCGTAATACCTCCCAAACGTATCGGCCTCTGCGCGCCCAATGCTCCTTTTCGATGGATCCGCTTCGATGTTTCCATTCAGGAGAAGCAAAGCAGAATGAGATGTAGCCGTCGGGATAATTCAGCGCGGATGGTAGCCGAGGAGAGGAAACGCTTTGTTCATCGGAAGGTGATGCTATCGAATGCTCGTTCGGTTCAACTGCCTTTTATCGATTCTTCTTATCCATCTTTCGATTACGCGTTCATTTATTGCTGCCGTTCCTGCCGGAGAGAAACCGCTCGATTCAGGATGAAGACACCGTAGAAGATACTTTGGTTACGGTTAATTGTTGAGCTTTCCGTTCGCTACGCTTTTTACAACTTCTTCGTATTGTTATATCGAAGCGACGTAGAAAGTTTGACACCGGTCTGTTCGATACTTTTTCTATACGCTTAATCGAAACGCAGGTCTTTAATTAACAGTTTGAACAGCTAATCGATTGTAGGTACGTGAGAATGTATAAATAGTTGGTAAGGATAGCTGTGCGATATCAAGGTGTCGAGGGTGTCTGGAAACAAGCCTTGTGCTGAAATCTATCAGCGGAAAGGCGGTTAATTACAATAAACAAGAACGATCGTGATATAACACCTTCACCGATTGCCCCTTTTGCCCGTTCTCGTGAAGCATGGTGAAGCAGAGAGAGAGCAATAATTCCAATCTCCGCAGCACGAGTGGTGGGCTTATCTAATCAAAGTGTGGCGGCCCCAGAGGACGGAAATAGCGCGGCTTTTTCCTCCTCTCTAATAAACGGGCCCCTCCCTCCGCTCGTCTTACATCCTCCTTCACAAACGGATCTGCCAGCGTTTCCACAATTTTTGCTCCGATCCTTCTCTCCTTTCTTCGCGGCAATAACGTCGAAAACCTCCTTTTGTCTTTTCTCGACGAACCAACAAAATTCGAATTTCACGGGACCACAATTTTTTTTATTTACCGACGTAATACGATATTGCGGAATTTCGAACTCCCCGCATGGCCAGCCAAAAACATTTTACGAACAGAAAATAGGTCCTCTGTACTGTCTAATCGACATACCAAACGCGGAGCAATTACCGTACAAGCAAATTCAATTTCATCTTTTGACTGGCAGCGTTCGTCCATCGATATTGTTCTCGATGATTTTCGGCCACGCTGACTGTTCCACGGTAGCCGCTTTGATTCGCGATCCCTTTCTCCGTTCGATTCGCTCTCTTTTCGATTCGTTCCCGTTTATACCGCTGATCGAGGAATATTTCCCTTCGATTTCCGTGATCGTTCGATCCTGTTTGATCGAATTCATGAACTGACTCGAGCAAATTCCGTACCGTCGAACAATTATATTTTTAGGGAATTTAATAACTCCAGCATAGTGTTACCTAATGAATCGTCTTTTTATTGTACCGACAGTTATATGACACCCCGTGTAATTACGCTATTTGATGGAGTTTTATGAAAAAGGTTAACAGAGTCCTAAAGACATCTTAGTACATAGGGGAGTTAAATTGAATTCGAACGGATAGCGATCGACTTGGAAGACCGTTAATCCCGTGACACGTCGTTTCAAGCCACTTTTGCAATATTTACACGAGCTGACGACCGTCGAATTATAAAAATTGCACGATTACCGAATTTAACCCCTTGTCGTGCCATTTATTTATGAGGTGCGTCAGTCAAGACTAACCATTCAGGACTGTAACATTAAAACGAACAAAGAAAATGAAAATGTTCTAAGTATTTTATATTCAGGGATCCTTGACAACGCAAATTACAGTTGGATCTAAAATTCAAGTTGAAGAGTATTCAAAATTTGAGTAACAATCACATTTGAGTTGTGAGTGCGTCACGAGTGAGACTCGTCAAAGCACGGGTTAATAACTCCAGCATAGTGTTACCTAATGAATCGTCTTTTTATTGTACCGACAGTCATATGACACCCCGTGTAATTATGATGTTTGATGGAATTTTATAAAAAAGGTTAACAGATACTTCTAATGACATCCTAGTACATAGGGGAGTTAAATTGAATTCGAACGGATAGCGATCGACTTGGAAGACCGTTAATCCCGTGACACGTCGTTTCAGGCCACTTTTGCAATATTTACACGAGCTGACGACCGTCGAATTACAGAAATTGCACGATTACCGAAACAGCCGGTCAAAGCGAGAGAAAGGGGACGGTTAAAAGGGGGAGGAGGGTGGTGATTTTCGATAACAAAAAGCTCACGATTATCCACGCAATAATGATAGCCGGCAGGTGTCTGCGCTTCGAATCGTTCGCGAGGACAATGAAAGCGCCGGTTGTTTTGACCGACGGCGACCGTATACGGCTGCTCGTTACATAGATTGTCTCCCCGGTGCGTGCCAGGCCGAGGAGACACGCCAACGTGTTCTGCCAAAACTCCTGTATGCAATATGTCGTGATGCGTGTCCTGCGAGTCGAGGAGCCGAGACTTCACGCGACAACGCCTCGTCCTTTTCATTCGCGACGGCCCGAACGTTCTAACTTGTTTCACGGGATAATAATATAATATCCGCTAATATCCATAATGAGCTTTTCCAAGAGGACTTTCAAAATTTCCAAGTTAAAAAATTTGGAAATTTGTTTAAAAAGGCAAATTTCCATTAGTTTGCGAACGAGGCTGTACGAAAAATATCAGTTTCGGTGTTTTGATTACTCGAAACTGAATTCGCGTATGAAAACCCTGTCAACCTTTCGACGTTTAACGCATAAATATAATAGCGATTCTATTTTGCTTTCGTGAAACTTTAATTCGATCGTTAAACGCGCGACCGCTAGAAAATCGACGAATTTTATAGATTCCCGTTGTTGGGTATCGATCGAGCGACAACAACGGAGCGACCGATAAAAATGTCAGCAAAATCAATCACCCGGTGGACCATTTCGAAAAACGCGGACAAAAATAAAAGAGAAAAAAGAAGAACGAGCGAACCAGCGGGCACGCATCGCCCTACGCCTATCAATACTTTATACAACAAATGCGAAACGTCCGCAAAAAGCTGCCGTATTCGCGGTCGACTCCGCAGTGGCTATTAATCTGATATCGAAATAACAGCCATTTTTTTTTGTTTCTATGCATCAAGCCAGAAATAGGTGGCATCGCTTAAACTGGATCGCTCCAAATTTTTGAACCCTCTCACCGTTCTTTTCTCGGACGTTCCATTTATGAAAATAAATGTTCGTTTCGTTCACTCATTATACGATAACAGAGCTGCGTGCAATTAAAAAGTATGGGGATTTAAATGTCCCGGTTTTTGCGGATTGGTTATTTTCATTATCGTCGTTGTCGCGGATTTTTATCACAATTTCGTTACAATATTTTACACTCTTTCCCTTGGTCCCTCATTAACATTTTCTAGATCCCGCTAGTTTTCCAAATAGAAGACTATAGCAGAAGACGTACAGTGGGGAAAATGGAAAAATTGGGGCAAGATGCAAGTTTTGTTCGAAGAAAATCGGGCAACTTGGGTTATTTGTATATCAATCCCGTGTCGCAAATACGCGATACACGAGGGCAGATTATATCAAGCATGGTCAAGCATCGATAATTAACGGATATTTTTGGAGGTTTTCATAGTATATTACGTTAAGTGGATTACTTTTCGCGCGGCAGCGTGCTGGTAAAAGCATTGTCCATGTATAGTACGAGGCTGGGTGAATAGCTAACCCAAAACACGCATACGCGTGGTACGCACGTCGACCACTGCATCATCGCGCACCATCTGCTCGGTAATGACTCCCCATTACCGCGTATAGGGACTTTCGTTGAATTAATGGTACATTTTCAGGGAATCCACGGCTAGTAGCCAGCCGGCGTAGCCGCGGATAGATCTCGCGAATAGATCCGTGGGATCACGTACCAGGGAATGGAAAGTGTTTGATCTACTCACTCGTTTTAGAACGCGGTTCCCTCGGTCCATCCACTGTCACCTTGATGGCCCTCGTGTAGGTGGCCACTTGGGGTGGTGTGGTCGACACCGTGATGGTGATACTAAAGCTTTTCCCTGTAACACCATTATCCAACGTTATTTCATGTTAAAATTTCATACCATGGATCGATGTCCATAGACATTAGGACACTTACAACTATCATTTGTTACACTTACTGAACCGTTTAACCCTTTGCGCTCGAGAGCCTCTTAGGCGCCATTCGATTTAATACAATAATTTAAAAGAAGCATTATTTTACCAGTTAAATGTGTATGACGACTATATCCGTCATGGAGATGTGGCAGAATTTTGTGTCATGACGACTATATCAAAAATTTTGTTACAATTTGATATTTAAATTGTAATCTTGGCGGAAACTAAAGTATATTCGTAAATTCTAATATGTTTAAAATGTTTAGAGGTCAACACGAAATGCAATAAACAAATAAAAAATGTAAATGATTTGAGATGGATTCATAAATTCTTCTAACTCGTCATCGCTTGATTATTGAGACACACACTGGCGCGCTTTGTAAAAAGATCGCCACAGTTAACTGGTTAATTAATTCTACAATAGTGCTTATGTGATGTATAAACATAGTGAAATAGACAATAGTGGAAATTATTAGTAGAGAAATAATAACTTCAAAAGAAGTCATTTAACATTTTAATTAAAGTTGCTGTTTGCAAACAGTAAAATTATCTTCGAGTGCAAAGGGTTAAAAAAAGATCTATTCAGTACTAATTGATCATTATTACTTAAATTTTTACAACTCTTATCTTTCTTCATACCAATACTATTTTTTCCACTCCAAAAAGTTTTGTGGTTAGTGTAAAATTTCGAAGCAAGTCCGAAGGCTTTCTCACTTGTTTCAGATCAACACCTCCTTCTCGCGAAGGCAATCTATTTTTAAGTGATCCAAGCGTGCCGACACAAAGTAACTCGGAGGAAACGAAAAGGGTATAATACAGGTTGACTTTAGGGCGGTCGAGAAAAAGACAAGAGGCTCGTTCGAACGGGCAGCGGCGAATTACAAATGCATATTAGCGCACGATGGGCCGTTTAAGAAACTGTAGTCAATCTCTATGACGGACGTTTATGGAGAGGGAATTAATATACCCGGACCATCAACCTCGAGACCTTCACCGGTGATATACGCACACCGGTGCTCCACCCCCATACGTTCCTTCTTTCTCCCTTTACGGACGGGATGTTAATAAACGAACGTAATTGCTGAACAAACCATTTCGATCGAGATTCGATTCACTTTTGCTTCGTTGTACTACAGATTCGTCACTTTATATTCATTGTGAAAGTCGTGCATAAAATGAAAATATCTTCCATAATCTATGTTATGTGTAGGTAAGAGTGCCACACTGCAGTCTCACTCGTGCACGATGTACCGCTAAGGGGTGGGAACTCTAATGGTCTGTGCTTATAAACATCTTGTAAGCTCTCGCGGAACGACCAGTCACAAAACGTGAAGAAGTCCGTTCGTCAGCGTTAAAGAGAGGATATCTAACGTGTCGCGGACATATAGTCGTTTGTGTTGGCGTAAACGTCAACGATTTGTAATTGTCTCCCCTTGGTGCACCCTGGTCCACCTCGCTGTGTCTGTCAACATGATAACCGGCATCAAACACCCCCAACCCCGCCGCCCCGGGAGCTGCAACTGACTGCAGAGAGGCACGGCGTTATATCCTAGTTATAGCGTGCCCTCTACCCCCGCGTGCAACCGCTCCGACCTCCTCCACTCCCGTTGCACCCCCTGAGCCCGCGGTGCTGTCGCTCTTGCGCCCGTCATTGTATCCTTGTTATCGTCATCGTTCCGCCCGAGCGCAAAGTGGCTCTCGTTTCATAATACCAAAAATCGCGCGTGTCGCGGTCGCTCTTTCTGGCGTTCGCTTTTAAAATCGATTAGCGGCATCGATCTACGCTACGGCCTCATCCTTTCTCTGTTCGTGGCCCGAATGACGTTCGGTAAACGTTTGTCGTTGATGGATCGTATTGAAAAGAGCGATGCTACGGCTCATCGTGTAACGAGTCTTTACGATGTTCTGATTCTGTCGACGCTGTCAAAAATTTGAACCGCGGAATTGGAATCACCGGATTCGACGATGAAAGGATTCGTGCAAGTATATCGGTGGACCGAGTCGGACAACGTGTTTGCGTGGCAATGTAAAGGGGATGAAGGTAATCGAGGTTGAAATTTATGGATACAGAGAGTTCGGGATACGGGGTAACTCATCGAAGAGCAAAAATTAGGATTTCGAGTAGCTGTAAAGTACGATCCCGAAGCTCGGAGTACCGAAAGTAAGTACCGGCGGGTAAAGTGCAGCGTTAAAAGCGCGAGGAGGGTTCGAAGCTCGACGAAGCTGTATCGTAAGTGATCGGAGGAAGGGGTTCGCGCGCGACACCCGGCATCCTCTTTCCCTCTACCGTTCGAGTCCATCGCATTTGGGGCTAATAATGCCGCACGGCCGATTCCCTCCCCTTCGATTCCCGACCGGACCTGCGGTTAATACTCGATGATGGGAACGGTCATCTGCAGAGACAGGACACCCAGGCTGTGCATTCGCGAACGACGGACGGACAGACCGACGGACAAAACCGGGCCACGCGTATGTGCCACCTATATATATAACGTTCAGCATCGCCGGTTATCCAGCGCGAGTCTCGGTGCTCGTTTCGATGTGTCGGTGCGTTTCCAACGTGCCGAGGATGAGATGAACGCCATCCCAAACCGCCCACACAACTATCCGAAACCACTCGAAACCGTCCGTTAATACTCGTGGCACCAAGAGAGAGAGAGAGAGGGAGAGCGAATAAAGGGGTAAAGGGAGGGAGAGGACACGAGGTATCTCGCGTAGGGCTAGCTCTCCAAGTGAGAGCCAGGAGCTGGGATGGAAAACGAGGGGTCGGTGGAACGGGAACGTTGGAAGGTCCCGAGTCTCGCAACAGGATGTCTCTGCAATTGTCAAATAATTACTATCGGTGGTAATTTCAGCCGTGTCGATATAGACTGCGGTATATTACTAATTATAGGCACGGGCTACCTCGGGACCGACGATGATGGAACGCCCGTTTCGGCCTGCAGCCCCTCTTTGATCCGGCGCTACCAGCCTACCCTCTCTTTCTTTCTTTCCGTTTACGAGCGGACCGGAACACCGTTCAGCCTTCGACCAAGGTGATAATTGCGACGATCCTGCGCTCATCCCCGTCTCGCCACGCTGACTTTAATTTCTCCAAAAGATTACTTTAGCTGGCTAAACCTTTGACCCGATTCCACTGCACTTTTTCTCCACGTACGAACGAATTTAACCTCATGACCTGTATGTGCGACGGAAGAACCGATCCGAATCGAAGGTCGTCGAGAAGAGAGCGCGTCGGTCATCGAATTTTCCTTGAAACGATATCGATGGATTCGCGATGGGATTCAATCAAATTAATAAGTCGCGGAAACAAAAACCTCGATGATAGGAGAGTAACCTACACCCGTTCGCGGCTGATACGAGCACGCTGGGGGTGGTTTGGTCAATCGTCGAAATTGAGTATTACGGATTATCGAGGAGAGATGGAGAAAAAAATATCACCCTCTCTAAAACAGAAAAAAATACGGCCGAACGAAAAATAAAAACAACAAAAATGGACAAAGGGATCGAAGGATTTTGGCGAGGGACATGCCTCTTTCGCTAATTGATTCCGGGTATAACCCGGTGTCAGGAGGATGAAATCCGCTGACCCTGCACTTCATGATCAAATCAAATGAAACATAGATGATGCTATCGACGGGCATGCAACTCACGGGAGCGAGTGCAGTCCGGCTCGTTAATTCATAAATGTATCCTCCGGTGCGTGGAGTGCAAAACGCATTTGTAGGAACAAACGATTCTACATACCTGCTGACCCGTGTACATAATCTGCGTTGATCGACGCGTGTCCCTGAAATCCGCGACTTAATCGGCGTAAAAACGGATTATTTAAAAAGCTATCCGATCCGGACGGGAGATCATTTATTAAACGGCAGTATCGCGATACGCGTGTAACTTTGATCGGGTCCGGCTCGATGATTTAATTTGAATATTGAAGCTTCGACCACCCTCTGTGTTTCAAACAACTTAACAATTGCGGTTTCGCGTGATATTCAACGTTTTTAACCATTCTAACTGCATGCAAATGCCATTTTTAACGAGTTAACATAATATAACGTTAATTATTCTGCATATTGCATTTCCAATCTATCGTATTAGTTTTTGGAACTCGTTTGTCTTAAAATTCCAGTATCAGATTTTAGGAAAAATTTCAATCTATCAATTTGGCAGTGCAAGAGCGTCGGATCGTTTTTGTTCGATTTTTGGGAACTTATCCTCTTTCTCCCTAGCCGACGGACGATGATTTCTGATTAACGGCCAGTTGTTTCGGATGCTAGGTCGGGGGCAACCGGCGGACATCGAGTAATGACTCTGGGGGCGGCGGGCGCGAGGGAACTCGCGGATACGAAGGGTTGAAAAGCGACAGGCGGGTCAAAGGGGGCTGAGGCCGGTTGATGACGATGATGATTACAATAACCGTGCTTTTAGAGGGTTCGAAATCACGGTACACGCCTCTGTCGTACAGATAATTTACTGGTTGCTTTTTTTGTTCAACGACTTACAAAGCGGACCACCGCTGAAAATGACACGCGAAACCTCAAAACTAAACCTCGTTGTTAGGTCTGTCCATAACTTGTGTGTATGAAATCGCGACGGTTCAATCGATTTTTAGACAAACGGAAACAGATGCAATTTGCAATTCCATTGCTACATTGCTCGCGCGTAAGAGCGACGGTTTTCTTGTTACAACAAAAACAATTTAACAAAGAATAAACAGCGCAGTATTCTTTCAATTAATTTTATAATTAATTTAACCCTGAAATTAATAAGTTCTCAAATAGATTTCAATTTTATGTCAATTGTTAGATTTAGAAATTTATGTTTATCAAGAATTTTATTGTCTATGTTACATAAATAAGCTATTTAGACAAGGGTCAATCAATGTGTTTTAGACACTCACCCCTGCCGCTTCTACCGACGAACCTGAGGTCGTTGAACTTGGCGACTTGGTTCTTCATCAAGGCAGTGGAATTTCTTAGCTCGGCGCAACAGTTTTCATCGTTACCCGCTCGCACTGTCACCAGAGTTCCATCGCCGACCTCGCCCAGGGCGACAACTTTGAACGCCACCGGAAGTGCCTTGTTGGACCGCCAGTGTGTCGGTAGTTGGCTGCAGAGAAAATACGGTGATCCTGTACAAAAAATAAACAGATAATCAGCAATAATTATAGTGAATTTATAATACATGCTTTCAAATATATCCTAATATTAACTAGTTGACTAATGCATTCTTTTTTTTATTATTAATATAATCAAGATAGCTTATATTCTTATTACTGTTTTATATGTGATATGAACTTCCAAATACGACTGAATTAAAAATTCGACACTTTGATAGATTTAAATAGACAATAGGACAAATATCGCTTCGATGTTCCCTCAACTTTTTTGTCAACTCTTTTCAGGCATAAACCAAATCAAAGTACAGGGTGAAAACATTCCACCGTCAATAGCTGAAAAACCCCTGGAAGTCGACACAAACGAATTCCAACGGGAGGACAATAAATCAAAGACAAACCTGTTCGGACCAATTCACCAGGGTGTTCAGCCTGTGCCTCGCCGACGAGCCTCTCGGTCCACCAGAGCTCGCCGACGGCGGCACCCTCGCTCATTTCGCCACCTCCTCCCCCGGCGTCGACGTCGTCGGCCTGTTGGTACCTGGTGTTCACCCCTTGAAGAGGCGCCAGTGAGGGGCCGCACGGGCCGGCGCCTTCGTGGGATCCAACGGTGGCGTAATTCTCCCCGCAGCCCACAGAACCCACCGGTAGATGCATCCCATCGGCCAGTAGCCGCCCCTCGTCGCCGAAGTAGCCACCCTCCGGGCAAGACGTCGTGATTTCACTTGCACAGCCTCGACGGAGCCCACCGCGATATCTCCTTGCACGGCTACCAGCTTCTTTTCCGGCAGCTCCTCTTCTTTACCACGCGACGGTCAACCTCGCCACTTGTACGGACATTCATCGTACCTTCTTCAACGCGCGATACGTCTTCGACATCCTCGAAGTCTCTTTCGATTCCATGCTGAACGTCCGCGGAAAAAGTTGATTTATATTATTTGTGGACACACTGAACGATTTCGTTCAGGCAAAGACTATTAGTATTTATATTTTTATACTGTAAGAAATTAATGCAGAATTGTTATGTGTCAACTATTGGTACACACAGTTTCAGTTGTCATACTAACCGATGATTGTCGCCATGTTTTAACATAAAAATGCCATGTGTTCACGTAGCTCTATTAATCGATTGTCATGCCTTTAGAACAAACTCACTAAATTCTTCAGTAGTATCCAATATTTTCCATTAGTTCTCCTCCGTTTCAACATTACGTATACAGCATAACCGTTCTCTCATCTTCGTCTTGTAGCAACGCTATGGATGTTAAATTCTTTGGAAGTAAATACAAAAACATTATTAAACGATAATCACTATACGAAGGAAAAATATGACGTACGAGAGTTGCTGTCACAAATTAGCACTGTTGTCTTTGCCTGAAACCGTTCCGAAATCGTCTCCCGCTTGAACAAATGACATAAACCAACCTTTAGTGTTTTCCCGCCAACGCCATGTTAAACGTATCGATAGATTGATGCGCAACACCTTCGATGAATAATGTCCTAACCTCACCCCCCACCCCGACGCACTTGCAGTCCGCGAGGTGTCACTGCGTTATTACTTGTCGATGCAGGATCGATACATCGATTTATGGATCTATGTAATTGCACAGGTCAATGACGTAACACGCTGTACCGCGAACTCCTACAGGTTGTCGTTGATATCGATTCCCGATCGATGACACGTTCGATAGGACTCGCACTGTGTACCGTAATGGCGGTGGTCGGTGACAGTTGGCAGACACGGTTGTTCGGTAATCGCGGTGTAAATGAACGATCTGTGCGACGAAAGACCGAGACACAAGCACGCGAACGTCAGTCGCGGTCGACGGTGCGCGACGTAATGCCGGCGGCGCGGCTTCGGCCGCGTGTTCCGCGTAAACGGCCCGGGACGGCCTAAGCCTCGCAATTCCAACGCTCCCCACTGTTCGCTCCGTCGCGTCCCGACTCTCCTCGACATCCCCACTGTGTCGGATCGCCCGCCCTCCGATCGTGTTGTGCTCGTTTCGTGACCAGTGTCCCTCGTGTTTTCATATTTATCCGCTTGTTTATTGTAACCAGACAACGATCGGATACGGAAAGTTTTTCGGAGGATCTTCGAGGAATCGAATGTCGTATGACTTCTCCACATCTTAATGAATCACAGGAAATAAATATTCCGAACGGTAAACGAGTTTTCATTTTATACCAAAGATCGAAATCAGAGGTTCGAGAGGATAAATCATTTCCACTTCACGAATTCTGATTGCAGTTATATTTCTGTCTATTTACTCATAGAGAATAGTAAGGTAGTACATTTATTCTAGAACATTCTTTTTGTTGTTCTCGAACCATCTGCTTTCCCGCCAAATTGCATTAGCAGCGCCACCTTCGGAGGGTTACGAAATCGATTCGATAATAATCGTTGTTCCGATAATCGTGCTAAGTCGTGACAGTTGGCGGGAAGACAGTGACCAGGCTTTAGCTTAATGCGTAATCGTTCTAAATTACCGTGTGTACCTAAATTACTGTGCGTGTTTCTTATCGTTGTTAGTTACTTGTTTTTACAGTGTTTAGTTAACCTATCATTAAACGGATTTCGTTGTTTTTTACGGAAGTAGAATTAGGTTCGTATCGAATAGACGTGAGTCACTCGATAATGGAATGTAGTAAGTAATGTTTTTTCATCTATTTCAGATCAACAAGTTCTCCACGATAATTTTAGCAAGTTCCTGGAAGAAAAAAGTGCATCGAAGGTCGCTCGAACAGCGTGAAAGGTAGGTGAATGCATTATTTACCTCGTTGATATAATGGGTTTACGGAAATTCCTGTGTGTCATCGAATAACCACTTCCATCTGTAAAATTTGCATATTCGAGTAAATTATGTATGAGTCATTTATCAAAATTGATCGCGCATGTAGCTAATACCGAAAGCATGTACATAGGTTATACGATAACGTTCGAATGATATTCCATGGCATGAATTAATTCGTGGTAATCAGTCGTTTCGTCCTATAATCTTTTGGCTAGTTGTAACACCGATAAGGAGGAAGTAGTATCGTCGAAATTCCCCATGTTATCGTGTTATTCCCCAAGGCGGGCCAATCTTTCGGTACCCGCGATATCGTAATCTTGTTGCCTTTTTTTAGAGACTCTCCCTTTTCCAAAACAATCACCGATAAAATACACAATGGCAAATTTACTTTATCTAGTGTTCGGTTAATTAGAGTTGTCGAAAAATTTACGCGTAACAATCAGGCATCATATCGATATTCGCGTGGAATTCGTTTCGTAAATTTCTGAAATCAGCAAATTTCGGGGAGACGTGGAAATTTGTAAAAGGGTGAAAGGTGATTATAAGGCGATTGAAAGGGGTTGAAAAGGGGATGACTTTTCCCGGTTTGGATCCACGGCGATCCTGATGTTTCAGCAAGGCGTAACAAGTGTCTGTGTGACGTCACGCGAGTTCCTGGAGGCGGAGCTTTGGGATAGGGAGAGCAGGTGGGGGTGGGACTCTCTCGCATCGTGAATCGTACGCCCCACCCTCGTGATTTTGTTCCTTCGTGCTATCGCCACCTTCAACCTCCTCCTTCTCTCCCTCGCGGCCTCTTTTCCTCTCTTTTGAACTTTGTTCGGTGACCCCCCTCCATCGGGTTACCTTCCACCAGGTAGGGAGTTGCTACCTGTGATAGCCATTACGAAATGCGATCCAGTTATAACTTTATAAAATTGCACCCGTATTTTTCCCTATAACGAACCCTCGAATCGTGACCCAGATTTATGTGCAAAATTTTCAAACTTACATGTTTGATTTCCCGAAACGATAAGTGAGAGTCTTTTCCCCTTGCGTTCGTAGATGAAGGGTAGTTTTGCACCCCTGTAAAGTATTGAAGGTGGTAGTAGGGGCAGAGACTCTGTCTCTCAATCGTTGATCTGGTGTTAATTAAACTTCTTATTTCAGCAAGAACGTCTGCAGTGATAGAGAGCCTCCACCCTTCGAAACGATCCAGGAAGTCATCGACTGCCGCGTCGTCCGGTGCATCGATAATCGTCGGTCCTTTCATCCTAAGGTAAGAATTTTCCCATAAGAACATGCATGCGAAACGATCGTGTGTAAGGCGCTTTAAAGGTCTCCCCGTCGTGTTCCCGCAACGCTACCGTTTATTGCACTGTGGTCTGCTAAAGTGCAATCGAGGAAGCAAGTGCGGTTTCACTCGTTCGTGCGGACTCGCAAGAATGTAATTAACCCCTCGGAAGTGCACGTCGCTTCGACCTGTGGCCGATTTTGTCTTGCCTTTTCTTATCTGGCCGAGTTACAGATCGAACGATGCACCATGCCCGATCGATGTACACCACGGTGATCGGTTTTGTCGATTCACACGGAACCACCGCAAAAATCGGGTCTGCGTGTCGTGTGGTGAAACCGCAATTACTTACGCGAAAGACGTCGGCCACGATCTATCCCGATTGTCACGCGTGTTTATGGTCATCGAACCGCGATTTCCAATGGCTTTTCTGACTTCTTTTTATATCGCTCTCCCACGATAATATCAATTAACCATAAAACCGTATCAAGCATTAATCGATATTAATCATTGCGCTGTTCGAACTCTGAGCTTTAAACTGAAGGTTTTATGTTTAATTTGATTAGGAATACAGGGATGCAGGAACACGACGGTGCAGAGACTTGGATATACAGGGATCTGGTGATGTAGAGAACTGCCTATGCAAGGTTATGGATACGGGACTTATTAAAAGGAACTCTGCCTAATGAGACTGAGAATAGCTTCAGCGTGAGAGTCATTATGTCAAGGAAGTCATTAGGATGCGATATTCTTGGAAATGAGAGGGGGTTGATACTATTGTAGAAGAATGAGATTATAAAGGAACACCACAGGGTGGGTCTGATAACGGCCCAACGGTCGAAGGGAAAAACAGAATCATTTTTTTCACGTCTTTTTTTATCGGAATAACGATATCGCCTGGAAGCGAGCCACTTCCAGCACCACCGGAAGGGCTTCGTAAGACACGCTTATCGACAGTTTGTTTCTCAGAAAAAAAGATTGTCTGGATGTAGGAAAAAATTTTCTTCGAATACTTGTATGCGTCCTTTGTATTTTAAGAGTGAAAATTGAAGAAAAGTTTAACGGTCGAGGAAAATTCAGTCTCAGCCGGCACGAGTAAATGCGCGTAAGTTAATCTGCCTTTTGCGCGAAAGCCAAGCTAATGAACTATAAATAAGGGAGGAATACTTACGGCAAGTGGACAGCCGCACTTACTGACCCTACGTAATTAAAATCCAGTCCTAAATCAGGACTAGGGACACGATTAGACGTCCTCTCTTCCCGTGTCCCTGTAAAGCCCAAATCCGTGACCCTTATGTTCTCCAACCCCTTTTTCCCTTCGTTCTTACATTCACGCATACTCGTGCCGTGATATAGCCTCTTTTATAGGCTCTGTTGCCTTTAGACTTTAATCAAATTTTCGTGAATTTATTAAAAGTTTGATGGAAATGTTTCTAATAGTACGATTAACGTAGACCGGAATTGCCTTTCGTGTATTAGAAGCAAGAGTAATTGTGTCACGGTACCAGCGAGTATTTCTATTAAACAAAATAAGCAAAAGTGTTGGTGGACCTTCGTGACCACGCAGTTTCCGTTTCCGTCGATGCAATTCCGTTTCCGTTAATCCAAAAGCGTGCAGCTAATGATACACGTGGGGTGGCCACATAATTAAGGGCTGGCGGTGCAGTAAAAGAACGGAAAATGAAAGAGGGTGCTGAATTCGGTGAATAGCGCGATACATTTACCATAACATTTTATTCGATAAATACAGTGGACACCTTTTATTTACACAACTATTTTATACGCTTATTTCGTGATAATGTAACATCCATATATTGCAAGAATTTTACAATATTCGTATCAATGAGGAAGTTCTTTTTAACGAAGGTAGATCAGTCGTTTGGAGAGGATAAAATAAAATGAAAAGGGAAGTGATAATTACAATCGTGACAAGCAGAAATCTCGAGTTCTGCATGAAACAAATGAAGGGTAGAGAATATGGTACACGTACCATTATCCTCCAGCCTCGCATCCCTTTTGGCTAGCCATACTTTCCACGACCACCGACGTAGATACGTCCACCCTTGTATAGTCCGTTAATAAGCTTAATAAACCCCCTGTGCGATTACCTTTCTCTCTAGCGTCCACTGTATTCGAGATTCCAAGGATACAGGGATGGCTCACGATTCATGGTCTTTGGTAAATTATATCGGTATTCCAACAGAATTTCAGTTTCGAACGATACTCTTCCTGCAATTTGATCCGATACCTTGTGCCGTGAGTTGAAATTTAATCATCTCCAAAATTAACAACTTATATGTGGTATTACTTATAATATAATAACTTATACTGCTTAAATGTAGAAAAAGGAAATTTTCAAAATCCTTAAAAGTCATTCTTTCACATACAGTGACTTCACCTACTATATATCATTCTTTTAATTTTGTTTTAGGAAAGTATGTAAATCTCTGGCAAGTTTTACTTTTTCGTTTACTCTTAAAGGAGCAAGAATTCGTTCGAATGTAAGATTATACCAGAATGATCACAAAAATTTGTTAAAATGAAGAATTTGTGAAGGTAAATAAATTTTATTTGGAACAAAGGATGCGACCATAGAAATTTATCGTTCCTGCCTCCCTGCATTTGACCAAGACAGGGAGCATAAGCCCGACCTGGTAGAAGGACATCAAAAGGATAACAATACAGACGCGAAACATACCCTTTCTGCTCTATTCTCTCGCTCTTCATCCTATTTAGGAGAATGAGCTTTAAAGCACGAGTTTTGTCGGTCGTTTCAACAGGATTTGGAAGCGTAAATTAAAAACGTTCGCTGATCTGACTTGGAAGTAAATTATACCTTCAATGATCAACTATGATTACAGAACACGAGAATATTTTCCTCTTTGTGTTTAAAAGGATTAATTCGCGGTAGATGGAAGGATCAATCGTTATAGTTAGTGCGACAGTCATATTTATCTTTGAAGATGCATTGTACCTACATAAGTCTAGACAGTATAAGTTTGTGTTTAAAAGGATTAATTCGCGGTAGATGGAAGGATCAATCGTTATAGTTAGTGCGACTGTCATATTTATCTTTGAAGATGCATTATACCTACATAAGTCTAGACAGTATAAGTTTGTATTCTCAAAGTGTTTTGAATTTCTATGAATACTCCTGTAAATTAATAATCCAGGTAATGGATCATTGGAAGACTTTTTTATAGATTTTTGAATATTAGTAGTGCAAGTTGCGAGCACTATTATCGTCATCTGATGGTGAAGGGAAAAGTAATAGAATAGGTAATTGCGTTTGTAAAAGGAAGTAATTACATCTTTGTGACACGAGTAGAATGTTTTGAGTTAACAAAAAAATTCATGTATTGGCATGAAAGTTTACTTCGAGCCTCAAAATCGATAATGAAGGATATTACCTATGGTAAGTCCTCGAATGACATCGCCATCTAGTGGTATTACCTCGTCGATAACATGTACTCTATTTTACCCTCGCTACTTTTGATGCACCCAACGCATTGAACGTTACCGACGAAACTCGATGCACTTTTCGTTTGCCAAGGTTTCTCGACAGATGGCGGGAGCGACGCGGTCTGCAACTCGTTCTAAAAAATTCTCTGAACTCACGTCGATATAGCAGGTCGCTATTTTTGTCTCAATCGATGCATTTCCTACCGAGAAATAAATTTGATTCCATAGTTTCCGGTGTAACTCACGATGTCGCTCCACAGTCATTCGCAGTGCGTTTAAAATTTTTTCAAATCCCTTAATTTGAAATAATTTAATCGAGCTCTCTCTAAATTCTTTCTATTGCTACAACTAATTCTTTTTATCAGAATGGGTGAAGTCTCTTAGTAACGTTAACAAGCGCGATAAAGTGAATTTCAGAAAAAATTTAAAGATTTAGAACTAGACATTCTTTGTACGTAGAGCACTCTCCGCCAAAAATATGCAGCTAGACAAAAAAAAGAGAACCGTGTATAAAGAAGTTTTTCTCGCCGGTCGGAAGAAGTTTTCAAAGAAAGGCCAGGACGAGGAAAAAGGAAAAAAGGCGGAACGGAGAGGGTAAATCCGCGTAATTACCCTCGATTTCGAGGCCCGTTGCGAAATTCAGTGGTTCCGGCTGGGCTGCGTTCATCGAGAAGGAAAAAAAGATATCCGAAGATAGGATCTGAAAGCTGCTGAAAGCGCGCGATCGTATCGGCTGGTAATGCGATCCGCCAGAGACATAATGGCGCAAAACCGGGCCCCCATTGTTGGCTCCAGGTTTCAGCGGGGCATTCCTTGGCCAGGATGTGCTCTCGATTTTCTCGGATATCGTATAATGTGGCTTATGCCATCGTACCGAGGGGAACGGGGGAAGGAGAGGACGTAGGCAGGAGATCCAGCGATTTACTGCTCACCTCGGGAGAAAAGAAAATCTTTGTTCCTTCGGTTTTAGAGTAGGTGTGCCTCTACCGTCATTGTTGTCGCGTTCGAGCCGGACGTAATCTTTCTTTTTCATCCTGATACGTATCGATATTTCTACATACTTGTTCGTGAAATATAAAAATCGAATCCATTTTAATCCGAGTCGCTAGAATTTTAGCAGAAAACAAGATGATTCCGTTGTGTTGGTCGGAGCTGGCGTAGCCAAAGCGTTCACGGGTATTCCTGATCCCTTTGCCATACGGAGATTGTTAAATTACGATGAATCCAGCCAGCTTAAACGCGCCTCTGTATTTTGCCGCTGCGGAAACGACATTATTGGGCGATACGATCGCGCGTGCTTTTAGCAGCTTTCAGATTTTATCGGTGTTGCGCATGAATAGTCGATTTTTTTCGGCTCGCGAGACCAGAGAGCAACTGATTCGCAAACCAGAGCGAAATACCGGGGGATAGCATACCGATCGGTCAGTCAGCTCGTCTGTGTTTCCTCTGTTTTCCACCGTTTCAATATCAACATGGGTCTGTAGTTCGATCGGCTCTGATCTTTCGAAAGACGCGATAACCGTGTTCCCGTCCAAAAAAACAGATATTTTCCAATTTTCGATCGATTGATTTACTTTTTCAATCCATATGTTTGTTGGTGGATCGCGAAAGCTTGCTCTATGAATAATCACATTATAAGATTCTACAAATATAGGGACTTATAAGAAACACAAGGGTCTGAAGATATAGAGAATACAAGTTACAACAAAAGATTTTGCACATCTCCAACGAATTCCATCGTCAGTAAATTTTTACGAAAGCCACTGAGAGTTTTCGAAAAATAGTATTAAAATTCGTATTCTCGGAATCCTCGCAGTTTTCCGTTTATCGAATCCATCCTTTTTTACCCTCGGTTCGAAGCGTTTTTCGACGCAGTGATAATCGAAAAAAAATTGTAGAAGGATATCGCAAAACAGCGATAATTACTCGTTCATCAGGGTCTTGGAGAATAAATCGCGACAAGACGGTTCATTATACGCTTTTTGCATCGGTTCCTTTGAACCGCGAGTTTTTCCGCGAGTTTTTCTTGGACGAGGCGCGTGTCGGCGGTCCTGGTTGTCGGTTCGGTTGTCCGCGCTAGTAGGAGACCCTAGAGAGAAAAAAAATTCCTTCCAACTGGCCGCAGGGACTTTACGATCCTAATAAAACGGTCGCAGTGGTGGCCGGGCCGTGGAGAAAAATCGTGGACGCAGCGCCTTTTTAACCCGTAAAATCCCATAAAAATTAAAAGCATCGTCGGTGCACCGAGGCCTATTGTCCTGTGGCCGCTTCGTTTCCCCTACTGTTTTCTTCGCCCCTTTTTTTTTGCGCACGCCAAAAAAAAAGTCGAGCCTTCGGGCTCGAAGAAGAAGCGCGAAGAGTGCGCGCGGAAAAAGAAGGCCGACGCGTTGCTTTTCCGACGAGCGTAACGCGCGGCAGAAAAAAAAGGCGGTTGCAGAAGAGAAGCGAAAAAAAAACGTTGCGAGAAAAGCAAAAAAAAAAGGGCGAGTTGTCTTTTTTCCCGACAGTAAAAACGAAGCAATCGTCGCTGTTGTAACTCCGTAAATCGTCGCCTCGATCGTATATCACTCGTTTGAAAAATAATATCCGCGCTCTCCCACCTTCGCTTTTGCAATTTCTCTTTTTTTCCGTTTCGTTATTTTCGCTTGCACGCGAACGAACACGTCGATTTCCTTTTTCTTCCAAAGCACCCACACACGATCGCCCGGTTCGGTTCGCGTGCGCGACACTTGAAATTCTAATTCATGCAAATACACCGTCTAACGGGGTAGAAATGTTTCCCTTGTATTTTAATGAAAATTTACCGGCAGCCCTTTCCCCTCGCCCTTCTTTGCCCGGCAATCTCGCGAGCGTGGCTACTCTTCGACTCGAATATGAAACGACACCGAGCGCACCTCCGCGATACTCTCCACGAGTATACTTGAATCAATTTTCGCGTTCGGCTCGGCAAGAGGGAAAGTTTCGCGCGTGATTTCCGAGCCGAGTGTAACGCGAGCAACGGCTCCACGAATTATTTATAAACGAATCGTTGGGCAACTTTTGATCTCTTCCCTCTGCGTTTCAATTCCGTGACGAACGTTTGCGGTGCTTACAAACGGTTCTTCCGATTCAAATTTTCATCTCTCGCCTTCCTTTAACCCTCGTTCGCTTTCCGGCCGTACGTTATTTCCCCCAAGTACCATTTTATCGGTTATCGCGATATAACAGACAACTTCTGATTACTATGAAATTTTATTTATATTTTATCTAAATCTTTTGTTATAGTTCGAACCTGATCTAATCTATGTACATCGTTCTTAACGATAAAGTTATTATATGCGATTAGATTAGATTTGATCGACTTAAGATTTAAGGGAGGCACCGATGAAAATAAGCTGATTTTTGTGAATTTTTTTGTATAGGATATCTTTGTTTCGCGTTTTTAAAATTTCAGGTATAATTTATTATAACTATTGCCTATTCTCAATATTTTTTGTTTTTAAATACATTTAAAAATGACGGAATTATAACAGTCCTTCCTGGAAGTGTGTGGGCGCGTCTCGTGAACAGGTGTGGGTTCTACGATTTGAACGCTAAAATCTTTCGCTTGTCGATAAAGCTACCGATATCAGTCTCCATCGAATAGAAAAGAGTTCGATAAAGATTTACCCGGCATAAATAAAAAGCAACGTAAGCGGTGAAAACCGAAGCTGAATCTAATCTTAAATATGACGAAGATCTCGTCGAGATGATTCTTTTTTTGTTCGTTCGGAAGTAGACACGCGAATGGCTTTTGACTATAACGAAGTAAGGCAGGATGAATTCAATTTCGTCGGATGAAGAGATACGCTTTTTATGGGTGTCACGTACGCGTTGGGAAAAAGTTCTAATCGATCGACAGCTCTATTTCAAGCTGGCAGCGCTCGTATATATAGAGTTGCCGGTGCGTATCCGCGAGGCCGTGTTTAGAAACGGTATCCGAAGAGGAATCGAGTGATCTACTGCTTTTAGGTTGTGTTTACGCGACGATCAGCGCCGCCAATTTCTCCCCCGGACTTTTCACGGAGAAAGCTTTCGAAATGGACGTGCAACAGCTGTTACCGTCACTCCTGATGGAAACTGGCACACGTTGCTCCCCCTTCCTTGCCATGCTACGCGAGCGAGCACGTACGACTTATGCCTGTCTACGAACGACAGTTATCGATTGTTGCACGACCTTCCCTGGCCTTGCACACACCGAGGTTCCAACTTCATCGACCTACGACTATTTCCTTCCTCTTTATCGGGATCGATCTATCCTTCCAGCTGCGTTGCTTTTGTTTCTGCCCGTTACGAGCCTCCGAAGGTCTTTTGTTTTCGTCCGAGATACAAATTCCGTCTACAATTTTTGTTCGTGTAATCGAGCTTCGATTGCGACAGCTACGATTGCACCACTGCTAGACTCGAAGATTATGTTCTTCGAAAATTAAAAAAATCGGTCTTTGTTTCGTTTTCGGTGGTTGGAAATTGTAGCCAATAATTTGAACCTGCTGAGGTCTGCTTTTGCCCAGAACATGTTTCAAAACCGGATGCTGTCGACGAGTCTTTCTGACGATCCGCAGACATCGAGAACACTGCCAACTGTCCTCGACAGTTGCGACAACAAGGGCACGCGCGTCTAGCCGGAAGGGACCTCCTGCGACCAATCCGTCTTTAATTTCACAGTAATCAAGTTATCGTTTTTAATTTAACAACTTCACTTCGGATCTTGTCGAATTGTTGACGATTGTGACTACAGAACGCGTGACAGTAGCAAAAAGGAAGGAGATAAATGAAGTTGTGTTCGTCCCTTCGCGAGGTGCATAAAGTGGGCCCCGTTGCCGCAGAGTAATGAAGATGTCTCGTCACGGGTGTCCTCTGTACATAGGGCCCATTGGTCCCGTGGTAGACCACGGGGGGTGCGCGTAAACGATGTCACGGATGTCATTGTACCGTTGCCAGAACTGATCCCCCGTGGAATCGAAAAAGAAGCTTCGACCTTTCGTTGGCTCGGCTTTAAATAGGCCGGATATATAATTGAGCCCCGGCCATTCACGCGATTCTATTCGCGGTACCCCCCATAATGCCCATCGAGTGCTCGTATGGTGAAAAGGGAAGGCACAAAGACACTCCTGACTGCTCCATATACCACCTTACCAATTTTCCTAAATTTACAGAACGAATGTTACGTTAGTCTATGAAGTTTACACTAATACGATTAAAAAATTACTGTGGAGACAAAACAATTTTACCGAATCTGCTAAAAGGATATATTGAAAAGTACATCGAGACCCATGGAGTGGCAAAATATTGAGAGGCACGAAGGTTTCTTCGACGAGAAGAAGACGCAAAGGGCCCCACGATAAATGCCCCTGGCTAACCTCATTTTTCATCTGCCCCATAAAAATCGTCGTCCATGTATCTTCCGATGAATGAGGGTCCGTAAGCTTTCAACGTAGCCGGTCCCCGAAGAGGATACCCGAAGGCTGTGCATTGGCGGGCGCAGGAGCGTGACATTATATTTATGTTGTCACCCTGCGTGTCAACGGTGTGGCTACCGTAGCTCGTGAGAGAGCGAGACGCAGAGAAAGGTGCAGAGCGATGAAAAAAAAGAAAAAAGGGCAAAGACGAGAAGAGAAGGGAAAGGGGCCTTAACGGGGGGCCTGACTGGATTTTGTCTGTAAACACCGCGTCCCGATCGCTACTCATGCCGTGGCCAGACAATGGCCGATCCTTTCGTTACCTGTTTACGAAAGCCAGTCATCGTAAAACCATCGAATCGAATCGCGAAGGAAGACACAAATGCGTTCCTCCACGTTTCTCTTCTTCGAGGTGACTCTTTCAACGCGTTCGCTAACGAGTCGTTCGACACTCGGATTGGTCACCATGTAGAAGAATGACTGCGCTTTGTACTCGCCACGCGTTAGAACGCGTCGTGTTATCGCGTTGCATCCGTATTGTTTCGTATTCGCTACGCGTTGTATTGGCATTACCGTGCGCTGTTTGTCAGGCGTTAAATCGTATCGTTACACTTAGCAATGGCGGACATTGTATCATCAGGTAGTGCATCGTTGCGATATTAGATAGTTGCATCGGAAAGAAAGACTAGCAAATATTTGTGAGACGTAAATCAAAGAGAAAGCAGCAAACTCTCCATGAAATCAAGCTAATAGCGCCATTACCTTTTCGGCGTCGGGATTAAAGGAGACCCCGAAAGCGGAATAAAATCCTTTTGCAGCGGGAGCCGGTTGCTGTTCGAACAATCACGCACAATCACGGCCAGTATTATAAAACTGTCCCCGAGGGAATTCTCGATGCTCGTGGTGTTGGATGGGGGTCGATCGAGAGGGTTGGTTGGTTGGTCAGGAGGGAGCTGGTTATGGAGAGACTCCGTTGGTGATTTCGCCATCTCGAAGGGGGTCGAAAATGTCTCTACGTGAGTTCCACGTTACCGTCGCCTCGCATGGCTATCGCGTGAAACTCGCTGGGGTGCAATGGCTTTTCAACGGGGAAGAGAAGGGGTGTGGGGTGGCAAACTGGACGGCACGTATCTTTACGGGTCATAAAGGTTGGCCCTCGTTACGGAGGAAGCTGTACCGCACCCGTGGCCACCAAGGCACCACACCACGGACCCTCTTTGTCGCTTTTAACCCCCTTTCTACCCCTGTTTCGTCTTCTATCTCTGACCTTCTCGATCGTCCAGGTGGCATCGATACGCTCATGGTGGTCGTCACGGGTCGAAATCGATTCCGTGATATCGTAAAAGAAGAGGGTGATAAAAAACGAAATACCGGACAGTGTGGGGTTTAAAAAGGATCGATCGAAAATGCTGGATTAAATAAACGGGGAAACACAGGGTTGTTATTAATGTCACGCGATACATTTGCTACTCGAAATGCAGTGAAATTCGAACACTCAGAAATCCGATGCTCTGCTCTATTTACACTTTAGAATTCCATGTATAATCATCTCAAGTATCGACCGGCAGCTTCGTGTTTCCCAGCTATTTATTGGAAAATCGTGTTAAACCACGCGCCGATTTGTTGCGATCTCGTTCTATATATTTGTGCGCGAGCGAAGCGTGAAGGAGCGTAAAGGTATGAATGCTACTCGTTAACGCGAGTGCCGTAAAGAATTCAGGATTTATGGTAAACGACGTAAAACAGGGCAAAAGAATCGCTCGTACGCGCGGGCAACCGATGGCTAGTCAATTTATAATGGAACTATCTCTGTTTTACGCTTCGTTGCTCTAAGCTCGTGCTCGTAAACTCTTTACCGGCTACTTGATCGACTCTTCGATGTAACAGATTTTCCTATAGCTGTAAAGTCGCAGATAGAAAGCAAAGGTTGACAATATATCAACGTATCGAAGGATGGATTTTCCAATTTTCCAGCGAAGTATTAGCAATTTTTTCCCTTAGCCGGACACGCAGGAGGCGCTGAGAAAATTAGGGTTGCCGTATTGGTATGGAAGCAGCAACGAGGCCTTGGCTAGCCGGGTTGATGAACGGGTGTAGCGGGGCGTGTAGCCGTTGCGAGGGCAATCGTGAATCAAAATTAGCCGCTCTTGTAGAGGAGTGTTCAGCGTGGAAGGCTCGCGAGCAAGGGTGCTGGCGCAGAGTTTCACCCTCTCGCTGGAAGCCACTCACCCCCTTTGACCCTGTTTCCACGTCGTCGCATTCCCGTCTTTCCAACATCGGCTCCGAAATTACAGGCTGCAAGGCGCTGTAAATCCCGTTGCATCGGGAGGAAATGGATCCCTGTCTGGGAAACGGTACCGACATCGGAATTGATTGCGCCGATCTTCGTGTTTTGTTTTTACTCGATACAGCTCGCTCGCTCTCTTGCTTACAGGTAAATGTCGCGTAAATTAGGGACACCTGTTAGTCGGAATACGTTTGCGTTGCAACAGACTCCTATGTCAAGTTCATTTTTCGACGATCCGCTTATTGATTTACTCTTTGCAATAATACAGCATCGCGTTTGTTTATTGATATCAAAAGTAGTCGAGGGAGATATAACATTTATTTTGTGGGTCGTTTGCAAAGTGGTTTGTTCACGATAATTAAAAAATATTGTGACTAATCAATTGTAGGCATTTATTGGTTTAATATTATTTATACCCGTTGTATGTTTATTATAATTTCTTGAAGTGTGAACGGAGTAAATGAAGGTGTTGCAAGTGGAGACGAATGGAAATGTATGAATGCCGTTTATGTTCAATTGATTTGTTACCTCCTTGAATCGTAAAAGACGTGTTTTAGAAGATTCAATAAAATATTTAAATATTGTCCCATTAAATAAATGTTTAAAGTAGTTGGAAGTGCTATGCAATGCATATTATAGTAGGTAGTATTAACTGAAAAATTTGTATGCCACTTTGATGTCATTCGTAGCGTTGGTGCTTGATAATAATTTGACTAAGAATATAGTAAACCGAGGGCGTAAAATCTAGTGCGATTAATTTGACACACAGGAAGAAAATTCAGTTCGTATTTCTCGAAGTGTAAAAAATACCTCAAAAAAGAAAAGCAAGAGAAAAATCGATGAGAGAAGGGGGAGCAGCGTTGACGAGTCGATCGACTAATTAGCAAAAAATATGTCGTGGAAGGGGTGGGAAGAGGGAGAAAACGCCTCCAGATGGACGAGGTAAGCGAAGCGTTAAGTCGAGACGCATTAATTGGAGGATGTGATCTCTCGTCGTCGCTGGAAAACCCGTTTATCCGTGCTACACCGTGCTTTCCTGTTGTGCAAAATCTCGTTCCTTTTTTTCCCCTAAACCACCCACCGCCACCTCTCAACGGGTGACGGGAATATTCCAGCGTCAAATACATCCGCGTTGTGTTGTACGCGTGCACACGCACACGAACCGAAACAATCCACCCCCTCGACACGCATCGACGACCAATCCACAACCCCCTCGTGTGTCCGTACGTGGCCGAACGTCACCCAGACCAACCGACATCGACGTGGTGGTACGTACACGGGAACCAAAGGGGGTTGGGTGCAAACGGAGGCAGGGGGTTGGGAGCGGAGGTATTGAAATTAGCCGACCGGTCGCTAGTGATGGCCATTCGATTCTCTGTGTCGCGAGTTCAAGTAATTTGGCCAGTCTCCGCGCTCAAGTAATTTAGCGCAGGATCGAGCAGTCGCTTCGAGTATGCCACGTTCGATGCTTTGCCGATCTTTCAAAATATTTCCACGATAAATAACTTACCCGATCGTGAAACGATTCAAAACATAGATCTATGAAATTAACGATTTTTTCTGATATTTTCTGAAATCTTTGTATCTCTCAAAATCGTACAGACTTTCCGCGTTGAAAATATGCCTAACGATCAAACGTTGCATAATCGTGGAACATCTGGAACGCTGCCATGGCCTGTCGCTCGTTAGACGAAACACGTTATCTCGAAAGCGTGAAAGATCGGAGAGCGGTGAAATTTTTGATGTAGAAGCGTGTGTCGAGGCCATCGCTAGCGATCGGCTGAACTATGTGTGCCCCGAACGTGCTCGTCGATGGTGGCAGGGATCGGGATCCGAGAGGCTTGCATATATTCACACCGAATTAAGTCACCAACACACCGACTAACCGGTTGGCCACACTCTTTGTGCATCCAGCAGCCCTTTCACGCACGCAGTGTCAGTCTGAGCGTTGACCAGCCAGAGCGGTCGCGTGTATGCGCGAGAGAGCATCCTCTACGTGTGTATAAGAACGCTGGGCGTCGGGACGCGGACAGGGGGTGGCAATGTTTGAATTTGGATGGTGGTGGTCTAGCTTTGGCCGTAGACCAGCGGAGAAACGGAGAGAGGACGAGAGGAGGCTGCGTGCGTCGCACAGTTTACTTTAAAACGTTCATTGTGGTGTATTTCCTTTCTACACCGATGATATAGGGTTGCTGGGATTTCGATGTTTTCTGACCCTAGCCACCGGATTTTCGCGGTGATTCGTTGCTCCGATCGATGTTTGTTTGTTTAACTGCGATGCGTTTGAAAATAATAAATGATACTCGACACCGAATTCGCATAAATCACTAATAGGCAGGTCGGTTTTAGAATTCCCGGAATTTCGAGTATTTTTGAAAATTGCTAGAGACAAAATAGAACTACCGAATTAGACGAGTGATTAAATGACGGAGTTCTACGCAGAACACGAGGCAAAGTATTGAAGTTCTTCGAACTGGAAATTAACTATAGATTCGCTAATTAACCTGTAACCTCAGCGACCCACACAATCGACTTTTTTTCTATTATATACAAGTCCTTTCACACAGAAGGTATCGGTTTTCAATGGTACGAGTGTGTTCGTTTGAACAAGGGATGTCGAAAAAGCTTGATCTAGCAGCTGGCACATCGCATCACGTCGCGCATTCGAAAGCGTGTATTAGAAGAGATTACCCCGCGATTAGCATCGCACCATGCTACCCTAGGCTCTCTGTTCTCTATTATTCCACCGATTTCCATAGATAAAAGCAATATATTTCGAAAGATGGGTCCCTTGAACGACCATCATCGTCGCAAACTAGAATGTTCCCCGACGTAACGGCAGTGTTCTGTTTCCGAAGACATCCCAGCACCGGAAAAATAATTTTCCTTCCGTTGTAAATCAAAAAAAAGGAACACTTCGAGTTTATTTCTTTACTGCTGCCAACAGAAAAAATGTTCCAGATTCTGGGAGGGTCGAGGCCAAAAAACTGCCCTGTTTTGGTTAGAAATTAGTCCGGACGGCCCAAAGCTGCACATAAACGCGTAAAACCTGGCAGTTCGTAGTAGTTTTGGGACTGAAAATAAATAAAAATAAAAAAGGAAGACTGCCGGTAAAATATACGACACCGTTATTAAAAATAAACCACCGTTAGGTGGCCCTTGATCCAGAAACGCACGAAACGGGATCCCACTTTTTGGGTCTGGCTATTCACCGATGTCCTTGTAAAAGCATAAAAATCGGCATAAAAATCGGTCATAATGGTAGACACTGTTAACCGAAACTGGGTCATCGTAGCCTCCGTTAAACTTTGCCGACCTTTTTTTCCCGTACCTGAACGTAAAGAGAGTTTTCCCGTTAGTCGTTTCCAAGCATTTTTCATTCTTTGAGACTCGTTTCGGATATTATTCTCTATTGCCCACGATTTCTCTTTTCCAATCGTTCCTTTGTTATTCTTACAGGAGACATTGATGGGTTATTAAGGGGTAACACCACTCTAGGATTTTTTTTTACTAAAGCTGTTTCCGCCGATCGGTTCTGTCGCCATTTTGTACGAAAATGACAATAAAAAATTATTTTGTCATAGTTCAAAATGTGTTAAATAAACCCTCTGAAAAGAAATTCTTTTCCGTTTGTAGTTCTTCCAAAATAAATTGTCAAAGTTAAGCCTCTTTTTCGGGCTCGAGTTGTGTTACCCCTTAAGGAACTGTAGGAATAGAGTTTTAATAACTATCCTTTTATCTAAGAGAACACAACAATTAACTCACAATAAGAACACAATAATGTATCGAACTGTAGGAATAGAGTTTTAATAACTATCCTTTTATTTAAGAGAACACAACAATCAACTCACAATAAGAACACAATAACGTATCGAACTATCAAACATAGTAAAGTCGTCAAACGTAGAATCTTACAATTTGTATTTCGCGGTGTTTCGTACATCAAGTCAAACATAAAATATACTACACTTCCACAAAACTATCTTATAAAATTAATAGATCGAAGAGTACAAAAGAGCATGATAGTCGAAATTATTTATTATCGTTCGGGTGCGACGAATGCTTGAGGGTAGGCGCTCGCAAAATTGTAAACAAAGGCGTTCGGTACTCGACTAGTTACGCGGTTTCGTATCAACGAAGGACGCGAGCTCGCAATTTTCCTCTCAGTCTATCGTGAACCGTCGCGTCGCGTGATTTACAACCGCTCGTTAACGCGATCGTCGTAAGACGCATTTCGATTGTGTTCGCGACGATTGACAATTATTGAACAGTTAATGCAGTGATTTATTGTGCGTACGGTAGTAATTACACGAATCGAGGTTTATTGTGTTTTGTGTTCTAAGCGGGTCATCATCATCCGTACTCGAGACAACGCTACTGCGACCACTACAATGCTGCCAACGCAAAGTGAGTTATTATCTACTTTTCTTTGCTATTGTAATTGCGATACAATCACAAGGTTAACGCCTCGATGCTATTAAAAGAATTAAAAGTTGCATGCACTTGTGATACGATTGAGGCGTAATTTAATCCCTTGCAGTAAGATTTATTTGTCAGGTGCGTCAACTAATCTCAGCTATAGTATTAGACAATATTTGTTGAATAACTTCCGCAAAATTCGATTATTTAGAACAAATATGTATAAAATTGTACGCGAAGAAGTGCAATATGACGATCGGTAATATTCATTTGTCAAAAAAGATCGCAATTGTACTGCATTTCAGTTCTCTTTGGAGCGCGCAATACAAATACATAAATGCAAACTTCAAAATAAAATAAATAAAAAATCAAAATAAAAAAAATAAAAATCATATCAAAATAAAAAATAAAAAATCATATTAAATCTATCAGTAATGTTATATTAGTTTTTAAAATTCGAGTAAAATTGATCACGAAGTATGACGTAGTAGGAGTGCGTTACGAGTGCAAGGGGTTAAACCTTGAAAAATCACGCGTCAAGTCGTAAAGAAGCGTCGTAGAAAGTGTAGGAAAATAAAGATATAAATTAGCTTAAGACTTTCCGAAAGCTGCGAAGCGAAACACTGAAAAAAATATGCGAGTAAAAAGAGTCCCCCGGTGTCGAATGATTTGCAAGGGGTAGATCGATCGTCCATAACCCTAAAACGATAGGGTAAAACAGCCGATGTACCTGGATGTCCGGAATGAAGGGTGAAAGGGGGAGGAAAAAACGGTAAAAATGTAGAAGTTCGTGTAACGGGCCGTGCATAGTGACCCACATGCAGCGCAGAGGAAAAGAGGAGAAAAAACGGTACCTCGACCCTTTCCCGAAAAATCATAAAACATCGGCCAAAAGAGTGACGGGTTAGAAATTCCATCCAGTTGACTTTTCCACCGCTAAGCCTTTCGTCCCGTAATAAAGTTAATTTAACCCTGGGCAACGAGTGAATAGCGAAAGGGTGGTTGTAAAAAAAGAAGAAAAAATACGCGATAAGTCCGCAGCAGCCTTACAACCCGTAAAAGTCAAGAACGCACGGATGGTAAGGGGTTGTCGGGCTCGAGAGTTGGCATAAATTCATAAAGCACCGTTATCGTAAAACGCGTAGGCAACCCGTTTTTTCCTCAAAAATTTTCACAAAAGAAACGGTAAAAATTTCGGGTCCGAAGAAGAACGGTCACGTAGAAAAACCGTTGTTTTTTCGCGCAAAAACGTTCTCCGACTGTAAATCTTGCTCGATATTTTTGGCGACGAAAATACCAACTTCTCTTTTTTTGTGTTTGAAAATGATCGCAAAGCCGGAGGAAATTGTGAACGCGTTTCGTAGAAGTAACGCGAAGGAATCCCTTTGAAGGTGACGAAAAGAAAGATGGACGAGTTGTTGAACGAGTTGCACGCCACGGGTACCCCAAACAGTCACCGAAATCGTAAATTTTCGCGAACCCGTTATGCGTGCTCCTTTTACGGTGGACCCCCATGAGCGAGTCTAACTGGTTCGGTCCGCGAAACTGGATAATTTACAGTGACCAATGGTTTTCTTGGGGTTGTGTACCGTTTTCGGGGAGAGTAGGCAAGGGTTGTTCAGAGGTCAGCTCCCTCCAATTAACGAAATAACTCTTTATTGGTCTATTATTGCTCCCTGACTCCCATGCCTTCACAATTTACAGGACCATTCTTCCGATTTCCACCTCACAGTACCGTACTTCTGCCCTTTTCCTTTTAACGCAACAGTGCGAGTATAAGATACTGCACTTCCATGCTGCAAGTACTTTTCGTTTCCCCTTGCAAACTTTCATACACTCAGAAAAATTGCAAGATTTCTTTTCACATTTTTTAAAATAGTGTCTAAATTTCGTGTATGACATTTAGCTTAGAATTCCTGACAGAAATTTTTTCTCGGAACTTCCAGCTACATTTTCCATTTCTCCCGCAACAATTTATTCAAACTTCTCTAACTTTTTTACTTCCCACCGTAGTTTCGAAAAGCGTGCGTTTTATATTCTTGGTAGATTTCGGTTTTACGAGGCGACCGATCGCAGCTCTAACTGGTCAGAAACCGAGCTCCCTCGTTGAATCGTTGTTAAACGTGGCAGTAACAACCCTTCCGTAGAAACCTTTCTCGGAACCGAGAGCTTCTTTAAACGCTACTCTAAGTAATAGACCGTTTCTTCGACTGCAAACGAGCAATTTGTCATTCTATTTGCATTTTGTTGAATAATGCCTTACAACGACACTATTGCCCTTTTCGACACAACGTCGTAATACGAAGGTGAATAGAAAATGTGGGCCACCATAAATGTTGTGGCATCCACGGTCGTGCCGGGATGTATCTGGCAAATGGAGCTACTTGTTCGAGGAAACTATAACCGGTATTGTTTCGCGTTGATTTACACGGTGCAACCGTTTGCTAGAGCGAGTTTTACGATTTCGTTCGATTTTACTCGAAACACGCGTCCTGCAAAATGCATTCGCGCGAGAGCTGGTAGTTTACTGGATGACGTTTTAAATTTTCAGTCAAACTTGAAATAAATTGATAAGAACGTTATCTATTAAATGATAATACTAATTTCTTGCTTATTCTTTGATGACTCGAGTAACGCTTTACCGTTAGGTTAACAATTATTAGGAACCTTTGCAAGCATTTTCAGGTAAATCAGGCTAGTGATAATAAAATTGTGTTTACTTCAGGTAGATCAGAGTAATAGCAAAATCGGAAATCGTAACTTTCGCAGTTAGCAGTCGTGACACGGTTGCTGTGCGTGATCGATCGAGAACTACCCTTAAACGTTCGCGGGCAAAAATTGTAAAAAATCGTAGGTAAAACGAACGTCGAACCGTGAACGCGATAGGAATATCGAACGCAGGTGTTTTCTAGCTCGGTAGAAGCAGCCTGTGTCCCCGTCGATCTTCTTCGACGCTCGGTGGAAAAGGGGGTGGTAATGGCGGAGAAGGGGAGGGGGTTGGTAATACTTGACTGACGGTTTTATTTGAAGTCAGCTTGAATTACGAGATCGATGGACACGAAGGGAGAGAGGCATAGGGGTAGGGACAGGAACAGGGACGAAAAGCTCAGGTCGAAGGAGATTTAATACGATCAGCAGCGCGAGTATATCGACCTCTCTCTAACGGCATCCTGGACTTGATCGTTCAGGTGGTCGTTGTCATGCACTCCCGTGTACGTGTACCGTATATCGAGGGGTGTACGGGGAGGGGGTTGGCGCGAGGGGTGGTCGGAGGGTTATGTCGCAGGCCGCGCGGACGTTCATTAGCGGCTGCACAGGGTGGATCTCGGAATTCGTGTAGCAACGAGCGTACACGAGCAAGGAACGAGAGAGGAAGTTGAACGAGGAGGTGGAGTACACTCCACTCGACGGAGAGTTAATCCACGTGTGAAATTCGAGCGACCTCTGACCCCCTACAAGTGCCTCTTCTTTCTCGTTTTACTCGCTCGTCTTCTCCGTCTCCCTTTATCTCGTTTCCGTCTCCCTTCCGCTTCCGTGCGATCATCGTGGCTCGTTCTTTGTCAGCCGGACACCGATCGCCGACGAAGGAATGCTCTCTCGCGCGAAATCTGTGCCGGGGAATTTTTTCACGGCCGGCAAATTAAGCTGGAACTTTTTTCGCTGAAACGAACTTCTTGCTGATGATAGATCGGGCTGGATTCGTACAGTCGGAAAGTCGCGGCTGGAAATATCGGAATCGAGAGGGTGGAATATATCGGAACGCGGTGTTCTTCCGGGCAAGTCGCGTTCGTCGGAAAATTAATTGGGAATCTCGAGGCGCTGGCTTGGACGCGACTCCAGTTCGCCAAAATGCAAGCTTTTTTCCCCAAAAGAATTTTAACGGAACGAAAGTTATTAGCACCGATTTGTCAAACTCTGGTAGAACGATTCGACGACGCTCTCAAAAGAATTCTTCTTCATTCCGATCTGTCTCGATGGATAGTCTCGTAATTTTCACGTGGCAGCCATGATGCGTTTACGGGGGACGCCGGAAGACCCCCGGACGGTCGCGGGAGGTGGCCAAATCTCGGCACGAAACAGGGTCCATTGTTGGACCCATTGTGACCCGTAAGTAGTTGCGAGGTCTTCGGGACTTTTACAGCTTCCGAGGAAAGCTAAGAAAATTCATCTTGGTTTCGGGAACGAACGAGAAGAAAAATGGCCTACAAATCGTCGCCTCCCTCGCAGATCTTCGCGATAACCATAAGCGGTAATTCTTAGTCTTTGATTTGCTGTTAAAAAACGATGAGTAAAGCGTTTGAAAATTCCGTCGGAAAAGAATGTCGTGCGTCGAGAAGACGAAGGATCGCGAAAAGGTTTCTGAACAATTCTGGAAGGAAACCAGGACACGGATACCGCTGGTAACCGGCGTGGAGCAGTCGGTTAGCTTATTGGGAAGCCGATATCTGGCCGCAGGAGGTTAGAGGAGGAGGAAGAGGAGAGAGTAGCAGACTGGTTGGACGTATCCAGAGGGGAGTCGGAGGAGTATTGGCTCCTGAAACTAGGGAATACCGAGGAAACGAGTTGTGTCGTATAACGGGCTCGTTCCTTTTTCCCTCTCGGTCTCTCCTTCGATAAAAGCGTGGGCCGATTTTCGCGTAGGATACACAAGAACGGAGTAGGGTGTATCGTATCCGAGACCGTTTGTTCGCCCTTTCTCTTTTTCCTCGTGGTATCCCTAGCAGCCGCGCGCGACCGCCCACACCCTTCGATCCATATATTTAAAACAAATGCTATCTGATGCGGCGCCGCTTTGTGGAGGCAAGATGAGACCAAACTCTCCATCCCTTCGTTCTCTTTGCTCTTTCCCTGTCCCTCTTTCCTCTCGACGCGGACGAGATGCTTGCTTCCTTTTCTCCTCTTCTTTTTTCTTTTCTCTTTTTTTTTACACGCTACCTACGCTTTACTCTCCTCTATCCGCTCCCTCTTCTATTCTCTTTCGACGGTGTCGCTGAAGCAGGGGTGCTTCCTGCACGACCCAAGTGCTTCCTGTTCGTTGCATACGACGGTTATCCTGGACACGCTCGGGATACCGTTTTCCACTGTCGCTCTTTTTCCACGACGAAACCCACCGATTCGTTTCCATTGAAACGGCTTGTAATTTAATTGATGCTACATGGTCCACTCCCAAGGTTCGAGGTTTCCGAGCCACTTTTTTCATTCGAAACGCAGACGTACATTTTTCTTCGGCGTTTTACAACAACTCTGTAATTTACATTCTTTCGATCTAGGTAAAGAAAATAAATTGCACTTCCAACTTTCGAGTCCAATCTTTAATCTTCAAAATTCGTAATTGCTCGTCGTAAAATTTCCTCGCGAAGCTTACAAATTTTCGCACAGCGATGTGCAGATTAATTAGACTATGTTGTCGAGATAGGTAAAAGTTCTTTCGGAAGTTTGAGGATCGCTGAGAACTCGTGAGAGGGTAGGTGTCGCGGGTCTATCAGCCAATACGCGAGGGTTCTCCTATCTCCGCCAGTAAATCCGGCCGTAAGTTAAACTATTGGGGAATCGAGGCGGTTCTCCCGACGCTTCCAGCCGCGTACTCGCTTCGAGTAGGGTCGCGGAAGATCCTCCAGAATCAGGTTTACGTATATCTGCTTGCCTATCATCTCCATCACCATAGATTGCCCATAAAGAACCCCCGGCAATCCGTGGTTATACGCGGCCGAGCCACCGCCGACTCGACTTTATCCTCCTTTTCGATCCTTCGATCCAACAAACTTCTTCCTCCGCTCGCGTATCGACCTATTCTCTATTCCGTCTCTCTCGCTCAATGACGATTTCTGAACTCGATTCACTTTTTAACCCCTGCCTGTTCAATCGTATCGTTCTTTTTCCCCGTTAACGATCATCGATTTACGATTTCATTGCCTTACTCGATCAGTTGATTCGCGAAGGGCCAAGCAGATTTTCGCTGTTTAACGTCCGCAACGCGAAATCGTGTCTTTTATCTCTTAAATCGACGGGATTTTATAGGAGCTTCCCACTTTTACGTGGCGATTAAAAAGGGATTCGATATACGCAAGATTGACGACGCCCAAGGGGGTTGCAAAGTTCTGCTGCGCTAAAAATGTCTTGTTAATTGTTTGAAAAATATTAACTTCTGTATTTTTGCTACGAGATGATCGATGGAATTTTTGGAGGTGATAAAAAAAGAGAAATCTGGAGTGTAAATCTTGGAGAAAGATGGACGACGATGATCGAGGGAACGTGGAGGACGGCAGGGTCGAGTCAGTCCCTTCCGTGGGGGGTTTCTGTCGCACAAAACAGAGTCTTTAGGTCTCCTTAGCACGTCCAGCGGGTCCATAAGTTGGAAAGGAAGCGTGACGGGCGCGGGACTGCTGGACACGCTGCCATAAACGCATTACAGCCGGAACGAATCCGCTCTGTTAGCCTCGAAATTGGGGAAACTCTCTCTTGTGCACAGTCGCGCGACTCTTGCCTCCACCTCCGCCTCCTCTTCGTCGCTTCCTCTTATTGTCGTGGAGCGGGACGGATAAATGGACGAAATTTGCGACGATGACCGTGCAAGCACCGAACGAGATAAAGGAAGCGTGGTCTAAACGAGTAAATATATGGATGGCTCGATGTTGGGGGTCTTTTCGGGGAGGATTCATTTTTATTCCTCTTTCCCTTCTCGACTTTATTGCGATCGTTTTGGACAGGTGATTTCTGCATGATGGGTATTAGAAATTTTATTCGGTGTTCACTGGATGATTCAATACTCCTTTTTAAGGATGACGATAAATATTTGGAAATTAACATATTAGATTGTTAATATTTCATTAATATTTCAAAACTGTAGGAATAGAGTTTTAATAACTATCCTTTTATTTAAGAGAACACAACAATTAACTCACAATAAGAACACAATAACGTATTGAACTATCAAACATAGTAAAGTCGTAAAGCGTAGAATCTTATAATTTGTATTTCGCGGTGTTTCGTACATCAAGCCAAACATAAAATATACTACACAAGGGTACAAACTAGAGTGGTATCCCTTAACAGTATTTGTAATTACGTGGTTCGTCGTAAGATCAGGGATAGACATCGTTCTATGAGAAAGCTAGAGACGTTGAAATTTTAGCACAGTGAGGTTATAGGTTGAAAATCGTTTTCGAAAGTGGTAACAGCTGCTGCGGCCCTGTCAAAGGCGCACGGTCAGTAAGGACCAAAATCCTAAGAGAATACAATTGAGGTTTCGGAGAGTGGGTGAGGAGAGGGAACAGAAGGGGCGTACTGTTGGCTCCATAAACACCCGCAAAAGCCAACCTCCCAGCCGCTTCGAGGAATGTATCTATTGCGGATGACTGATGGTCCAGAATTTGGTAACGATTAGGTCCTTTCGGTCGCATTAACCAAATCTTGTAACCCTTTCTATGTCATGGAAATCCGGTCGAATTTTGTACTTTAAAACTGCAAATAGAGCAAGTATTTTCGTGGCACTGCGTAATAATTTTCCACTTATACATTTGAAGATAGAAGTATATCGATTTTCGTAATTCGCGAATATTTTTATAAAGCTACTGTCGCTCAATTTTAGTCGATGCGCGTAATTACATTCTGCTGTAACTTCAAACGAAAGATTATGAAGTTACACGAAATACAAAAATCAATATCGTTCGGAAACTTTTGCCTGCAACTGTATAAATTAAGTTATTTACGAGTTTTGCTGAAATACATCTCGATGAACCATTAAAGTAATTTTACAATAACGTGACGAATCACCGTGACATCGTTGAGGATCATTTAAAACCGTCCTCGATGGGGAGACCGTAATTTTTGGGCGAAAGAAGTTAAATCGGAGAGTATCCGAGGAGACAAATTCCAGAACGACCCCCTACGAGTGTCGAGGTCGAGCTACAGGGGGTTGGCAGCTATAATGAGCCGACGCTTCTCGAAAGTGTCTCCTTCTGCGACGACTCGTCCCCTTTTTTTTCCTCTGTCGCTTTCAGGGATGCCGACTGCCAGGAACCGATATCCCACAGTGCCGATAACGCTTCTCCCTTTGTTCGTCGAATTTGTATTTTTAAGTGTCGACCCACCGTTTGGCAAGCACGAGGTTTACTCGCGCAGACTCTGAGGTTTCGTCCCGGCACAGCTTCCGACACAGACTTCTTCCGGCTTTCTCGTCGTTCTTCTCTCTCGGTTCCACCGAGTACCGCGAGACGGAGATATTGAAAAGCTGCGGTGGGGTTTAAGTTCTTTTAGGAAGCGTCGGTTTTCAGAGGATTCGGGAGCGTATGGTGTGTTTGAGGTTGTACTTCTGTTTGTGGCGTGCGATGTTTGTATTATTACGATAAGCAAGATTAGAAAATTAATTAGTATCGTACTCCTCGCAATCGAAATTCTAAAATTTAAGGTCGAAATTGCCGAATCGTAATCAATTGAAATTTTTTTAATTATTAATGGAGAAGTCGGCTCACAATTAGATTTAGAGGCGTCGAAAATTTACGCTTACCTCGAGCTAACCGACGATGACACAAGCGCGTGCTCGTGTATTCGTCTAAAAATATGGAAACCAGAATAGCCTAGGCTGCGGCACCAGTGCGGTATTCCGGTGGTGGATGAAGTTTAACACGAAAATAACTTGTTGCGAAGAAGTGTTACTTTTCAACAAACGAAATCCCTGTTTACTTTGGAACAACGAAACTGATGGTAACAAACCAATACATTCGGACCAAACGAACGTTTTACGACACCTTCGTATTTTTTCTGTTTTCATCGTTTCCTTGTTTTATCGCTGCTAGCTATTGTAAATTCTTTAAACACGAAACGATCAGCGTTTTCTGAGCGAAACAACATTTTTATAACATCCTCTATTTATTTTACCCGAAGTCGTCGTTAAAATTTGGTGAAAAATAGGAAAATTTTCAGAGAATTTGTAAGTCGTGTTTCTTCTCGGTACTCGAAGCTGGACGTTTCAATATTCCGCCCAGAACGAGCTTCTCTTACGCAACAATTTAGCCAACAATGGTCAGCAGGTCAGCCCCCGATGGTTCGGTCACATTCACCCGAATCTTTCAGCAATTTGTTCGGGTTTTTAGGCTCGGTCGGCCTCATTTTTCCTCTCGTCGTTCGAGAAACGCGCCGAACAAAGCTGCGAACTCTCGCCGGAGATCTCGGTTCCGCTTCCTTTCCCATGAAAGCTGTCGACTTCTGTGTAATCAAACGCGACACGCCCCTTCAACCTTTCGTTCACGATTCACGGGGAAAAGATTAACGCGCGAATAGAAATCGACTAGTCGATGCACGTGCAACACCAAGGCATTTCAAACGCGTTAGTTAAATGGGGGTGTTTGTTGATACGCACCGCGATTCCAGAAACCGTCACGGTTACACCTCTCTTCTGAAAGGCGGTTGGGCAACTCGGTCAGAATCGTGGCGTGATCGATGACTTCGTTCATGTTTAAGCAAAATGTTTTGGAGAAAAATTGTGTAGAGTACATGATTTTTATAACGTAGATTATCGATGTTACCGTGAAAGACCGAAATCTGGCGAATGTCTACATTCACATAGTCGCTTGGTGTATGTCCGAAATATTTGCTAAATACTCTTATTTCTGACTTACACCGGTGAATGTCGACATTCACCAATTTCGGTCTTTCACGGTAACATCGATACGAATTAATTTGAAAAGAAATACGGAGAAAAGTCGGAGTTTTCGAATAATCGGAGGCAGTCCTCGGTATCGGGGCAAAACAAAGCCGACAACGATATTTTTCCCGCGGGCAGTTTGCGTCTCCGTTTCCCATTACATCCTCGTATCATCTCGCGCGCCGAATAAAATTCCTCGCTTGCCCGCGTCGGTAGCACTCGCTGGAAAACGAGAGGAGGAAAAGCTCGCGCGAACAGAGAAAGAATATTCGTTTTCCCAGAAGAGACAGCAGGTAGAACACGGTGATTTCGCGTTGCTCTTTTTTTCTGTTTTTTTAAAACCAAGAGTGGCGTCCAGCATCGCGAGTAAGCGAAACAAGAGGGTGGTCGAGGGTGCGTGAAGCCAGGCCCAGTTCATTTATCTCGCGTTTTGTCGAGCAAAACCTAGCCCGGTAGAATACGGCTTTATTTAGCGAGAGTTTTGCGTTTTTCCAGGACGTTGAGTTCTCGTTCGAAAACGTGTTTATTATGCGATCTGGCGAACAGTTACGCGTCCACGGACGTATTGTCGAGCGTCCGAATGCGGGGAGGCGGGTCAGCCTCGCTGTTTGCCCTCCGTTCGCGAGCATAAAGCAGATTTTGGCGGTGATTTATGTCCAGTCACCAAACAGTCAGAACCCGCGTGGATCCTCGTGAAAACGCCTTCGACTACATTCTCCATTCATTCGCGTGCTTTCCATGGCCTGGCTCCAACTCATTCATGACCCTACAGGTCTGGGAAAAAAACGCGTTCACGGTTCGTGTGCATGCGTGAAACGCGCTTGTTTATACGGTACACCTCGATGCTGATTTTTATTTTGATAGTAGGTTTACTCGCGACCTGTCGATTCAACCTGCCAACGTTTCGCGTTTCGTTCGAATCGTGCCGTTGCTTGGTTTTACTCCACTCGTCGCGGTTGTCCTTTTTTTTGGAACATCGAACGGTTACTTTAATTAGGAAATTGGGGGAGGTTGGTCTGCCAACGTCGAGCAAAGTTAAAAAGGTCGAAGACACCTTGTTCTTTTTTATTTTTACTTTCATGTTAGTCGGGAATCGAACATCGCTCAAGGTGCAAACCCTTGAGGTTGTAAATTATTGAAGAAATTATTTTTTTTGTTAAAAATGAAGGGAGGACTTCCTTCGAGAAGTCGTATAAAATGGAGATTGCCAACAGATTGCAAAGTTTGGGTAGGGTAGTTTGAGGAATGGTACCGTGGAAAGTTGGAAGGGAGCGGCACGAGAGCGGGTCCGATGATCTCTCGAGAAAGTCGTTACCTCTGCACGCGACCCGAAGGGCGTGCTTGACCTTGGCCATGACGTGACGCTGCTTATGCCTGTATTTATTACTTTCAAAACTCAATTATGTAGACGACAATTGGCCGACCGTTAGTTGGACCCGAGTTTGCCAGCGTCCTCGACTCCATCACACTACGAGAAACCTTTTGCAAAAGGTAACTCTGACTCTCCTCGTTCGTTCGTTCACGAGTACATTAATAAAATTTATAGAGAACTCGAAACTTCTTAGCACGTCATCTAGCAATATTAAATATTTACACCAATATGATTCCATGCATTGTTAAGAAAAGATGCTAGTTCCCACACAGTGCCGCCTAAAAAACGTGCTAATTTTCGAGCACAGTTACCAGCGACCCACTGTTCGCTGGAGGATTCTCCCACGTAACGTAGTGCATCGACAGGTAAAAGCAGGTAGGATCAGGTAATTGAGACATCTTCGATTCTCATAGAAAACGCGACGTCGGGAATCCGAGCGACAATCGCCCGTAACCTTATACGATGTCCTAGAGGACAATATCGTGGATGCGTATAATGGCAGTGTCCTGGTGCGACCGATAGTGTGCAGGAGGACGTCTCTTCCGGGACATTCAGCGAACATTGACGCGCCAAGTGCGGGATCCCACGGGTCGCGTGGATCTCCCACTGGAACTTTCGTAGGCCCTTCGATTCGTCGCCAAGAAGGGACATAAAAGATGTAGGGTTTCTGGGTCGTGGAGACTGCTTCTTAAGATTTCTTGACACTTTGAGCAACTTCGAATTATTATATTAGAAAGTAAAAGTAAAGAGTCCAACTTCCACGGTGTAGTAGATATAGTCGTTTGGAAAGTAACTTACATAAAAGTGACAACAATAAAAAGTAGGCACAGTAGTGACTTCCTAGTAGAATGTCCGTCGTTTCTGTGAGCAGAGCACCCTCGGAAATAAAACCACAGAAAAGAAGTCTGATACACTTAACGACCCCCAGAGATGTTTGCTTCTTACGATAATCCAGATTTTGATCCCACCTCGAACCCTCGTAAACATCCGCGGCACAAAAAAGGGGGTGGCATAGATTGGGAAAGTTGGTAGGAAGACGCAATCGAGTCGTACGCCTTTACGATCGCTTTGGGCGGAAAAGCGGAAACATAGAGACGAGAAGAAGGTCCAAGCTTGGAAAGTCGTAGCTTTTAGGTCAGTGGGTTGCCTTTTCATCGACGTTCGCGCGAATATTTATGCCTGACTGGGATTTTCGTGTGCTCAACTCGACCGGAGACAAGGAAAGCGAACACGGAAGCACGTGTTGGAAGAGTGAAAAATAGAAAGAGGCTGTCGCATTATAAACCTGCTCGCTATGTACGGTTTACAGAAAGAGAGTTTTCTCCCGGAAGATCATAAAGGAGAAAACAGAGGCCACCGAGTCGAGTGCTCTGTGTACTTTGTGAAATTTTCGGGAAAACTTTACGACGATTCTCTGTCTTTCCGTTAAACGCGTACAAGATTGCGAGTCTGTCTTTGTTCGACAAACAGAGGGGACAGCTTAGGGTAGTACGGTGACTGGCGGCAAATTTATGACGAGTCGTACGCCCGGACGAGCCGCGTTAGAAAGCTCCTGTAAAGTTTTACGGCGCGAGCGCACCTCTTTATTCGGCTGCTTGGAAATTATATGGCGCGTGGCCTGCTGCCGCGACCACCACCGGCCACACCGAGGCTGACCCAGGACCGACCAAACGAGACGGATAATTTACACGGAGGATGCAGTTAAGGATGCCGAAAACGACCAGGGGCGTGCGACTGCAACGTCACAACTTTCCCCTCGCGACCTTCGAACTAACGCGCGGATTTTCATGCTATTTCATATTTATTCGAAGGATCTCCCCCACTTACAAGACCCTTCGCGAAAAAATTACACAATAACCAGAAACAACGATTAACTTATAAATAAAAGTGGAGTAGAACTTCAGTTATCTCGCTCGAGTATCCAAGGGTTAGATTATTATAGTCTCCTTGTAAATACAATTTATCCAGAGAAACAACAGAGGCTGATTTATTGCTAGCTTAGAATTCAGATCCATAACAACCGTGAAAGAGAACATACAAAGGTATGAATGGACCGGTATCCGTGCTTCAGATTACCGTAAAAATCTGACACAGATATTCGAAAACAGGAAATCCCTTAATCCGATTCCCTGACGTCTTCTTCGTCCGCAGAGAACGTGTCCGTGAATGGTTCAGGTACTCAGGACCCGAGTTCTGGCCGGCGTGCAACCCAGGAAATTAGACACGCGTGGGCAAACGTTGCGATTTCGCACGGTGCAGAAAGTTTCGAGGGCATCGTTTAACCGATACGACTGGCAAGGCGTGACGAACGATCTCGAATCGAAATGAAGCGCTTGCCCCTGTCGTTCGCCGCATCCCCGACTCACCCTTATTTGTTCCGCAACCCTCCGAAAATTGGGAGAATTCGGAAACGGGATAGGCATTTTTGCTACGCTTCGAGTAATCGGATCATACGAAATATTAGATTGTTTCTGGTCAAAGAGATGCACTTTTGGAGCACGATACCTGCACATGTACTTTAACAATGTTTGTTCGGTAACGTAATATTGATCGGTTAGTTATTTAATTAAAGCCTTCGCTCTTGAATAGAATTACTTTTTAATTTCTTTACGCGCTTACGTGTGCTCTCTCTGTTTCTGTTTTATTAGCAATTTTTTACTGCAAAGTATCAGAGCTTCCGCGATTCCCAAGCGACTCACGGCGTCGCTCGACGATAAATCGAGAATCGAAAAAAGAAAATTGCATCTTGCATCCACGAGTGCCACGCCCTAGCTGTTCGCGCGATTGTTTTATTGGTCGTGCGAAAAATGAAATTAACGAGAGAATCCCATTGATCGAATTGTACGCCATGGTAATCCTGTAATTCGGATCGGTTTGTAGCACGCTCGACAACGAACGGTGGTTGGTTCTTAACCCTGTTCGCTACGGTATAATCCGAATCAGCGGACGCGATCATTTTTTAATAATAAAAAGTTACTTTTTAACGAACGGTTGCAAGAGGAACGCGTGTAAGAAAGTGTGAAAGTTCGCACAATGAGCAGCTATAATCGGTATTAGTACCGAAAGGGTTGATGAAAACATCTCGAAATGTCCAAATATTTACCTTCTCCGTAATCGCATTAATTTTTCGAATAGAAAGGCGCCCAGCAGGAGCTATCCTCGAGTTTCGACCTGTGGTACGATTTTAGTGTCCATTGTTTTCGATCAATGACGGTTCCCGAAAGCTTACGAATAGATACAATGCGTTGACGGTATTGTTGTAACGTGATTAACGCTTTACGATCGTAGAGTGTAAGCAAATATCGATTCTGCTCCGACATAGGGAGCTAATTTCTTGAATTTGAAATCGAACGTTCGGCAAACACGAGTTGAAGCTGCATTCGACGCAATCTCGCGAAACATCTAACGTACCAAAGAATCCGCTTTGCAGCTTGTTATCCGTAATTAGGGCGGGAGTAGGGTAAATAACGAAAGGGGATAAGGCGGGGTGGAGTAACAAAAGAAAGAAGCATGGGGAGAGAGTCACGTAGGATTCGGCAATCGGTAGGATGACCGTGGAGCAGAGGTTTTCGAGAATAGTACAGTGGCTCGTAGCTGGAGCACCACATATGGGCACCCAGGAGTATTAGATAATGGTGTTAGCTCTCCCCCGTATATCCCAACCACCCTCTGGCCTCTGGCGCAGCCCTTAGTACAAAGAACCCCATCTACACAGAGGGTAGAATGCACGCCGCATGCATTATTGCTGGCCCCGTTGCTGGATGCCCTTTATAGGGCCCCTGATTGTGTTTCAAACTCCAGTCTTAACTTGCCACCGTGCATCCAGAATGCAAAGGGCGCTCTCTGTCACCGCCACTATATTTGCAATCCCTTTCAGGATGACCCGACCTGTCGGCCGGATTGCACTCTTCTTAAAGGAGAGAACCGATCGAACCGGCACACGTTATATTGGAACACCTATATTGCCACTTTCGAATTTGATCAAGTGTCCTGTGTGTCCTGTGCTCTTGTTCCCTCGCTCTCTTTTTGTTTCTTCTCGTTGAATAAAATTTGAAACTTCGGACGAGGGGTTCCTCTTTGTGAAATTTAAACGCCCGACGTTGCGATATTTTCCACCCTGGCAGACACAAAATTAGCTACCCTCGCGCTATGAACATTATTTTTACGAGTTTTGACAAGTACTGAATTATTGCTGTACAATATATTTATAACTGGTATATATCCGTTTACGTGGGTCGTTAAGTGGGTTCAAGTATCATTAACGATACCATTATTAATCCAGAACTACTACATTAGCGTGCTATTGTTCGGGTAACAGCAGTTTTATGGCATATATTAACGACGCATCTTTTCAATAGTGAACGATGGTTCTTTACATAAGACAATAGTTAATGTTTTTATTTGCGAGTGTAACTCGACATTGAAAGGCAAGAGTATTCCTTTCAGTAGGCAAAGTGATACAACATTGCACCGATAGATCCTTTCAAACAAAATAAAAGCTCCGAATCTCCATGATCTTCGGTTCTCCGATCCGAAGGTCCATATTAGCCCATTATACCACGAAGAAGGGTAGCACGAGCGTGGTCGGAGTAGGTTTAGGTTTCGGAGCGAGAATAGGGCACGGATGGATGCCTCTCGCGGTATTAACGTCTACAGAATGGATCGTGAGTTTCAGCTAGGGAAGAGAGAGGAAAGGAGGGTAACCGAAAGGAGCACGCGGGGAGTAGAGTTCGGTTGATTTTGAGGGGTTGCTACGGGGGTTGTCGTGGCGTACCCCTGCGGGCTCCCGCTCTCAGCTCCTAGAGGCCAGGGTGGTTTACCCCCGGACGACCGTAATACGGCTGTACGAAGGGTGAGAGTGCAGCGAGAGTGTGCAAGTTTACACGTACGCCGCACACGTATTTACACGAACGCGTGTATTAGCCGCGTACTTTCGCCAACGGTAAATGATGTTAATAGAAAAAGATTTGCTTTCGTTCCCTTTCCTTTCTTTTTCTTCTACTCGCGGTTCGATCGAACGCCAACAAGGGAGAAATCTTGATTCGACCGTAATTTTATACGCTTTTGCTTTATTTGAAACTTGACAAATTCATAGAAATTTCAGAGAAAAAAAATAGAGTTTTCATCGATCTAAAAAGAGGAACGATCGTCTTAGAATCCCTTTCATGTAAGGAATATTACGGATGTTTGCCGTCGTAAATTTCGCATGTTGCACGTAGGGTAAGGCACATTGAACGAAAGGGGACCACTGGACCGGGAATAATCGATAAATCTGCCCTCGAGAAGAAAGACCACCCCCTTTCGTCTAAATAGTTTGCAGGGAATTCTTCCGAGTTCGAGCATGTTGTACGACTTCCAAGATCCTAATTTGGATCGCTAAAGTAAAGCGGGAACTTGTCGAGTCGATGGAAAAATCTGTGAGCTCGTACGTGCTTTCTAGACGCGTAGGTCCGTGGGTGAGGAGGTTATAATCCACGTGAGAACCTCTGTAGGGTAAGTCTCACCCCATCCAGTCATGTGTGATGGACCTAAATGGATGAGACGCACCCCTGCAGCGGCTGCTGGCCTATCGGCTGTCCATAATTTTTGCTGCTATTCCAAAGGGTAATATCTAGAGAGGGTGGGCAGACGGGGTTGTGTGTTCTGCCTCCGAGAGGGGTGGGCTACTAAGTACCCTCTTGCTTCCGCGTCACGTTAAAAATGTCGCTGGCTTTTGTACTTCCTAGACGCAAGTCTCTCTCTTTCTCTTTATACTGCCTCTAACCAACCCTGTCTCTATTAGCTTTGCCGATTTTTCTTTTGCTTGCGATTCCTTCTTGCACCGCTTTCAGCATCGATAGTGGTTGACGTTATTAAAGGACGAAGCGCTAAAGGTGCAAAGTGAAACTATATTCTTGCAAAATTATTACTTGTGTAACTCGCAAATTAAAATGGACGAAGGTGCAATGTTGATTGCATTCCGGGACAAGATATTTTGAAAACTTTTCAAGACTACTTTTAAAAACGTAGATCAACTTTTTTCCTGTCGATATACGAGTAACTTTCTACGAAAACAGCGTTATCGATTCGGTTTTGCTCTTTCCTGTGTACATTCGCTTGCGGTGAAAATTTCCTAGCTTCTCAGAATCGCCGTTTATTCCGTGACACAGGATAGTTTCGTCGATTGTAGAATATTTTTTTAGGACCATTTACGTCTAGAAAGGGATACCGCGTTGCCCCTTTTTTCTTGGAATCCGTCGATTTCTCGTAATCGGAGCTAATTAACGGAAAAAAGTGAGCGTTAACTCGAGATAGGGGTGGAAGAAGAGAGTCCGCGCGAAGGAGCGCAAGGGAAACGTCGGTCGTAGAGATATTACGTAGGTTCATTTCGACGTGAATCGATTTGGCAAATTGGTCAATCGCTGAGGGGGTCAAAATTTCAGTAGCGGATAGGGTGGTAACGGAAAGGTCGAGAGGAAGGGCGAGAGGGGGCGAGGGAAGGGTGGTAGAGCCAGAGCGAAGCAGAGACGGTGTAAGGAAATTGTTCCGACGTGTCCACTTCCTCTCGGCTTGATGAGTTCCGTTTTGCCTCTGGATGGCAGTCGGCGGCCCTCGAAAAGAATTCGGGCCTTCGCCAACGTCAACTGGATCAAACTTACCTACGGCTTCGATCCATTGATTTATCGAGTTCCCATGCTCCTACTCGTTCTAATACTGCCCACCGCTCGATTAACGACCCTGAAAGTCTAAGAAAAACAAAGGACACTCGGGCGTCGTGAACAATTGGCTCTGTGAATATTTTATTTTATCAAAAAAAGGCTTTGTGATAGTTCTCTGCTTATAGCTGGTGTAGGAGGTGGCACTAAAATTACCCTTTATTCCCGCGTGTTTTCGATTGTATTACCATATACAATAGGTCTTTCGAACTTTCTATGGTTTTGTTCAACGTTCCCAATTTTCAGTCAATAGAATAAGTCGTTGAAACCTAACAAACAGCTCGTAAAAGTATAGTGTCATAAAAAGAACCAGGTAAAGGTAAACGAAATCAGACCACCGTTAAACGATCTTTTTATCCTATTCATACAACACCATTAACTAAACAAGGAGGATTAAGAATCGTCTTAAGACGGCGGAGTACCGCGTATAAACATGCGAGCAACGTTTCAACGAAAACAGCCAGGGGTGTAAAAATGTAAAAAAGAAAAGAGCACGGGAGTAAGCAAATTGAACGCAGGAACGGCTTACGGGCAGCGGCTCTAATTAAATTAGAATTCTTGTCGAGAAATACTTAAATTGGCCAGGCAGTCGGGTATTTTGCCGGACAAGTAGAGGATCCTCTGGGGTCCGGGGATGGAATAAGAAAAAGGGGATTGAAGAAAAGGCATTGCTCGTTATAAAACGAAATCATAAAAGTTTATACGGGCTTTCGCCATGCAACGACCGCAACTTTTACCTCAAGAAATCGCCTGCAAGGGCGGGCTACGAGCAATATTGGGTCTAGCTTACTTATTTATACGAGTCTTTTCCGTTTTCTTGCTATTTCCTCGACTTAACAGGACTAGAAACGTAGAGAACCCTATCGTAAAGTCGATGATCAAATTGTCCTCCTAAATGACCACGGGAAGGGAGTCCTACGTTCACCTTTACACTGTCCTAAACATGCCCTAGTCCCTAAACGAGGAAGAGTCCCTTCCGACTGCCTGAGTGTGGTTTTATAAGCGGTCCACGACAAATTTTTGTGGTTTATTACCTTTTACGACACTCTGTGTTCTTCCCGCTTCTTAAATTCACCTTCACTCGTAAAAGTTTACCGAATTTCTCAAGCAGTTCTTGACGTTCGATGCGTACGTATAGCAAACGCAAAGCGTAGCAAATTCGACGCGTAGCTATGCTATGTGATTTTCTAACATCTTCTGCTACGAAAATTTGCCGAAACACTTTGTGCAATGCCGGTTCGATTCCGACAGGACTCCCGGACGATATGCGTCGTACCGAGATTCTAAGGGTGGCCACCCCTTGCGGGATCCGTTAATCCAACGAAAACACAGACTGCTCGACGAGGCTCGTCCTCGCGGCCAGAGGAAATCGCAGAGGAACGCGGCGCGTTGACAAATTGCCGGGCAACCGGTATGGTAATCCGATAATAGAGAGCGCAGGTTGATTCGGGACTAACGAGATTAATTATCTTGTTTGATCTTCTGACACTGGCCCCGTTAATGCAGTCGCGCCTGACTCCCAACCACTCCTCGTCGCTGCCTGCCTGTCCACTGACTTGTACTCGCTCGAGAGACGCTCGTTACTCTGCTCGGTGAGCTCGATGAAGTTGATTTGTCCTGATGCTGGCGTCTGCCTTCGGTCGCCTTTCTCTTCCTTTTTTCTTGTCCACGTGTCCCTTGATTGGACGAGAGTACAATGATTATTCGGATTTTGATGCTTCACGGAGTTGTTCGATTTTTTTTAGTAGATTTGCAGCGTCTGTTCTATGTTGTCTGTAAAAGAATTCTTGGATCGTTGCACCTTCGTTCGGGAGGTTTATTAAATTGTTATTAGAGGGTATGAACGAGCGATAAGTATTAAACGGTTGAAAAATAAGCGAATGAAGAGATTAAAGAGCTCGACCCAGTTGCATGGAACGTGGCTGCTCATTCTCCGCTGCCTACATACGTATATCCGTATACACACGAAGAAACTGTCGATAATTGGAGGTCGACGGAACGCAAAAACGTTCGGTTCGTGTTCGGTGTTCTCCTCGCGCGAAGCCAGGCATCGATCGTCGCGTTCCCCGTAACAGCGAGCGGTTCCTGCTGATTTAGCAGCGGCCGCCTGAAAATCGGTGGTTTCCGCGAAACGATGCGCCTTTTCACCGGCTCCCGTTCGCAATCGGTCAAACAACCGTGTGTGTGCGTGCTCCCGCGTTCGCCGGGAAATATGTTTGCAACACGCGTGCACCCGTTTCCTGGGTGCAGACTCACACGCGTACGCGGCCAGGGCGCAGCTACTCTTTAATCCGCGACTAGTCAGCTAGCGCGTTCGTTCGTGACGGATCGATAACCGATAACGAGGTCGAAGCATTGCCATGCAAAACAGCTCGTTAGGCGTCTCCTGAGGTCTCGCGGCCGGGTGCTCGTTCTTATCTTCGAAAGACGCCTCGAGATCTTGGCGCCTTTTTCTCAGATCCTCCGACGAAGGCATCCGAGAACGAGGACGAGACCCTCCAGAGACAGCGGGCTTATTATTCCCGCGGTCTCCTTCGAGAGGCCCCACCTCCTCGAGGACCTCGTGTAATCCTCGACACGTTTCGCGGAAACGGAACGATCGAGGCAATTAGTGGCTGGATTCCCTTTCGATCCTGGACACACCGTCCACGGAGTAGTTTTCAAGCGGCTCGAATAAAACGATCCTCTGAAACGAGGGAATGGTTCCTTTCGTCGCGGTGACTTTTAATGATTGTCCACCGCTTTGGTTACCTCCGATCTACGTAATAAGAGACGGTTGTCGAGTCCGCAATTAGGATCATTTCGTTTGACGGGAGATACAACGCGACTCTTCCCTTCTTTCGATAGACCGTGCCCTTCTATAAGCTGCGCTCAACGAGACGATTACGAGCGTCAAAAGAATTAGCGTTACGTGTCCGCTTCTTACGAGTTCTTTCTATTCGAACTTCTGTTCCTCGAGCAGCTTCTGCGAAAATTTTAAACAAGCTTCCGAATTAACGTTCGACAACGAAGATCGCGAACTCGTAGCAGATGTAAACCTTCGCTCGCTCGCTCGAAGCAGTCTCTTTCGCATGCGTGGTGACTGCGGTCGGTGCGTTGTTAGGCAACTTCACCGGTTGAATCGGAGGCCGAAGGTGCGGGAAGACACGGGGGCAGGGTGGTTACTAATTGTCCAAGCCCTTCACCCCGCGAGAGAGCCCCCTCATCAACGCTGATTGCCTAACTCTAGGACCCTCGAGCTTTGTCCTCACGATCCTGCAACCGGGAGGAGGATCCTCTGACGTGTCGACACGCCGAGATCGTAATACTTTATCCCTCGTATTTACCGTTTAATAACCTTTGATATTCTTTCCGACGAGGTCCTACGAATTGTTTGCTACCGATCGAGCTGACTTTTACTTAATCCTTGAGCCGTGTGATCAACTTTCGTAGGAAAACTGTTTCACAAGAAAGATCTAGCTTAGCGTATTGAACTTTTCGAATGGAATTTTTAAGCAAATAGATACGGTAAAACAAGACCCGTTTTTTCAGTAAAAATTGACGAGGTCAGCAGGTTCGTGAGGCGAGTTAAGAGAGTCAAACATCAAGGTTGAAAAATCGCGAGGCAGGAAAGTCCATTGAACAAAGTCGATTATTCCGGCAGTGATTCCGGCGCTGATTTTTTCCTCTCCTCTCCTCTCCGCTGTTGGCTGACTCAATTATTCGTCGCGATTCTTTGGGCAAACATTAGTTAGCACCGACTGGCTCGTGTTCACGGATTGCCTCCGATCGGTTTGGCCTCGGTTCGTGCGGCGACCCTTCATGGTTGCTTGGTTCCGTTGTCTACTCGTCAACGAACAGCCCTACGGCTACGGGGTGTTAACGCGGTTCTCATTTTCCTCTCTCTCTCTTTCGAATCCATACAATCTTTCTAGTCTTTTCTTCGTCTTCAAATACTTGCTTTTACATATGGATCGTTTATTTTGAAAGTGGTGTAAGTCCATTTTCATTTATTTTGAGAAAATTAAATGTTAACATACACGTCAATGAAAAAATATAGGTTAATTATATCAAGACTGACAATTCAGCAATTTTTTACTAATTGATCAATATATAATTTGATTATACAAATTTCTTTTAGGTGATTCAACTAAAACAATGTATATTCATGCAAATGGACTTACACCACTTCCAAAATAAATGGTTCATATCATCTCTAACTCGATGAATCGGAAATCATGTAACTTTTATAAATAAACGAAGAATGGAAAACTTAAAAATATTTGCTTGTTATTAGCATAACGATAGGGTAACGATTATAATATTTAATGAAGGAATCACGAGCATCGAATTCGAAGGAAAACGTTACACGTTCACCACGTGATCATTCTGTACCTCGACAAGAGTTAGTAATTTCTGCAGCTCGAAACAAGAAAGCTGAAATCCGTCATTTTGACGGTCGTCGATCGGAGCTGTCCCCGTCGTCGCTTTTTAATATTCATTCTATTTTCCCGAGGCATTCGTTATCAGAGTCGATAACTCTGGTGCTCGCTTTTCACGGGAATTCCGATGGTTTTCTTCGGGACACGCGTCAAGTATTATATTCCCATGGGGCGAGAATTGAGTTATACCGTGTCACCGGGATTAACTGTCCTCGACTTCCATGCACCAGCTTGACAAACGTATCCGGCAACGATCGAACGAAAACGAAAACAACCGGCGGTTTAAAAAAAAAAAAGAAGAGTCCCTTGTCCTAGGTTATGTTTCACAGTGACATAGTAGCGGCAATGGAGGCTTCGCCTATCGTAACACGATATCCGCTGGAAACGTCGAATTTGAAGAATTTCTCGTCGCGTTTTCCAACGAAAATCACTGCTGTCCCGAATTTTACAACGACATCCCACCTTCGCCTGTACGTTGTTAAAAAATACACGGTATCGTAGTTGATCTTCGTTTTTGTTCAAGCTATTACTTTTTTAGCAAAATAACGCGTTAAACCTAACTTTCGAGAGAGAATTAAAGGTGAATCGAGTCACGAATAAAAATGGTGGTCGATACGTGCGGCAATTTTCCTTCGTCGGAAAAAAGTGGTAGAATAAAATCGGGGAACATAAAGAAAAGATCGAAGAAATCCTTTCCGATGAGTTCAGTAATAAAGGGAATGAGAAACACTGTCGTTCTGCTGGCCTATCGGTACTAATACAGATCTCACGCACTCCCCTCGATATAAACCATTCTCTTCCCTCGTGTTCGCCGTATGGGAACCCATACGTGCACACGCAGGAACCTCGAACGACCGCGGCGGAACGGCCATTCAGATTTAAATCGCGACAAAAAAAATATGGCATCCCCTTGCAGCGGCACGAAGCGACGCGGTTCGGTCTCTTTCACGCTCGTTCTGCTCCTTCGTTTCTAACGCGCGCAAGACCGATCCGTGTACGTTCCTTTTCATCTACGGTGAATCCGGTGACCGAGAAAGCGATAAACGGAATCGTGTTAATGGGTCGTTCGAATGGGGAACCGGTTAACACCTAGAGTTCCTAGCGTTGATTTTTTCATCAGGGAGATTCGGGTAGAAGAAGAATAATCAGTCAGGATTTAAATTTTCGCATCGATTTCGTTTTTATTCGTCTCGTTGCGTATCTATATAATAACATCTGTGTTTATACATTAAATTAGATCTCTGGCTTATAAATAATATCAATATCTCTGTCTTTTAATCTCTCTTTACTCGACATACGCACACGCACACACACTCGTTCCTATACACAACGAAGTGTACATATAATATCTTTCTTCTCTATATTATTGTCCACGAACTATCTACACGTATATATACAAACTGTCCATCTATATTTACAATAATTAACCGTACGCGAATGTACACACGGATCGAGCGATCGAACATGACCAGCGAACGATCGATCGTCGCGAAGTTACTGTACGAAATCGTATTAGGTAACCATGGTTTAGAAATCGTCCTCGTAAAACCGAGAACGACCTGTCGTTGTCGTTCATTCCTGCCATTGAAACGACACGGACGAAATCAACGAAGAGAACTCGTCCTCTGTTGCCTCCGTTTAACGTCGGCCAACCTCTCCACCGGACACGGAGACTATACAATCCACCGACAACGTCTAAGAAATCACTAGCCTTCCAGCGAGAATTGTATCCTCGTTTCACCGAGCGCTCCTCACCCTGTCGTTTTAATAAGGCCTCCAAACCGCTTTGGCCGGCAGCGGCGACGAGATCTTGGTCGGCGATGGAGTTCTGTTCGGCGACACTGGCATCTTCAATTTGTTCCTCGTGCCCTCGACGGGTTTTTTCGGCACGATTCTCTCCGGTGACGAGGAGGATGCGGTGATCACCGACGTGGTGGGCGGCAGGGTGTTCAATCTGATGGGCACGAACGCGCTGCGGATCTCGTCCGAGTTCGATTCGCTTCCAAACTCGCTGGGACTCTTCGGGGGTGTCCTCGACGGACTGTTCGGTATGGTTGCCGGCGTGCTGCTGGTCGTGGTGGTTTTTGGAGACAGGGTCGCGAATTCCGTCGGGTATTTCACCGGCTCGAACGGGTACGAAGGCAGAACCGTTTGAGGGAACGTCGCCGGGAACAAATCCGTCGGTGGCATGAGAATGGATCCTGCAGAAACAGAAAATTGCTCGATTAAGTTTCGGTGTACAAGACCGACTAGGTTCGATATTGGCACTCTGATTTCGGTGATTAACGACGTAGCTCTGTGATCAACATGTTGTACGCGTATTGTATCGATAAACATGATTCGTCGCGAATGAACGAATCTTTCGTTGAACATGGGTGAAAACGATTGTTAACGTCGGCAATTTAACGAGGAAACGTCAACCCTTTAACTACCGTGTAGTCGGTTCTCGAGTGGAAAGGGTGAAAGTAGAATAACCCTGCTACCTTATCGCGAGCCCTGCTAATCGTTTTACGCGATGTCTGAGGATAGAAAAATAGGTGCACGTTGACAGCTACAGGGTGAAATGATCACGTCGTTAACGTAGCGACACTTGTCGCTCTAGCTGGCAGGGCCTGACAACGCGATTTCCGAGATGCTGCGTCGAAACAGAGGAGACGAAGGAGTAGGAGGAGAATCGGTGGGCGAAAGGGGAGCCAAGTCGTATTGTTGTTGCGAAGCCGAGGCAGGGTTGGTCGGATGGGGGTCGTAGGGGTCCGTTGTGGGAAAAGGGAGCTCAGGCTCACCCCTCGGTCCAGCCACGGGGTATGAATCATCGCCGGGCGTCGCGGACTCTGGCGAAATCGATAACGCGCGGACTCGCTCGTGTGTCCTGTTTCTCGAGGGCTTTTTTCTAGCTGGAACCACCGTCGTTTCGAACAGCGGGAGCCGATCTCGATTCTTTGGTCGCGGACTGGCTTGCCACGTGCATTGTTGGCCTTTGATTGATTGCGAGCGGGACTAGGGTGAAGGGCTCTGGATGGGAGCGATTAGGTGCACTCTGCCAGGCTGTTTTGATCATCGAAAGATACTCTCGGTTGGACGCGTTTTTACTACGGTTCGATTTGTCGAAATTTCACGAGCAATTGTTTAATCTTTCGCGATATTCGAAGATTTACGCGATCAGAAAATGCCAATACGTACAGAATTGTAACAATTATTTCGGGTAAGATTATATTGCGATTGATTGACTGGGGAATCGATAAAGCATGAAAGTCGAACTTACCTTCGACGAAACCAGGATAACGAAGATGCCACGCAGAACCAAGGTACGCAACGTCTCCCCAGGGGTTGTTGAGCAATCTCAGTCCAGGGAATCCGTGTCCATAGTGATAATCTGTAACAACGAGAATCGATATTCTTCAACATGATCGAGCGTTTGGTCGTTGAAAATAGCTTCAAAGCTTATTTCCTCTATAAATAAATCCCACGATCAAGGTTTCCCTGAGCGACTTCCCAGCTTCTCGATCTCGATCGATAAAATAAATCTGTAACGGAACAGAAACTGGCGAACGTCGAACGAACTAGCGAAGAGTAGCGGCGGGCAAATAATAAAAAAAAGAGAGAAAAAACGAAGACGCGGGGTAACGCAGGATCCATCCCATAAAACGCGGATTAACGACGCTCTCCGGAGGCGAGCTAGCGATCTCTGTTTACAAAATCGCCGCGTTCAGACGACGGTTATTCTCCTCGTAGCGAGCCACATGCTACCGCCATATGCGGCGCGATAAACAAACGCATAAACGCGGCTCCTTTGCAGACGACGTTGATGGTCGTTCCATACCTCCCGCGGCTTTCGGTCCAGCTCTTTTGGCCGACCGAATGCCGCCCAATAAACACGCGGACTTTTACGCTTCTCCGGACCAATCGGGCCTCGTTTCTCGCGAAAATAAGCGAGCGCGTTAAAGGACGCCGATCGCGGCTTGAAACGATGCCAAAGCTTTCCTCGACTGATCCACCTACGCGTTCTGATCTAACCGTGGCTGTGTGAGGTTATGGAGTGCGTGTGCGCCCGCGCACACCTAACAACCCTTATGCACGTGCACGTGGATAACGACTGAGAGGAGTCCTACGACCGCCTCGCGGCTCGCGGTTTGAGGTACACCGGCGGATTATTAAACGCCTACGAGAGGATCCGACACCGGTTTGCGGATTCCTCCTTGCCCACTCGGATTTCACCGATGTTCGCTCGTTTCGCACATTTTCGTTTCTGATCACATAATAATTCACCAAGGACTTTGTAGTCGAAGAAACTTGAGATTTAATCGGAAGGAAAAATGTGAGGTCTGAAAATTTAGCTAGACACGCGATAAGTAAACGGGTAGGGAAATTATTCCAAGCTCAGAAGAAATTGACTGTTAGATTCATTAGACTTTGGGAATACTTTCAACGAGTTTGATAATTAGACTGACGAGACGAGGAAGAAATAATCAGGAGTTTTATCGAATTAGAGAATTCGCAACGATAGGAGATTTAGCAAAATCCCCCAAGATGATCTCGAATCGAAGGAACTTACTCGACTTGGACCTCGGTTCTCTTGGGCCGTCCACTGTAACCTTGATGGCCTTGGTGTAGGTAGCTACTTGCAGAGGTATGGCGTTGATCTGGATGGTCAGCGAGAACAACTTTCCTGTAACCAGGCAAAAATCGCTGGATTATTATCCAAGAATACGGCGGGAACGTCGGATAACGTTGAATTTTGAACGGTGTAAAGAGCAAGAGTCCATCGGACACTGACCTCTACCACTGCGGCCAACGAATCGCAGATCGTTGAACTTGGCGACTTGATTCTTCATGACCGCCGTACAGTTCTTCAATTCGCCGCAGCAGTTCTCGTCGTTTCCGGCTCGGATGGTGACGACGGTGCCGTCGCTGACCTCGTCGAGGGCGACGACCTTGAAAGCCACAGGAAGCGCCTTGTTCGACCTCCAGTGCGATGGCAACGCGCTGCAAAGGATGGCGGGACTTCCGGTCTGCACCAAATCACGGGACTGTAGAGTCTCGCTGTCAATTGCCAACGGTCCTTCCGGTAGATGCATCGTTCAAGCACGTTGCAATCTCTTTACTCAGAATTGCAACGATCGAGTCCAAGAACGATAATCCTGAATAGCACAACAAGCTGCTGGTATCCTTGGAACAACACTTTGGGTGAAAGTTCGATCACCGATGTTCGTGTCTATAGTTCACTCCGCTCGATACATTAGATCGAACGATTAAAAAACACTGAATATAAAAAGAAAAAATGCGCGCTGTTCGTGTAAGAAGTACGGGTTCCCGAAATCACTGGCGGCCCGCTGGAATACTAAAAAACAAACGACTGGCGAAAAGTTTTTACGGATCGAACCGACGCGCACTCGATGCCGGCTGAGCGGATTCTAGTTTTTCGCGGCCGCAGCCGCAGCTATTTAGAGGGGATTTTTCTCCCCTCCAATTTTTCCGGAGCCCCACCCAGGGCAAGCGCGTCGACCAATGAGGACGGCGGTCGTGTTGTGGCCTCCGCGGCTCGCCGCCTTCGCCCCTAACCAGGCTTAGGGGGTGCCTTGCGAAAGGGGCTGCCAGCCTGCTGCCTCTGGCTTGCCAAGGGTGGCTTGTGCCTACGCTCTTCCTTATCGTTTTCCGTCTATCTATCCTCTCTCGTCGCGCCTCTGTCCCTCTCTTCTCGCGTCTCTTTCCCTCGTTGGTTCTCGCCACCCTCTTTCTCGCCCTTTTCGCGCGTTTCTTCGTCCGTTCGGTGCCCGTTGCGCTCTCCCTCTTTCTCAGCCACGCGAGTACAACTCGGTTTTCCTTCTGTTTCGGTCTTCTTTGCTGCTCTACCTTGCCAGCCACGCCACGCTTACGCCGCGACGTAAATTTTCACGCGCACGTGTTCCGTCCACCCCACCCTCGCGAGCATCCACGCTCCTCCACTCGAAGCTACACGCTTCTCTTACCGGATCCTTTTCGCGCCATCAAGGAGCACGCGGATCCTCCCGCCTTCGCGGACATTCCTTTCGCTATCTTATTAATTGCGACGGATATATGGTATGCGAATGTACAGGGTGTCCTACTAGTCGTCGAACGATCAAGTCAGGATGATTTTCTTAGAAAAAAAATGTGGGCTCGTTATGCGAAACTTTGGGTACAACGAGGTCGTAAATCGAAACATCCAGGTAGTCGTGCTCAAAATCGACGGCAATTCGACAAATGTTTTATTTACGTTGATTACAGAACTTTTGTTTCGACGTAAAATAATTGTATGCCTGACAAATTTCACAATCGTATGTACGGTGAACACAATTCGTTCGCGTAACTGATTCGGCAAATTAAAAGTATAACCGAATAAAAAATTGTTGTTCGCAGCCCACCTCTTTTTTGGTTATATCCGATTGCCATGTACAATCGAATGGTTAATTAGTACGCCGCGGTAGAAGAGGGAGAGAACGAAAAATAAAAGCAACAGATCTCGTTAAACCCCTTTTTCCTGTTTGGGAGCAATGTGGCAGACGTAAAGGGGTAGCAGAGTGCAAGAGTGCGAGTGCAATTTCGTTGTAAATCTTGCAGGAAAGCCACCGTGAACGACACGCTGACCCAGAAAGTCAAAGGGTTGGGATTCCGTCAAGATCGATTCGAATTTCGTGCACGGCCAACGCGAACGCTTTACGACCTGTCCTTTTCGAGTTTCCGCCAAAAGGGCTGAATTGGCGCATCTCTTTTGCGCGAAAATCGGTGAAATGAGCCTTGACACCCTAATAAATCTCTTGCACTTCTACTCTACGACCCGGACGCTCCCATCCAAGGTATACAAAGATACCGCGTCGATTGCTGTCCAAATATTGAGGCCCGTTCTACCGGTAGTACGCTTTTCGCCTTACAAATCTTACCATTCGGTTTTCGACAAAAATTATGCCCTCTGGTTTCTTCCTGTCGCGTATTATCAATAATAAAACGAAACGCTTGTGACCGTGGTATTCATTGTTAGAAAACTCATTTTTATTACCCCTAATGGGCTAATAGTCGCAGGTAATTAATTCCGAGGAGGGTTTTAAACTCTATTGACTGTCTTAATTATTTCATTGTAACAAGGGTTTCTTTGTCGAACTACGACAAATTTCTAAGCAAAAAAATATTTCTATAGTGTGGAACGTTCGAAATACCTAGGCTAGTATAAAGTATAGCTGTTACCGTGAAAGACCGAAATCTGGTGAATGTCGACATGGTGTAGTCGCTTGGTGTGTGTCCGAAATATTTGCTAAATACCCTTGTTTCTGACTTACACCGGTAAATGTCGACATTCACCATGCACTAATGGTGAACGTTGAACATGTCGGAGATTTATATTTTCTTCTCCGTAATTCAGTCGCTATAAAACGTCACAAGGGTGACGTAACTTTTTCGCCTCTCTTTCTGAGAGGAGAGACCAAGAATTTAAAACACATAGTACATTCTAAGCATACGTGTTCTTCCTCCGTGGCCTATTCTGGCGTGAGTTTCATATAGTATACTGAACAATTTTTCATTGGTAACATAATACTGTATATTCGTTTCCCCTGATTTTAATGGTACAATTAATTTCCTTTCATCATCAATTTTTAAAACGTCAAAACGTTTTAATCGTCCGTAATCCAAAGGTGTGTCGCACTTAGTTTTAGCAGAAACCACTTCAGAAAGTATTTTAGAGTACTTTTCTTGAGAAAAATAAAAACAATTGTCTTCTCGTTTACCCGCAATTAATGCATTTAACTTTTCAAGAAAAAGATCACGATTTACTGCAGTATCCATTCAGTATAAATTACGATATTGGAAAAAAAATTAAGAAAACGTTGCTCGCATCATCAAAGCTCGCATAAGATTGACAAAGCTGACTGACTCCACGCAGAACACAGGATTTGGCGGGAGAGAGCCAGTCGCTTCTTTGTCGGCTCCTCTCTTTTGGACCTCCACCAGAGCATATCTGTGATTGTCGACATACACCGGTGAAGGACCGAATGTACAAGAATGTAATAAAATATTCGGTCTTTCGACGACGTATTTGGTATATGTCGACATTCACCGGTGATGACATTCACCAGTGGTGACATTCTCTAAATTTCAGTCTTTCACGGTAACATATCTACAGTGTAAAGATGACTGTCGAAAAATTGAATCATCGCGATTAGGGTAAAGGCCCCCTTCCGAGAGATTTATGCAAACGTCTGTCCAAATATTGTGAAGCAGGACGATTTACACCGAGTAAATCCGTCAAAGCGAATAAATTTGTCAGGAGTTAATTCAACGCTTACCGCAGGATTATCCAGACTTAACGAGGTCGTGATTTCAGAATTTATACCATCTTCTGTCGCTTGGATTAGCCGGATTATGGCTGACTCGTGTTTCAAAAAATAATTTAGGATCATTATTAAACCTTAAAATTCCCTTAACTTTCTTACATATTGTTTTACTGCAAACCTACGCACAATGAAATATTAATTAATAAATATTATTGAATAAAGAAAGTAAAATTTCAGGTAGTTAAAATTTGGAACATCCTACAGCGGTTCAAAATAGAAAGCGTTCGGGTATAAAGCAATATAAATTAAGGCTGCAGTTTAAATGAACTTAATCGAGCTTGTACATATTTATGCTTCGATTGAAATTTTTGAAAAGAAGAATCATCGATATTGTGAAATTTTCCGATATACAGAGGGCTTAAATTGATAGCAGGAATTACTTTCCATGGTAAAAGAGTATAGCCGTCGGTAGCACCCTTGGCTAAATAGAGGTCACGATCTATAAAGGCCCAGTTTCGGAACTTTTACTACCGATCTTCGCAGCCGACCCTAAGGTTGGCTAATTTCTAAGTAAAAGTACGTAGAAAGGTTCCCTTCAATTTCCTTCGCTTTCACGCGTTTAGAACCTTCGTGTCCTTGAACGTTTACTTCGGTGTCCGATTCTTTCGGTGGATTAGTACCAGATTAACCCCATTTTTTCCACCTTCTGCGTTATTTTTTTGCCTTCGTCGCATCTGCGACGATCGGGAACTAGGTAATCCAACACCGGTCCGATCCTTTCGATTGTCCCATTTTTCTTTTGAATCCAGGAAAAAGGTAATATCGTTAAAAATTCTCGTTACATCGCCGTGTCGATATTGCGAATAAGAACGATAGAGCACATCGCAATAAGACTTTACATTTCATATGACGATTCGAGGGAGATATTTAGAATTTTTGGAAAAGTTGGAAAATCCCATTTAATATTTTAGCAAGCTTTTGAAAGACACTCGCTGCAATATACCGCTGACAGGAGGAGGTATGTGGATTGTCTGTCGGGTTGATTGTTCGTCCGTCGATTCACGGTGCAATTAATTAATAGTAGAGAGAAAGAGAGTGGAGAAAATAAAAGGTGTCGCGTGGAGTGGCATTTCGCGTAACAAGGCAACGCGTACGACTAATTTCTTAAAACGTGCCTGCATGTTGGGCATCCGTTTCCTCGCCAGTGACCAGCAAAAGGCAGCAGCCTTTTTTAATAAAGCCTAGTGCCTCGCCTGGACAAAGACAATGACTTGCATGCATCAGCGACGCCACGGTTAGACGAATATGAATAAAAGCGAGAAAAGACGCACGGCCAATGCAGACAGGGACGTCGTTTGATCTCTTCGTTTGGTCGGCTACGTTGCTTCCAGATTCCAGCGAAAAAACTCATCTCTGTGTGTATATTTTCGCCGGTGGATCAACTCGACGATTATACTGCAAGTGCAGAAAATGCTCCGAGTAAAAGACTGGATTACGAATGTCACCGGCTAGCCGTGGCATTTAAACGTTACTTTGACCAGCAACCTAGTTGCCTCTGTTTTCTATCTGCATGGCTCGCCTTTTAATCGCCTCTCAGAGCTTCGTTATACCCTGCATGTTTTAATATGGAATGTTCCTTTGGCCGCACCTGGAAACCGTGAATAAACGCTTCTCTTTCATCAAATTCCCGGCTATCGTAAAGTCCCCAAAATAGCAGTGACGTGTTACCTTTGGCACCTCGTGAATTGGCACACGAAGTTATCAATTTTCAAATACACAATTCTCCAAGTTTTTAAATCTGGTTGGAAACTTTATAAGTAGAAGAATTGTGTAAATCGGTGCGGTAAGACCGCAGAAGAAAATGTAACATAAAAGGGAAGAGTGGGCAGTTTGGAGGCAATTGTTGGCAAGCTGGCCACGAGAAACTTGTTGCTCGGTGCGCGAACGAGGAAGGGCACGATTAAACGTATCGTCGTCCCTGGCTGGCGCGAGACAGCCACGAAATCGCCGCGTTTCGGATGCGAACAGAAGAGAAGAGTGCGAGGGTGTGTTTCGACGTCGGTGGATGGAGAACGAGGCACGAAAAGGGGCGATGGTTCAGGAAGGGGAAGAGAAGGTGGAAGAGCAAGCACACGGGGCACAGAAGTTAACACGGAAGAGTGCATTGTGTGCGGTGAGCGAGCCGGAAGCGTCGCCATACTGCGTATCGCCCCGCGTCGCTTTTGTTTCCGTTCTCGTTGCCCCGATCGTTTTCTGCCCCCACCTCTCTCGCCTACACCCGCTCTACACCCCTCTTTTGTTTCGCCGCCTCGTCTCTTTCGCGAGTCTCTGGCATTTCAGAGACTCCTATCGCGAAAGTTTGTCGGCCGATAAAGGGAGCCGAATCTACCCTCTGCTCTTCTCGCTACTCCCTCTTGTCTTCTTCTTCTTACTCGATTGTTTGCTCGTGGCGTTCTACGACTTCTTGTCAACAGTCGCTTGCAAATTATTGTTGACTGATAACCTCGTTTTAGAAATTTCATTTACAAATTTCTTGCATCGTAATCTTTAAGGCAATGATCGTAATAAGCCAATGGTCCTCGATATCGTTGCGTTTGCCAAAACGATAAATAAAGAAAGGAGCAAACTGTGTAAAGCGGAATGAACTTATTAAATTGAATTTTATGATGGAACGTATAAACTCGTCTACATTTATGCAACACTACGTTCGTGTTTATAAATTTGAAATCAAACATACAACTTTTTCCCTCTCTCGATATCGGAGATCACGCAGGAACGCTCTAATGTTGTCGAATCCCTATTAATTATTTGTTCGCGAAAAAGGATGATTTTGAAAATATAAAACTGGTATAATTGCAAAATTGTCAATCTACTTCAAAGTTCGGAGAATAAACTTCGATTAAAATTTTGTGGAACGTTCGTTTGATTTTATAATTTTTCAGGAATCGAGTTAATTAAATTCGAAGCTTGTTAAAATCAGTCAATAAATTGATTGTAATTAATCGGTGTACCTACTAATACTTCATACACGAGCCATACGTAAATTCGCATCTGCCATCCTCTAATTTTTGTCTCGCGTGAAAAAAATGGCTGTGAAAAAAAAGGGAAACGCGTGCTGGAAGTAGGAGGAGGATTGATTAAATAACAAGGTAAAAGCGGCTATTACTATTCCCCGTGTCGCGCTAAAACACTGCCCTTTGATACCCATTATCACCGTCTGGTTACCTGCCATTAATACCCGATATCGATGCCTATTAGCCAACACACCTAATAACCTACAACCAGACTATAATGCTCTCAGCACGGGCCAGTTCAGATTCCAGTGTAGCCTGTGCCACATTCTCGAACCAAATGCCAGTCTCGCTTCCCAATAAACGTATCCCGACCAACCCCTTTTCCCTTCGAGTCGAACACCCGTTTCTCTCTCTCTCATCTCGCTGGTACACCCCCTCACGATCAGCCCGCTGTCGTCCTTAATTCGAGTCAAGATTACAAATTGATTCCGTAGCAGTCTGTGTATGAATCAGGCGTCACGTGTTCGGGACGCACCCCTCGAACGTTGCTCCTGCACCCCCTCTTTCATCCCCTCTATCCGTGCACACGGCCTGCACCTACACTAAATCTAAACCCGCCAGTGTACAGGAACGACGAGAGAGACGAGCTCGTACCTACTAGCCCGTTTCCTGGATACAGTTTCGACAGAAAATTCCCGTTCGTAGGGCTGCTTTTAGCAGAAAAATCGCAATGGCGATACAACGCGTTCTCGCTCCAGACATCTTTTCTATGGGATCACAGGAAACGGTGTGTTTTTGTGGAGAGCTCGTATAGTTTGTTGGCTGCTCGAGTCGCATGATCGATGCCTCGGGCCATTATTACTTGCAGACCCCTTACGTAGTATTGTTACGAACCCCATACACGGGGTTGGCCGAGGGGCGAAAAAGAGAACGATGCGTGTGGAAAATCGACGCTACGTGACAAATCGTAATTGAACAATTTTAGTTTGACGCGTTCGCGCGTTGATTGGACAGCGTCGATCTTGAATCACGACGATCGACGTTTCTAGAGGCTCACCGTCCCTTAAATAAAGGATCCTCGGCGATCGTTTGCGATATAAAATCTCCGTAGGTGCGGTAATTTAGGGGGTGATAATTCCCAGTTGCTCCGGGGATCGACTTCGATTAGCTTAAACAGACCATTTAAGTTCGGGACGTTTAAAACCCTCGTTGATCCGACTAAAACTCTACTCGAAAACATCGAAATAGATTTGTCGACAAATACGGAATAAATTTTGTAGATCTGTCGTTGCAATTCTAAAAGGAAATAAAGACAGATTCTAAACCAACGAGAATTTTTATCCGTCGTCTCCAGTCACCCTTCGTTGCATTAAATCACGAAAACAACGACGTAAACCGGCGAATAACCACTGTTCGCGCTTCCTCCTAGAAACCATCCCGTAACGAAATGTCCGTCGAAGACAATGTAATTCGTGAAACGACTCATCAAGCTCGGATGAAACAGAACTCCTCCGAATTCCCTGCTACCATTACCTCATTAATGGCCCTACCTTCCATCGTTTTCGGTGATATGGTAACCCTTCGTCTGGTCTGCCATCACCGTAAGTTTCTACCGCCTTCCTAAGTAAGGTCACCGAGCAATTTCCGGTAGCCATCTTGGCCAACAGTCGCTGCTGTATTTCCTAAACGCGTTACTCGAATTCGTAGCACACCCTCACAACAGAGGCTTCTGTATATTCGGATGATCCCGTAGAAACTTTTATTCTTCGAGTCGTGCAATATTTAAACTTCGAACAGATTATCCAAGTAAAAGATACGGTCGAAAGGTAATAGAATTAATTGGAAATCGATACGATAGAAAATTAGCCTATTCTGCTTATCTAACGACTGGTGTTACGAATTAAACGTATCATTCACGACAATTCGCCCAGCTAATAGACTAGAATGTAAAAGGAAGAGGAGGGATAAAAAAAAGGAGGAAAGAAAGGGAATGGAACAAGGGAGCGATAGAATCGATCGAATATCGGGGCAAATATTAATTAATTACATTCATCCGGTGAAACGAGCTCGGTGGAGGCAATCACAGGTGGAAGGACATCGAGAATAGGGGGGAAAATCGGGACAGGGATAAAAATTCACGATCGAACGCACGATCTCCGTCGTTGCCTGTTCTCTGGACTGCTTTTCGCAAAAAGTAATGACGATAGTGACGATAATAATCCGTTTAATTGGCGCACCGCCCAAATCCAGACACAATGGGATTAATTTGAACCAACAGCACTGTTCGCAACGGCGACCGCGTCTCTCCACCGCGCATGATTTATTTTATTAGAGTAGCTGCGCTTCAATCAAACAAGCTGGCCATCATTAGAATCGTAAAATCCGCCGCGGATGCGCCCGCTCTGCAGACACTAATGAGACGCGGATTAACGGTTATGGGTTTCAACGGGGAAAAAAGATATATCGTGTTCGATAAAAGTATCGTTGCTTTGCTTTTATTTTAGTCGCACAGGGAACTGTTCCCTTTTCTAATTAATGTTAGATCAGGATGTTGTATTGCACTCTTCGATAATTTTCAGACCATTCTTCTCTCTTTTTTTACTCTTCGCAAATTAAACTAGCGTACATTGTTTAAATCTAAGAATAAGGGAAGTCATTTCGAATAAATTTTCAACCGGGAAGTTTCTAGCGGACTTCAGCGTTAATTCTATTTTAACGGCTGCTCCCAAGCACGGATCGAAACTACCATCTAAGTCCGATGCATATTTCACGGCGTTTAGCAGCCTTCCTCGAAGCTCAAAGTCTGAAGACACGATTGATAATTTAACGCTAGCTCCGCGACTAATATCGATTGCTCCGTCTTTGACGAACCCTTCCTCGAAATAGAATTCTCCTTTTTCTTTCGAATTTCTAACATCCTCCTTCATCTTGCAACTCGGTAAATCGTTAAACAATTCGCCAAACGCGAACCGTAAACAGTTGCACGGACTTTTACCTTCGCACAAAATCCTAATCGCTCTGTAAACGTACGATCTTCCACTCTATAATACTGTTGGAAGAAGGCAAAAAAGGATGACAAAAACAGTCGACAGGATTAGCAGAGGAAGCTCCTCGATCCGACGCGATTACGAGTCGAAAGGAGGAGATAGACTCCCCAGAAAAGAGTGGCAAACATATATATCGAACCTTCGTTCTGTCTCGTGGCACGAAAATCGAGTTGATCTGTCTAGGATTGAGCAGGGTGCTTCATGGTGCCCCGCAGATAAACGTTTGTGTGTGCAAACATAACCGGAGAAGAGGGGTTTGGGCTCGATGCGGCACAACCCCCGTGTGTCGTCGATGAAAAAAAAGAGAAAAAAAATTATTCCCATGACATACCTCGACGCGGTCTTTGTGCTTTTTGACGTGTTAATCGTATAGGTCGTGCAACCGAGGATGAATCGTCTATCGGGGATGAATTATCCGGCCTGGAAGGGAAAAAAGAGAGAAGAGGAGCAGATGCGCGTGTGTCGTCGTCGTTGTCGTCTCGTGAGGCCTCGGAGAACACGCTCGTGGGCATTCGCTTGAAAAGTTTTCAACCTCGCTGTTCTCGAAACTGTTTCTCCCTCTATCCCCTTTTTTAAACCACGTCCGCTCGGAATGCAAGTCCGTTGGAATTCGTGGCCACAAGGGATGATTTTCCACGACGATTCGAACGCTGGAATTCCAATCGGAATCGATTAATTCCGTCGAAGAATAATATCAAAGTTCTCGGACCGATAATCTTGACGAACAAATCGGATGATCTTGTAGAAGATCAGGTGTTCAAACGCTCGGTAATCCGTTTGTACGGCTTTTCTTCGACGAGCGCGTTTCAACCCTCTGAAACTAATTCCAGCTCCTTTGAGGCTTTGGAGATAGTTCGGTGAAAGTTTAAGACGAGCTTGGCATACGACCCGGGGCTACTACTAGACTTTCGGTAGAGAAAAGCCAGGGAAACCTTCGAAGGTTGACCACCCTGAGCCATCTGTCGTTACGAGGGTGAACCAGAGTCGCGTGTGTGTACGTGGGGGTGACAACGTGTGCCGTTCTTGCAAAATTCATTGTTCAAAGTACACTTTCGATCAAACTTTCAATATTATTTCGCAACTTTCGCTTCATTATTTTTCTCAGTACTTCAGACTTATTTATCCGACACTTAAAATCTGCAATAAAATCTTACCGTCTATAATATTCGGTGAAGGAAAATTTAACGAATATTCGACACCTGGATAAGTTTAAAAAAGTGGAGAACTTTGCCCCACTCTCTTTTCGAACGGAATTTTTTATCCGTGGCCAGATTCGAAGTGGAACGACACGCGATGAAAATGAAAAGAAGGGACGGTGAAAAAAAAGAAGAGGCAGAAGAAGACTTCCGCGATGCTGCACTCGGACAGCGTCCTCGAGAGGAGGTCTGGATCGTTCTTTGTGCGAATCGTTCACCTGATTTAACGCGGACACTGGCTCACTGGGGGAGTGATACCTGACAGATGTTTGGGGATTTCGAGTGCTCTTGGTTCCGCAACAACGGCCGTGACTTTGAAGTAGCCGATCGTCTCGTTATTACCGATTTCGGGACGGCTGTCGATCGACCTCCGGAACGTTCTTCGACGCAAATTCGTCGGGGAACAGAGGGAAAAATATTAAGACGCGCGGTTTTTCATCCTGGACGTCTTTGAAGCTGTCTGAGAAAGCAGCTGCTTTTCCCTTGTCGGTTATGATAAACGAATTTCATGGGCTTGACCGTGGCTTTGAATCGGTATGTTGACGGTGCTGAACATTGCGGTTTCACAGTCAGCCATTCCGTCGACAGTTTCGTGAACATTGCGGTCTTCTAGTCGGCTATTCGGCTTTCGGTTTCGTTTCAACGAGAGTGAGACTTGTTTGAATTCGAAGTGTACGATTAATATTGTTTCGCGATCGAATCGAAAAATAGAAGGAACTTTTTATTATTTCGTATCGTGACATAAGATCGGAAACGTTTGATCGAGCCAACAGATCCACGAACAAGAATAGAACAAGGGTGTGAGATCCTAATTGGTAGCCACATTTGGTACCTGGCTATCGGTATTCGCGCAGAACTGCAACGCCGCGTAAACCGGTAATTCCATTGCGTATGAATCGTGAATGCCTGGCTCGAATGCAACGCGTTGCAAACTGCATCGTCCTTTCTCATCCTCCCTCTCCTCCTTCCTCTCGCTCCCTCTCTCTACGCGAAAGTTATATCGAGTAATCAGCGGCGCATTGTTTTACAAGCCGATGAATCGGAACGACGATTGAAACGGCGATCGCGATGATAGCAGGTCGAACTAATATGTCGAGGGCGGAGAATCGGTGGAGCATTTTTTCGAGCGACCACGAGGATCGGTCTGGAAGTGGCTGGCCAGTGGCCAAATTGCTCGAAACTTTCGCCCGAATTTCTGCCCCCGGCGTTGGAACCTTGTTTGAAAAATGTTTCATCGCGGAAAGGGGTGAGAGGCATCCCTATCCCGGTGACTTTTTCGGCCCGACGACGAGGCGGGTGAACACCCTCAACAGGTGGTGTTTAAGTTTCTGGAATTTAATAAGCCAACCCGACCACCACGTGGATCGTTTACATTCAACTTTCGCGTTTGACAGATTTTCCGATGTCGAGGATTTTCTTCCTTCCCTGCTACTTCGAAACCTAGCTCACCTGTCTACTCTCCTCAAGAGTACATTCGAGAACGAGAAACATAGGTTCTTGAAGCGCGAGAAATGCGATAAACGTAGGTATTTATACGGGGTTGAATATCGGGTCGTATATATACGGCAGCGCGTCCGCAACGAACAGATTTTGTCGCAAACGCGCCGTAGCGAAAGTGTTAAACATCAAAGTGCCGAATCCGTGACACCGTCAAAGTGTTAATAGTGCAGCAATTAATAGTTGGCTCTATCGAATGCAATTATCGAGAAAATCATAAATCAAAGGGTTAATCTATGACGCTTGATTCGTAATGGCTTCTTCCGTATGCATTATCCGGATTTATTTATCGATCTCGAAACGGGTATGTCGATGCTCTCGCGATAAACGCGCGTCGATTGCTTGGACCGTGTGTCGTCGGATCACTTTGAGGATATTTGTCGGATCGTTGGCCAGACGAGTGGCCTGTGCTGCCGTTGATTAGCGGTCGAATCAGCCGTAATTGTCTGTAACCGAAACAGAATTATCGATCGATCCCTTTGGCCATGGCTATCCCATCCGGTTCTTGCGAGTCGATAAAAAAGTCATTACGACCTGCACGCAATTATAACGGGAAACGTATGACTGTTGTTCGGCTCTGTTTTCCGCGTTTTCTTTCTCCGTACGCGATGCCGGATAACAAACGCGTTTTGCTCCAACTGTATTACCGTATTCGCAGCTGGTTGTAAGAGCAATTAGGTTATTGCTTGGTTAACTCGGCTGTTCTGTGATCTTTGTAACGCGTTTACGTTCAAATATTAACCATTCGATATTTTAGTTTCCTGCTAGACGGTGCACTTTGCGATATAAAATTAAATTAATCATTCGTACCTACGGCGATGTTTCCTTGCGTGCAAAACACTTGGAAAGTCGAAGACTATCGTTATTTAAAATCGTAGCGAGGCGATCCGTCAAAAGGTCGAGAAGACAGAAATAATTAAACATCCGCGCAGAAAGTAAACCGCAAGCGTCAGCCACAAATCACCGTTTCACGAGGGTCTCTTTTCCCGGACGATAAATCAGTCGCGGAGTCGCGGGGTCGTTCGAAGCGTCGGGAAACTGGAGGATTAACCGAAGCGAGAACTCGAACGCAACCTTGCCGATTCTCCGTTGTAAACTCGCGCAAGGAAGAAACTCGGCCGTGGTCGCAGGTGGTAGCCGGTGCACGCGGAAACGCGCGACCGCCTCGACAATTCGTTTAGCATCGGTCCATGGAAACTTTATAATCACCCTGTACAGAGTCGCGGAGAGGCATCGCAAGGGTAGTTGGTGCCCGGAGGGTTGGTCGACGGTTTCAGCGAGAGGGTGCACGGCGAGGGGAGGGGTGTACTGGTCTGACCAGGGGCGGTGGGGACGGACACATATACCTACCCGTGTTAGCAACCCCATTGATCTGGCGGTGGACGCGGCAAAAACGAGCTCGAATAGAGGAAGGGTTGGGGTTAGCGAACCGTGGGCGGTGGTGTGAGGTCGAGAGTGGGTGGTGGTTGAAAATTTGCGGAGTGCCGAGCTGCACTGCCAGTATAATCTGCTCTCTCTCCCGCTCGTTCTCTACCCTCTCGTTTCTCTTTATCTCTTTATATCTGACCACGTCTATCCCTCTCTGTTTTTCGCTGCTTCTCGCTCGTCGTTTCGCCTCTTTCTCTCGCTCTATGGAAGCTTTCGTTGGTCGTAGCCAGTGTGGCGGATCGGTGTGCCACGTTACGGGTAACTATACCCATCCACACATACTCGCACACGCGAAACGGTCACTCCAATACAGATAGAGCAGCCTACTGGAAACTGGCGCGGAGTGGCAACGGTGAAAACGCGGCCTACCCATTCGTCCTGTCGAGATTCGGTCGGTTTGTTGGCCCCGCGATATATGGATGGATTCTGCCGGCCTCTGTACTCTTGCTCTCTCTTCGCGTACACGCACACGCGCGCGCGCCTATACGTAAACGCGTACACACGCGTCGCCTCGTGATTCTGTCTCTTCTCTTCGCTCGTGTCCGCCACGATATCAGCCCTGGAGAGACTATCTATTTCACTGGGTTAGCGTTACGCTGCACGAGGGTGTGCCGGCCATCTCCGAGGGGACCAGCATACGTGTTCTCCGTTGTTTCACCTGCTAAATGTCAGGAAGTGCGGATCCACGCTCGCGTTAAATGGATCCCGACCGGTGGATGGACTTTGATCACGACGGATTTCGACTCGTTTCTCCGAGCCCGTGAAAACTCGCAAGAATTTCTGTCCGCTCCGATTCGAGGATGTTGCACTCTCCGGATTTATCGTACCTCCTTTTAATTTCGATCGATAGGAGGATTTCGTCATTTTATTTCATTCTTATAAAACGGTTTAATTTTAAACGAGAGAGTTAAATTCGCTTGTTTGATGATTCTCGAATTTCCGGTACTCCATGTATTTGCTCGAAAAGGGGTATATTATCTTTGAATAAAATCGAAACGCATAATTCCGTACGAATTTACGATTCGAACTTCTCTCTCGAACGTCGCTCGTCAAACCAAGTTTCAGACACTTGTTGCTAAAGAAGCGATAATAATTCCCTTCGCTTTTATCGATTGTTTCGAACTAACGCGTTACTTCTTCGCGTATAACATGAACCGTGTTCTTTCGCGGTCTGAGGCTACCTTCGATTAACTCTCGTAATTTCTCCGTCCTCTACCGTGGCAATTAAGCGCGTTTCGCGACGAACTGGGAATAAAATATGCAACGTTAATTGGCATTCGCTACGCGAACATTTCGCGCACCGAATTCGTGCCTCTTTCCAAAGCGTCTCTGTTTCGCAAGTATGTCGAACGATTAATCGAAGTATTGATCACGATGTCTTCGTTGATCGAAGAAGAATACACGGTCGACGCGAAGAAAGAAAGAAAAAAGTGGACGATGTTCGACACATCTCGGTTCGCAAGGAAAATCGAATCGCCCCTTCATTATCGCTCAATTTCATCCACGCAAATACGGTGGAAGAGCGGCGGAGGGTAGGAAGAGCGAGGAGGGGTGTGACGAAGGAAAATCAGCCGGATTGAAAAACTGATGGAGTCGACTGTGTGTCGGGTCGGTGCGTTGTACCCGATAAAGATAGAAGGAGAGGAGCAGAGGGAAGGGACATGGACACACAGGCTTCGGTCGGTCGTATTATAAAAATCCACAAAATAACCGACGCGGTGGCCATTAGCGATGCTCTTTTAACCCTCGGCATTCAGCCATCGCCCTCGTGATGCGTGTAAATTTTCCAGCGGCGGTCGCTCTCTGGCTACATTTTTCGTCGAGTGCCACTGTGTGTGTATTGCGGACCCATAGCAACCCCCTACCCCTCGGCGAGCCGCGCGCACACCCCTCGCCATCCCAAAGAACCCCCCTCGAATCACCCTGCCGGTGGTAATCCGACTGGCTAGCCACTCGCGCCAACAAATACCCTCACCTTCGGCCACCCACTGCCACCACTACCGCCTCACCCCCGTCCGGTCACCCTTACCCTCGTTGCTGGCCAACCCTCTCGCTTCGACTCCCGCCCTCCTCCACTCGCTACGCCACTCCACTCTCCGCTCCACTCCATTCCACTCCACTCTCGGCCTAGCACAGCGTGGACGCGACTCATCCCAGCGTGACCCAACCCGCGGTACACTCTCTGGTGAACCACCCCCGACACCCCGAACACCGCGAAATGCGCGGCGTTAGCCTCGTACACGGGCCACCACACGTCGACGGGAAAATTTTTCACGGCTACTTCCGTCTCTCCAGAGGAGGACCAACGCTGCTAGATCGACCGGGATCCCGCGATCCGACGATCAACCTGACCACCCCTCTCTGTCTCGCCACCCCGTTGCCCTCGCTCTCTCTCTCTCTCTCTCCCGGAGCGCGCGGTACTCGCCAACCAGCGGGACACGATTTTCGTCCTAGCCTGTCTAACGTTGTTTGTTCCACGTCCTCTACGTTGTTTGTCCGTGTTTTTTCTACTCTTTTTCTTCATCCTTTTTAACTCGTGGCCCCGCGGAGATTGCTTCTCTTCCCGGTTTTTGTCCGCGGATCGGTTATGAATTGGGAATGGAAGGTTATCGACAATGACTGCCTGTCGTTTCGCTGTCCACGGGTTCCTTTCGCGGCTGATATTTGTTTTTCAGAGTACAGATGTTACTTTCGAACTCGTCTCGTACGACGGGGGTGGGAGCTGAAAAATCGATTCTAAAACTGTCCATTATTTCTCTTCAAGTCTACAGATTCTACTTTGAGCAAATTAATTAAGTTTAAGCTAATTTTTTATGTTATTCGTATCTTTCGTAAAGACAGGTCAAAGAGCAATGTAATTCGAAAAAGACCGGTCTTTCGTAAATCGCTAATTTAGGTTGTAGGTTGCGTCGTCATCCCTTAAATACCCGAATAGTGTATCTCGCGATGTAGACGCAACCATAATGGGTTAAAGTCCATCGGCGTGGTCGGCTGCGTGATGGGTGCGAGCATTAACTAAAAACCGAACCGAGTGGTTCGCTCGGCGAACCCACGATGGAAACGGTGCACGAGAGGGGGTTGAAAAGGGGATGAAACGGGGATGCCAGAGGACCGTGACAGGTACCGCGTTGGACCTCGCTTTAACGTGCAAACCGAGGCCAGTGTGTACGCGTACACGAGACCGAGAGCACGCTGTTCGACGCTGGAAAATGCCGATCCATGTTCATCATCCCCTCACAGCCTTCAATGAGAGTCTGCCATAATTTCGAAGTCAGAACCCTTAATTACATTTGTCTCGTTCCTTGAGCTCCGCTCGAAAAATCTTTCGTTCATGAACCGTGAACTTTAACTGATTTAAATTTTACTATTTTCAATCAGCTTTTCATTAACTTTGCGCCCTTAAACGGTGTTTGACGGACGTCATAGCCTACGCGTTTTCACCCATACTTTGCAACTTTCTAAAGGTTAACATTTTAATAAGTTTATTAAAGTTATTTTGTTAACTTTTTATCCTGTGGCAGTTTTGAAAATTTTTGAAAATTTGTCGAAAGACTGACATTTTTTCTCCGTAAGCAACCTTCTATCATTTATCAGACACGTCCGGGAAAATATTTTTTCATATTTCCGTTTAAAACAACGGTAATATTTTTGTACAATAATATCATAATTATTGAAGTTGTTAATTAGTTGAGCGGAGTTTACGAGTCCCGCGTGAACTCGCCGTTATATCAAATTTTTCTGATCGAACCGTTATCGGTCGAGTGGTTGTACTCGACGATTGGCAATAATTTTTGAAACGTTACAACGGTATATTTAGACGCAAGTATCCTGTTCTCGTCTTCGTTCGGAAAAACAAATTATAACGCAAAGAATTGACGTCAAACATCGGTCTCAAGAGGTATCGTATAATGCACGAGCGGTAAATAAAAATGATGCTGCTCGGTCGATTAATCAACACCGGTTCTCGAACAACGTCATAAATAAAGGATACGAGCCGCGGATCATTCGCGAACGGATAATTGTTTTTTTTTTTGTTTTTTCCGTTCGGCCCGATCGAAATTAAAGTTTCATCTTGCTAAAGCGGCAGAGCCGGTTGCGACAGAATTAGAGATGAATAGCGAGCGACAGGGCAACTCGTTTACCAACGATAACACATTGCGGCGACGAGTTGGTTCGTTGGCGCCTGTATCACGGTTTACGTTTTGGTGGTCTTCACGGGCTCGATATCACACGGTTGTTTGTCTTCTCCTATCTTTCCGACTCGCAGGCTAAAAATTCTCGCTCGACGATAGCCTGATCTCTTTTCCTCTATTTTGTCGCTAATCAATTCTTTCGCTTGTCTCCGTTTCTCAAATTCTCGTTGATTATCAAGAAGTTCAGAACGTGTTCTTAACACTATAACTACCAAACCGGTCAAATGACTGCTCCACAAGTTTCTTATTATAATACACACATTTTGTTAATGTGCATTATTTAAAATCAGCATTGATCTTAATCAAGATAAAGAATTAATTTATGTTTCGTTGTTTGTTTATTTATTTCTTAACTTCATTTTTAATTTGAAATCAAGTACACATTATATGCTGGTACGTTTAGTGTTAATAAAAACTCTCAACACGAAGTGGAGCATTTGCAGCGAAACACTTGGATAGAATCGTACGTACAAGTTGAGAATGTTCTTGTATAAAGAGCCGGCTCCAAGAGCGTTTCACTAATTTGGCCAATTTTACTTTTATTTTTGCAGGGTAGAAGCTGCAGAGGAGCGTGTAACGAGAACAACGTTTAAAGAAAATGGCGGTAATTGACGGAACGAAGAAGCCTCTTGCCGGTTCTCACGGGCGAACGACAGTTGTATCGGAAGGCAACAAACTGCAGGCCAGGTATGTCGTTGCTCGGCCAACCGGTTAACCGGCAATTAGCCGATCTCGCTCGTAAATGTAAATTAGCGCTGCCGGCCGGTCGAATCGGTGACCGAAAAAAGAGTAAATTATCGCTGGGCGAAGGCAGGTGAGCGGATGCCCCTAAAATGCTCGGAGGAAGCAGCGTTTTGCTCCGTGACCTGCCACGTAAACGATCGCCCTAATGTCCGTGTCTAACCTTTCTAAAATAGCATTCGATTCACGTAACACTGAAATTTCTCAACAGTTTCTTTATACGAACTGCATTGGGATGCATTTTAAACCGCATCCGATAGTTTCTATGCTGAACATTATAAATTTCTTGTAAAAAAAAAATCGGGGTGTCAAAGTGAAGGTCAATTAATAGGATCAATTTTGGAACGAACAAGTTAGCACAGATTAACGATGTACCGATAGAAGGCAATTTACCGTCCTCTGAACGAAACGTCGACGGAGGCTAGATTCCGTCGACGATTCTATCTGTTTCACCCTCGCTCCGCTCTCGTAATCTCGAAGCTCTCCGCGTGGGCGAATTGTTGTCGAGCTGACGGTACAGATTCCGAGGTGCTGATAGACTTCCGGCCTTCCGCTGCCCAATCGTCTTTCACGTCTGCAGACGTTCTTAGCAAAAACTCGCTTCCGCGACTTTAACATCGAGCGATACTTTCCGCGCACTCGCAATTAGAGTTATACTCGCTGAAGCTTATTTCGCTTAAATTTATGAATGAATTAAATGAGTCATGCTAAATGTCTGAAAGGAAGAGTCCCATAGAGGGAAAGAAATCGTAGGCAATAGTTGAAGGATTTAATCAGTTTTCCTCGCCGCGTAACGGGAGTTGAAATTTTGCTACAGATTGCCATAAGGGGTAGCATTTTCACGCGCACTCGCGTTCCCCAGGGTCCAAAGTTTCTAGCAGTCGTGTTCTCTGCTGTTTCTGGTTACCCGTCGACCTTATGTCGCTTCCTCGTGGCCGTTTAATAATTCCCGGGCAACGCCGGCGTGGCTGGCAGCTGCGTGGTGAGATGCCGTTCTTAATTAGCGCACGTCTTAAACGTCTGTCCCGTACAAAGGGAGCTCTAAGTTTCTGGGGTCAGGATACGGGGTCACAGCGACTCGAACAGGTGCGTAAAAAGAAGTTCGGGATTAATTACGATTTCTATTCGCTGACCACGGACAATCGTTATTTGTCCGGTCAAGTTGGAGATTTTTTAAACGCAAGGGAATTGATGTACAAGTATAATATAAGAGTAATCGAATGTGTGAAAGAAACGACAAACCCGTCGCACCGGTCTTTCAACGAGGCTCTAACGGAAAATAAAAAAACGAGGAATCAGAAAGCAATTAGAGCATCCAACACGATCATGGCAGAGAAGAGTGCTCGAGCCGCGTCAACGCTACCGGCCAGCAAAAATTTGTGGCCCTGGTCCGAAAAAAATATGATACCCATCAAGCTACCGCGACGTTTTTATCGTCGCGAAAAAAATGTGTGCTAGCACTTGCCCGCTCGCTCACGCCAACGAATTTTCCGAGGTTTCGTTTGTTGTCACACGCCGCGACTTCGCCGCTGCTAACGGCGACCGAAAAAAGGCAACGAACAAGCAAAACCAAAAATAAAAAGAGTAGGTAGAGAGAGAGAGAGAGGGAAGGAGCGAAAGGAGAGGAGAGCATAGGCGAGAGCGAGAAAATGAGATAAAAACGGAGGGGGAGAGAGAGAGAGAGGACTCGCTTGACGTCACGCACTGGTAAAGGCGCTTTATCGAACTCTCATTACCAACGGGAGGGAGGAGGTGGTGTACGGGGGTGTAAAAGGGGGTAGGTTTGGCGGAGAGTGTGTTTTTCGGCCTCGTGTGGTCGGCCGCCACTCCCTCGTTGCACACCACCGTTCCACCCTCTCCCACTCTTTCCTCTCTCTCGTCCTTCCGTCCTTCCCCGGCCGCCTAACCCTTTTCAACCCCCGCGTACACCCCTCGTCGCGTAAACTACCCCGTGCTCTCTTCCACGCCACCCCACACGACCGCTGGACGCAATAATAAACAACCGCCGGTCGCTATGGCGACGCGTCCATCGCGCGCGAACAAAACACTGCACCCTCTCTGTCACTCTCGCCCCCTACCACCAATTTTACTCTTTCTACCCCCTCTCGACGTTCATCTTTCTCCGTTACACGCCGACTGACCACCGTCGTCCACGCGCATTATTCTTCTCTTTCTGTCTTTACCTGTGTGTACACCGCCGCACACCCCGTTCGCAACTATTCACCCTCACCCCCTTTCGTTTCCCTCTCTCTCTCGGCGGCTGTCTCGTTTTCGCTCGCTAGCTGGTCGACGGGTTTGTCGCTCGCGCTGTTACATGCGTGCATGGGCCGAGCGACAAACCGGTCCTGGAATTACATTAAAACAGTACCATTCGGGTGGTTAAGGTTTTGCGGGATGTTTGCCGTACCCCCTGTCAGGATCACGGATTTTTTTGCGGATGATTATGATGATCGCCTGACACATAAATCATCCAAACACGAACTCGATCATTCTTTCATCTTTCGGGTGCTTTGGAATTCTATTATAGTTTTCGCGAAGCGGAGGGTTAAGATCCCTGTATGTATTCGGTGTTCCGTCGCTATGCACTTGCGCGCGAATAATATTCGACGCTCATTTTCGATCGTATTAATAACGTATCGAAATATTTCTCGCAAAGATTTATAATGCAGAATTGTCGGAGATTCGACGTATGAATTCATCCCCGCGGTATGTCACCAGGCTTTTGTCTCCAGGGTGATGTTTACCAACCGGTTAATTTCGTTCTGGCCTCATTTCGTGCAATAATTGCAGCCGTAGTTTCACGCTTGGCTGATATCGCGTTTTAGAAAAATTAATTAGCATTTCGTTTTAATATCGACGTCGACGTCGTTTCGTTTCGCGCGTGTTTTCGTTCTGTAGTATTTTATTGAAAATTCCTCCTTCATTCTCGGAGCCGTTGAAACGAGGCTTTCATAAACGAAATAGCATTTAAACGATACGTTATCGCGCGTTTATAGCCAAGTTTGTTTGTTACAGCGGTATAAAGATGCTTATGAATTTGCGTTTCGTCGAATCAACCCCTGGGGGAGAATCGCGGTAATGATAATCGATTAAAAATTTCTACGCGAACGCGATGCGTTGTCGATGCGTAATCATCGAAGCTCTCTGGCCGTTTATTACAATGATACGACCGGGAGTCAGTAATGGCGCGTATCGAAAAAGGGGTTTTGCACCCCCGCCAACGAATGGCGATAAAAGTATCTCGGTGTCGCCATCTCTGGGCCAGACTTCGAACAGACGTTTCGTTTTCCGGCTGTCCTGCACGAAAGAGCGCTCGAATATAAACGATTTTATTTATGCCATCTATGGTAAAACATTCAAATGCGTTAAAAAACGATGCTGGGAAAGCGTAACTCTAATTTACACCCGGTTACGTTATTTCTTCGCGAACGAACGTCCAACGTTGTAACTTACTGCTGAATTTTGACCGCGCTGTTGGCAATTACTCGCGAGCGGATTTTTTTAAATTATATCCTTTGTATTTCATTAGTTTTTATGTTTCGCCAGTTTGCACGCGTTTTTTGTTTCGTATCGCGAGTTTAATTTATGTATTCTGTCGCTTTTATCATTCATATATTCGTATTATACGATAGAGGTTTGCAAAGGGCCCGTATCGTAACTTTACGTCGTATATCAAAATTATTTTTTAACAACCGCGTCGACTATATTTTAACCGTATTAACAAGCTCGAGTAAACAATACTTGGAAAGTAAGTTTAAGTTTTGTATACTCGTAAAAATTCAACGTCATTTTCTTATCACCGCCTCCCCAAATGCCGATTCGTCGGTGAAAGAGCGTAAAACGTAAGACAGACTTCTTTAACGATTCACGGTTCCCTTTGAAGCAGCCGCCATTCACGGTGTCTGGACGACGTACGAACTTTACGCGTCTACTTTTAGTCGTTCGAGAGGATCCATCTTTCTCAGACTCGTGTGTTCGTTTCACCCCGCTAGTCTGGAGGTAACCTCCGCCCCCTGAAACCGCACCACCCGCTCACCCTGTGCACCCTCCTCACCCACCACATCGCTACTAACCGTTCAGGAAATGTTTATTCTGGCCTTTTACCCGGTATTTCAAAGGATTTTTGGATTTCCATCCGCTCGACACTCGCACTGCGAGTCACCTCCCTCTCCCTAATCAACGAATTCATGGATTTATAGTATTTTTACTGTTCTACAATAATTTTGTTCTTAAGGACAGGTGGATTCTTTAAAATTCGAACTCATAGGGATGCAAAATTAACAGGGATGGAAAATTAATAGGGATGTATTAGTATCAGGTAGAAAATTCTAACAATGAAATAACAGTACGATATGGAATTTTAAACCTTTGCACTCGAAGATAATACTGTTTGCAAACAGCAACTTTAAAATATTAATTAAAATGTTAAACGACTTCTTTTAAAGTTATTATTTCTCTACTAATTTCCACTATTGTCTATGTCACTATGTTTATCACATAAGCACTATTATAGAATTAATTAAATAATGCTTCTTTTAAATTATTGGCGCCTAAGATGCGCCTCTCGAGCGCAGAGGGTTAAGATTGCAATTTTTCGCGTCGAAATTTGGAAACGAATGAGAGGAGAAAGGGGTGTCTAATGTTTTTGTTACCGTGGATTCTTGAAAGATGTTAGCCCAGAATCTGAAAGAGAAGAACGATGATGCGCCAGTGGGCTGGCCAGGCCACAGCGCCGCCCCTCTCGACTTACTTTTGCCATCTTGCCTCCGATTCTGCGGTTAGCCCCACTTCGGCCAGAAACCGGGGAAGCCGCTTGTACTCTCTCGGTCGCAAACTGGCCCCATGGATCGAGCCTTTGGAACCGCGTGTCCCAGAGACACCTTTTATTTCATTCTCACACTCGATTCAGTCAAATCTTTTATCTATTTTATAGTTCTTTCGCAAACAGACCGATACTCGTAATTGCGAAAGATAACCAGAACGTTTTGTAACCGGTTTGCTTCCTGATCGGCTATTCGGTTCACGCGTTATTTATTTAATCTCGCATGGAATATAATTCGAATAATGGGTCGGCTGATGAGCTGCTGAAGCAGACAAACGGTGGCCGCATCGAACAACTGGCATGGAACGGTATTCTGATATTTTTTTTTGCCTTTCATCGGATGCACAGGAATTAACGTGGTTTCGATTGATCAACGCTGTGATCTGGTTTTAATGTTTCTTTAACGAGATACATTTATGAAACCAATCATTATTCCGCTTGAAATTGTGCAACAACCGTACAAATTATCAGGAAAACATGAAACAAAAGGAACTGCGTTATATATTATTTATCAAATCAGTACGAGTACGAAGGGAATTCAATCCTATCTGCGTAAGATAGAATTAATTTCTGCTTTTTGTCTCCAATAAAAAGAGCAACAAAGGAAGCTCGTTCAATCGTATTCCACAGAGACAGAAAGAAAATATCGCACATGCAACCCTTCATTTTCTTCAGAAAATGTCGCAACACAATATCAGAAATTAAAATAAAAACCCTGAAAGCACACTTTCAAAGGATTTAGTTACGTGATCGTAATTACGTCTCGTTAGATAAGAATTGAAATGAAAAAACAATCGAATCCCGTTCACCGTGACACTGAAACGATCACGAAGGATCAAAGGTCAAGTGACGCGTGTGCAAGCAGCGTAAAAAAGGAAAAAAACGAAAGTAAAAAAAAAATTGGAACGAGAAAGGGAAGAGGGGTAACAGGATCGCGGGCTATAATAATAATTTTTACAAGGCCGCGTGTAATCAAGACTGCGTGTTACACATGTTCCGTCGTTGGGCGCCCCTACTCGTTCCACGCACGACCCCCGTCGTCGACAAGGTAGGGGTGGTCGCGGCACGTGGTAGGGGTGTTTGGCCACGGGAAGGGATCGCATCGGCGGCACGGAGGGGAGAGAATTGCAACGAGCAGTGGGGCGTTCGTGGTCGTTAGACTGAAACTACCCTCCGTGGAACAGAGAGAAGAAGAAACCATCTGTCGGGGGTGTGAGAGGAGGGAGGGGGTGGTGTAGTATTCACGCGGCACGGTTGCTGGTGGTGCTGTGCTGTTGTTGCTGCTTCTGCTCGTGCCCCGGTACCGTTCTTCGTGTATTGTTGTCCAATCGAGCGTACCGACGAATCGGTTTCGAAGCACGCGCGTCCGCTCTCCACCGCATGGTACGCGAGCCGAGCTTTTTTCCTTTTTTCCGCGTTACGCGCCCCGTGACACGTGTCGCTGTTTCGTCTTGTTATTCGTTTGTGCGTTTTCCGCTCGTAATTTCACGATTTTAACTGAATATCGGTAAGAATGCACCCCGATTGTTTATGACGTTCAGTGGACTCGTGGTAGAGTGTCTTTGGGATAATCGTCTTACGTCAGCTGGAACAACTCGATCCTTACCTGTCAACTAAATTCGCCACCTTTCCACTTGTTTCAGTGATTTTTTCCCGATCGAAAAGTGTGAATCGTCGGATCTTTGAATGTTCGAGGTCGCGAATTTAGTTACCGCCCTAATAATTCATTTCCGATGCGGTGCGGTTATCGCGAACGTGTCGAGGACATCGTTAAATAGAATGTGGTATGTCTGACAAAATAGGATCAACGATGCCACTATTACGTGGGGTACATAAACCAAAAATGTTCTTAGCAACGAAAGCGTTGATCGGATGTAACACACGTTGGTCAAGAATCACTTGTAAATAGATAAAATTCAGGACCTTTCGAGATTTCCTTTTTGTTTGCAAGATCATTACACTTTCGTACAACGTACAAATATTACAGGAAAATGTAAATCAGTTGTTCCACCGCGCTATTACTTGTTTGTTCGATATTGTCCCTCGTTTACATTCATTTATTAACTTGAGAATCAGTGAAAATGGACGTGTATAGTCAGACACGTTGTCCGTCGTGACCGAGACTACGCATTATTTAAAGAAATTAGAAGAGAAATTCCGTCGTACTGAATTAAAATCCGAGAAAAGTTAGCCATCTGTATTATAACGTGTCTGACCACATACACCGATCAACGCGACTCTAAACTTGTCAACGATAATTTAAATTTTTAATTCGAACGTACAGTCCGAAGAGATTAGACAGAATAGGAGATTTGCAGGGAATAATGGTTTGGAATACGAAGGGGAGCGAGACGGCGTTGGTCAGACGCGACGATATCGCGTAACAGCGCGGCGCGCTCTTCTTTCACGTTTCAATCGTTCGTTTTCCATGTGTCGTTCGATCGAGTACTCGTTTCACGAGTAATCGATTGCCGCGTAACGCGGTTTTTCGGTGAATCGCACCGCGGTGCGTGATTCCGTTCGCTTCCTTTAACGACACGTGCTCCGGATTGCGTTTCCATTAGTCTCGTTATTATCCACTCGACTTCCACAGTTCGCACGTACCGTGTTTGCTTAGATATCTTCAGCGATTCTCCTCTGAAAATAATCTTCCGGATCAATCGTCGATCGGGAAGTTAGGTATCAGAAATCGTAAATTGAGCGATACTCGGAAGGTGATACTCGCTAATGAAGCACAGACACGAACTTGACTTCTCCATGAACGCTTCTGAGTAATGATTATTAATCAATAGCGAAGCCATTAATTACTGCCGCTTGTTTGCTTCTCGTGCGGTGTCTCGGGTTGATCCAACGATCCGTATGGACTGCGAAATCGCTGGTAATCGGTTGACCGATTATCTCCGAGTGCCGATCAGCCTCGAATTTCGTGTAACGATCTTCGTTGATTGTTCAGGTCTTGATAGACCCGTTCGAAGCGACGAGGGGTTTCAAAGATTTCTCTTACAAACTCGAAGAATTTTAATTATTAGCATTGGAGATTCCAGAAAAAATTCACGAGGTGTAAGTCCTCTTGTAAAATTCTTTCTACTCTTCTACATCATCCCGTATAATTGTTAAATTTTTCGAAATCGTATATTTTGTCGAATAACAAGTTAAGGTGAATTGGAAAGAATCCTAGCGGGAATATTCCGCGGTTACCCGTTCGCGCGCTGATCGGAGCGTGACGAGCGGTAATTGAATGTAGGTATGGCATTTGCATTGACAGGCTCGAACAGAGATAATTCGAATCTCGTCGAACGCAACGGTCCACACGGGCGTTAGGTCGTTTGTCAATACGACGACGGCCGTCCAGTTTCCACGTTTCCAGCGTATCGCTGTTTGTCACCGTCTCGTCGACGATCGTTCGCCGCTACTTCAACTGCTCGCTCGCGATTCATTCGCGCAGGACCTCGTTGCCTCCTGTTATTCAAATAAACGACAGATTGCAGGGCTACCGCGGCGCCAGGCCTAACGATTCCTCCATTCCTGAAATTTATTCCCTCCATTTTCGCGAAATCGTTTATATCACCGACCTTAAACGGACACATTCAGTTTTTCAAATTTTATTATTCAATATTATTTTAATAATTCTTGGAACTATTGTTATGCGTTTATTTTTAACTAATAATTCTTTATACACAGAATGTGTGTCCCAAGCGATAGGGACTGAAGGTAGGCTGTTAGTATAACGAGGAGCAAAGCGAATACCCTTTGTACAATTATACATACTAATTTTGTTCGAGTGGGTTCTCTACCCCTATTTAGTAAAAATATACGAGGTCTAATCGCGTTCCAAGTACTGTTATATTGCAGTGCCGATATCTGAAAGCCGAGAAGAGCCTCGATCAAAGGCAATCGAATTTTTCGTGGATGTTTCTTGCAAGTATTCTTCCGATTCTTTCGTCGATTCGATTGAAATCGGCAGACAGATCTGGCCGGTATACAACCGTGCCGACATACGTTACAATGGGAGGTTCACTTTCGAAAATCAAACAGAGAGAACCGCCGAGCGCATCCTCGCAGCTGCACTGTTTGTACGAACGTGCAAACAATCGAACTACCCATTTCCTGTGCGAATATATCCTGACGATAGCCGACCGTTCGCGGACTTGCCGGCAGGCAAACACACGTACGATGACACGCCGATTTCTGCTCGAAAGATCGATACTTTCCTCCTGAATCTACGATACAATTCTTCCCCTAACTCTCGTTAATCCGCCGATCTTTCATCGTTTGCTTTTCAATGAACTTCTCGTTCGAATCCTCTCCATGTTTCTTTGATACTGCTCTTCTGTCGACGTGTACGATCTTTATAGTAAATGTCAGTGATTTCATAAGAATGCTTCCTATTGCAGAATCGCATAGTACTTCTCTCCTTTGTAAAATTTTAACGTCGTACTCCGAAACAGTTTGGTTTCCGACGAAACGAACGCGTAACAATCGTTTCTCTGGCACTTTCAGCCAATTAGGCGCCAAAAAACACGAACGATCTCGTTCGAAACACGGCGCATCGTCGGCGTCACTCGATATTAAATCGCTCCGGGAGTTCATATCGATGCGTAAACAATTGGCGGGCTGCAAACACGCGAGAACAATGATGACGCACGCGATGTCGTCTCCTCATTAACTTTCGTTCTGGTCTGGCGACTAATTAAACATAAACGGCGCGCTCGTTACGAGATGTCCCCGAAGCCGCGAATTTCGAGCCGAGAAGAAGTCGACTAAAAAGAATGAGAAGAAAAAAATTGCGCGTGAATCGCGTTCGATAAATCGATCGAAAGCCGAGGTCCGCCCCGGAGCGACGGGGTGGTCCGTCAGACGCACGCGAGCTCTCCACACCGCAAAAGGGTCGAACAGGGGGAAAAGAGAGAGGGTAGGCGAGGGTTAGCGGTCCGGTGGGAGATAAAGCGATAAAGAGGAACGAAGGAGAGCGAGAAAGAGGAGCGAACCGAGCCGAGAACGAGGGACGAAAAGAGAGAGAACCCAGAGGCAAAGTGAACGACGGAGAAAGGCGACGAGGATAGGAGAGAGAGGAGCAGATGAGAAAGAGTGGGGTGACAGAGGGGTGTGAGAGAAACCAGGAAAGGGGAAAGGGATGCTGCGTGTGTTGGCATGGACCAGTGCGTCAACGGCTGTTGCCTCACACGAACCGCCGAAATTATAGTTAGTGGCCCCAACGGGTATATTTCGAGAGACTGCCTCGACCCATCAAAACACCGAAACCTCTTCTCGGTCTCTCGGTAAATCCGCAAGATTCCGGGACCTACGTTGCGAGCTTCTCGCGAGCGCCTTACTCTCGAGGATTTTCGCGGTGTCCTCCGATGTGTTACTTTGGTGAAAGAAACGATCGAGACGCGTCGTCGAATCGGTGACACGAAAGGATTTGTTCGAACCGGTCTCTTCGAGGCGCCGAACAATAACATTCGATCCGAGTGATTTTGTGCGGTAAAGAGTGGCATCGGTAGCCCGTCGGTTACAATGGTGAACGCGGTCTGCGAGTGAGTGCACCTTTCAGTGGAATTCTATGCCTGTCGTTAAAAATCCTCCTACTAGTTGCGCGGAGGGAGAACGACAAATCGAGAACCTCTTGATCCGCAGAATCTTGTGAATTATTCTTATCGAGAAAATCGACAACTTCGTCGAGATAACCTATGCGAGTCATCTTGATCTTTTAATCGATCTCGAAGCAACCGCGATCAAATTTTCAAAGCGAGGAAGAAGATTTTTGGCGGAAGTGCGAACAGCCTCGCGCTCAGTAAGAGATTTGAATGCGAAGTTAAGCGAGAATCTTATCCGTAGCCGTGTCGTTCCTTCTTTCTCGAAGCCCCTAAAATTTCTTTCGACGAGCCAGTTCCGTTGTCGCGTTCGAAAGTCGTCGGAGTTCCTCTTGGAAATCCCGGCTCAGGACGTTCGATCGGAGGAACATCAGCGGGGACCGTCATCAATGGTAATTGACAGGAATTCGGTTGGTCGATCGTCGTTCGCACTCTCCAATCAAACGCTTACGCGGTCGAATGATCAGCGTACGTGTCCAAGTGTCCGAACGTTTCGAGTTTCCGATTGAAAGCCGATCCCGTCTGGCTTCGCGGGAATCTTCGATCCTGCGTTACGCGGTTGGCATTGACGGAACGCAACGTGGTAACGGTACCACGTGCACTTTGACACGCGGCGGTTGTACGTGCGTAGGGGTTGGTTGGATATCCGTGTGGGGGGTTGGCTACCGGCGGGCGTTCTTTTTCCCCTATTTTTTCCGTCCCCACCACGGCGCGGAACGGTCCAACCCCTCCTGGAACACCACCTGGATCCGGTGTGTCAGCCCCGGTGACGTGCGCAAAAATTACTGAATGAACGGTGACGTCACTGGCCGACCCGCTTGAAAAGTGTGCGAATCGTTTCTGTCCGCCTCTGTCAACCTCCTCTTTTCCGCCGTTTCCGCGTCTTCCGCGTTCCTCTTTCCGTTCAACCCCGTCCCGATCAGCCGGTCGTTTTCGACCCACCGCCGACTTTGTTAAATGGCTCCTCTCGCGAGATAAAGGACCTTGCGAACCCTCGTTAAATGGATTAGAAGCTACGGAAGGGTTGGTCGCGTCGGCGACGGAACTCGGGGTGCCGTCGCCTGCCATTCGGACCGTCTCCTGGGACCAACCCTTCCTAACGGCTAGCTGAATCAATTGTTGACCCTGCTTCCGGTTGGACAGGTCGCTCTTCCGTTCTCTCGGATCCGTTACCTTCTGCGCCCTCTGACCAATTGTCCATTTTTTGTCGGTTACAGGTGGATTCGGGGGAGGACCGTTTTTCGTAGCTGCGAAGATGCTTAGGAAGAAAGATTCCCGAAATTTCATTAGCTAAGAGTATAACCTTTCGAAGATTCGTCGAGTCGAAGAGATCGGACTTAAAGTCTTGGACCGTTAGTTCTTAAGGACAAGGGAGAAGGAGGTGTTCGGAAAGAGATTGGTAAACAGGAAGCACGGTATCCGGAAGTAACGCTGGCACGGTGAGGGGGTCCAGCAACGAGTCCAGCTGTGGAACAGCGAGTTCCGGCAGCGGAAGCGGTGAAGCCAGCGGCAGAATGCAGTTGACAGAAGCCTCGACTCCTGGCGCTGCCGCATCGCCGGAGTCGGGCGTTTCTCCTCTGACCGATGCCTACACCAAGATGACCAGCGATATCCTGGCGGAAAGGACTCTCGGCGATTTTGTAAGCGAGCATCCTGGAGAACTGGTCCGAACAGGTGCGAATTCCTTCAATTTCATTTTCTTCTATAGATAGTAGTCATTTTTTTATCGAGTCAGATTCATTTTGTAAGAAAAATCAGAAGTTGTGTATCGATAGAAATTAATGAAGTATCGATAGCGCTTCTTGCGTGCCAAAATTGTGGACTCATTTGGCAAATTCTTCATTTGATGTTAAACTGTTGGGATCGTATTAATATTTGTCAAGTGTCGTCAGATACTCCAGTAAATTTTTGTAGGTTCATACATTATAGTTAAGTTTGAAATGAAATGAGAAAATCGGGAAACGGGTGTTATTAGAAATTAATTGTTGCACCTTGAAGTAATATACGTGGACAAAATTTGTGTTGCAGGTTCACCCCACTTGGTCTGCACCGTTCTCCCAGCGCACTGGAGGTCGAACAAGACCCTTCCGGTAGCGTTCAAGGTCGTAGCCCTTGGCGAGGTAGGCGATGGCACTTTGGTGACCGTTCGTGCTGGCAACGACGAGAACTGCTGTGCCGAGTTAAGAAATTCCACCGCGCTGATGAAGAATCAAGTTGCCAAGTTCAACGATTTGAGGTTCGTCGGAAGAAGCGGAAGAGGTGAGTCTTCTCCCATTTAAAAGCCAAGTATCACGTGTCTCTTTCAAACGCTTCTACATTTTCGTTGGCCCATATTGAAATTCTGAAAGTCCCGCGAAACTCGGAGTATCAAACAGGTTGAGTCAAACTCGAAATTACCCGACGACATTTCCTCCCCTTTCTTCATTCACGAAACTGTGCAAAGTCGTTGATCTCGAGGTTGACAGACCAACCTCGTGGAAGAAAAGGCTGCTTGGGGTGAAACGACGTCGGGGAAGGTTCGTCAAAGAATTCGGCTATAGTAAGGGTAGGTCGTGGTCGTCTCGAGACACCCTTGTTTTTCCTTGTTCCTTCGCGAAAAGTGTTGGTAGGTTGCGACGCGTAGGAGGGGGTCGAAATTGGACGTTTCACAGGGGTTGCCGTGTAAGAGAGTAGATTCGAGGAGAAGACGACGTCTTGGAGTGGGTAATGGGTTTTATTTGTCCGCAACTCTAGCTAGCAACCTCCTCTCTTTACTTTCCTTCGTCGAGAACGGGCTCGTTCCCGAGAAAAGGACGAGGCACGGGTCGAAGAAGGCGACGCCCCTCGGAACAGGGCTGATATTAATTGAGGTTTCAGTTAGATTTTAATTAACGTTATTAGGTCGGTTGTCTTACCTCGTCTTTCGAACTCGTGCTCTCCGCAAGATTTGTAGCTTGCTCGCGACCTAGTTTTAAATGACGCTAAACTTATCGTTATTGCAGTAATTTCTTAATTCTGTCATTAAGGGGGTATTCCAGTATGACGCGACTATTTTTAGCGGTTAGTCAAGAATTTTTTTCAATAACTGATTAACACATTTCAGTCCTGAAACTTTTCTCGTTTATTTGTCTATGTTTAGGTATATAAAAAATAATTTTTTCGAAGTGGAGTTATGTACAGTTAGACGGCTGAGATCTTCTACAATGTTAGCCCCTCGAGAGAAGCTACCCAACTAGTCACCATGATTTCTCAAAAATGATTTGACCAATAGGGTTCAGCTTATACATACATGTTTAGCAGATGCGTGAATGTCCCTACCACAGGTATACATAAATATTAGTTTGTTTAAACTTTGCAGCATAGAAAGTCACGAAAAAATGTGCCAAAATAACACATTCAATATTAAAATTTGCACCACTTTGAAAGCTGTTAAAACTATTCAAACCTGAGGTAGGGGCGATAGCCATAATCATATATTTTAACAATCCTTTCGATTTTGTAACTGCGGACCAACTGGAGGGCAACAAACATGGTGACTAGTTGGTAGCTTTTCTCGAGGGGCTAACATTGTAGAAGATCTCAGCCGTCTAACTGCACATAACTCCACTTCGAAAAAATTATTTTTTATATACCTAAACATAGACAAATAAACGAGAAAAGTTTCAGGACTGAAATGTGTTAATCAGTTATTGAAAAAAATTCTTGACTAATCGCTAAAAATAGTCGCGTCCTACTGGAACACCCCCTTAAGAATGCGGCATGATATCGATATCTGAAATATTTCTTTTCGATCAGAAAAGCTCTTGAGAACGTATGGTTTCATACGATAATTTTATTCGAAGCCGGTTCTCGAACAGGAATTTTGCACGGACGTTCTATCGAATGCGTCGCGACGCAGAGGGTCGAACAAAATTGAAAGAGGACGGAGAGTTAGGGTTACAAGAGGGAGAACGTTCGGAAATCATGAAATACCTGAATTTTCTATCCGAGGGTGAAGGGTGGATCCCTCCCCTAGAAGCGCGTCAGTCATTTGTCTGGGATTAGCTCTCAATTGTTTTCGTCGAGCGTGGAATTAACATAAGCTAGGATGAAGAACGTAAGAGAAGTGTCTCTCGTCAGGATTCCTGCGACGCCCTGGGCTTCTTGAATATTCTCTGGGAACCGAACTCTAGCGAATCCTTAATGATCCTTTCGTTTGTCGAACTCGAAAACATTTCTGTGCATGCACGTGTCGGAAGGATTCGCTCTCAAATACGGCCGATGTAATTTATTTCTTCGAAAATGCGACATTGTGTTCCTACTAATTCCTCGTTTATAGGAATAATTTCCGTAGTTGTTAACGCGCAAGAGCAGATATATCAGCGTAGAAATTATTTCGGGAGGTTGAACGCGATCCCGTCGCTAGATTTAGATTTAGTCGCGAGAGCAAAGTTGAAGGATACCCGTCTGCCACGGGCTGAAACTATAAGCGCCTAAATGATCTATCTCGTTATAGGGCTTAGGGTTGAAGGGGGTGGAAACGATCCACTACCTTCGGGGTAGACTTTGCCACGATGAAGCTGGCATTACAGATGAACGTGCAGAAACGAGGCCATAGCTTATCATCGATATTACAAAGCTCTCGACTAACGTGCTTGGTTTTGCTCGAACCATGAGCACTTTTGAGTGGTTTCCACGCGAAAATGTTGGATCGTGCGCTCTCGAATATCGCTCTACCTTTCGTGCCGAGTCAAAGTTACAATTATTCGACGAAACGCAAATAGTATTACGTTAAAAATGGCATAATAACATATCGTAGTGTCTCGAATTTTTTATTGCCTTTCTGGCTCTACCCAGGTTCCTCCTATCTTTACGTTATTCTAAATATCTTACGGTGTCTAGAGTATGAAAAGAGCAATGCGCAGGGCGGAGGAACATTAAGAGTACGAATTGATTTAGCAGCAGGTGCGACTGAAAATAGAGATAACGCCGGAAGTGAATCGAGATCGATTTCCTGATAATGCTCGTTAGCATACGATTCTCTGGGAAAATGTGGATCGGCACGTGTACACACTGGTCTATGCACGGGGTAGACTGTCGCTGGCCCGTTGTCGAGCCAATTAATTAATTTCAATTTTCCCCAAACGAATCGCAAATGCGCTATTGTGCGCTGACAACGAATTGATTATGGTCAGGATGAACTGTCGTCGCGTTTCTTCCTCCCGACAAATCATTTGTATAATGTGTATAAATTACAAAAATAAAAGCGTTCGATTTCTGCTCTTTCATCCGGTCGAAAATGTTTGTAATTATACAAGAATTGAAATATTAACTGGTCGCGGGGCCATCGATAGGCAGCACGAAACGGTAATTAAATAACCGAAAGAAACGGTAGGAAAGGGTTAAACTTGAAAATGACACGATGTCAGGATTGGAAGAACGAGTCTCTTTCGGCAAAAATTACGCGGAGAAAAGCGAGGAAAGCACGAGGGTAGAAAAGGGATGGTCTGCTCGGACGACTTTTAATGGTTCCACGGCGACTGGCACCGAGGGTGATACCTACGTGTAGGTAGGTAACTGTGGAACCACCAACTCCCTCAATAGGTGAAAAGGTTTGCCAGGTTAGACCATGGTGGATGCCGTGACTTGCGATAAACTGACGGGATCCCCTACTGGAAAACGAGAAGCTCGCGTGGTGAACCACCGTGTGGCCACGCTCGACACTCGCCATTATTCCCCCGCCCCCTTCGTGCGTTCTCCCTTTTGTTTCTTTCTTTCTAACCTCGTAAACCTCCAGGAGGTTAAGATTCGTTTAGAACTCATGCCTCGAAATTTCTCGAGAATACAAGTTTTCCACAATTCATTTTTGTAGCTGAAATTTTGAAGGGCTGGTAAACTTTTTTAAACTCGTAGTGTCCGTGATTTGTGCGACTATCAACGCGTTTGTTATTTTTCGTTTAATCGCTTTTAAAAGCCATAAACTGGTAATATCGCGTTGTACCGTGTCCGATTTCTCTGGTTTTCACCCCTGTTTTGAAAGTGCAAGTGTGAAAAAAGAGGCAATCGATTCGACAGGGCGATACAAATTATCCGAACGCGTCGAACACAACACCCGTTCATTTTTCGACACGTTCGTTGTATCAGAAAGGGCGAGACAGAGAAAGCCACGCGATCAGCGATCCACTCGGGGTGAGAAACGATGGGGACGAGAGAAAGAGTGAAAGAGGGTGTACGTGGAATTGCGGTGAACCTCTGCGCGTGCAACCACTGTGTTCCGCGTGGCGTCGTTTTTTTTTCACGCAACATTGTCCCCTCTTTAACGAGCCTTTCATCGAAACATCCCTTTCTTCGTTTCGAAGCAACTTCCTGCGTCGATCGTCGACGTTCATCGATGACGGATCTGTCCGAAAGCTACGCTCGCATTGTCGGCCGTATCGAAACACAAAAAGTATACGTAAAGCGTACAATAAAGCGGGTAAAATCTGGTTAAAATTTCCTTTGAAAGGTACCGACCTCGAAATCCGTGAAAATACAGTTAACGAGGGCTGTTTTTCGGGATAACGCGTTTAATAGGCTTTTTAACATAACTTAACGCAGTCAACCCCCATGATTCGGTCGCGTTGGCTGGCCACCGTCACCGTCAACGACGCCCTCGATACATTACCGACGGTTAATTCGGTTACCACCGAGTTTCAGCCGGCTAACCACGTTTGCGAACTTCCGGCGCCGTTTCAATCGACGGTGATCCGACGAAAAATCTAAGTAACATTTTCCTCTGCGTCCTGTTTCAGGGAAGAGTTTCACGTTGACGATCACCGTGTCCACCACGCCGCCGCAGGTCGCTACCTACACCAAGGCGATCAAAGTAACCGTCGATGGCCCGAGAGAACCGCGATCCAAGACCAGTGAGTATCACTGTAAGCATTACTGTTCTTACTTATTATTTGTATTATACTTTTCTTAGCGCTAAGTTCGATAAAGATTCGTTCGTTAAAAATATTACACCGAGCGTTGCATATTTTCTCGTTATCGCGAGTAGTAGTAACGTGTAGATCGCGTTAGGCAATTTAGTTCCTCGAGAATTGATCGTCCACCGAATGAGCTATTATTCTTTCGATATTTTCTTAAGCCAGTAAATCGTGGAGTGCGGGTGTTATCGTCGACAGAAGGCATTCAAAGCCGCAAGTTTGAAATGGCCCGGAGCCGGTGCGGTGGGCCGTTAGCTCGCCAAGCTAAGTTTCGCGCAATTGCCATTATTTATAACCACGGCCGGCCGCCATAACATTGATAAAGGGCTGCGGCTGTTTAGCCGCGGAGATATTGTGCGACGCCTACAAAGTTTCCCGGCTCGTGTCTCGGAAACCGGCCACCGGTTTCTCCTTACCCTTACGCCATCGCCTCGAACATACAATTACCGAGTGCACCGGTTATTCCGTGGGTCGCAAGCTTCCTAGACGACGCGAGCTTTCCACGAATCAGCAACTATACCCTCGAAAACCTCCCTCTTCGCGTTGCCATTGTGTTCTCGGGGAGGATCGAAATTTACTGTCTGTTCGCTACGAAGTTTACGCGAAGCATTCTGCTTTGAACGCTATTTATTTAATCGATTAGGGTCTCATAATTTCGTTGAAAATCTTTCGACTCGTCTTTTTATTTCTTCGAACGTCGCGGAGAGAGTTTCATTTGCTCCAGACTAATTATCGTCTCAATTTGCATAGGAACAATTTCAGATTACCTTCGAGTTTGTCTAAAAAATTATTTATCGATCATTTCGTCGTGCTCTTTATCCGTCAAAAATATCTCGTTTAATACATTGTGCCAGTCCGCGCGGCAGAGATAGATCTTGGCAGATTGCAACCACATCCGCTCATCTGTTCGGACCACCCACGAAATTTTCATCGTAAAATAACCCGAATACGTGAACTTCAAAGTGCGCTTTACGTTCGACGAAAGTGCACGTACGGTTTATCGCCGTACAATATGACGGAAGATAGAAACGAGTTTGATTTCTACGAGCGATGATCGATTATGGAATGATAAAACGCGGGGCGAAAGATATTTCAAAGACGGGGAAGATATTTTAAAATGCGCGGCGCGTTACATCTTCTACGAAAACAAATGTTTTCCCCGCCAAAGGGACTCGAAGGGAAGCGGCAGAAGATGAAAGGGCTACGAGTTGCGGGTGGTCGATCGGCGTTTCTTTAAACCGGCCGCTTCCTCGTCTTTGACACGCTCCCTAATTTTATTACGCTCACATCCTCCGAGTCTCGACAACTAATTCCACTGCGATCATTCGAAGAAACTGGTCCATTAAAAACAAAGTATCTTCGAGTTTGAAAATTACATTCATGAAAAATTTGTCCACTAAGCTCGAGTTTGATTTGTTCGTAACACGAACTAGCAATCTATCCCTTATTCCGGTATCTCGTTTTTTCCGACACGAGAGGAGTCGGTGAATTACGACCCTTTCTTTCCCAAACAACAAGCAATAAATCAATCGTATGAATTGTATTCGGTAGGGAGACACGGGCCTCGGAAGGAACGCGTTGTCGAATCGAACGGCGGTGGCTCATCCAAACTCGAGAACGACGGAACGGGCGTCGTTCGAGGGTCGTAATTAATTAAACAAGCAATTCATTACACATTCTACCCTCGTCCCGTAGCCAAAGGTGGCCGCCGCAGAAAGAGGATGCAGGGCTAAGGAAATTGATCGAGAGAGATGTAGCTCACGGACGCCTCTGGCGGAAGTTGAAAACCCCCGAAATCCGGGCTTCCATCGGGGGGCCGCCGAACGATCCGCTTTTGTTAGAAAAGCTCGAAAATGGCCGGCCACATAGCGTCTACGGTGTGTCGACGGGGTAGATTGGGGGCGACTGAACGAAATGAGGAGCTGTCGTTGCCAGCTGGTAACTCTCGAGAAATTCCCTGGCAGTCACCCTGCACGCGTAAAGGGGTGTCCAATGAAATCGATAGTAACGAGTCTGGAGAAGGTCCGACTCCTTTCTGAGCTCGAAAAGTTCTTCCGTTGATTTTCGAATGGAATATTTGCTCGTAGGACTTTACGTATCGCTAGGATTCTTGATGACTCGGTTCGAGAGCAGCGGTCGAGAGGAGAAATTTCTTGAAGGGTCGTGTAGGAAACGTAGGAATCGCCGGTCGTTTACCGGGTTGATCTCGTTAGTTCGGTTGCCGGTCCGTATTCCATCGTCGCGTCCCCATTGTGTGCCCAGGATCGAGCAAGCGTACCCTATTCAGCAAACCGGCGGGAATTTCGGGTTGCCGAGTTCGAATTAGGGCTTCGATTGGATTATCGGTACGGTGGGGGGTCAGCAGTAGTTCCTCTCCTCTCTCCGTCGTCCTCCTCGTCGGTCCCTCCTGGTTTCGGTCTCCGGTGTGCCTTCCGTGTCGGTGTATGCGTTGGTTCGTAGATTTCGACGGTTCACGGGGGTTGTAGGGAAGCTCGAGCCACCTCCACGTATGGGGCAGACTGGCCTAACCTAACCTAACCAACTGCTGGGGTGGACGGTAGCCTCGTCAGATAGGACGGTCGCCTGTTGGGACGTCTTTAATTGGGTTGGCGACACCGTACCCGGGAAATAAAATGAATCGGTGCCTCGACGTGTCTCTTCTTCCCTCGTCCTCTCTTTCTCTATCCGTTTCTACACTCTGTTCGTCGTTTAGTTTCAACCGTTCGTGAATGTTAGCCAGCATGCGACCGTAGGAGGAGCTGGACACTCGGTGCGTCCGACAGGGAACCGGTTGCCTGGGGAAATAAAAGTCGATCCTTCGAAACTGCGAGAATTAGTGGACTTTTTGAGAGGTTCGGCCGCGATCCGCTGGGTACTCGGTGCCGATCGGACGACGGTTATAAAATTAGCGGTGGGATTCTGGCCACGATTGAATCTTGATCGCGGGGAACGTCGCGAAACGATCGAACGATTGTTAATTCGCTCGATGAAATTGGCAAAAAATTGTTTGATGCGGGTACCGGAAGTCCAGTGGACAGGCGCACGGTTGATCGCAGTGTTGTCTCTTTTAGGGCAGCAACAGCAATTCCACGCGTTCGCGTTCGCTTCCCAGAGGGGTGGACCATTTTTCGCATCCCCTTTAGTGGATCCTCTGCAACCCTTGCCGAATCTTCAACCGTTATCGAATCCGTTGCAGCCACGAAACCCGTTGTCCTCGTTCAGGCACACGATGCCTGGAAACTGTCAAAGTAAGTACCAAATCCCCTTATTCTGCATGATGAACGCTATGTTTCTTGGGCTTTGGCAATGCATCGTGCTCGACATATTTTTGTACGATCGAATTAATTCACGCGACACGAGGAGGTCGATGTCCGCTCTAGAAATTTCATTTCTGATATCGTAAGAAGCGTTTTCTCTAGCGCGGAAGCTGGGAATATTTCCAAGCAGACACTGTTGGCCTCCGTTGGATATAGGCGGAGGGCTTTAGGCTTGGTAGCTAGCTTCTCGACTCCAGAGGCGGAAACCGCAAGCCTGTTCAAAGCTAGATTAAATATTATATTAAAGGGGTTGCCACGAGAGCGGCGAGCTCGTTGAAGGGGGGTTGGTACGTCGTTTTATGCTTGCCTAACCCCCGCTTTCGCTGTACGTTTGCAACCGGATTCGCGAATTCGTAGCCGAAACATCGCGCTTACAGTTTCCTCGTTCGTTTTCGGCACGAATCAACGTCCTGTCTTTTATGGAAACGCCGCTTTTTCTCGCGAGAAATCACCGCGTTAGCCATTGATTATCTTCCCGCTCTAGAAATCCACCGAGGAAAATATTCGAGAGGGAATAGATTTAATGAGTCACCGACGGTTCCGAACACGATGACGCGGAAAATTCCCCGATAAAGTATCAAGCATGTCTGGTATTTCCTTTATTAACTTTTTTTCACCGCATCGGACATCGATAATTCGCCTTCGCGTGTCTTGATTTTGCCGATGAACGTGGTCTCCGGAGCATCTTTGCCACGAATTTCGCGGTATCTATCGGAATATCGTTAGTTGATTAACGCGTTTCGTTGTTCGTCGCCGATAAAATATGACCGGCGCGAGGGTTTTTACGCGATAATTGTTTGGTCGGCAAATCGTTCGGTGTCGAATTAGCGTCGCGTTAATCAAAGGTTCTCCTTACGTCGCGATATCAGGAGGATGAAAATTGGACGAACGAGCTGAAAGCATGCTAGCTTGCACTATTTAGGGTTAGGCTGTCGCCGACGACGGCCCAGTGGCGCTGCTCGAGGGATGCCACGGTTATTTGAGTTGGCCAGAGCTACGCGGGGATGACCAACCCTTTGATCTCGTGCCCTCCCTCCGTTTTCTGTCCGGCTGCACCCCTCTTCGCAAACCGTGCTCTCGACCTTTCTACCTTCAACCCCGTAACTCATTGGAAAATCTATCGGGGGATGCGGCCTATGCGCCGCAAAAATAAATCCACCTCTCGAAGGGCGTAAAAGAAGCTCGATTATAGCGTATGTACATCGGTAAAAGTGATTTGGATCGAGTAATAACGCGACGTTATTTCCCTCTCGTTCTTCTCTCGCTTTTCCTTCTGTTGCATTTTTACGTTTGGCTGTGGCATGTAATCGTCCTTGCGCTTCGCTCTGTTTACGGAAACAGATTTTGGGTTTACGTTCTCCGAGCGGAGGATGTTCTTCAGTTACTCGAGCTTGCTTCTGCTTTGACGTACGCTGTTTTGGAAAATCGAACGCGACGAAAAAACCTTATGCGCCATAGTAATATGATACTCGTGTTACGGGCTCGATTGTAATTGTAACAATTGAAGCGGTCGCGCATAAAACGAAAGAATGGAAGGATTGCGATGTTGATGCACAAACGAGCACAATCTCTTCAGACATGTCCCAGTTTGGTCTGGCTGCAAGTAATTCATGGGGATACGGGAGCACGGCTGGTTACGCCGGTTACCTTCCTGGGCCTTTGTCGTCGTGCGCGGCACAGGCGTCGTTCCCACCCCCGCCACCGCCACCTCCACCTCCACCACCACCCCCGCCGTCATCGTCATTGGCGTCTTTCGCGGGCACCGCGTCTATGAACACACCGACGGCGCCCGATTCCACAGCGGAATCCACTGTCACTTCCGGTACCGGTGCGGGATCCACGGCACAGCAGGATGCGTTCTCAGCGGTATCTTCCCGTAAGTCTTCTGCCTCCTTTTCTCGATTAGTTGCTTCTAGTTTCCCCTTTCAAGGTCCCAATCTTTGCTACTCTCGCAAATTTTTACCTTATTCTCAAGTTTATTAACTCGCTGATTCGTTCAGATATCTTTTGAAGTTGGCTTTAGATTTCGATTCGAACGAGAAGACGATTAGTTGGAGTACAGTTAACTTTGACCCCGAAAGACCGAACAAGTTTAGCACCGAATGTATCGAGAAGTTAGGGGAGGGTATGCTCCGAGCGAGACATTTTGTTTCGAGTTGATACGTGAATCGGTTCCCAAGATACGAGAGTTTAAAACTCAAAGTGGTGCGCAGCGCGGGCTCGATGAATGGGTCGCAGGATGCGCGGGAACGCCGTGACCTATATTTTTTTGCAGGAAGCGCGTACGCACGATAGTAATAGTAAAAAACCTGCTGATTCGGCGTTACTCGATGACCAAGTCACGTGACTGACGCGGAAGGTCAGTGGCGGGCCGCGAGCGCGACAAGGATGGACTCGGTAAAACATTAAAAATTATGCTTCTCTTCGAACGACGATATCTCGGGAACGGACTAACGTATCGTCGCGAAACAAACGTCGTTACAAAGCAGAAAGTTCGCGTTATCTTACGTTGTACATCGTATCCAAACCTTTCAATTACTTTGCTCGTAAAAAATTGCCCAATCGTTACTAATTTTAATTCACATCGCGAGTATCCGTCTCGTCAATATCGATTTTTACTACTGAAAAACAGTATTGGTCTGGTAACAGCAATTCTGAGTCATCTCACGGTTTGCAATTGTGAGTGCTTAGATTTATTGTATCAAATTTAGCATACCCGTCGTAATTTATTTCCGTGTAGCTATTTAAATCTTGCGAAAAAGATACGAGAAGAAAAGCTGTCATGGAAGTTTCGAAATTGAAAAATGACGTAAACGAGTAAATTGAAAAATGATTTTCTGGAGAAACTTAGATAACGCGAGAATGTTCCTTGTTAAGATTATAGGAATTTTGAAGGCGATCGATATGCAACCCTGTTCCTCGGCGAGTACAAAATTAACACAGAAAAGCTGGTTTCTCTTTTGCAAACGACAGTGGTCCCGGACTCGACGACGACGGGTCAGTCGGATCCGCTGGATCCATTGAGCAGCCTGATGTCCGGAACATCGATTCAGAGGTACCAGGACTACATGTCACCCAGATCCCTGTCGACGGACTCCAGCACCACGGAGAGTCCCGTGCACGAGGAACAAGCCTTCGGACAGAATTATGGCAACTACTTCCCGACGTCCGGTGTGCTTCCCAGCATCCTCTACTCTCAGCTGTACGGCAACCAGTTTCAAAATTCCGAGAGCCCCGAACAGAGAACGGTGACGGACAGTTGCAGCGTCAGAGAGGGAGAAGTCAGACCGGACAATAACGTGTGGAGGCCTTATTGAGACAAAGGTCCTCTCCTAAGAATTTCGTCGAACGAGCCTCTGTCGTAGGGTATCGTCGTCTTTTTTAAACGAACAACGACGAATCGATCGTCGACGAGCAAAACTGTGATCGGTGAAATGTGCTGGCTCGATACGAAACTAGCTACTTTTAGTGGGCATTAACGATTTCGAAAAATGACAGTCACGGTGCAGGTTCGGTGGTGAAGGTTAATCACGATCGATCGATCTTTCCGCTGGTTGTGTCTCAACGAATCTCTAGAGTGGGTTGATTTGTAATTAAGCGACGGAGAGAACGGGATTTTTTGAATGGCGAATGCGTGAGACTGGTGTGAACGTGCTGGTGCTGGTACGGTGATGGTGACGATGACGATGATGTATATAAACACTGTACATAGATAGAGCATTGTCGTTTCGTCGGGTCATTCATCACTGGCGACAGACTACGAGAAACGTAACCAATTGTATCGACTGTATCCATGATGGTGCTTTCGACTTAAGTTTCATATTCTTTCATTTCGAGGATACGCGAAAATTTTACTTTCTGCTTCGATTACGTTTTTACGTCTTCGAACTTCCTATCAACGAAAAGGTTCATAAAACTAAGCGAAGATGCTCAAAATAATTATAGGATCGATCCGATGACTTTACTTCTTAACGCTTTTCTTGTTAGTATTTGTTGGCGATCTAAAGTATTCGAGAAGATCCTCTAAATTATTTTCTGCGCGACTTAAAGAACATCAGTCGACGATACAGTCGGTACAAGTTCGATTTCTTTCGATTATGTTTTCATAGTATAACGTGGATCGATTCGACTGCGGGCTCGTGCAATATCGTCCGAGCGTGATTCGGTGTTGCGATTCTCGTCGAGTTAAAAACGTGGAAATTTGTTAAAGAGAATTGTGCGGATCGCGTTTCGGTCGAGTCGACGATAAAAAGTCTCTCGCGAGGGACGAGGAAAAACTTGTCAAGATTCAACGAAAGAGAAGCATGCCGACGGTACGCTTTCACATCGAAATTCTTCCGGTAAACCGAAACCAAAACCGAAATTTGCGTCACAGTGTCCTACGGCGCGATACGATTGAACGCGTCGGTGGTGATTTAATCGTTGTTTTTTTCTACCGCCGACGATTAACACTCTGCGCCTCCCCCCGAAAGAATAATTTCCGATATACATATCTACCGACCTATTGTTATCGTAGTTTTTAACTTAGTCCAAATAAAAGTGTATTTCAAAATACGAAGTGGTGATGGTTCTTGCCGGTCCATATTTTCTTGCATTATTTTCTTTATTTATAGTCAATCGTTTTGTTGGTTGTTTGCGTAGTTACATTTTCTGTTTCAGGTTGTTTTTCAGTTTAACTAGTAGATTTTTAGATTCTTTTATTAACAGGTGAAGGGCTGCAGTGGAATTAGACGTACGTAGTAAGACACACTATCACGTTGCTTTATTCGTAGTATAATTTCTGTTCTATAAGTTACCAAGTCAGAAAGAATTGTATTTCTCCTATAGTCCCTTCCGATACCTTCCGACTAACGAAAGGGTAGAAAAATAATTGAGACGTTCGTTCCGAAAGTTGACAACCAAAGGGGTTAATCGCTTTACGGTTGCCGGTAAGGTGTTCGAAAGTGTGGTCTCCTGAACAACGAGGGATCGACGTTACACGGTCCGTAAAAAGTACATAAGATCGGTCTCTTTAATGACGCGTTTCAGTCAGGTAAAAGGGTTGCACAGGTAACGATACGAATCTCTACAAAGCTTCTCTCCCCAAAAGCCGTCGTGTTCCAAAGGATCCTTACCAACGTAGCTGCGTGTATGTAAATTCGCAAAAGATTTAATTAAACGTAGACCTCCGAGAGAAGACTGCCTTCTGCTTCCTCCACCACTGCCTCTGTAAGCGGCTAACGAATTCGCGTTTCGAATTTACCGTTTCAGAGCTTCGGTTGCTCGATATTAGCGATCCTCGAGATTAAATTTCCCTGGTGGACGTGTTTTAGTTTCCTGAATAATTCGCTGATTACCTACCCCTTTGGCGTCGATCGATGCTTTCCGATTCAACTTCGGAGAATTCGGATGGAAACGTTTAGATTACGCGGAAATAGCGCAACTTCTCTTCAATCGTACCATCTTTTTCCGAATTCCTATCAATTACTCTTCGCTATCGAACAGTCGATACTTATTCGAGCGGAGATATTGAAGCTAGTATCATTTTGAAATATTTCACGGAAACGGAATATCTGTCAGGACCCTCAACTCGCACCGACAGCAACCCTTTTCTGGGAGTCGGTAAAAAGGTGAGGTTTTTGTCACGTGTCGGTGGCAAACTGGGCGGTGTTTATCGGTGTTTCGCGAAGGTAGTCGTCCGATGGACACGACGGTGGCGCTTGGAACCGCGCGACTCCTCGTTTATACGCGTTGCCAGCATAATGGAGCAGAGTGGAGCGGAGCACGGATAATGGAGTATGAAGAATAGCGTGCGGTAAACGTCGGGATAGTCTGCGTCCCTCTTTCACCCCTTCTGGCTTTTCATCCCTCTCCTCGTGTCCCAGCCTTTTCTCTCTCTTTCCGTCGACCGATCCATTCTTCTTCCCTCTCTGCGGTGTCTCTTGCGCGAATACAGAGCGAGAGAGAGGGAGAGGAGAATTGGTTGCAACGAGGGACACGGCTCGTTGGCTCGACCAGTTGCCCATACCGATTTATTGTGCTGCAGTCGAGCCGCATTACCAATTGTCGGTAAATTCAACCGTGTCATCGAGACAGCCTCTCGATTTTTCCTCGTACTTCTGTTTTCTTCGAGACGCGGTCTCGTAAATCGACAAAGAACGATCGCGAGAACGATTGTTCTCCTCCGGAGGGAAGAATGGTCGCTTCCTGTTCTGATGCGTCCAGCTTTTATTTCGTTGTACGACGGTCGAGGAACTTTTTCACCGTAAATTCACTGCTTCTTTTCTCTCGAGGAAACGCGTACTTCGCCATTGTTTCGGTCGGGTCTGAAAAGAATTCAGTTTTCAAACCCATCCGTGTAACTTCGAGGTAACATATCAAGGTAACACAGCCCTTGTAGCCAATTCGATACTTTTGTTATCTTTTCAACTGTACGAATTTCTTTTACTTTCGACAATATTTCATTTACTTCGAAAATTGTCTAGAAATTAAAACAAAGAATATTGTCTAGAAATTAAAGCAAAGAATATTGTCTAGAAATTAAAGCAAAGAATATTGTCTAGAAGAATTGAAACAAAGATGCATAAAGGAGAGAAGCGAGTTAGCGAGTTACTTGGCCGTGCGATTTATTGGTAGAACGGTGGTGGTCGGTTAACGAAACCCCGAGACACCCCTTCTCGCGACTATCTGGAACCAAAGCCGTATCTCGTTCGAAATGATCGGGTCTCGTTGTCCGAAAATTCACCCCGTAATCGACGGACAAAAAGTAATTTCCTATCGAGACCGGGACAAAGGGTGATTTTGCATGGGGGCTTGTGCTGGCGATAGCCAACGGGGGTGGCAGTGACCGGTGCGTGTAACGACCAAGGCTCACCCTGTTCACCTCCCTCAACCCCTTTCGTTTCTGGCTTGCCAAGCCGAACGAACGTTTACGGTGAACGCCACGTGCACTCTATGCGTGCACAAGGTGAGAGAGGATCGACAGGGAACGAGAAACAAAGAGGAAAAAAGGGGGAAGATTTTTCTGCGCGTACGCTCGTGTTGCGTGTTCGATCCGCGTGGTATGTGGGGCTCTGGGGCATTTTTCGTTCGCGCTTTTTTCACCCCCTCTGCATACCGAGTCGCTCGAAATCGATCACCGAAATTTCATAGGCAACTCGATTATTCATAAATAGGTCAAGTTTACGAATTTTTTACGGATATTTCTGAATGTTATTTTTGACGTTATGTTCCGAGTGTTGGGAGTTAAAAATCTTGTCAAATTTATGGTAGTAAGGATCTTGGAGAAATCTTGATAACATGGAAAAGGAAGACTGAAAAATGTCTGTTACGGAATTCATGAGAATCTCTAAAGGGTTGGAAGCGAGGGTGAGAGACTGACGGATCGCGGATTGCATGACGAAGGCCAGAAATAAGTAAGACTTGACGAAGTACGCCCGCGGGGCTGCAACCCTTGATTACCAAGATCTTCATCTACATGCTAAACATCGTTCCCCGGCACCATCTTGAATACTCTTGTACTTACGTATGTATCTAGATTCAGAGTCTGCAACCACCTCCTGCTCCTTTCCACCCCCGTTCCACCCTCCGTCTTCCAGCGAGTTCCAACCCTCCTTCAACGTTGCTTCTATCCTGCGCTACACATTCACCTACCATCTATATGATGTTTGCTTAGATTAAATTAACCGACCGTCAGCCTATCCTTTGTTCTTCCTACTGTTGGAACATCCCCGTTCCATGGGGTAGCTGGAAAAGAGGGTGAACCCGGAAAAAAAGAGTTTCTCCCACCGAGGGTGAAGGTTCCGCGTTTACGGCTCGCTCTTGGATTTAAATCGTGGTAAATTCGCTACGAATTTTTGCGATAAAAACGCCTCGAAGTTTCGTTTTAATTATTTTCGTCGTTAAGAAGTGGCAGTCTTGTTTGGGGGAGCGGTTTTTTGGGGGGTCGAGAATTAGCTGGTTGAAAGAGGTTTTCTTCGGCGTAGGCGCCATCTTTTCTTAGCGGCGAACAGAAGTACTAGAGACTTCTTAAAAGGAGGCGCCACTTCTTTAAGAAAGTCGTCTTATTCTTTTCCTTTCTTACCGACGAGTCTTTCCAATTCTTTCGCTTCTTTTGCACGATTCTTAGAAACGAATGGTAAAATATTTTGAGTTCTTTGTTTCTTCTTTCGTCGTTACTCCGTGTTAATCATTTAATATTATTAAGAAAACAAGAAGAAGCCGGAATATTATTTTCCCTTCCCGTTCTTTTTCTAAGTAGTATCAGATATTTTCATTTTTCAGTGAAACTAAAAGTATTACAAATTGTAGAAATAACCTCCAGTTAAAAAAAGTTGCTGACTTTTTTAAAAATATTCGTTTCAGATTGCTCTTTACCGACTCGCTCGAGCTGCCTTACCACGAGGGTGGAAACTACTTTCTTAAGGGTAGAGAGAAGAAAGAGGGTGAGTCTTCTTAAATGTCTTTGCCGTCTTGCTCGCTTGAGGGCGACACCGGTATCGCGTTTTCAAAAAGAAAGACTATCTTTTCCATTCCTCTTCTCGCTCGATTCAAACATACATATCCCATAACGATATTTATTACAAAATACGCGTATACATTTTTATGAAATTACAAATATATCATGAAAGCAGCGTATCGAATTTAAAAAAAGATAGTCATTGAAGATATAAGTAAAGGGAAGTAAAGGGTAGTCTAATGTAATTATTTACCAAGAGAGTATTATAAAACAGGGTGGGGGTTCCGTCAAGAAAGATAGTAACAATTGACGCGAAATTTGCATGGGGAAAAAATACATGGGATTTCACGAAGGGCCAGACACTCGAGTTTCCCTCGCCTGGGCTTCAAAAGTGCTCCCAATTATTTTCCTCCTACTCGTCGCGACTTCTTTTTCTTCCCCACCTACCTTGGATTGATGTTCAATTTTTTATTTCCCATTGCCTATGCAAATACGAGAAGAAGATTTCCTCCAGTGTAAAGAGCACCGTGCTTGTCGGAGGAAGGAAATTAATTTCCCTCGTCATCTTCGATGCCTTGTTATCCTCGCTCCATTCGGAGAACGTTCGCTCAACTGTTCAATCGACTTTTATTTCTTTTTATCGACATTTATTTCATCGCGTTGCCCCACAGGATTTTAAGACTAGTCGAGGTATAACATTCCTTCGAAAACCGATATTACAAATTAAGAATAACCCGATATCGAGAGAAACTGAAAATTTAATGAAAAAAATTCAGTCGACGTCTCCTCTCGATGGCTTATCGTTAAGTGCCCGCGTGTTCGTTCGCGCCGTTCGACGCGTTGCTACGTTGACTGGCACAGTAACAGCCATATGCGGTATGACACATGTCCAGATTCATATTCATCAGCCCTCCGTTCATAAACCACCTATTACGTTAATCAAAACTAACGTCAACAGTGTAACGATGACTATGTCTCTGACGAACGTAATAAAATATTTGTCGTCGAATTAATAATCAGGTGCTGTCTTCTCGTTCAGTTACAAATTATAATTAAAGCTGCGAAGGTTTCCGTCATTAAGGGTCGAGAAATCTCGTCCGCGTATCCGAAGTTTCCTTCGCCATCGACAAAGTAATTTCCATAAATATTTTTTACGATTTTCTTTCGGACGTTGTCGGCCAAGTTCGAAAGAACATGGTCAAACCCGATGGCAAAATATGCGAAGCGGACCTAAAACAGTACAGAGAGAGATCTGAGAGTATCTTGGCCGGGTCTCGCCGGTAGCTAGGCAACCCACCCCCGGATCCACTGCCTCCTTCTCCTCACTTTTCCTCACCCCTTCGACCCGCGCCAGCTTTTCCTCCACGAAGCTGCTTCTCCTTCGTCGTCTCCACCTCCACGTCTCCACCTCGACCACCGACCCTCTTTCAAAATCCCTCCTCCCACCGGGCTCCTTCTCGCCCTCATACCATGACATCCTCGCAGCCACCCCTTTCGGCTGTTCTCTCACCGCGGGTGCGCGGGATCCCCCAGCCGCTGCCGCAACGGCCACGCTGGGGTACCTCAGAACCCCAGCCTGCTACCCGCTAGCTCGCCCACCTCTCCGAGGTGCCAACACTCATGAGAACTCACCCAGAAAAATTCTAGTCGATCCACGAGCTGACGACGGTTCCTCTCCGTCACGTTCGTCCGCGCCTTCTGCTGATTTTGCTCTCGCGGATGCTCTCGCCGATTAACGCTGCAATTTACCCTTGTTTTTACATTTATTTGCTCCACTCCTGGCAATGTTTTTGGATTTCTTCTCGCATCGAATGTTAACCTCTTGCTCTATGATTTATACAGCTTTGTCAGTAATTGACAAATTACTCCAGCAAAATTACTTGACCAAATTCAAACTCTGAATTCACGTATCAGACTCGTCAAAATATATCAAGATTTCGATGGCCAAATTAAACTTGTAATTTAGTTCAGCCCCGATAAGACCTAAACTGTGACTGTGATTAGTAATCAGAAAATGAATCTCCCTCTCGACTCGAAATGAAACGTGAACTCAGGTGACATATCTTGCCTGAAAATTGTTACGTCGCGTATTGCCAGTCCAACCCAGTAATCTTTTCTCTCTTTCGTTACCTCTAATTTTCTTTCACATGTACCAAAGCACCCACCAACGCAGCTATTATACCGCTTGCATCCTCGTTACCTACGCCGTACAAAAGCTCTGGCGGAGTCCACGGTAACCAGGGACATAGTTCTTCGGTGGTAGACGCGCTGGAAAATCTTAACACCCTTCCGGGCTCCATTTTGTTTTGCGGTCGGAATGCGCGGCACGTGCGTGAACGAGGCGGTTCTGCGCATCGTCTTGCGGTTGGTTTGTGGTCCTGGGGGTGGCTAGGCCCGATCATTGGCCGCGGGGGTGCCAGGGATGGTTTTTGGGGGTGTGGTGGCACCTTGCGGTTTGCGGGCTGATCTGCCATCAGCAGGGGGCGGCCCTCTTATCGACCTTCCATTGGCTCCTCTCGACCTGTTCGCGAGAACACCGTTTAAGAATTCGACGGAGATGTCACCTGACTTTACTGCCCTTCTAGTTTCCACTTGCGAGACCTAAGACTAGTTGCTTCGCGAGAACTTCTTCGAATTGCTATACATTTAGTGCATAAAGTTTTAGTTTGAACGAAATAATTTTCTTGAACGTTCATCTTACACGATACTTCTTACTTAAGGAACTGCCAACCAGTCAAAATGACTGGTTTCAGATTTCTCATTTTATATTACAAAATTTTATTGTCGTTATTTTATGGAAATTTTTTCGTCGTCAAAAATTTTAGCCGTCGCTCGTTGTTTATTCAAAAGTTATTAACAATAAAAGTTACTAAATAAAATGAATATTTGTGACATTACATACATTTAAATATATTATATGTTTGAACATCCTCGAACACCCCTTACTCCCAGGCAAGGCAAAATTAGGTTAGGTTAGGTTAGGTTAATATTTACACCTTTTGTCAATATTCGATCGATCTCGACGTACGACAAGATTGGACATCTTGGTTAATATTGACCTAACTTAACCTAACCTAAACCTAGCCTAACTTAACCTCTAATTTTGCCTTGCCTGGGGTGTTCTAGGATGTTCAAATATATAATATATTTAAATATATGTAATGTCACAAATATTCATTTTATTTAGTAACTTTTATTGTTAATAACTTTTGAATAAACAACGAGCGCATGCTAAAATTTATTGTAGGTTACTCAGGATAGTGACCTTGACAACATATGTCAAGGTCAATGTGACTTAGGGCTGGGTCTCCTTTTGTCAATATTTACCCAAAATTTTATTGTCGTGATTTTATAGAAATTGTCATATTTTTTTGAGGTAGAAACTAGTTCTATATGTTACTTGATGCTTTAGTATTTATTTTTCATTCTTCGATAAACGAGCATTTAATGTCGGTAGTTCTAGTGTTAATATCAGTGGGACTTTTTATATTTTTATATTTTTAATATCATATTTTATATTTTTAATATCAGTGGGCTGGATCTATAAACAGTAACGTCAGGTATCGTTCAAAAGGAGTTGAAAGCGAATGGAATAACAATAAGATCGATAAGTCGGTAGAAAAATGAATAAATAGGAATCGTAGGTTTTTAATCGAGCACTATGTTATATTAGCCGTGGGGCTGGTAACGAAACAACCCTCGCCAGGGGAAGCTACTCCCGACGTTTAATTACGCGTCCCTCCGTAAACCAGGCGAAGGTTCCCTTTCATTAAGGCAATAATTTTAATAATTTTTATCTTTCCGTATAATCTGCCTAATTAAAATTACGCTTTGATCGCGCCGCACCCGGCTACCCTCTTCGTTGCTGTATCCCCAGACGTGGCTGAATTTATGCGAATCTCGCCGACCCCCGTTCTCTATTTTAATTCCTAGAACACGACTCGGTCAGCGTTATCTCCGCCTTCCTGGAACTTTTAAACTCGATACGACCTTTCGTGATTCCTGCAATCTTTTAACTTCTCTTGTCTTCGGTATTTAAATATTTCTGCTTCGAAATCTCTGTTAAGTTTCTGGCGAGAGAAACGCACGACCTTCGACAAAGGATACCGCAGGAAATCGCTCGCGATCCTTCTTCGAGCTCCTATCAGAAGCAAATCCGGTTCGTATTCCAGTTTAGGTCTCTGGTTAATTAATTATACATTTGGTCGAGCGGCTGATCGTATCGGGGGCAAAGGAAGACGTTCCATTCGATCGCGGCAAAGGCCCGAATTCGTAAAATAGAATTTCACTGGAAGAATCCTCCGTTTGAAAGTTGGTGGAAGCAGTCGAAAAGAGCATCGCGTCAGTCGGGGGATGTCTTTCGGAATGTTCGAGTTCCACGTTATCGGCGCATTCGTCTAACGCTTCTCATTTTACCCAACACTTTTCAAAAGTTCTCATCCCCCGTCCTCTTTCGCTTTCTCCGTCTCGCCAGCTTCTCTCTTTCGCTCTGTCTGCCAGCTTCTCTCGACTCGTTTCTCTTGGCTCTTTTCGCAGTTCGTGCAAAGAGATCCAAAAGGCTGGGGTTGTTTCGTTGGCTCCGGCGAGCAAGAGATAGCGGAAGAAACGCGACAGAGAGAGAGAAAGAGATCGTATTCAAATGTTGATGAAATTGACCAGACACGCTTTGATCTGGCCTCTTCAAATATTCCTCGAAAGATTGAAGTGAACATCTGAGGAGAGCGAGAATTATCTTGGCTAGCCTGTCCGGGCAAAAAGCGAAAATCTAATGGCCGTATTTTCCCCAAACATTGATTAATATCGGACCTTGGATATTTCGAACATTTTTTAACTCTATCGTTCGACAAATTTCGAGCCTAATTTTATAATTGTATAACCGTTACGGACATAATACCTAATAATAGAACCATTCGTTCCGTTTTAACCCTTTGCACTCGAAGATAATTTTACTGTTTACAAACAGCAACTTTAAAATATTAATTAAAATGACTTCTTTCGAAGTTATTATTTCTCTACTAATAATTTCCACTATTGTCTATTTCACTATGTTTATACATCACATAAGCACTATTATAGAATTAATGAAATAATGCTTCTTTTAAATTATCGTATTAAATCGAATGGCGCCTAAGAGCGCAAGGGGTTAATTTCGCCCCGAGACAAATTACTGTTCTCTTCGTTTCTAAAGAGATCGGCAGTGTATCGGAATGACTGGAACAATCGAAGCACAATAAACTCGTCAATTCCGGCAAACAATACCAACAAGTTTCCGGCGGCAGGGGTGAGAAACATTCTGCGACCCCTAGGAGTAGCTCCATCGTGTCCCAAGGAGGATCAAAGCGGCAGCGAGGAATCAATTTTTAAGAAAGAAGATGTCGAGCGGATGTTCTCGAGTCTACCGTTCCAGGGGGGTGACTGCACACCCCCTCCCACGGCCCCGTTCTCTTTATTCTCAGTCGAGCTCTGCAGTCCATAGCAGCTAGCGAGGGGTTGGTTTTGATTTATGGAAACCGGCCGGCAGATTTACGTATATCAAATTCGCGTTTAAGAGGGTCGATCGCGGCGCGGCTTGGGGAGGACCGCGAGGGTTGCACCGCCACCCTTGGTCTCATGTGTGTACATTACCGGTGGATTTACAGTGCCGTGGGGTCGAACGTTCGCGCATAATTCTCGAAGAAGCCTGTCTGCTCCTTTCCCGGAATTTCTGACAACCCTCCCCTCTGCGGGTTAGCTTTTCTAATTAGAAAGTCTCTGCAAACTTTGGCGGTTCGACTGTCTTTATTATCTTCTTGCTCGGTATTTTCGAATCGATCGAGTCTCCGAAGATAGAAGAATATCGAGACTCGCGTAGCTGAAATTTTATTGGTAGCTACAACCTGGAGAATTGTAATTCGGCACGAGCCACCCTTTAAGTCACAGCCAAGATAAATTCTCAGGTCAGGATGTAACGCGAGGAATAAATCATCCGCTGGCCCTAAGAGGCAACCAGTCCTCGAACACCCTCGTGTTTATGTTCCACAATCGACGTATTTCAGATGCGCTTTTAAATATTAAATCCGAGGGGTTGCGAATATGCTTCTGTTCTTCGACTTTCTTTCTCACTGTATCGTGCTCGGTGAAAAAATTGTTTGCAGTTTCTTCGAGATTTCAAGGTAAAATATCTGTTTTGTAAAGAGCTTCCAGGTTTAAATATTTGTCGGTATTATCGATAGTTCGAGGATATTCGCAACGATCGATAGTTCTGTTTAAACGGTGAACAATAATGTAATAAAAAGGAGAAACTCGGGACGATAGGAATCGCCGCAAAAATGAGGTTGCTTTCTCGAAAAGTCAATAGTCGAGAATAGGAAAGAAGGTAGAACGCGGATCGGGTACGATCGAACTGGTGGTTATTAAATAACGCTGGCCTCCTCCTCGGCCAGTCCGACGTAGCAGTTGCATGGACGAGGGTCACGGGGGTGGTTTTTCGGCAAAATACCTCGCACGATACCGTGCATTCTTGGCGTGGGAGTCACCGCCGCGGCCTTAATTAAAAATCCAACGAGCCCCCAAAAATGAGCCGCGAGCGAGAGAAAAAATCCGACTGCGCGGTGCTTTTAAGCGAGCGAGACGAAGGGCTAAGGGGTCGGGCAGGGGTGGCCCGGTCGTACGTCGAGGCAGACCGCATTCTTTCGTTTAATTCCCGCGAATTTATAGAAGCGAGAGACGACAAACCGTGCCGCAATACCCGGTTGTACGGGCCTTTTCCGTGTTCTCTCGTTGCAAACGCACCCCTTAAAAAGTATTGCCATCCCCGACAGTGTCGCGGGACGGGGGTGTAATTGGATTCGACGCCGTCGTAGATGGGCACGCGCCTTTATTGCGTTTTCCTCGCCTGCACCTCGATGACCTTAGCACCGTGTTCGGCTTGGAAATGTTACGGGGTCGATCGTGGACATCGATTTTTTCCGTCGCGACAGAAAATACACCCCTCGCTCGCTCCCACAATATCTTCTAATTAATCCGCTGTGGGAATAATTGAAAGCGAAGGCGCAACGATTGTGCATTGTTCGAGGGCTAAATTATACGTGGCAATTTAACGGGGGGTGAAAATTATGTATCTACATGGTCAAATATTTATAATTCGTTTTCCTCGATTTTCAGGAGTGCGCAGGTTAAAAGGACACGCTCGGGAGAGGAGCAAAGTGCGTGCTAATCGAGAAAGAAATCTTCGGCTGTTGTTGTCAGTTCCGTTTAGCTGCGGAGGGTGGTGTGGAACAACAACCCCCTAAAAACGAGGGTAACCGAGCAAGGAGATCGGCAAGGGAGGCTGCTCTGAAATAATTAAACCGGCGCAAGTTTTTACGACAAGGTGTTCATTACGGTGGGTAATTAAGACGCCCCTTAACTAGACCCGCTAACCACCCCCGGGGGTGGTAAACCAACTTCTCAGCCGAGGAAGCCCCTCCAACGTCTTGGAAGGTGAACCGACCAGGGGATGGAAGGAAAGTTTTCCCGTTTTTAGAAGCGGACCGACTATTATCGGTGATTATGTTGGCCAAGGGAGATCTTCGACGAATCGCTTTTAACAAGAACATCCCTCGTCCTTGCGTGGCCACCCACGTCTTTCCTGTTTTTAACTTCTTAATCAGTTGACGCTTCGAGGATAAACCGACGAAGGACAATAGACATAGGTACGTTTCATAGTGGACAAAATTCTTATTAACATTAACATTTTTTTAGTAAAATAATCGAAATTTCTGTGTGTTTAGGTCTCCGCGACGTGCAGGACAGATTTTCACAGCATCCAACAGCCATAAAAAGAAGAGGAGTCTTCAGCTAACAGAAGAGAAATCCTGAGAAGTTATTTATTACAAATATATATTATTTATAACTTATAAAATGTATTTGTAAGATTATTGTAATTTGTACTTATCGAAAGAATTCAATAAACGTTACAAAAAAGATATATGACACCTCTATTTATTTAAAATCCTCCCACATACCACAATTCCAAAAATTCCATTAAAAAAAAGCGATAAATAGCGTACAGAAACATTGCACGTACGTTTCGAGAAAAAAAAAGAATAAAAAAAGAAAAAAGAAAACACTGTAAAAAACGAAAAATCCAAGATACCACAAAATTACATCGAATGTCAAAAAATTGCAAGTCATTCTGAGGTCCTTTGAAATCTTTGTGCCACCTCCTCGTATGTCATGTGCTCCTGATACCAAATTTCAAAATCTGGATCGTTGCCTCGAAAAATTTTTGTGCCACCTCCTCACAATTCATGTTCTCCTGATACAAAATCGGCGAAATTCGGAAAATTATCCTCGGAGATTCCTAGAAATGACGTCATCAGAATTCCAAGAAGTGGCATTTGTGCCACCTCCTCGCAACTTATGTTCTCCTGATACCAAATTTCAAAATCTGGATCGTTGCCTCGAAAAATTTTTGTGCCACCTCCTCGCATATTATGTTCTCCTGATACAAAATTCTAAAATCAGGAGCTCAATTTTACAAATTTTGTTCCATAATTCCCAGAAATGACGTCATCAGAGTTCCAAGAAGAGAATTTTGTGCCACCTCCTCGCATGTTATATTCTCCTGATACCAAAATTCGAAATTCGGTGGATCGATTTGTCAAATTTTTCGGAATAATTCTTGGAAATGACGTCATCGAAATTCCAAGAATTGAGGTTTGTGCCACCTCCTCGCAAATTATGTTCTCCTGATACCAAAACTCGAAATCAGTGGCTCGATTTCCCAAATTTTTCGGAATAATTCTTGGAAATGACGTCATCAAAATTCCAAGAATTGACATTCGTGCCACCTCCTCGCATATTATGTTCTCCTGATACAAAATTTTCAAATCGAAACCTCAATTTCACAAATTTTGTTCGATGATTCCAAGAAATGACGTGACAGAAATCCCGAAAAGTAAAACTTGTGCCACCTCCTCGCATATTATGTTCTCCTGATACCAAATTTCAGAATCCAACTTTTCTATTGGAAAGATTTTCGTGCCACCTCCTCCCACATCATGTTCTCCTGATACCAAATTTTGAAATGGGTGTACTTATAAAATCTGATCAATTTCATATTATTTTTTTTTAAATTGTCAGAATTTATTGCCGCAATGATATTTTTTTTGCGTCCATATTTTCTTTTTATTTAATTTTTTCTTTAATTGGTTAATGTTCTTTTGGAATGGAAAAGGGAAGGGAGGCATTAGGTTTTGTAATAAACAGTACAAATAGCAATTTGGTATGAACTATTTTATTTGTTATTTTTCAAAATATATACATTTCAAAATACATACAAATATATAAATATTATATACAGCTAATTATTTTTAATTATTTCTACAGGGTGTCCCGTAACTAGTGTTACTCCCTGAAAGGGGTGGTAGAGGACGTCATTCTGAACAAGATTTTCCTTTGCGAAAATGGGGTTTGAAGCTTCGTTTTTGAATTATTAAGGAAAAACACGGACCAATCAGAGCGCGAGGATTTCGCGCGTCGAGAAGCGGGAGCGACAGCTTGAAGTCCAGCGGCTGAACGCGAACGCGATCAAGAGTCTTTGCCTCGGAACAGTCTAAACATCCAACGCGAAGTCTTTACATCGAAACTCAGTTAAATAACGAACAGAATAATTAAAAGTATTGTTTATTTATTCATTCATCATGAGGGAGGAACGAAATTAATTATGCGTAATTAATGCAAGTTATGCAAATGAAATTTATTGAATATTGCCATTCGTTATCGATGAAGAATGTGAAATTAAATATTGAAAATTTTTTATTTTACTTCTAACAATAATATTAGTCAATGAATTTACTCATTTTAATGAAAAATAATTATTCAGTTCGCAAAAAAAGAGTTTCAATTTAATATCTAATAAATGTATTAACCGGTCTACCTTACATTCACAGGAAATTTATTAAAATAGCACTCACCCATTGTTTGAAAATAATCCTGTTTGAAAATAATCCTTCAATGAAAGCGTTGGGGGTCCTGAGTCGTCCCGCTGATCATGACCTGCCGTAACATCGGCACCGTATACCACAGCTGACAGCACTCAGAGGTCACTGCACTGACTTCAGTTCACAATACGATCATTTTCACTGTCATTTTTCAGCAAATCTTTTCAGCTGCTTTCTTCACGCCGCGGTTCGCGTTTGTAAAGCGAAAATTCACTCACGGTTCCCGAGTCAGTCTATCGAAACAACCCATTTTTTAATAAACGAGAAACATTATCCGCGTTATATCGCGTTTGGTCTCATTTTAATCGGGAAAACGTCACCAATATGTTTAAAAGATTTTAACACGCTTCTGCCCAAACGGTAAAGCGGCACTACTTTTCGCGACCATTCTCGTGCGGAACGCGAAACACAACTGCCGAACAGAATATGCAGGCGTTTTTCTAAAACAGTTGAACGTTCTTGACGCGGCGACGAGCCGTGCTATTGCGAACGTTTCTGGAAAAATACTACACCCATAACAATACATCGGTAATATCGTGTCGTAGATATTCAGTTGTGTAGTATTTTTCCAGAAACGTTCGCAATAGCACGGCTCGTCGCCGCGTCAAGAACGTTCAACGCGAATGGTCGCGAAAAGTAGTGCCGCTTTACCGTTTGGGCAGAAGCGTGTTAAAATCTTTTAAACATATTGGTGACGTTTTCCCGATTAAAATGAGACCAAACGCGATATAACGCGGATAATGTTTCTCGTTTATTAAAAAATGGGTTGTTTCGATAGACTGACTCGGGAACCGTGAGTGAATTTTCGCTTTACAAACGCGAACCGCGGCGTGAAGAAAGCAGCTGAAAAGATTTGCTGAAAAATGACAGTGAAAATGATCGTATTGTGAACTGAAGTCAGTGCAGTGACCTCTGAGTGCTGTCAGCTGTGGTATACGGTGCCGATGTTACGGCAGGTCATGATCAGCGGGACGACTCAGGACCCCCAACGCTTTCATTGAAGGATTATTTTCAAACAGGATTATTTTCAAACAATGGGTGAGTGCTATTTTAATAAATTTCCTGTGAATGTAAGGTAGACCGGTTAATACATTTATTAGATATTAAATTGAAACTCTTTTTTTGCGAACTGAATAATTATTTTTCATTAAAATGAGTAAATTCATTGACTAATATTATTGTTAGAAGTAAAATAAAAAATTTTCAATATTTAATTTCACATTCTTCATCGATAACGAATGGCAATATTCAATAAATTTCATTTGCATAACTTGCATTAATTACGCATAATTAATTTCGTTCCTCCCTCATGATGAATGAATAAATAAACAATACTTTTAATTATTCTGTTCGTTATTTAACTGAGTTTCGATGTAAAGACTTCGCGTTGGATGTTTAGACTGTTCCGAGGCAAAGACTCTTGATCGCGTTCGCGTTCAGCCGCTGGACTTCAAGCTGTCGCTCCCGCTTCTCGACGCGCGAAATCCTCGCGCTCTGATTGGTCCGTGTTTTTCCTTAATAATTCAAAAACGAAGCTTCAAACCCCATTTTCGCAAAGGAAAATCTTGTTCAGAATGACGTCCTCTACCACCCCTTTCAGGGAGTAACACTAGTTACGGGACACCCTGTATAATGTTCAACCGATGTTATAATGCACGAATCGATGTTGCATCCCGGTAGTTCCTTCCTGCGTAGCCATTTGTATTTCCGGAAGTCGTTCCCACGAGTTCTGTAACATAAAAAATTGCAAATGAATTAATGAGGAGAATATTAACATACTTCCGTGAAGCAAAAGTAATTAAAAAATGCATGCAACGAAAAATTATAATAAATACTGTATCATAATGTACGAGTGAAATCTTTTCAACAACGATAACAAGGTTTGCAATACATTGATAAATATCGGATACCATTACGATCGTAAAAGGTAAGTTAAAGAAAGCATAAAGAAGAAGGGGAAGCAGTAATCGAGCTACAAAATATAGGAATAGAAAGAAACTAGACGTCTTACCTGTTCGAAGTCTGGACAGCAACTGAAACTTTCGTCGTTCGTGTTAAGGCGACACGAATTTCCTCCATCTTATTTTCGCCCAATACCACCTCTGCTTCTCCATGTTCCTGTTTCGCAAACAAGAGAAATATTTATAAGTTTTGTGCTATATAATTAGAATGAGGTACAAGTATCAATTTCGCGAAGTAGTACAAGTCTATGAATTATCAGCCTTATAGGAGAAGATGTAGCAGAGATACGCGAAAGTGTAATCTCGGAATATTAAAAACGATACGATCGATTCTAAAACGTAAGCAAATCGAGGATCAGTCACCGTGAAAGTTTGTTCTGCAACGAGGGCAGTTTCTAAGTACGTGATAGGTATTAGCGGGAGGATTCAAATATTGGCTAAGTCCTTTCTAAGCCGAACCCTGCCTAGGGAATTACTTTGGCCCTGCGCCCGCATTAATAAGTGACCGTCCCCGACAAACACGGTGATCCCTTGATTTCAAGACTACGTTCAGGATCTTCCGTGTTGGCATTAAATTTTACTGTCGCGTTCTAGTCCTTTTAATCTCGGATCAAACGTAACGATTCATCAGAGAAATAGCCACCGGTTCCATTATCCTCCAGTTACGACTTCCTCTAATTCATCTCGTTAACTAATCTAACAATTCGTCTATTACTTCGGATTATCTCGACATCAATCGACTTAACCGATTTAAAATACTTCAGATTTTTCCCAAATTCCAAAAAGTAACAGGTAACTAGGAGTACTGCTCACAGTGGAGTCTGAGCGAGGCGAAGCGTAACTGACGCTGATCGAATAAATGTTTTTGCAAACTTACTCCCGGTTTATCAAGAAAATATTCATTTTTTAAACAATCACTTCCTTAATTCCTCTGAAGAGAAAGCCGGGATGCTAAAGATATTTGTCTAACTAATTAAACTGGTCCTTTCGACCTTCTCAGAACCTCAAACAGTCTAATGAGACGTTCACCAAGGAGAAAAGACCAGATTTCTATTTTTTCTAGTGAAAAGACCTCGTTCTGGGCTAAAATTAATTTAATTTTTATCCGATTTTGCTCAATATTGAACTTAAAGTTGTTTTTATTTAGATCTTGATATGTGTGAAGTTTCAAGGGTCTATGATGGTTCTCAAGAAAAGTGCATTACATGAGCCGAAGTATAGTCTTCGGTAAAAAAGCTGTTGATCGGATCAAAAAGAGGTCTCGAACAACGGCATCGTAAATCTATCCGCGTTCCCTTTCCTCTCTTTTGCTCGCAGCTCGCGTGCACTTTGGCTTATTAAGGGCTGAATCACCCTTGCCACCGCCTCCGATAAACCTCGTCCTCCCGGCTGTCCCACAACCGCTGTACATCACTGACGTTGGCCTCAGGGAATGAGTTATGCGCCCCTCAAGTATACGGCCCTGTCTCTCGCCACCAGCTTACACGTTACCGTTTTCTATATATACGTCTCAAGATCTGTCGAGGTTCACCAGTCGAAGATTTGTGGATCTTACGCGAGAAGGTTCGAATTGCACTCGCGATACGGTTTAAAAGATAAACAAGTATTTTTAGTGAACGAAGATCAGCGAAGTGTTCGATTTTCAATTATTCGTACTTTATTCGAGACTCGATAATTCATCGAGCTTCCTCCTTATCGTTCTCCCATCGGGCGAGCACGGTATGAAACAGGAAACGTGCACAAAGAACAACGTAACCCTACCCCGATGGGCAGTAAAGAACGCAGAAACGAAACAACGAACGAACGCGGAGACACCGACCACCGCCATCACTATGGGGGTGAAATTCTGTGTGGCAGAATTATGGCCCTCGGAGGTACTGCTCGAGAGAGCCTGTCTCCACTATGACCCCTTCTGCTCGTTCCTTTTTTTTGCATCCAACGTTCCATTACGAAAAAAAAAGAAGGAACGAAGATCGTAAAATCGAAGGGGTCGCGAGAGAGAAAAGAACTCCACGGTTCGAAGACGAGGAGAAGAGAGAGAAGGACTACTCGAGGCTCGTTTAAAAGTGATAAATGCGCAGCTGGGAATATGACTGAGAAAAATAACATCGGGGGTTGGTCGAGGGGTTTGGCGGCGGCTGAGTCGTCGATCGGGGCTCGAGGAATCGAAAAACTAATATCCGCCCCCGGGGGCCGTTTGTTTCGTATTGTTTCGGACGCTCGCCTCCCAGGCGGTTGTCTTTCGCGTGATTGAGTGTCGCCATTCTTCATGGGTTTCGCAGCTTTCTTTTTCGCCGCCTTCCGAACACGCTGATCACCGACACCGGGATCGGGTAACGACGAGACGGAGGGGAAAGGTGTTTCGAAGGTGCAAGATATCGACCTTGTCTTCTCGCCGATTCCAGCGTTATCGAACAACGCTGCTTCCGAAACTCGATAATGTACAATTTGTTTCGTCCGGGCGAAAAACAAACGAGCGCATAGTCCGATCGCTGTTTAAATTTGAAAGTTCGTCGGAACGAGACTCGCGCTATTTTTTCGGCCGCGTGTTTTTATCGTCGCTCGTCGATTATCGATCGAGAGAGAGAGGGGCGGAAAAAATCTGCGCGGGTGTCGATTCGGCTGGCGGCCGTTCGAGATTATTTTTTGTCGGTGAACCGTCGCGGTCGAGTCCGGGGGCAAGTTTCTAGTTAGCCGAATCGACGCGCGTCCCATAGGGGATGAAACGATATTATTTGGCTGTCGCGTGCCTGCCTGCGCGTTTCCCGCTTCGGCTACGTTAATTCCATGCATTTAAATTGTCATTAGCCTGCTTGCAGAACAAAGTGTCGCGCTTATGCACCGTGACGCTCTTCCCCTCCCTTCTTCCTTCCTCCTTCCACTCGTATTTCTCCGTTCAATCCGCCAATTTCCGAGAAATCGCCCGTCAAATTTCTCCTAAATTGCCAGATAATCGCAAATTGTTGAAACGAGACAAATCTATCTATTTAATGTTGGTTCGATAAACTTTCGAAGGTGTAGGAACACGATATGTTAACGCGTCGGTGACGAACCGAATTCCAACGGAAGCGTCGCGTTTAGGCATTTGATCGTTCGACACCCATTCTTTCCGGGGTGGAGCTTTTAATTCGATCAAATTCACCGAGCGATTGGCCCGGTCCTGAGACAGGGGCTGCGAGATGAAACGAAACGCGCTTGGCTGTGTAACCGAATTTAGCGATTTTTAATTCCCAGAGGCAGCCGGTCTCGAGTCAATACTACAAGGGGCGAATCACCCTAAATCGCTAATAAGGCTTCGCAAACCTCCGTACATCCCACCGACAGGGATTCTCGTGCTTGGTTCTCATTCAGGATGGTAATCCAGTCTGATCTGATCGGAATCCTTCGCGAACATCACCTCCCCTTACAAACATTCTTACGATACAGTTTTGTGGTATGTGTGCGTGTATGCACTATGTAATTGTATGATCGACATGGGTGCATAATATGAATGAAGCTTGCGCATGATATGATTGAAGTTTGCATGTAATGAAGATTGCTAGAAGATTGTCTTTTTGCTGTGATCGAATGTTTTCGGTAAAGCAAAGAGTGCGTTGCTTTGAGAGAAATCGTGAGATAAAGACGTGCGAGATTTATAATTCGAGAGATTCTATTTGTGTTGTGTTTAATTAATTCTTTGTTAATAAATTTCATTAAATTTTTCAATTACTAAATATTATTCTAGAGTTTTGCAACTGGGTCTCTCTTCTTTCTTCGTTGATTACGCGTTGAAATTCGAGATGTTCGTACATACTTAACCCTTTGCACTATGACTTATTTGTCAGGTGCGTCAGGACTGACTAATTATAGCTACTATATTAAAATAGAGAAAAAAATTGAAATGTTATGTCAATATATTATTATTCAATAGTTGACTATGCAAATTATAGTTGGACTCAAATTGAAGCGTATTAAATATTTCAGTAAAGTTAATCACAGCCGAGGTACGAGTGCGTCACGAGTCAAATTTCTCTGTAGTGCAAGGGGTTAATTACATCGGACTGATATGACACGCTCGAAAGATGTAAAATATGTCATGCATGAAAAATAACACTCGCGACTTTTATGCAAACCTCTCTAGTTTGCTAACAATTATCATGCAAGTCCGTCTCTGAAGAAAAAATCTTACAATATCGTACAAATAACGCGTCTGACTATCCGTCGATATTTCTACTGATCCAGCAAGGTTAACAGCTTAGCTCGCATAATCGAATCCACTCGAATAAACTAATATTCTTATCAACGATTAAAAGTCTAACGGAGCATGTATTAGAGTTGCAAGTTTATTACGCGATAAACATCGCGTTTGAAGTTAGGAAACGAGGTTAAAGATATCGCAGAGAATTTGATGGTTCGGAGTGGTCGAAGTACCTCGTTGGAGATATACTCGTGGCTCTGGCCGATGCTTTGAATCGGACGAACAAATCTTCGTGCATCAACGTGCACGAGAAATGGATACGCATCGGTCGTAATTCGTGACCGCAGAAGTGCAGAGCAATTAATTTTCTCGCTGCAAGCTGCATCCGCAGTCTTTCCGCGTTTCGGCGGTCGGTGTTTCCGGCCAGCCTTTAATCTCGAAGCTTCGGTTGCCTCGCGGAACGAAGCGTTCATTCTTGTCAGAAATATTCATCGTGAACTACGTTCTGTCGTTCGGGATCTCGTTTAAAGGAACAAACCGTTCGTCCAACGACCGAACTAAAATCTAAACTTTCAGCGTCTAAAACGCGATCGTTTCAATTTGTCGAACGGAAAAGCGAGTCGGATAAACGACGGCGGAGAACGAGCAAAAGCGAAATAAATAATTTAACAAACTGATTATACAATCAACGTCCGACTGTGATTCGATAAGTCGGAGAACCACTGGGTATTGATGCTCGATCAGGCAGCCCGTGGAGGTTTAATTAAATACAACCCCCAACCCCTGATAGCGCAGCCTTGCTTCTACCGCCTGTAAAACGAGCGGTATTTTTCACGAAAACCACCTCACCGGACGATCTCATTTCTGGCCTGGTATCACGAATCGGATCCACGGACTCGATCAAATTATTAAGTTCCAACTTGTCGAACGAACGTGGACGTTAAATTCGAAATTGCCTACAAACTATAAATCAACTATTTCCATGTCGGAAAGTCTGCTCGTAAGAACTCGTAGATACAGGAAAAATAACGTATCGTACAAGTGCATGTAACGTATCGTACAAGAAGGTAGACGTCGAAAGGGAAATCGAAGGATGCCTCGAAGCAGATCGTGTTAAGATCCTTTCGCGCGTATGTAGTAGGAGGGCGTGATTCGAAATTAAGCTGATCGCGTCAGGATACGATCCTGTCGTACCTATGGGCGCGTGACGTTGGTAGCAATGTTGCTGGGGATATGACAGGCGCGCATGGCACGGAGTGTTGCAACACCCCCCGCGTCAAGAATTCATGCAGCCTCGATGGGGGACCATAATTAACCGAATACCGATACTCACCAGCTTACCCGACTCCATCTGCGACATACGCCATGTATATGCGTGCGTGCATCTATATATACATATGCGGCCAGGCGCGTAATTCTGCGTGCATCTGTTCACGCGTCCCAGCTATGCACCTGAAATACGCGACCGTCGGAAAAATTTCCTGTTTGCACCGCTTGATTGCGCCCTACCGCGATCCATACCACCCTAATTGCCTATACGTTTTTAAACAAACTTTGCTGCGATGATATCCCATCCGTATATCAACGAATAACATATGGATGGAGGAAAAAATTATTTGGCAAGTTTAAACGGGAAGCGGTGCAAACGCAAGTACAATCCGACGCGATAAACTTTTATCGCGCATAAAAATGAGCGCAATTCTGTTACGCGAAAACGCAAAATTGTTTTGGACCATAGCCGTTTCCGCAGCTAAGCGAAACTTTCTTCGCTGGTAACGATGGGAGCGCAAGTTCCTGCCAAATGCGAAGGAGAGCATAGGAAAGTTCCTTCGAATGGAATTTTTGCATAAACAGCGCGTGTCCGAGGTTGGATCTAACTAGCGATCTCGATGAGCCGTCGCGTCGATAACCTCGCCAGCCAAACATCAGCCAAGTCGATCGGCCCAAAACAAACCTCGTACACACCTCTCGGCATCCCACGATCGAAAACCACGGACGGGACACGAGAACAGCTAGCGGGCTAATTCGGCAAACCAGGCATCGGCGCGATAATATCTATCGGCGCGAGATCTCTCGTTCAGGAGGTCAGTATCACAGGAGTTTTAGGCCCGAGGAAGTCGTGCACGAAGCGTATCTCGGTGATCGCGAGTTACAAGAGGGTGCAGCCAGGGTGGCGTAAAGGTGGCTAGATAGTCGTGGAACGAGCAACGAAGCGAAGCGGAGCTCGAGGAGGCGCGGAGGGCGGTGGGTCGTGTCGGGGAAGACAAGGAAAGCTCGGTAGAGAAGGTGAGCCGAGGGTGGCTGTACGTCGATAGAGCGGCGCGCCACGGAGGCCAAGATACGACACCGCCGCCACCACCGGCAGACCCGTAAAGGGGCGGGGGTCGTCTCTCTCTTCCACCCCCGTGTAACCTCTCTTTCCGAGCGGCAACGCTTGCCGGCGGGGTGAGTAGCGGGTAAAGCTCCGGTCCAAGGGGATGAGGAACCGCTCCTCGTTCCTTTCGAACCTCCGAAGGAGCGAGAGAAAGACGAACGGATCTCCTCTTTCCGCCGAGGAGACCTTTCCTTTTTCTACCTCGGCAGATGTTACACACCGGGGACTCGAGCACGTAGCGCTACCAGAGGCCAGACGGAATTTTTAATCGCTCTCTAGTCTATACGTTTCTTCGCTTCCTGTTGTACGAACATCTTTTCGACTTCTATTCTGCGGTTATCGAGACCGACGCTTCTTTCGCAGATTTCGAACCGTGCCTCCAACTTTAACCCTTTGGGTGCATTTCACGAGCGAGACTCGTCATTTGTTTACTTTGGGCGAAGTAGTCTGACTCGTTTGAATTTAAGAAGCAGGCGTTTGCGAGAAAAATATTGCACATTCCGGCAATAGAACTAAAGAAACTGCCTACAAAACGGTGTTGTGTTATAAACATAAAATAAGAAAATTACTTGGCAATGCAAACAATACCTTTGCATGTACCATGTTTTGAAAAATACCACACGGTACAAAATTATTGGACTTTGGTTCTTGTTCTATGTAAATATTTCTATTTTGTTTCATAACAAATTCATAACAAATTTATCAATTGAAAATATGGAAAATTAATACGCGGATGTGTATGCATTTATGATACGAGAAATGAAGATATTTATAATGCAAAAGCATCGCCTTCTTATGGACGTTATGGAACGTTATGGAACGCGCGGGACAATTAGAACGACGCGACGGGTCAAATGATCGAAATCGAAGGTTCGCGATGAGAGGAGGCTCGAATTGTTGAATGGAAACGCTGCAGGATGAGATGTATTATCACGAAAACGCGTTATTGAGATCTCTATGGGTGAATTAGCTTCCCTCAACAGTTTGCGATGCACGGAGCGTCGGTGTACGTTCCTGAACATCGGGGATTTCCTGTAGGTTAGTTTGACACGACGGAAAATAGATATCGCGGAATGCGAGATTGGAGGAAGACTGTTGCTGTCTCGAGCCCACGATTACTTAGCATTATACTCTAAACAATTATATCAATCGCTTTCTATCTACCGTAATTAATTCGCCGACGCGTCGTAGAACCAAAGGTCTAAAATTGATACTTGTTGAAAATCCTTTGAAAAGTTCCTTGAAAACGTGACTGGAATCTTTCCGCGTTAGACATTCAAAAATTTGTACGCGATTTCGAGAATCGAACTAGAAATTTAATAAAGCAGACTCGATAAAAATTATCGTCGAAGGAAAAATGGAAAATCAGTGGATTCGTACGGTCCGAAAACAGGAGCGCTTACATGCACGCTAGTCGTGATCCGGGCGAAAGGGTTTCACCCTTTGCTAGGACCAAGCACCTAGAACGTGTCGTGGGTTTGAGAGGCCGAGAATTCGAAAGAGAAGGAAGACAGGGTGGAAAGGATGGGGTTAGCTGTCAGGGAGATAAATCGGCTCCGGCTTAATTAAATCTTCTTCCGTGCTACCCGGCCAAGCCAGTGCCTGCTGCCGGACACCATCCTCGGAGGGTCGAATTGTTTCGAGGATATCAACCCTGATTTAGGACCACGCGTATTCCCCAAGTACATCGCGAGTACCTGACCAGCACTCGTGATCCTTGTGGACGAACCCCCTGGTCCCGTGAAAAAATATCCTGCAGGACCTTCTCTCCGATTTGAACAGTGTCCTCTTCAAATTTACTACCGTGCATTTAGCTCGCTACGTTTTGCACGAAAAGATTAGACAGCAATGTAATTCTATAATTTTCTAAGTAGCAAAGGGACTGTGATATAAAAGTCGATGAAAAAGATAGCGGAGACGTTTCCCGGGGAAGAGGAGAAAAAAGATCGATAACGATCGTTGATCTCGAGCTATCAGAAGCGGTTTCCAGAACGTATGATCCTCGTCTTTCGGTCTATCTCTGTCGTCGTCCCTCCTAAGGGACCGATGGCACCCTCTAGCAATTATTAATTAACGCTCCCCTCTCAAGGCATTAACGCGGCTAAGAGCAACCCCCTTTGCATCTCCGCCGCTTGTGTCGGCCTTTTCCAACCCCTTGCCACTGGCTCAAAGCGCCACCAAGTAACGATACACCTTTGGCTATGAAACGACACGCTCGAGGAGGTCAAACCTTCTGGACGACTTTGTTCGACAAAGAGACGATACCGCGTTACCTACGCGACACCTAAGACGACCCAACTTATTACCTGTCATCGTACAATTTCTGATCCTTCACCGTAAAACCTACGAGATTCGTACTACCGAATTCTTTAATAAACTCGCGTTTCCGTACGAAGTATCTTCCAAATAAAATATCGATTCCCCGTGTAGAACTTTCATTACGGTTTCAATTATTAAGCGCTTAAGAACAAAGTGATTACGGGGGAGAAATGGTTGACTGCGCTACTGAATTTCTTTATGGACACGTTTATCCTTGCAGGGTAGTATTTTAGAGAAGACACATTACTTATCTGTGTACGATATACCTTTTAAAATTTAAGGAAATTGCGATGGTAGAAGAAATGGCTGACTTATACTACTGAATTTTTCTAAAAACAGTCGCATCCTTACAAGGAAATATTTTCGAAAACGCTATCATTTTCTACGGGTTATAATTGCATATAGAAAAGGTGGGAGTAATTAGAAAGCCACGATCTATCGCCGCAGCAATAACATCAACCTCTGTTTTATTCGTCGATCCGAAAACACGATTTCAGATATCCACGCGGCCCTTTATAGCGCCAAGGTTCCAATAAACCGCCTTCCAGCTCGTTTCTCTTTCTTTTTTAACCCCCGTACAACCCATTCTTTCCCGAGCAAGCCCTTCTCTCTCGACCTCTCTTTCTCCGGAACGTGATGGAACATCTATCCCTAGCACGCGTTTCCAATCTAACGAGCGCATTTACACGTCTAAACGGCCCCATCAAACCGAAACAAATCTTCCTCGGAATCCTGGCTACGGTGATCCTTGGCGCAGCTTTGCTCGGTCAAACAGCAAGGAGACACGGAGAAAGCCGAGAATCGAATGGTTGCGCGGAGAATCCGTAAAAGGGGTGGCTCGCCGAGAGGGTGGCTGCTTGCTCGTGTGTGGATAGTTTCTCTCGGGGCTTGAAAATGTGACGACGACCCAGCCGGTCGAGATATTAAACTATAAATCCTTATCCCGCTACGCGGACCACCACGACTGAGACCACCCTACATACTCGACCAGAATGCTATCCAGCGTGTCGCAGGACTGCCGTGCCACATTCGACCCCGTATGCTTACCGCGACAACGAGTTTCCACCTTCTTTCGCGCCGACGAGTTAAACCTCCTCTTTCGCGAGTTCATGCTAACATTACGTTTTTCGATTTTCGATTTAATTATTTAATTCAAGGCCACGGAATTTGTGAGAAGACTTTGTAACTTTTCAATATACCGTTTCGATTATACGAGTTCCACGAGCGATAAACGAGAGAGCAAACTTCGCGGGTGGACAATGGAACGGAAATATTCCGTGTGTACGTCTCGATTAAAAGTTTCGTTGCGGCGGTCGATCAACCGGCGAATCGAACAAGCTTCCGGCGACACTTTCAAATTCAAACAATTTATTCCAACAATTTCGCGTTATCGAAATCTAATTTTTGTTTAGAAAATCCGATAGGTATCGACGTTAACGAACGGAGGCAAAGTTATTTGGAAACGGGCGAAGGGATTCCTTGTGGACATTTTCATTTAAATGTAGCACCCTTTCGATCTACCCTTTATTGGCCAAATCTCTTGCAGCACACGCACGTCATTAAAGCTGGCTCGGACTATCGATATCTAGCCTATGCCGGACGCCGGTGCGTGGATCGTGTTAAGCGAATAAAAAGCCTATTGCTGTGAAATAGTCGCCAGTAATGGCGGAAGTAATGTCCGTGACGAAATGGTCTCATCCTGAATCTATGGTGTTCGAAAAACGCTTCGCGTCGCGATTTAACTTGCTTCTTGTCAACGCAATTATTTTCTCACAAATCTTTCGATATTCGTAAATGCAAGAATTAAATGAAAAATTTCCTCGAATTCGCAAACACAATACATAATTGTCCTTTTTGTACAAGTTAAATATTTCTGTCAAAGATTCTAAGCCGAAAGCATAGGGGTTGAAACATTTAGGCGGCGGATGCGAGGCTCTCGTCGACGGCATAATCTCACCGGAAGTCCCTAAGACTCGGTAGGGCGGCCATCTGCGGATATTAAAGGAAATGGCGGTATGATTAGTCGAATACGTGCGCTGGTTTCGTTTTAAGGAAACGCTTCCTTCGTGTTTCCCTTCCATACGACTGAACGTCCATAAAAGCTTTCTGATTTCTACAAAACTTTTCTGCAAATATGCTCGATTCATCTATTTCCTATTTTATTGCATTAACGTTAACACTTAAATGCATGATTTTCTAATTTCACCAAAAGTTATCAACTAATAAAATACCTTGAAAGCGGTTGATTCAAATTAAAACGAACAGATGACGCTATTTGATTGGTACGTGGCATATCTGCAACACTACTCATTGCAGGTTTCCTACATTTTGTATATAATTCATAAGATTAAAACTGGTATGTTGCATTTATACAACGATATGCATTTAAATTGTCGTATCTAAATTAGACTCTCGTACCATAATGATACACTTGTTTCCTGCTAAACGCGTCAATCTTCAAGTCCTCCAGGGCGAAGGGCACAGATATTTTTAATAACGATTACGCAAATGTTGCAAACAACGTTCGAGTGAAAAGTTGGGCGACAGGGAGTCGAAAGAATCGCGACATGGTAATCCCGGGCATTGTCGGGACCGCAAATGACCAGCCGGCTGCGTAACTGCTCGACCTCGGCTGTTTTCAGGGGGTTGTTTGCTTGATTTAGGGGTTGAACGCCGCGTTCCTCAACCGAGGAACAAGCCTTTCTTCCGTCTCGTCAGAATGGAAATACGCATCGAACGAGAATACCATTTCCCACTGTCCACTAAAAGTGTCCCAACACGATGACAAATCTTTATTACGACCCCAACGCGGACATTCAAGGAGGGAATTCTTTCTCTCTCGAACGGCGAACAATTTGTTTGCACTCTCGCGGAGATATTTTTTCACGATTTTCGTATCTCGAAACGGAGAGAGAGATATACATTTTGGGAGTAGCACCGAATCAACGTGCAAACATTTCGGTTATTTACATACGTACAATGTTCCCTGGATCCACCTCACCCCCTCTTCTATGGTTTGTCTTATAATATTAATAAGGGTAGTTTCCGGGCTGGCGTGCTGCGGAATCGTGGAAGGGGTCTGGCTATGCTCGCTATGTCCGGCAAGGGTGGTATGTTGTAGATAGTCCTCGGTGTAACCCCCTGAGGGATGAAGTCTGGACCTTGTTAGAACGAGAATGCTAATTTATTAGGGCGCGTCGGGGAAATGCTCGTGCCTGCGATTTTCGGATGCTTCTTCGAAAGAAAATCCACGAATTCTCATCCCCCGCCAACGACCAATTTACAATAGAACGCTTTTTTCGCGTCCTAGAGAAAGCGACGGACAGACAAATTTCCAAGAGATGTTCGCGACGGACACCTTTAGGCGGTATCGAACGTAACGAGCAAAAACACGAGAATAGAACGCCTGCCAGGAGGACATCGCTACTGGCGGCTAAAAAAAGGAGGAACGGGGGCGAAGATAATAAGGCAATCGTAGGCGTTAACGGAAAAGAGTATGAAGATCTTAAAACGACGTTCCTCGAAGAATCGTACAGAGAAGACAAGAGGAGGAAGAAAAATAGTGCAGCGAAGCGCGGTGAAACAAAAGCAAAAAGGGCGAAAGGAAAAAGGGTAAGGCGCGTAAGAAAAAGCCACGATCAATGGTGATGGGGAGGATATCGAGAGTTATACTTTTAATAAAGAGCGAACCGGCCATCCGACACCAGTATTCACCACCATCAGCAGCCTCAGCATCGTCGACACACCGATCCCTGGCTTGGACCGTGTTGGAAAGCGGGTAGAGGGGGATGCGCGAGCGCCACACGTGTCTTGAGGGTGGTAATTACGCGGCATCTGCAGCCAAGCCCACACCACCATACCGTCCGCCAGTTCTCTCCACCTCCACCACCTTCTCCGACTTACTCCACAACCTTAGGTGGGCTGGTGGGTGGATTTGGGCGGTAAGGTGGCGGGATGAGGCAAAAGGGGTGGCAAGGGATGGGTGGCCACAGTATTGATTTTGTCCAAGACAGCCGACGCCGCCGCTGCCGCCGCCGACGCCGCCGACGCCGCGGCCAACCAGACCCACCTCTGGTGGTACCCACTCGGCTACAACACCGATCCCCACCCCCACATTCCACCCCGACTTCTCCGTCTCGTTCGCTCTCCAGCGTTTCCTTCTCCTTTCGAGCCAACCCACCCTTAACCCTCTCTATCTCTGTCCCCGTCTTTCTCTTTCGTATTCGTAGCTCGCGTGTATATCTGTTCGGAGTGGCGTGTTCGCGCTGGCTGCTAGATAAGATGCCTGGCAAGCTGCTGCGAGTCGAGTCGTTTTATCGACACCCTGTCATCGACTCCGCCGTCCAATCGATTGTGGCGAGATCTGATTGATTCGCCCGAGACGCGTTAATCCCGTTAGGGTTCGTTCTTTTTTGTCGGATCGAGATATCGCGGAGGTCACAGGTGACACGGTGGGAACACTCGATTTTCGCTCCACGGAGAAGTCCGGATTTCAATACTTTTAGATGCATTTAACGATGATCGAAGAATATTCTTCGCGAAGAGAAGGGAAAGAGAGGGAGAAAGCCGAGGAATGTCTTTAGAATTCACGAGCCCTCCACCCTTGGTCCAAGTAACGATAGTTTAGAAACTTGACGATGGCTGGGCGACGGGGCAGCGTGAGAGCCACGGCATCTGGACGGTAGTTAAAATGCATGTAGTCCTCCGAGAGTCTCGTATTCAAATACAGGATCAGTCCTTCTTCGACCTCTCCGTAACTGATCCCGATCCCGATCTCGATCCTGTGTGCCTCAGGAGAAGAAGAACTTTTCGTCTTGTTGGGAGGGTTCCAGGATCCGCTGCCTCGACTTGGATTTTCCCACACGGGTCCGCCGTAACCCGTCTCCGGCTTTCTTCCGATTCGAAAGGATTTCGATCGCGACAAAAAATTTCGAATCACGGACGTCGAATTTAATCTCGTCCTGGATATTTATCCTGTTCCAAAATTTCTTCGCGCCTCTTCGAATCGGAACGGTGAAATAAAAACGGATTTATCATTCCCTCGCGGAAGATACGGTCTTCTGGACAGCGACGAGATGACGTTCGAAAAGGGGAAATGAAGGAAAGCACTCGATGGCTGTTTCGCTGGCTCGTTTTTATCGGCAATTCCGACTTCATCCCATCCGGTCTGCCCACCCCTCTTCTTACCATTCGATATTGTATTCATAGGCGGCGTTAAGAGACAGATATCGCGATGATTCACGAGCGAGGAACTGACGGAATTCGTATTAGGAGAAAAATCTCTTCTTTGCTCGAGTCACCCTCCGAAATGAACCGCCTCGTTGTCCAGCCTTGTCGAGAAGACGCTTGATCTTTGAAAAATTACGGAAACACGATAAAATACAAAGCGTGAACGCTGCATGCAATCGCGAACCGTCAAGAGAATTGAACAGAAACGCCGTGAATATAACTAGAATACAACAAAGGAGACAGGAGGTTGAGTACGGCCACGCTTTTCGCGAAGTAAACGAAACATAAATGTCCCCGGGGCTTTCAGTCGGATCGAGCTGTTGTTACGTTGAAGTTCATAAGGAGTAAAGAGGATCACGCGATCCAGATAAAAGAGCGAGGCTGGGTCCACGGGACCCTCGCATGTATCCAGCTTAGCCGAGACCGCAGTTTAAGGAGCTTTGGCTTTTGTTTAATCCAGAGTGAGTAAAAACGAGATGAAGCGATCCAGCCCGGCACCAGTCACTTCTGGCCCTTGATTCGCGCCCAAATCCCTCTCGTTCCGTGACGCTGCTCGGGGGATCACACCGGAACTTGCCAGCCTTCACGAATCCGTTTCCTTAATCATTTTTCTTCCCCCCGTAATCCAGCGGCAGCTACGAAGCTGTTCGATTCGAGAATCGTTTGGCAACTGTTGCTGCCGTGCTCGAAGGCCGACGAAAATAATATTCTTGACCGAAGGAAGCCTATTCCTAGCGAATTTGTAGGAGCGTCTTCGCAGTGTCGATTATAACCGGAAGGAGATGATCGAGAACGAAGTTATAGGGAGCATGGGTGGCGCCAACGATGGTGGCTGATTAATCGTGGACGAAAGGGTGCAGAGGGCGGCTCGAATATTCCGCGACATGACGGCTCGCGTCGTGTTTTCTCCTCAATTACGTCAATCCACTCACGACCCCGCGTAACGGACCGACTACTCGAATCGAAGCCCTCTGCCTCGGTCCTTAATCGGTCAAGTGATCGTAGACTCCGCCCGACAACCGGCTGCCTGACCGACGGAGAAACAGAGACGGACAGGCGAACGATAGGGCAATGGGGGAGGGTTACGCGAGGGTGAGACCGGTACAGGAGAGGGTAGAAAGAGAGAGAGAGGTCAGGAGAAATGGCTAATTCCGGATATTTATGTAGGGGGTAAAGTAGGGGTTGTTACGGGCCTCGAGATCGCCGCTATAACCCTGGAGAGCCAGAAGCGACCAACTGACCAGAAAATTAACCCTCTAGCCGATCGGACGGAGCCGCGCTACCGGAACAGGCCGATGCCTTGACTCGCGTCAACCTTTCAGACTTTTTTCTACTTTCCGTGAATCTCGTCCCTTTTGAATTATCCGCAAACCTTCCCTCTTCGGGATGGATCTTCGATCGGCTATCAGAGAATCGTTTGTACCCTCGTTTCGACGTCCCTCTTCTGGATGGACACGTTTAAAGTGATTTTATATTAAACGCGGCTAGAATCGCTCGATCAAATGTCAAACACCGTTCAGGAGTCTTGAGGTTTCGCGTTGACAATTTTTATGCGACTTAACCTCTTCTCGTGCTTTAACGAGTCTCACTCGTGACGCACTTACACCTCAAATGTGATAAACCTTGCTCAAATTTTGAATACTCTTCAACTTGAAATTTAAGTCTAACTATAAGCTGCATTATCAAGGACCCCTGAATATAAAATACTCACAACATTTTAATTTTCTTTGTTCGTTTTAATGTTATAGCCCTGAATAGTTAGTCTTGATTGACGCATCTGATAAATAAATGGCACGGGAAGGGGTTAACAACTTCGGTACTTTGATCGAATACCAACAGAGACGCTGTACCAACTCAGATCGGATCAGATTTTAAACGAACGCAACAAGGAGCGAACAGTTCAATGTACAGCGTATAGATCTTCGAAGATGCAAAGGTTAGTCGAATCGCAGAAGAAAGAATCTGGCGTTAATCGAAAGCGGACAGTGCGAATCAAGCGGATCGTCCGGATAAACCGTGTTCCAACACGACCAAGCCAGCCAACGTCCCCCAATAAAAGTCAACAAAAGACTAACGATTCATTCGGCTAATGGAAAAGTCCGAAAACAGAAGCGGACCGCTTTCCCTCCTCGCCATCCCTTGTCACCCTCTGGCGCGTTTCTACCGCTCATAATTAAGCAGACTTTTAGCAGATTAGATCCGCGATTTCGCGCACGCCTTGCTGCCCGCTCAGCGCGTTACGCGAATTCTTTTTCAGCCTGCAAAATATCCCATCGCCTTAGGACCAGTCAGGACACGATAACATTTTCTGCTGTAGGATTCGAGGAAACTAACAAGAACTAAAATTGGGATTAAATTCAATATTTCAATTTCAAGATTAGAACTCTTTTCTAGATTTTTCTTAGCCCTTTCAACAGCCCAGCAATTCGTAACTACCCTCTATTGCAAAAACCGCTCTATCCTTCTTCCCATAAAGTCCCGTGTCCGCGACAAAAGTCCAGCCTATGGCCGACTTAACCCCTTCCGTCAAGACGTTCCCCTACCGAGAATTAATTATCCTTCTTTCCACGAAACCCTTCGAGCGTAGACGCAGGATTGTTCCAGCCTCTCGTGGACCATCGCGAGATCTGGATTAGTCGAGCTTAATCCGTTCGACTATACGAAGGATGGCGACCAAGACAGCAGCGAAAGAAGGAAAAAAACGTTCTCGAGCACCCTCTTAATCTGTCCTCGAGTTCCAGCCGGCTGAGTAACGTAAGCCCCTTGTCGGCATATTGCGACGATTCGTGGCTATAAAAACGCGCGAGAGTCGGGGAGGAGGTATTCGCGAGAGGGTGTCGGAGAAACGAAAGGGGTTGTCGGGTTGCCCGAGTGACAAATGGTTCGGAATAATACCAGCCGGGCGAACGGGACGACACCCAACACCCAACATCCGCCTCTGGTTCCCCTCAAGCTCGCCTCGGAGGAACCGTGGCTGGCCCTCCAGGGGCTTACTCTGACAATATCGTTAAACGATCTTCTTTGTTTTCGTTCCGTTTAAGCGCCAAGAAGCCTCCCACCGTCTATCGCGCTTCGGTTTTACTTCGATGGCTTTTGGAAATTGATTTTCCTTCATCAAGGGTTACCGAAGGGCTACCGAAAGCTTTCATAGTTTTCGTAAACGATAATGCAACTTCTTTCGTTTTGGATTCGATCATTGCTCATCTTTGCTTGTTGCAAAAAAGATATTCGTAAATTCTAAGCACCGAGCTTCCGAAGCGAGTTTCATCCAGGATCAACGCCGAGGAAATTTTTCAGTTGACTTTCCTCTGCCGCATCACCGTTTTTTCATTAACTTGGCGAAGCCGCCGTTAAAGAAATTCGATTCTCCAGGGGGGTAGAATGGACGATCCAGATTCGAACGGCACAAGCTGGACGAAGGGGGAGGAAGAGATCGGAGAGAACACAAAGCTACTTTAAATAAAGGAGCCCTCCATCCATTGAACCTATTGTCAACCTCTGACGTTGACTGAGCGAACGGCAGGTCCACCGAATCCATCATCTCCATAGAAAACCTTAATTATTTTCTGATGAAAGAAACCCCCTTTCGACTTCGATTGCTCTTTTACTTCCATCGTCTCCTCTTTCTTCTTACTCCTCCATTTTATGCATCTTGCCAAATTTTTTTGCGAGCGTCTGCACCGTCGCTGGTTACAAAACGTTAGTCCCTGCAAATGTTTTATCCTTTGCAAGTTCCGTTTCGTTCTAATTCCTCGTCGAGAATCGCTGCTATTGTTTATCGCATCTCGAGTTTTATTTGAGCACGATGGTTTCTCGTTCGAAAATTGAAAGTCGCGCACCAGGGGGTACACCGTCAGATCTTCCGCGGGAAGATGGACCCCTCGGAAGCTTTGCGCGAGCCATTAAGCAGAATCGTTTGGCTAACCGAGACAAAAATCCGACGGTGATATTTTTTTATTCCATCCTGCTCTGCCCTAGGATACTAGGTAGAAGGGGGAGAATTCCTTGCGTGCCAGCACGAACAAAAGACAAACGCCGTCGTCTTTCGTTTGTTTCAAGCGTCATTTGTTTGGCGTACTGGATGGGCTTGTGTCTTGGTCGGTCGTAGCCGCTCGAGCGGGTCGACGCTGCTTTCTGGGGGAAAGGATGCGGGAGATATGGGGTTGCATGGTCAGAAAGGCCACATTTGAATGCCAACGGAAAGGGGCTGAACGCTCTTTCATCTCTGCTTTGTCGTGCCACCTACATCCTGAACCGAGCCCCGAAACACTTCAGGCATGATGGGACCCCTAAACTTTCGACCTGGTGTTCGCCGGATCCGGAAAATGTTGCGCGGAGAAATTTTTATTGCCCGACAGGAAATATTTGGTACCGGTATCAGCGCACGGAAGAAACGTTTTAACCCCTTGTAAATTACCGAGTTCCAGAAGAGATGCAAATGGTAAGAGTAAACTTTCTAATTTTGTTATAGTTAAGATGTCAAGGCGACTTCGTTCGTTGGCAGGATGATCAGAAGCGTTGATCGTTTGCGGTAGGGCGACGCAAGGGTGAACAGAGACACCGTTTACAGCACCCTTCTCCCTTTCTTTCAATACCTTAATGTCAGCGAACGTTACGAGCCTTTGTCTCCGATTCACTCTCATCCTCCCTCTGGTGCAAAGGGGTTTTCACCGCCGCTTGAATCCTACTCGAGGATGAAGCTTTATTTAGCAGATGATATTTACGACTTCCAATCCTGCGAGACCCTCCCAACTTTTATATTGTCTTTGGCAAAGTTTGCCGCTGTGTTGTGTGCCGCTCCTCTTCCTTTCTACGCTCATTGATTGCGACTTCGAGGTTCGATTCCATTCGACACGATGTTTCTTCGCAATAATTATTCACCGTTAACTTTCATTTATTACAATAAAGCCGTGAATTTTGCTGTCGAAATTCTGCATGAAATTCTAGGTATATTCGCAAAAGTAGTTGCGCCGGAATTTGTAAACGAGAAAGGTTCGCGTATAAAAATAATACTTGGAATCACAGTCTGAAAATGAAACGGGACCAAATTGATTTCGTTTGAAACGGAAGTTGGTCGAGATTACAAGACGGTTTCGAGAATGTTGGCACGTCATTCGATACTTCGTTCCGTCAAACGTTGCCAACAGTCGACCTGGAAACAAATACGCGTCTGTCTTATCGTCGAGCCACCCTTCATCCGAGATTGTCATCCGGGCTACGAGCAGTTGTAAACACCAGCGGCAAACATAATATAACGAACGCTCCGGGCTATGCGTGAAACAAACCCCTCTTTCTCTTATAGTTATTCCTGCGTGCGTATTAATACGCGAAGAAATTTTTCTACGATACCGAGAAGGTCGAGAGAACTATCGTTGACTCGTCACGAATGTACGTTTTTAGTCCCCTGACAATCTACAAATGGGGCAAGTAGTATAAACGTAAAACAGAGCCTTCACAGTAGTACAAGTTGAAATTAGTCAGCCACGACTGAATAATATAGGTACAACTGATTTTGTTAACAGACTGTAAGAAAGGAATATTGCGCGAGTAGTATAAAGCAGAAATAGTCAGCCAACATCGAAAGGTCAATGATTTGACCCCAAAACAGTAACAAGATATCACTGGTGTCGCGGCCAAGAATTAATTTCAATATTAAATCATTTATGCGAATACGATACGAATTTAATTTAACAAATTTCGTATGAAAAATGAGACCTTAACTGCATCACACTCCTGACTTCACAATTTTACGTCGACTTTAACAACTTTGTCCGCAAATAATTAACTAATTGATGTCAGACAAGACTGATTATTGTTCAAGAGAGAAATATAATAAACACGAATAATTTTTAACGAACATTTAAATTTGATTAGGAAATCAGAAAGCGCGTAGAGGGTTTGAAAGAGTCAGTTGTTAATTGTAGCCGATGGTAACGATGCATAAAGTTTTATCCTTTTCTCGAGAAACACCAGATCCCGCCACCCCCGATAAATTATATGTCGATAAATTAAAGCCCCGGTCGGCGTCCGCCGATAAAAATCGAAGATGCAAACCGACCAAGCCGATGGAGGAGAAAGGCCGGCGGTAACAGCGATTCATTTTTCATCGACCTAACCGAATTTGTCGAACTCGGACCCGCGCCAAGGGTGGGATCTAATTTCAGGGCCATTACGATGTATACGAGCTTCTCTACCCTCTACGACCCGATAGCCGTGAACTATCATTTGTACGAATTACATCGCCCACCTCATTCCACCCTCTATATCGGCGATCGTTTATTATTATTAGCATCAACCCCCAACGTGTCACGCTTCCGTGATATCTTCCCGAACGGATATTCCATTAATCCTTCCGAGGATCCTTCGAGAAACTTCAGATTCCGCGAGTCTGCATTTACGAGAACCTTCGTCGGATAACTCAATTCGATGCAGTAAGACTTTTGTCGCGACAGGATTGTTACAATGACGATAAAGTGAAGGTGTTAAACGTTGAAACCTTTAAAAGCTACACCTTTTAATCTGACCACGCGGACTCGTGTCTGATAATGCGGGTTAAGAATTCCATAACGGTGGAACACTTACGATGAGAGAGTAGAAGGGAAGAAGAATCGAGAAATAATTTGGCGCGACCTCGACATCTTCTGATCTCTTCCATCGGATAGATGAACCCTTTCATCCCCCAAGAGTCCTGATGGGCTTCGAGCAAGCTTCCGATCCGCGACGATGGAAATTACACGCGTACATAAGAGGAAGGTGAGAGACTGGTACGTTAAAGAAATTAGAGAGATAATTCCTCGGACGAATACCCAATTTACCCTTTCGCCCGTGCCGAGCGTCCTGGCCTTATTATCTAAAGTGCTCGACTGCGAGAGGCTGGCAGGGAAAAAAATAAAAAGAACACACACCCTTCTGGCAGGGCAAGGCGGACGGTTCTGTAGGGAGTGGTGGCCGGTTACAAGGACAAAAAGTATTAAAGGATACCTCGAAGCTTCTCCTCACGGACTAGCTAACTGGAGATGCTGGCAAACGTCTTTTTTGTTTTGGATCCTATCATTTATTCACGCCAGAGTTATTTTTTCTTTCCAGCCTTCAACGTCTGCCCCTCATCCTCCTCGTCCATATTTTCATTCGATCCTTTTTGCGACTAAATTTATTTTCTTCGCGCAAAGTTCCTTGCCGCAGCGTCATCGATGCCGGGCTACAATAGGGGACAAATTTATCCCGAAGGTATCGAGATTAGCGACAAACGAATATTCATCAGGTTCCAGCGATCCATTTGCAACTATCGCACAATAGACGCCGCAACAAAAGGGTTAACCCCCCTAATCAAGTATTATCGATCCCCTACTGTCCTCCATTTTCGCGCAATCACCTGCAATTCTGTTCCGTCCAAAAATCAAGATACACAAAACCGAACGAAATCGATCCATCGATCGAGCCTGCGGAAACGAGCGTCCGCGTGCACCCAGGGTACGTTCGCGAATAAAATCGCTAAGAAAAGCTCTCGACAGTTTTCGCGAGACGTAGCGGCGAGATGACACAGTTTAGAGAAGAGGGATAGTCGCGTGCAGGGTCGAAAATGAATCCCTGCATCGCGAAGGCCGAAAACCACCCCCGGGAAACGATTCCATTCGCGATTCGGTGAAAAAGAGAACGGGAGCCGCGATGCGGCCGCACGCGATTGAAAGAACGGCCCCAATCATCCCTCTGGTGGAAATGCATTTTCCGTCTCTCTGGCTTCTGTGCCCGACGCCGTGGCGGCGGTTTCGTCCATGGCTTCATACGACCTGCACCACCGCTACAGGAGAGCTGGCCAGTCTTTGTCGCTATTTTGGGGGGATGAACGAGCCGGGGACACGAATACGTGTTCGATCGATGAATCACTCGGCGTGCACCGTTGACGTTGACGTGGAACGAGACCAGGACCAGGCCAAACAGCGCAACGGAAAGGGAGAGAGAAAGTTTTGTGACGAAGCGAGAAGAGGATGATAGAGAAGGGAGAGGGTGGAGCAGGGGATCGCGGAGAGGAGTCGGATGCACCCTCTGATGTACAGGGTGTCTCACGCGACTCGGACATCGGTTACTTTTAACCCCCGGCTCGCTCAACTTTCACCTCGACCTATCAAATATACTATTTCTTCCGATTTTTTAATCAGAAACGTTCCTCGTACTCACATACCTACGGATACTAATAAAATTTAAAAAGTGAATTTAGAAACGAAGTCAAGTGATAAAGAAGATAACACGTTAATCGGTTGTAATAATTTGCAAAGTGTTCCTCGAGCGTTAAAAGAATCACGAGGGGTACAAGTGGCTCCAGTTGGATGGAACACCCTGTAGACGGGAGCAGCTCACCGGTTACGGGTGTAGAGTATGCAGGCGCGGGTGTATTAAAAAGCGGGGGTGGCTGCGGTCGCGTACCAATCACCCGACGGGGATGAGGGGGGCAGGAGGTGGCTCTTCGTGAACGAGAGGGGGTCAAAAGGTGGTCTGGGGTGGCTCGATGGACGGGAGCAGTCACGGTGGAGAGAGGGATCATACAGAGAGACGGTTTGTTCCGAGAGAGAACACGCCCGAGCCACGCAACCCCCGTGAAATTTTAATCGTGTCGTCATTGGGGTAGTTTGTTGCGATAACCCGACCAGCATGGACGTGTACGGGTTTCGCCGAAAAAAGGACCGCAGTGATCGTTGGGACACGTTTGTACGGTTCTTTCTTTCTTTTTTTCAGGAGGGTGAAGGGACTGCTGGTTTTTGTCTTTAAGGGTGATGAGTCGTATTTTTCGTGCAGCGATCTATCGATCGATAACTCTGTGTTTCGTACTTACATTCATTTTTAATTAAGAATATGAATTGTTAGAAATCGAGGTGAGTGTTCTTCGATTATCAACTACTAATTTTTCCTTGTGAAAAATATATAATTTCATCTGGTGATTCATACTAGGTAGAATTAAGAGATTGCCATCTTATTAATTTTAGTAATGATCAAGAATTTCCTAAATACTCGAAAACGTAGGTAAAATTAGCCATCCCCTCTTAACCTTTAAACCGACCAACAATTTTGCAAATAGCCAGAAATAAAATTCCAATCGTTAATCTACTCTCGCTTTCAGCGATCATTCCGGCCTGTCCGAACAAACTCTTTTTTTCACGTCGCAGAACAAGCGCGAATATTTACCAGTGTCGTAATTAGCAGAGTTGACGGGACACGTTTCCATCGATGAACGCGTTCGTGCACACGAGAAGAGAGGCGGCGAAAGGGGATGAGGTCCACGCGTGAATGCATCGTTTGAAAGATTCATGGAGATGCGGTGTACCGGGCATTATTGCTCATTTGATCGGGCGGCGCATCGGAAAATAATGTAGAAAATTGTTTTGCGGTCTTTTTATCTCGATTTCAGAGACGTGACGGCTGGTATGCTGATAGTAACACAACCGATCGCTTTTCGAGGGAACAGAGGGAAGAGAGATGCTTTGTGTATCCCATCAATCACGCGGACCTTTTCACCGACCGGATATCGGGCCTGGCCGTTTTTGCGTGCGGTGCATCCCGCCCGATTGCAATCGCGGCGAATTATTGAATCTGCTGCATCTCGTCTGTCCGGATTAGGTTGGGTTAGTTCGCGACTTCCCTGGGACGATTTTGCATTTTGCGAATCGCGCTCAAACATTTCTATCTCTCTCGCCCCGCCGCGGGGAACTATCGATCGATCGTTTTGAAAAATCCGCCGGGAAAAGGATGGAATTTTTGTCAAAATTCCTTCAACGCTCCGATGACTATTGTGGATATCGCGAGAATACTACCCTTATCAATTACATAAACTCGTACTAACTCTGGAATTATCGATATGTATAAAATATTGTGATGGTTGTAATAACAGTAACAAAAAGTTTTCTAATACATAATGTCCATGGCTAATAATTTGGAAATGATTATCTTAAACTATGATCAACTGTGAACAATTTTTTTGAATAATCTCTCTTTACAATTAATGTAAATATCACAATGAGTACGCGACACTTGTCAAAGCGTCAATATTATGTCGAATATAAAAGTAAGAATATATAAATGAACATAAGCAATTTTGTACTTACTCGTCGTAGATCAACTGCGCCTTCCTCGAGGATGATCGAATACACGCTGCGTAAGAAGATGATCATTCATGGAACGGATGATATTACTTTATTTGATGACGGTACTTAAACAGTGAAAGATATTTCTTTTTCCAAGCCAGTCACGTTTAACACGGAACGTCAACAGGTCTAAGTTATTACGCTCTACTCCCTGTCGCGCGTGCTGCCGATGATCGATTAATGTTCCTCGTAAAAACAGCCAAAAAGAAAAAGGAGCAGCTCTTCGAGAACGTGACTCGGCTGGTACTTTGTATCCTTAATCCTGCGATATTTACAACGACACGAGCTTCCGTTTAAACGATCCCCATCGTACGATCAACCTCGCAGGACTCGTTAAATTTCGTTGAATCGGGCGAGCACGATCAGGATCGTTCAACAAAATCGCTACATCTCACTCCAAGACAATGGATAGCGTTTAACACGTACGCGAGACATTAACCTAAGTGATAATTGGACGCCGCTTATATTTACAAGCTATACGAACGTAAACCCTGGTTAGTCCTCGAGTCCTTGACAGTTCCTGTTCGAAGGACCAAGTGTTTCTCACGGTTGGCTCCTGACTAGTACATTCGGTCGGAACAAGTCGAGAAATTCCGTATTCTCCGTGGACCCGATACGAATTCTAACGTAAACTGATCAAGACTTGGGCAAATTTACAACCGGATATCTTCCAGGAGATTCCTGCGTTCAGAAATCCTTTGAGCCGGTTAATTTTGTCCTTTAGTACGGTCTCCAGACCTGTCTGGGTTTAGGGCTCGTCTCTCTTCTCGCTCGGACTCCTTCTCTCTCGACTTCGCTGTCTTCGTCCTTCTTCCTGGTGGTCAAATCCTGACCCATGTTTTCCTTGTCCTGTCCCCGCTTAGTGCTCAGATCCACGGTTCCTTCGAGACGGATTTTCACCGCCAAGTCTCGTCGCGAAATCTGCTCGTCGTTGAACGTTTCTTGATCGTTCGAGTTCTCCATACTGGGTCGCAGATGAACGGAAGCATCCTGAAACGTGACATCCGTGGTGACGTCTTCGAGGTCGCTTCTAACCGGCGAGATCCTCGGCGAGTCCTGTTCTTGAAGAGATTCGTCGCTCCTCGCGCGATCTCGGTTCCCGTCGTGCTCGTTCCTGTCGTCGACCTCTATACTTCCATCAGGACTATCCAAACCGGACCTGGGAAACGGATCCTGTTCGTCGTCCCTCTGTTTCTCTTCTTTCAAATCGATTTCCGGGCTATTGCTACGACTTCGGAGTTTCCTCGCTTCTTCCAACCTAGCCTGATCGGGCCTCTGCAATCGTTGCTGCGCCAATCTCAACGCTAGAGCGTGCCACTCGGGCTCCAAGGCGTACTGCTGCGTGTGATAGAGAGGGTTGTACAGCCAGGACGATTGCGGCAGCAGCGGGGCGAATATCGAGCCGAAGATGGACCCTGTAGCTCCCAGAAGATGAAGACCTGTCGTTAGAATTATTGTCAACTCGACGGTGCCAACTAAAGTTGGTGGAGATAGCAGAATTATTTCGACCCGTGCCAACGCTTCTAAATTGATTAACTTCGGTACCTTGGAAGTGCGAATGATGTCCAGAAGGAGTGGGCGTCGTGGTGGTCGTGGTGGGTTCGGCGGGTGGCGTTGGCGCCGCGACGGTGGCCGTCGTGAGCAGTCCAGGTCCGGGATTACCAGGTGACGTCGTCGGTGTCACTACCCTCACGGAAACGCTGATTGGAACCAAATCGTTCCTGGACGACTCTTTAAGAAACCCATTAACCAGTGAACTCCAGAGATTTAACTATCCTTCGACGCGGCAATTCGATTCGGACATCCTTTCGATTCCGATGAAATTAACAACGTCTTCGATCGAGCGCACTTTAGATCGCTTCGAAAAATCCAACTCGATAACGTTAAACACATCTTGATTCGAAGGATGTCATTTCGTGATAACGTCGGACAAAAGTGTTTGAATCCTTACCGGTGTTAGGTCCAGGTAATCTAGGGGATCTTTGCTCCATACTATGGTGGAAGGGATTGAAGGCCGACGCACCAGCTGTTGGAGGATGTGTATGCGAGTGGTGACCAGGAGGTGGTGGAAGACAGTGGGGTGGCAGAGAACCTCGGGGTAATCCACCCCACCCTTGACTTGCTCCTTGCTCCAGACTCAGGTGTTGCAAGCCTGTGCAATCGAAACGATCTCTGAAATTATGTCTGTCAGTCTTTCGGCTTCTTGGTCAGTATCTTCCGAGAAATTCGTGGGATCGATACGGGACTGGACCTTGGCTGGGGAAATCTAACCCTTAACGCGTTGACTGATGCGGCGGACACCGGTGGCCGACGCGAAGCGAAATCTACTCTTATCTACTCTTATATAGAAGGAACTTCTCGATAACAATGTTAATTATTTAGGCGAACAGTAACCAGAGTTTGAACGTTTTAAGATCAATCAACCTAGTATCTAGTATCTAAATCGATACTGTGAAACGTTAAATTTTTGAACGATCATACAGAAAATAGATTCTATATTCGTCAGAGTATCGATCATATCAAAATAGGAAATTAGAGATTAATACGATGATAGTGGACCACGTCCGGAGTAAATACTGTTTACGGGATCTTTGAAAGAATAAAAATGTTGTAAAGAGTCGAGTTAACAAGAAAGAATCAAAGGATACTAAATAAAATCTGGCAAAAATGTCAAGCACGAAACCCGCGATGGATGCCTGAAAACGATCGTAATAAATGACCAAACAAGTTGGTACGAAGGGAAAAATAGAAACGTTCTCTGAAGATCTGGAAATGTTGTATGTCGGACGGATAAGCGATCACTCGATGACAGATAGAGCTACAGAAACGTTTCCCTTTGACGTAGCGAGCGTTTGACGTGGATGGACAGTTAAATTTATCCAATAGAGAATAGAGAAACGATCGATTACCTTTTTTTCAATGGTAGCCGATACCGCGCGACCATAGACAATGTTCGCGTATACGTGTGTAGATGCAGGCATGCAATTAAATCCACGATAACGGAGGAATTAATCTATTTGAACGCGATTACGTTGCTCATCCTCCATTTTCGAGCACAAAAGGAAAACGAGCGAACGATCCGAGCGAAAGAAAAAGAGAAAATTCCATCGAGACTCTAGGAGGAAAATAATCGAAGCAAGAGCATCGGGCAAGGAAATGACAAAACCGCGAGAAAAGGAATTAAAGTTCGTCGAACGAGAGGTTGTAGGGTGGAAGGGGTTGAAACGAAGCCCGTAGTCAACGGTATAGTATCGGTTTTTCGAAACACCTTGATCAATAGCAGATTATACCGTCATCTGTGCAGGGCAGTTTAAAAATTCCGTGAAAGCTCCGAAGCCACCGACTTGAAGGGTGGGGATCTTGTCGGAGTGGCAAATAGGGGAAGCTTTCGAGCTGGTGGGGAGGGTTGTCTGGTCACTGGAACGTGGGCGTGGCGCATCGTGCTTGCGAACACGACGATTGGACCATCGACTATCCCCACCAGCCGCCAGACACCCCTTGGTAGGGATGTAAAAAGCTCGGTAGGGGTCGAAGGGGTGATTTTTAAGCTCTCTTTAAGCCGAGCTTGCCAGAGAGGACACCACTATCTCGCGTTCTACCACATCGTCGTGGAACAGCAGCAGCCCAGCTGGAAACTCGCAAGGGTAGAGAGAAAAAGAGACGAACAGAGAGGACGGAGAGAGAGAGAGAACTTGTAGCTGCAGCTATTTTATGAGAGGATTAAGAAAACGATAAGAGGCGAAAGCTACCCTGCCTGCGAGCTTAAGGAGGCCAAGGGTTTCCCTGTACCCGTTGCACCATAAGTGATGTGTTCTCGGAGAAAATCCTCGCTCGATATTTCTTTTCATTCCAAAGACTTCCACGATTAATATTCGATTCTCCGAAATGAGGCTTCTAATTACTCAATCGAGCTCTTCTATTTGTTACTCTCAACAGTTTTTTTCATAAAATTTTGAAGCACACAATTATATCTATTTCACGTGTTGATGAACTACCACATGTGCTTTCTTTGTTTCTTATATTTAATACGAGACAAAGACCGGATACCGCAATTAGTAATTAATAAAACAGCGGGTTGGAAAATTCAGAAGTTTCGGTATTTGACAGCAGCGCGTATCTATTTCAAACAGCTCGTAACATACTTTCAATTTAATAAACCCCCAAAACGCCTGGCACCCTCTTGGAAACGGTACTCGCGTGCCAGGACGGGGGAGGGCGGTGGGCGATAATTCCGAAAACAAATGAAGACTAATGAGGGGAGAAGCCTGGCGAGATCTGTGAAAGAGTCGGAGAGAAAGAGACGGAAGAGCTCAGGCGTAGAGCTGAAAGGGTTCAAGGAGCCGCTACCCTTTAAGGGGTGAGAAATGTTAAGCTTAAACGTTACGGGCCTAGGGTTAGTTGCCTTTATGTGTACCCTCTACTGGGGTACCGAAGCTTTAAGGGATGATGTATTATCGAGCAACGTGTTCAAAATGTGCCCTAGCCGTTTCAACCGCGCGCCACATTTGGCTTAAATTTACATTTCCTCTCGATATTTGTTCTGCTCGATAACTAACTCGAGTGTGCATCATTGTGATTAATTAAGTTTTGCCACTGTACCGCAATCGATAATCGGTGGAAGGAAGAATAGGAAAACTGATCGTTTTCGTTGAAGGTACAAGTAGTACGACTCAACGATATGTCAGACGTCAAACTACATACATTTTGCTCAACGTTGAAATAATCGAATACGGTAATGTTTTAACAAAAATATTAATTCTAAACGTAACATACAAACCACGTAAAAAGAATTTATAGAAAATCTTCACGGAACAATATACTAGACGCTTTCGTAAGGAAAGGAGTTACGCTTGTCAGAAAAGAGAAAGAAGCGGAGAAAGAGAGGAAGCGAAGAGCCGACGGTGGAGAAACTTAAGGGTTGTTTAAAGACGTTGGGCTAAAGGCTGACGTCCGGGGCCGAAAAGTAAAGAGTAAAGCCGGTTCGTTCAGGTTGCTCGCTTAAAATTCCCCCGCCAAGGCAGCCAGAGATACATAATAAATTAATTCGCGTATTTTCCTGTCCTCCTTATCTATTCAAATCTATGCAAAACAGGAGTTAAAACGCCCTTCTTACTGCTAAGGCATTAACCCTTGTGGAGCTCGCACACCCTCCCCTCTTTTCAGCTTCTTCTCTAACCCCCGCAACCTCCTCGGTGCCGACCCTCATCCTCCTTTCTCACGTCCTAGCCTCTCGCTACCGTCGGTCGGATGTCTTTGCACACCCACCCTTTGCGCCCGTTCTCATTATCGCGTCGCAGCAACCCCTAAAATGCCACCCTGGAAAGGTCCCTGGTACCGATCTAAGCTCTGCGAGGAGATATTTCGAGAAAGGACGAGAAAATTGCTGTCTCTCTCGCCACCTCTCGTACCACCATGTTTCATCCCTTCTCCTCTGCCCACCCACTCCTGTTCTTCCTCCTGCCGCTACTCTGTTTCCTCCTTCTCTTATATTTACGCTTGCATCCTCTTTGAAGTTACGGACGCGCTGATAAAAACGACGAACTTTTCGAAACGTTCATTGTACGATGCCTCTCCGGCGTCTTTGGTCATGTATATCAGGGATTTTTTCCTCGCGACACGATTGCGTACGCTCCAGATTGACAAGTTTCTACGAGTTCAAAAAGCTTTCTTCAGGGGATTAGAAAGTCGATACTTTCATCGAACGACTTTAAGACATGGAGGCATAATACTCTGCGCCTGTAAGCGAATACTCTGTATAAGAGTGTGATCGCTAACAAAGAAATTAGGAATCAATTCCTGGAAGTTTAAGGATTCTAGCATCAGAAGAGAGAAGATAGTAAGGGGATGAAGAAGAATGGCGAAAGGTATCATTAGTTACCGTCGCCTACGTCGAAAGGTCCTGGTCACCGGGCCTGATTAAAAGACGGGACACCCGGGGACACCCTTGCAAGACACGCAGGAGGGTGAAATGTGACGCGAATTTAAAGGATCCGCCGTGATTTGACGCAGGGGTGGACAGGGACAACCCTTAAAAAGGGAACCTTTAAGGATCCGGCACCGCACTCGTCAAGGGTTACTTGGTTTTCCGTGTACGTGAAAGGACCTTTTAAGGACGACTTCCAGGAACCGAATCCCTGAAAACCGACACTTCTTGATTCAATGCCTTTTCTTGTCTCTGTGTCTGTAATTAGCAAAAATCTTCATTCGTTCTCCTTTGAGCACCGATTTTACAAACGTTCTCTTTCCAGTTCACAATTTTCTTTTAACAAAAGATTCAATACTTTTCCTTACTGTGAATTTATTATATGCCACTGGAAAAACTGATTGCATCAAGACACTAACGAGAAGTTATGAAACTTCAAGATTCTATAATTCTACTAAAATTTATCTAATCGACTGTTCATTTTTCCGTAACATTCGAATGACGCAATTAACCTTTTCAGCAGTACAGTCATTCCTTGGATGTACCACAGCTACAGTTCTAATTTCGGAACAAAAGACGGGAAAAATAAAGAAAAGTAGCTCCTCTTTAAGGAAAGCTCGCGAATCTACTGTAAAACGAGCGCGACAGTTTTAAACTGAACGTTCCTAACAATCTCCCCCAAATGAGGTAAAGGCCACCTTATTGAAACAGGGGTTGCGATTTTTCCGGTGCCAGCCCAACCCCTGCTACGCGGTTAATTGACACTGGAGGGTGAACAGAGGGGGTTGGGAGGTAAAGTGGGCTAGGAATCGAGCTGCGCGAGCTGTTCTCGTTAACTCGAATCCAAAGGCTCGCGATTTTTCATCCCCTTAGGTAGACTGACAAAGACGGCCTCTCGGGAGGCACATGATCAGGGTGTTTTCCTTCGCGGACAATCTCAGCGAAGATCTTTCGCGTGTTGCCATTCACCGAATACATTAATTTTCTTCTTGCCTCGACGCGTCACTGTTGCTCCTCTTCTTTTCGAATCTTCTTTCGTACGCGCGGGTGAATTGAATCTTCGAAACGTGGAACAGCGCGAAACGTTTAATTTTGCAGAAATTCTTGAGGACACTTTTCGAAAACACCTTCATCGCATTCTTCGTATAATTACACTCGAGAAAACCGAACTTGAATTTTGTTCCGATAAACATTAACAGGAAATGTAGCAGGAATACAAGCGAGAAAATATATGATTAAAGATAAAAAGGGAAATGATTGTATTCCTAACAACTTAAATTATCGACAACCTCCATTGATTCAGAATAATCGAATAACCGAGAGAAAAGAATTAAAGAAAGTTCAAGACAGAATTAAAACTATATTAATCAGGTATCAAGTGTTATGACCATTGTTCTCGGAAGCATCAACCCCCATTCCTCTGTTCGAAACGATCGAAACAGATAACCAAGCCAATTAGGAATCTGCTGACCAAACTGATCGCGTTTGAGACATCGTCGTAAGTAGAGTGTTCTCAAAGGGAAGAAAGACAACGAATGTACCGGACTTCGAGCGTTCACGTCCTCGGGGAGACCATAAAATTCGAGCCTCCCCTCGAGCTAGACCCGAACGAAATTTAATAACATCCCCCTAGTTACACCTCAATGGGCACCTTAACAACCCCTGTTCGGGTAGCCAGCCGCCTCGCACCGTTCTCCTTTTCTTATCAACCCTCCGCGTAGATATCTAATAAACCAGCTCCTGTAACGCATCTTTATCCGAGCGACGATACACCACCCCCACGGTGCGGGTAAAAGGTGACCAACTGACCCCTCGACAACCGGCGAACTGGACAGAGGCGCAACCTGTGCGCTGCTCCTCGAACTACCAACGAAAGGGTTGAAAAAGTGGCGGACATCGCCGCGAATAAACCGATCGATACGCGGGGGATGTTATTCGTGAACTAAGTACACGCGACCCACTTTCGATTGAAAATTCTTCAAAGAATGTGTTAACCCTCTTTCTGACAGATTACGTCTGTAACAATTTTGTAAGGAACTTTTAACCATTGAAGATATCTAAATTTGTCCTCGATTTTATTCTTACTTTTTAAACTCTAGATATTAATTTTTAATGAACGAAGCTATTTCTAAAATAAAACATTATTGCACACGATTTATAGCTTTAGGTCCTACTGACCCGGCTAAAGGGTTTGTAACGTGTTGGGGGCAATAGGAAAATCCAATAATTGTCAAAGTATTTGTGAACGACGGAACCATAAGACCACAATTACGTCGACAAACTTTTCCTTCGATAAACTTTTTCTTTCTGTCGCGCTTCAAACGAGTTGCTAACAAACCGAGAAGAATCTAAACGAAAGATCGCGTGGAAAATCATAAAATCGAATAATCGGAGCGCACGGGAATCTCGTCGGAAGCGATTCCTCCGCGAACACGCGTTCTCTCCGCAAAATATTCGACGCGTCAAAGTTTCGTCGCGACGCGGAAGAAGAGGGACAGAAAAGTCGCGTTTCACGGTAATTCAATTTAGCCGAGCTGCACGGCCGCGTTACGACACGGGGCTGCGACACTTCCGCTCCCGATTGCCGTGGAACAATTTTATGCAAGCCGGGCTTGGAAATTGTTGCGTCCGTCCTCGTTAGCTGAAATTACGATGGAAATCTGAAGGAAAGAAGAGAGAAGTCGAGAGAAACCGGGCGCGGCACCGTTGGTCCTTGATTGAGTAGACCCCACGGGGGTGGTGGTGGCGGTGGCGATGGTGATGGTGGTGTGGACGATGGAAGGGGGACGAGAAATCGACGGCAGAACTCCACACCATTCCCTGAGGGGGTGAGAGGGGCCGAGAGGGGGTGGTAGCAGAGAGTGAAGCTCCGTTAAGCCGCTTATCATGCCGAAACAATACACTGTCGGTGCACCAGTATCAGTAGCCGACCCTCGCCGCTCGGGGGGTTAGTCCCATCAAAATTTCGAGCTTCGAACGAATTCGAATTGAAATCCGCGCCCCCAAACTTGCCCGTCGATGCGCCGTCAACGAAAAACACTCCGGCAATCGCTCGGTTTTTCCTCGGTAATTTAATGAAAACAGACGATTTAGGAAAACAACGTATCGTCGAGAATAGATCGTTTCTCTATCCAGTTCTTTACACATTTTTCCATTGGGAGAAACCTCGAGCTTTTAAAACGGGTTTCGAATTATCGATCGATTTGTTATCTAACATCCTCCCAGCAACATTTCGAGCAAAAATACCATGGAAGTGAAAAGAATCTTCGCCACGTATCGGAAGGAAGTTGAACGAGCACTGCCTGAAGCAGCTCGCGTTACTTCTCAAGAAGGATCAAGAATTTGAGCTGGAAGCTACGGCACAGGAAGTTGTTCGTCAAACGACGGAGAACACAAGTCGCAAAGTTTTGGCGACGAGCTAGCGCGCGGTGTCGACAAACGAAAAGGCAGAGAGAGCCAGCTCCCGGGGCTTAATCAGAGTCCTCTCCACTTAGACGCCCGGTGGCAAAACTCAATTTTGACTCGGTGCCTGCCGACGCTCAATTTTGACACCCTCCGTAGCCGCGAAGCCAGCCGAGAGGAGAGCAACGCGCCCCGTTGAAAGGAACAGTCTCGCCTTACGCGACGCCGGTGCCAAGGGAAGCTACAGGGTTGCAAACTTAGTTATCCGTCGAAGCGGAGACGTTCCTAGGAGCACGAAGGTGTGCTCCGTGGAAACAGGTAGACACCGACTGGGAAACGCGTGTTCGATCGTCAGACACTTACCGGACAGTTTGAATCCCAGGGGATCCTGAGGGTGGCCGAAAGGGAACGGCCTGGGTCCGAAATGGAAAGGATGGAACGCCTGGTGTCCTGTAACATAACGACGGTTCTAACTGATGCAAATTTCTATTGTCGATGATTGACATTTGACATATACTGTCACAGTGGTAAGGGATGTATTTGGACAGAGGTGAAGTTTCTTTTCTAATTGGAACGTTCAGTTCAGTCACTGACAACTTCTGGCGTCAATCAGTATATTAGATAAAGAATGTTTTTTGACTTTCATAGATAATTTAAAACACGAGCACCGATGCACTTACCCTAGAAATAGTCTTATAATAAACTAATGGATATATTTTATTCTTAAACAATTAGTAAAAAAAATGAAAAATTCCGGACCAATTTTATAAAACGTTTATCCGGTATACGAATGCTCGAATAAAAGAAGCAAACTGAATAACGAAATCGTTGCACGCAGAGTTACCTACAGTTGGTAAAATCCTGTAAAACTCACTTGTCTTGGACCTGGGCTCCCTGGGTCCATCCACGGTGACCTTAATCGCCTTGGACAGGGTGGCTATTTGAGGCGGTGACGTCTGCAGCATGATCGTTAGCGTAAAACTCTTTCCTGAAAAGAAAATAACGGGTTAGATCGAGGTGAAGCGAACGAAATTATCACCTGGCGGTAAAACGAGAGGCTCAAGTGTTTTCTATCCTGCTGGAGTGTCGCCCAATTAAATTGTACCATTTGCAAAACCAATATAATCATAGCCAAAGTATTTTATTACAAAACCACATGGCGAAGAATAAATTCTATCCTTGGCAAGAGTTTGAACAATTGTCGGAAACAATTTGGAACGATGATCGTCGAGTGAATCGATATTCATCCGAGATCGTAAGCATATTGCTGCGAGATCGACTCGACCGCGACAGGAAACATCTCGACAAAAGTTCGCGAGAAACAGCCCAATAGATCGAACTCGAAAGGTGGAAGAACGAAATCGCGCGTAACAAGCGATCGCGTATATTTGTTAGGGGTGGGTTCGCGTTTAGCGTGCCTCCCCCGACATTAACATATTCCGGCCGATTCGGGCCAAACATCGACGCAGCGGCGCCACTCGTTCACCCCTTACTTCCGGCACATTTGTGTTTTGTTTCCAGCGAACGCACCCTCCGCGCTTTGGCATTGCTGTTCGGCTCGCTCTCGCGAACAGTTGGCCGCGTTTCTCGCGAAAGAGCAACGGGAAGTGCCTACTAAACGGCCAATGCACAGGGGTGGTTCGCGTTAGGGATGTTTACACCCAGACAGAAGAAATTCTCTCGGAAGATTGTCTCCCTCCTGTTTTCTCCGACAACGGTTTTTCATCGATTTGTTGTCTCGATCGAAACGGCAGAATTTATTTATGTTCAAGGATGGAGTTGTAAATTGGGGGATGATTTTTAGAACTATATTGAATTTGGGGACGAGGTATCGGAGCTTGCGAAGGTATCGGATTCGAAGGCGTTAAACTCGGAAGTGTTGAATTGGGGGATGTTGAATTTGAACGCGTCGAATCGTGGGGCATTAAATTTGGGAAAGGAATTCATAGATATTCGTAAGATGTCAAATTTCATGAATTCGATATCGCAAAATTTTGAGAAAAACTACTACGAACAAAGAGTATCGCATAGGAAGAAACCAGCAGAAAATTAAACGCTGTATAAAAATGAAATTTTCTCGACTATTGAGCATAGTCCAGCGACACATCGTAGGATGGAAGCAAGGAATTTGTCGCGGAAAAGGGAGTAGAAAGCGAGGAGAAATATAGGCTGGCACTTAGCGTGTTCTCGCGCTACGACCATGAAGTTATACGGCTTATAATGGGGTCGGGATGCGTGTGTGCACGCGGTTGCGTAGTTTTATTTCATACTGGCGTGGCTTGGACGGTAAACGACCGGGTTTTTACGGTGAACCACGACATTTAACCGGCTTACCGCCGTCGTCCAGCGAAATATTCAGCCTAGCACTTGAACGTCACCTAGGGAACGACGCTCTTTTATCGTGTTTTACCCCTTCAACAAAAATTGCTGCTACCCTTTGAAAGATTTTAATTAGTGCTCGAACAGCGGGCTGCATTTTCTTTCGAATGCAGCCATGAAATATTAAAAATCTAATACATCACTACACACCGGAATACTCGTTTTAGTAAAGAAAAAGAACGATATCTTTATTTTCTATGAGTCTTATCTTTATTGCTGTTGTTTGTCACGTTGGAAATTAACGGAAAAAGAAAAGGCAGAAAATGGAATAGAGATTTCGAGGGTGGAAGAACTAACGAGGCCAAAGTTTATTGCCGGTGCGGTGTCAGATTCGTGATGGCGGTGGCGGTACGAATCGAGGGTGATGGCAAGCGTTTTGAGGGTGTTTATGAGGCATTATGTGTAACTCGCTGGAAGAACGATCCTCCCCCTTGAGGTCTGCTGCCCTCCACCTGTCTACGCTTGCCGAAATCGTAATTCGTTGCGTGTTAAACGGCGGCTTTGCGCGCATCAATCTGTGACCCTTCATACACTCTTGCTCCTCGCATAATTTCTCAATCCTTACTATTACTGTGCAAAAACTTTTATCGATCTATTCGTTGTTACCAATCGAAGCACAATCGTTTCTTCTCCAGGTCTTCGAAATTAATTTCTTGCAAGTACTATTACTTTAATTCTTCCTAAAAGATCTATCAAATTTTGAACGTCGCTAATTCTGATTCTTTGTAAGATTGTAATTACCGAATCCCTGGAGAAGTAAATACTTTTTTCACGAGCCCACTGGGACGAAGAGAGTGGATTTCCACGAAAAAGCAGTAGCATAATGGTGGCGCGTTTATGGGCTCGCGATAGCCCGCGCCCATTTGCGACGACAAGGATTTGCACACCGCGAGAAGACACGAGAACGCTCGCGTACACCCTAAGTTTGCCCAGGGATCATGCAGCGTTAAAAACTCCCCTGTTTGCCGGCGAAGCTCGTAGCCGAGGGTGGCTTGGATCGTTATTTCAGGGTGTTTGTCGTGTTTTAAGATTCTGACGTTTTGACTGGCCGAATCGGTTGTGGAGCGAAGCTCGTGTACACTTTTATGGACGCTCGTGCCTAATACCGACTACAAATTTTCGTTCTCGGTAATCTTACCTCGCGTGCCACTTTCTCCCTTCATTATTTATTCAAGATACGAGAGAAACGGGTCGAGGTAATTATAGAATCTCCGGTAAATATGGAACGTTCTACTTTGAAAAAAATGTAACTTTTATCCCTGAATACTTCGAGACTTAAAAATGCGTGGAAATGATTTAATAAGTCGTAAAGACCCGTCGACGTTGAAGAGGGTCGACGCTCTTTTTTATAGCTCCAGAACCCAGCCCCGCGTTGCAACCCTGAAACAGCTGTTGCGATCATCCTTGCCAAAGTTCGATTTCGCGTACTCTCAAAACATCGTTCTATATGTTCTAATTAATCGCGGATCTATGTCCTATGAATTCTCTGAAAAAGTGTCCTGTAACGATGCGCCTCCTTCTTTGCTGATTAAATCAAATTTTAACGCGACAACGAAGATAAAAATGAAAGGGTGTCGTTTGTTTGGTTACAAGAAATCGACAGATTTGCGAGAGGAACAAGAGACACGTCGTTGAAATCCAGGGACAACTCGGTGGATTTCGTCGACCGCCTCGACGACGTTTTTTTCCCAATTAAAAATTAAAAAATCCAACCCTCTCTCAAGTAAAGGATCGCGCAAGAGGGCGAGCGGGCAAAGAGGCACGGAACGAGAAAGAGAGAGAAAAGTTCTATGGCGGATGACTGCACCGAGATTTTCTACCGATTAAACATTATTTTTCCCGCTGGTCTCCGCTCGTCCTACGTGCCTGGCCGCTCTGTTTCTTTTTACATATGCTAATTCCACGCTCTCCACGTTTTTTCCTGGCCCTTTTTAACCGTGCACCGTGCTCGCTCCGATGAATCCTCGACTCGATGTCGACAACCGTGTGCCCGTCTCCTGCATGCAAACTTTTCTCGCTCGCCATCGTTGCTTCGATTAGCCATAAACGTGGCTCCGGCTTTTCGTTTCGCCACCCTCGTGTTTACCCTCCTTCTCCTCTCCTTCTTGTAATCGTTATTCATATGGGAACTTTTCTTATGTCTCGCGCACAATGACTTTTCTAATCAGAAACGATCATACTCGATGTCTTTCGTAACTATTTAAATACTGTCATGCTGATTCATGAATTAGTTCAATTCGTTCTTTAAATAACAAAGTTGAAAAGATCTTTAACGAAACCTCTCTCATATACACTACCGTCCGTAAGTATCCGGACACTTGGTTTCGTTACATAAAACATAGTTGAACTTTGTACGAAAGTTATTTAGGGTTATCATATCATTTGTAATAATTATTATTATCTTTCTTGAGGTGTCATAACGTGATAGAATTAATTTTTATGTACAAATTATACAATGAGAGTGTGAAAGTAAAATTCATGTCCAGAAGTGCAAAGTCCAAATTTGTGAATCTAATGAAACGCTTTCGATTCTAAAAAAAATTTTCATTTCTACTGTGTTTCATTTCTATGGTGCAGAACGTATTCAGAGGATTCTTCGATATGTTTCAAGTGTTTGTAAACTGTTGGTAGATGTTTAGGTTCCCTCAATGGAGATAAGAATGGAGGTAACGCTACGCACTTGACAGTTTTGGTTTAGTTCGTCTGTAGCTTCTTTTCCATCAAGATATGAGTTCCAAACGAGAAACATGTTCCAGTATTCTGACTTTTGCAGAAAAAAAAATTGATTTTAGTTACTGTTGCAGATACTTGAATAACTTTCAAGCATATTCCACTTGTGTCCGGATACTTATGGACGGTAGTGTACGTTCATTGTTACACGAAAAATTTCGTTATTTCCAAACGTTGAATCCTTGAAGCAGATCCCATGTTTCGTTGAGCGCTTTGTATTAAAACATAGTCGCGAGACGTTTTCGCGCTGGCAATCGCCATAAACATGGCAGGAGCGTTATACAAACTTACGATCAAAGGGGAGGTAACATAGGAGATCGTTCATCGAAGATCAAGATCCGAAAAAGAAGAGAATCGCGTGAATCACAGGGTTTGAAACGCAGGTGAAGAGAGAGGGCGAGAAAGGGAATCCATTGGGCGAGGACATCGGTCAGGATCTGGCTGTCGATAGTTGGAGCTTTGCCTCGGGATTCTCGCGTTCTCCTGCCGCCTCCGAGCACGTCATAAAACACAGGTAACTCCGGTATTTATGTCCGTCGTTTTTACGCCCCTAGCTGGCCACCGGTTTCAGCGCAGCCGAACGCTACATACGAGCGTGCTAACTCGCGTCTCGACTCCTAGACACGTACAGGAAGAGCAACAGAGAGAGACGGAGGGAGTTTCGCGCTAATCCCTGTCGGAAACGAAAGGGGTGGCCGAGTGATATACGCCTCTGCGCCGCTATGATAATATCCCCTCTGACCCCTCGCGAGACCACCCTTTTGTTTCGCGACTTTCCGCGAGAGATCCGGATGAAACCTACTCTCAGATGGAAGACCGGTTTCTCCGACAACTATTACTCTGCTGCTACGGTTTTTAAGATTTTTCGACGCTGACGTTCGACACATTGGCAACATTTCGACCCCTTAATCAGTCAACTAATAGTCTTATACCTTTCATAAAATTTGACTGGTTGCCAGATTACCATCTTGAAACGTCGGACGATTTCATGACAGCCTCCTACAAAATGTCACTAATTTGAAGCTTGAAGTTTATTGAAAATGAACATATACCTATTTTAAGCACACGACTAATCGTTATAGCCAACGATGATCGATTTAAAAATCTCTAAACGTTGGGACAATATGATACGAAACTATCGCAAACACTTATCAAATTGGAGTTTGAGGTTTAAATGCATAAAATTTTCAGAATGAACTATAAATCGATAATTTGATGTGCACTTAATAGCGGATCGTAGAAAGCCGTTTTTCCGACGTTTCACGATATCAATCGTATTGAATATTTTCCGGTACGCGTTTTTTCAAGCACGCAACGATTCACGATCTCTCGCCGCCGATCACCGATAACACGACCAATCGGTATCATCTACGGGGCCGCGCAAACAGATTTGCTAAATAAATCGAAAATTTATGATGTTTGCGAACGAGTCACGTCGTGTATCGCGCATAATACCACGGAGACGAGTCGTTGGCCAGTCCGCTTCATATACGGATTCCGTGTACATTTTTCCCCCGTTTTTTTTCGCCTCCGTTATTTTGTACGCGGCCCGCGCTCACTGACCATTTTGGGGCAAATATTTGTTCCATGCTCGCTCGCGGGCTTCGCCATGCCAATTTAATATTGCGAATGCGGATGAGGAATGATTTTTAGTCGAGATAAACGACGAGTGCGTTGCTCGAAAAATTGAAATGAGCCTGTTGCCCTCGCTTCCGCCTGTTCTCTCGATCATTTTTAACGCCTTTCGAATCATCCGCCGAATCTTTCTTTATCGCTCGGTTTCGCTTATTATTGTACCGAAAATTTGACGGATCAACCGTTCTCACTATACAGTAAAGGAAATCAGAGATTTTCGACCGTACGTTACTGTTAAAAAAATCAAGTACACGAAATAAAATTTTGTTTAAACGTAGTTTTCGAAAAGGACGGACACCGCAAAGTGGGCGAGTTAAAAGTGACCCTGACGATCGTCGTTTTAAACGAAGTGTAGAGAAACAATAGAGGTTCGTGAACGGTTTTCACAATTTTTTCGCGAAACTCGTCGGATGAGGAGGATATCGCGGATACATAGGGAATCAGAGAATAGGACGGTGAGAGAGGGTGGTGAGTGGGTGGCAGAGGGGGGTGGTTTGGGAGTAGAGTGGTTGGCTGTAAGCGGCTTTGGTTTCCATGGCAGTAAGCCCTCATTACTGTATTACGGGCAGCCCCTAACTACCAACCGTACGCAACGATTTGCCTCTAGAATCTCTATGAGGGTGACGGATCATGCAAGATTGTTTTCCGCGTGTCCGGGAAACGCCGATATTCCAATCTGCCGGAAATATTTCCTCCTGACGGTGTTTCTCTCGAACCGGTCCGTGGTAAATTGCGAATTTATCCTGGGTTTAGGAATGGAAATCGCGATACTGTTCCCCGTGCAATAATTTTGTTTTCGAAACAGCAATTTTCGAAAATCTGCAGATTGGACGCAAATTTTTAATTTCGTGATCATCTTACTTTACAGTTGGTTACTTATTTTTACTCTTGTTGGAACAGAATGATCAAAATTTATCTCGGTGAGAAAATAGTTAAAAAGAATTAACCCTTCAAGTTCGGTAAAAGTGACGCGGCGAAACAACTTCATCGAGCAAAGTGAGCTCGATGGGGAAAAGCTTGGAAAATATTTGAAAATTTACGCGCGAGTCGGGAGGGTGATCCGTAAAAAAAGCTGGCATTTAAACCACCACCGTTTAAGATTCGACCCCGTGTCTTCATCGAGTTCGAAGGAAGAGCGTCGATATCGGGCCAGACCCCGCAATTTCCTTTTCCAATTTGCCATAAACAAGTCGACCAACCCCCCTCGTTAACAGAATACTACTACCACCGCCGTCACGTTCGTCACAGCGTTTTCTCTCCGCGAAAGTTGTACGCTTCGGGATCGAACGAAGAAGGACGAATCTAAGCAAGGGACGTCGTTGCAACCCGGCCGAATTAAAGGAATTAAAGGACGCCTCGTTACTCGTATCTCTCGATCCTTGCCACCCTCTTAGGTCAGGGAAAGAAGAAGGGAAAGAGGGAGCGCTTTCTTCTAAGTCCTAGTTCGTGCGTTTACGCGGAGCGCTCGTAATGGCAGCGATTATTAGGTCGCATTATTCAGCGAAGCTAGGGCCCATTGATCTTTTTCCTTTCCCTACTCTTTTTCGTCGCGAGCTGAATTATTGAAACGCGGAGGCGGGAAATTAAAAAATCTCGACGACGACCAACCCGAGATATCGGAGTCGTCGTATTTGCCGGCTGAATTAAAAATGAGGATGAAACGAAGGGGCCAGCTGGTTCGTCTTTCTTGTCCGAGGAAAAACGAGGCCATCAGTCGGCCCACCGCCTTAATGTACCGACTGTTGAATGATTTAAGACGCCTCGGAGAAAGCTTCTTTTCTCGCTACCAGTCGCGCTGATCGAATTTTTTTTTCTCGATCGCCCCTTCGAGAAACCCTAATTGTCCGAAGCGGTTTCGAGTCGAGGTCTTCGCCGGGAACGCGATCAAAATTTTAAATTTCAATTTCAAAATTAAGCAGTAAAAATTGGAAGGAATTGATTTTGCGACCCCTGATTAACATTTAGATAGAGAGCACGAAATAATGGGAGGTAATATTAAAAACCGACTCACCCCGACCGCTTCGTCCGACGAACCTGAGATCGTTGAATTTCGCTACCTGGTTCTTCATCACGGCCGTAGAATTTCGCAATTCCGCGCAGCAATTTTCGTCGTTGCCAGCACGAACTGTCACCAGGGTCCCATCACCGACCTCGCCTAAGGCTACCACCTTAAACGCTACCGGAAGGGTCTTGTTCGACCTCCAGTGTGCTGGTAGCACCGTACAAACCACGTGCGGGGATCCTACCATAAATAAATCTTCATTGAAACCGTTATCCGAAAACTAAATATTGATAACTCGTTCGATCGACATCTATTTTAATCCAAAATTGATGCACCTGTGCAGTTCAACTGTCACAGTTACATATTTTTGAATAACTACGAAGGTACCAAATCTTTCCTTCCGAAATAAATGTTTTTGAGAACTACGCGCGTTAAAAAGGGAATTTAAACTAAAATAATATAATTGCCGGGACAATTAATCCCAGAGGACGCGGTATATAATTTATAGAGCAAACCGCGTTTTTGAACAAGCGAAGAGTGAAAAATATCTCACCTGTCCGCACCAGTTCTCCGGGATGTTCCGCGAACAGCCCGTCCAGAGTTCTTTCAGCGAGTAGATCCGCGGTGAGAGCATAATCTGGCAGATTATTTGCTCCTGTGGATCCTTGCGGAGGGACCTCGTTGGTCAAGTGCATTCTTCTCCTCGAGGACGAGGTTCGCGTTCGTCGTATTCTCCCGCCACCGATCTGATGCACCGAGTTTCCTTGATGATCCTGATGACCGTTACGAACCAGTCTGGGGTCAGGATAGTCTAAGCCTGGAGGCCGATCCTCGGGGCGCGCATCTCGTAAAGGATTCGTCATGAGAACAGAATCATCGGACTCTTTCCTCGAAATATCCTCCTCGCCGGCAAGTTGCTGCGAAGGATTCGACTCAATTTTCTTTTCTGTTTCACTCGATCACAGCACTGCTTCTTAATCGATTAATCCTTTCGATCATTTGTCCGTAAACTGTTAAACTTCTCGAGTCGAGCGGCTCGTTCGACAGCGACGAATTAACAGAATCATAACACGGTCGGTTTGCTCGGAGGACACGCGGCAGCTTCCGCGTGGTCCCTAGGATCCTTTGATCCTTACTTCGTTATCCCGCGACAGGGCCGAGGTAAGAGAGCATCCGTTTGCAAATTCTTGCTCGTCTCGATTGCCAAGTCGCGGAGAAAATTCGTTTTATTGGAATCGTGTCGGAATCGACCCCTCGTTTCTTTGATCGGTTGGCCCACTCTCCTGGCGTTTTTTCTTAGTCGACCCCCGAACCTCCGACTATCCTCGCTCCGACGAATTCGATCGAAATTACCCGCCACTAATATCACGTCAGCACTTGCGGTCGAGCATCTAACAGGTGTTAATTCCGCGACCGGGAATCCTCGAAGCCAGCTCCGACCGCGACACGAATACCACATACGCACATTATTATTCTCGGTAATTCAAGGAACAGCACTGAATCGAATCACCGCACGGGCACGCATGGTATCTTCGAATCCGATCCGAGCGGGACGACGAGGTACCGTTTGAAGCGGACATCCGGCGAAAACGCGAAGGAAAATCGAAATTTTCTCGCGTCCGGTTGGTTGACAACGCTTTTCAGTTCCGGATCAGAAGAAGCGAAGACACTTCTTGGTGGCTGTTAGTTCGGCGGGTGGCAGCGGCAACTTCCACGGGGAAGTAGGATAGGGTGTTTAACTCGCGCGGTCTCGTTTCGGTTCGCCGGTGGAAGATGGCGGCTTCTGCGGTGGAGCCGCGCGGTGTGGTTGCGGTGTATTTTTGAGGCTGCCGCCCCCAGCCACCACCGAGACCACCCTGGCTAACCTACCCCTCCGTGCCTCTCTTCCACGCCGCCGCCACCGCCGCCTGCCCGTACTAAGCGACTTGGTGGGGGTTGGTTTTTCCAAGCGGTGGGGAAAAATCTCTCTCTCTCCCGCTGCACCCTCTTCCGCGATATCCTGATGCTACTATCGCTGCTGCTGTTGCTGATCGCCAACTACTCGATCACACGCCAGAGAATGTCCTTTCGAGACGGGACGATGCACCCTGTTTCGCTTTCTAATCACCGATTCACCGATAACACTATTATTGCCACGTCACCCATATTTGGGCGACGCTCGAAATTCCAACAAAATTTTAGCAATTTTACAAGTACTCGAGAATATCGGCGAGTCGAAGCGTCAGACGTTTACACACCGCACTGCGAGAAACTCGAACCAACACTGCCAGCAATTATGATCCGTACGTTCCTTGACACTTTTCATGTTCACTTCGAAACACCGAATTCCGTGTTTACCGAAACCGATCGAGCGACTGAACCCGTTGCTTCTCCGCGACGTAATAATCTGTCCCCACTTTGCCGATGTTTCGAAGAATGCTGCGAGTCAGGTTTGTTGATATTTTGGCTCGACTCGGGAATGAACCTTGAACGAAGAATCTGAATTCATCGCGTCGATAACTTGTACATATTATTCGTTCTATGCGCGGAAAACACTTGGTAGAAGAATCGTTTCGTAGGTCCACGTCACGATTGACCCGGCACGTTCGAGCGCACGTGTTCCACCGCAATTTCCACGATGCGGGAAAAAAGAGAAGGATCTATAGTAATTAGTGGACGATCTCCAGGTTGCGGTTACTCGGTACACCGATAACGAGCTTGCCACCGTTTCGATTGTCCTTTTTCCTTTGTTTCCTCGTCGAGTTCTAGCCGCTTCCGTCGTACAACGACCTCCCCGCGCGAGACTGCAAAACGACACTGCTGAAGAAAGGGAAAACAAAGACGGCAGAAAGGTCCCTCGTGTAGTTGCGTTTTAGCAGCGAGGAACAACCGAGGGGGTTGTTCGGCGATGCTCGGGGGTCTTTGCGAGGGTGCACAAGGGAGCAACGAGGAACCGACGACGGCTGAACAGAGAGATCCGAGATAGAAAACCGGAGAAAGAAGGGGAACAAGACTTTGTCTTAATGTCAGCGTCATACGTGTTGTCGGCTGCTGAACGCATCCAACGGCTACGACCAACCTTTCTAGAATTGCTCGGGGCTTGGATCTCTTCTTCGAGTGGTCACAATTATCGTTATTGCGAAACGTCGCCGAGATTAAACGGTTCGGAGATGCGAACACGACTAGACGGCTAATGAAACTTCGAAATTAGTACGAGAACTCGGTTGCGTTGTTAATTAAATTATTAACGAACAGAAAAATTACATTCAAACATCGACTGGACTATTTAATAATTAATAATAAGTATCCAATTTCTGTGAAGAGCCTGTATGTACTTTAATAAACTTTCGATTCTTACAGCTGTCTTAAAGATTGCACAAATGAAAGGTTGCTACATAAATAAAAATAGATGATCTCATTAATTGCACTGTATAATAAATTTCAAAATTGAAAGGAGAACGCGAAGAGTAGTTTGGACAAACGAGGAACAAAATACGAAATACATGGTACAGAGTTTCTCTTTCGACAAACGATAGAAGACTATCGATCATGACGGATCTGTAGCAAGTTACGAGGATCCCTGTACGACAGAGACCACCCCATATAATCCTACACCCCAACGAGTAACAATGCAACGCCTCCGCGTCCCTAAACGTCGAGTTCCCGAGATGCATTTCGTCATACATCGGACCCTCGGGTGATACATCGTCTCTTTTTATTTTGTGCCCTCCCATTTTTCTGCCCCCGTTTTCGACACACTACGGCGCGTTCCTTTCTTACGTGCACCCTGCGAACGTATAAATCTCGGTACAACTACTTCAAAGCTGAATATTAACCACCTACAACTTGGATATCCGATGTTTGTCAAAATAAGTGATAAGACTTGTCTCTTTTATTGTTCCGATTTCCTCGCGAAAGGGTTAAGGAGAAATAATTTCTCTCTAGAGAGGATCGCTGAAAAAATATTCGAACAATGTTGTTTCTAAATTGTTGGCGTATTTAAGGTTTGATCAGAAAATAGAAAGAATTAAGACGACTTGTCGTGTCGAAGGAATGCGAAAATTGCGGAAAACGAAATCGAATATTCCACATACAACGACTCGATGAAGTGGAGAGAGGTGGATGAAGCTAGATATTTAACAGGTTTCGAATATTTCAATAAAAACGTGCCCGACAGTGTTCCGTGGCGCGTCAGTTTTTCACGGAAAAACAGGTATTTAATTATATCGTCCAGTTTGACGTGATTTCATGTAATTAAATCCTGTCGCCATAAAATTACCGGCCGAAACGGTAGGCGACGATATTTTTCAATTAAAAGAAAAATATATTCGATTACGCGACCGGTGCTCGCGTTTCGACGGGATCACGATCCGCGTTTCACTATTTTCTCTTATTTTCCGTTTTTCTCGTTTCGTTTCTCGGCCTTTTTCACGGTAACGATATTCTATAACCCGCATCTGACACGGTCCACATAATCGGTATCGCGGCGGTGAATGCTGGACGATTATCGACGCACTTTTCCGTACAAATTAATTGGCCCAATTATCGACACCGAACAATTACCTACTGGCGACCAATTAGATCAACGCTGCTCGTTGTTCCCGTGCTGCCTGGCAAGAAATAATTGGTGCTCACACGTCCTCGCATCCACCCCCTCACTTTGCCTCCTCCCTTTCGAAAAATCAACGCGAAATCATTGAAACAAAAATAACTTGATATTCCACCGCTGCAAAACAAGGGGAAAGATTAACGCTAAGATTTTCGAGTTATCCTCTTCCATCTTCCCTACCCCTTTAAACGAACGAACGTAAAATCATTTCAGCAGAAGAACAACATTGTCCGACGAAATAAAAAAAGAGAAAAGTTGGTCGCGAAGATTGCGTCTCACTCTTACTTGTTCCTCCCCTTTCAACACCTTACCTTCACGGATTAAATGGATTAAAAATGGGAACTCTGATCGAGGAACGAACATAGAGTCGTCGGAAGAAAAAGTAAACTTGACGTTACTTATTTGAACAAAAGAGTGGAGAAGTTTGGTACGAAGATTTTAACTCACCCTCACTTGACCACCCCCTCGATCTCGAGAACAGAAAATAAACGAAATAACACAACTTGATCGAACAGAATAGAAGAAATTTCGAAATCGATCGCGATCGATGACTCGCGCACAACCTTCGTTCACCAAACTGTCCTGCGTTTCTTTGCCAATTCCATCCTGAGCCAACTGGAACGACAAACTCGTTTCACGTTTAAGGAAAATCTGTTATCCCGGCGATTCTTGGTTCTCGGTCTTCTTCAGCGTTGGATGGCACTTTGATTTTCGCGGCCACGAACGTCTCTGGCTCAGGGTGAACGGATACCGAGGAGGGGGGTGGTTAGCGGAAGAAGGGTTTTCGTAGCGAAGGTAATCACACACGGTTAGCACGTGTTAGCCGGGGCCAATTGTCGAAAAAGGCCGCTGCTCGTCCTCCAAGACGACCGCGTCTTGAGGGGGGGAGGTCTAAGGGGGTGCGGGTGTCTAGGTGAGAGGATCGTCGCGGGGGTGTAAAGGGGCTGGAGGCGGCGCCGGAGGCGGGTCGCAGTTTTTCACGAGTTTGCGCATGCGGCTACTTTTATACCCCACCAACGTTGCCCGCCGCCTTGACGTTCTTAAAGGCTTCTTAGGGTGAGTTTTGTCCCCTACCGTCCACCACCCCCCTGTCACCCTCACTGTGGAGGATGCCAGGGAACACGGTGGCTGGCTTTACGCCGCTTCCAAACGGTTGCACCACCGACACGATGCTTGCGGACGATGACGGTCTTGGTGAACCTCGAACAGGTTCAACCTTTTTATCGTTGATCGCCATTGGATCGAACCCATTAACGCCTTGAATAACGCGAGGACCACGGGACACTGTTAAATTGCATACTTATATCGTGCTAATCACCGTGCTACTATAGCAGATCGATAGCCAATTGATCGTAGATCATACAGTATACAGTTTTTGAAAACTAAAATGCATGTTTACTACCCCTAAATTCTTATGTAAGATTTCCGTAAGATATAACTAAAGCTTATACAATGCTGTACGATTAATTTCATTACTATTTACTATATAATTATTTTTTAAAATTTGAAGTATTAACCAACAGAGGATTATAAGAAGATTGTGTGAGAATTTTGTATAAAAAAATAGTGTTTGCAATGAGTTATATATATCAACCAGGGGATCACGTGTAAGTATCATCGGCACAAGATTCCACGCTTCCAACTCCCCGTCTATCCTACGTAACAAGATTGTCGAGAGAAACCAAAGGAGTAGAGCTAAGGAGTTGTTGGTCTGGAGGTGGCTGAAATCAGATTAGCAGCCAGACGCGTAATCGGGGCTTCTCACCAGCGGACATCGCGTTTCTCAGCGAGAAACTGCATCGTCTGATCATCGATGCAACCCGTAAAACAATTCCACGAACAGGGACTTTGAAAACAACTTTCTTGTCTTTTGTAATAAATTCAGAACAAACTGGAGTATCCTAGCATCTCTTATAACAACATTACACACTATTACAATGAAGTAACCTAAAGCAGTAGATGCTTGTTTATAAAAATATTGCATTATTTTACTACATATCTTATCAATCTTCAGCTTTAATCTTATCGAATATCAGGACTATCGATATACACTTTCTACAGACAGCGATTCATAAAGAAGAAGGCATCTGCAACCCCTCGTCCCGCGAAGAATCGTCCGAATCCGACTCGGTTACAACTAGCAACCCCTCCTACCATCCCGTAACTTACCGTGACCTCATCCCAGCACCCTCCAGTCGAGGTGAGGGTGCAGAAAGAACGCGGTAGGGTGGCGTTTCATTTTTTGACACCCGGTGTATTTGATTCCACCCTTGTAATAAACCCCAGGGGTTGCCAGTCGTAGGTCCCTTGTCTCCCTACATGTCATATCGACACCTCACCCCAAGGGGTAGGTGACTGCTAGGTAATTTGCTTTCTTATTTTCTCCGCGGCGACGCGTCCTTCTTCCTTCCTCTTCTCTTTTCCTTCTTCTTGTTCGTACGGTACCGTCTCGGTTGCAATCCCTATCGAAAAATGAGTCCCCTCGCATCCCTGCAACATTCTCCTTTGGCAATTTTCTTCTCGACGAAAGTCGTTTGGTACCGTTGAAACACGTTGCCACGAAATCCTGCGCATTAGATAAGTTGGGTAAACAGATCGGTTTTTATAGTTCATGGTGTAAAGTTCTATTCCTGTTAGAAATTTTCGAAGAAATAATCGATTCTATAGGCAGCTTATTACGGAAAATCGTTGTCTCCCGAGAAAGGCAGGGGTGAAGTCTGAGGGGTTAGCAGTGTTCCACCCCTGCATCGTCACCCCATTTGCCGGCTTCGCGCTCTTGTTTGTTTCGTAATCTTTAAGATCGGAAGGGTTCGAGCTCTCGAAACGCCTGATAATCTATTGTCGAGCTCGCTGACAAGTTTCTCGGCTCGTTGAACCGATAAAACCCAACTGACTCGATCGGTAATCGAGCCACAGAAAGTGAATATCGATCGCGAAAATCGTCTAAGAAAAAAGTGAAATATTTTCTGTTGAAACGAAACAGAAAGATCTAGGAAACTCTTTTCGTAACGAGGACGATTCATTTCCGTCCCTGAACGAAGAAACTTCTTGCAGAGAATGGGGAGAAGAAACGGGTAGTGATTAAATATTATGACCAGCGCGATCTTCGAGGACGCGTCCACGAAAAACGTTACTTAGTATAATTAAAAGAACTTTTTGCCGGCAGAATCTGTGCGCTGAGCCACGTGACGGAGACACAATTTTCCCATTCGAACCCCTTGATCGCGTTAATCCTACCATGCGGAGAGTTCAGTGTCCTATTTTACTCTGCACTATTGTCTATCGCTGATGAATTTCACCGAGAAACAAAATTCCAGATATAAATAATAAAATTTTGAAAATAAACAGCGAAGGAATAGTTATCTTAAATAGAGAAGTAATGACGAACGTGAGTTCATTAGCAAGAAGAGTAACCATGATGATCAACGATGAAAATGTCTCTCAGACAACGGTAATGTCTTGGACACAAGCAACAGAGAGACGAGGGTCTGTTAGTGTCAAGAAACGACTCGTCACACGAGGGGTGTACACCCGCTCCAACTTCACCTAACTTTCTCACCGTTTCTGAGCAACCTCCGATTACCCTGGTTACGAGAACAGTCTCCGGTATCCCCTGCCTGTGCACAGCATCTGCTCTTAATGAATACTCGCACGTAAATGTTCGAAACTTGTCGCGAAATTCGCGCGATAGGTCAATAATTAGATCCGCTAATTTTTAACGGTACTAAGAGTGAACTTACGAAAGAGGACGATCTTCTTTCGAGGTGTTCGTTTCGCAATTACAAAGAATCGAGACGCCACACATGGAAAGTTATGGGGTTAAGGGTATCATTGGAATGCGACCGCCCCTTAATCAGGGTAGTTTCGTTACCCTGTCCCTCGCAATCGTCATCGTCTCTGACCAAGAACGACCCAAGAGAGAAGCGAACCGGAGGCGATCCTAGGGTCATTTCCATTCGCTCCTTGCAAAGTGGTATCATTTCCCAAGAGGCTGGGGTCTACTCGCTGGCCTTCAAGGTCCTGTGCCGCAGCTGCCCTTCTGCTCCATCGAGTACAGTTCAGTCCACTGGCTCTAAAGATCGATATAGTCGCATCGGGTAACCCTGGAACAATTCGCGATACGAGGCTATCACTGATAATGAAATTGTCCCTGACAACAGATGTAACCATCAGTCTGGAACTAACTACAGATTCCTCTAATTTTTTCCCAACTGCCTCTCGCTCGAATTATGGCCTACCGATTTGCATGGAAATGGGAAGACTTCTGTGAAGATGAACTCAACCAGCAAATTTGAAGAAACCGAACCCCCTCACGAACTTGTTTTTTTAAACAAACAAGTGATCCCTCGATAAGTAGATAAAAAATGAAATAGATAACCGTCTGGACAACTTACGTGTCTGATGGAATACGAAGGTCCGAAAAGGAAGACGACAGAAATAAGGTGTTCTATCGATGACAGTTTATCAAATTGCAAGATGCCCGGTGTGCCCGTAAAGGGATGTAAGGGTCGTAAGGTGGAACGAGGTTTGGGGGTAGCTTATTAGAGCCACGACAGCGGGTCGAGCTCCACCTTGAAACCTCCAACCAACCGCCATCCTGCCGTGAGTCTTACCACCTTGCTTCCTTCCATCCAGCCGTCGCTTTCCTATCTTCTGGCTCGGCGTCCCCTTTCCCTTGGACCTCTCCCTCTTGTGCTTTCTATATAGTTCAAGCAGCGTGGAAACGTGGCTGAACATAAAGGGTCGCCTGGGACCGTCGTACTTGCCGTTCGTCTTTAATCTACGAGGTCACCAAGCAACGACAACGACGACGAAGACTTCCATCCTCCAAGCAAATGAGCACAGGCTAGCCGACGATGTCGACCAAAAGATTTCGGGTGTTAAAAATTTAATATTCCTTCGGAGCAAAGCGATGTATCAAATTAAACCATCGAGTATAGTGAAACTATCTAACGATTACGTCGTTCAAATGGATGTATCGTAAATGCGATCTTGCAGTACAATCGTGTCATCGAATCTGACCGAGATTAAGAGTTAATTGTGTACTTGATTTGCGTATTACTCCCCTATATCGTGTTGAAAGGTGTTCGCACGTATGGCTCGAGTTGAACGTCAGGTCGTCGATACCGGACGGAAATAGGTATCGACGCGTGGTCCCCGGGGATTTGTACTCCTTTACGCAACACCGTGTCCCGCGTGTGTAGCAGTCTGATTCAAACAGACGGGCCTCGCCAACTTGCCGTTTCTCTCTAGGGGGTAGTTTTAAAATTCAACCTCCATACGACGTCTAAAGGGCCACACGTTACACGGTGCTCATATCAATCTGTACGATCGATAGAAAAGTAGTCTGCCTGTATCTAGCTAGAGCAGATACGGGGGATTATCGACGATTCTCTGCGAATTACAAGCGATAAGTTGTACCGGAATCCTGAAGATCAATCATCGTAACGTTGTAACTCAAATTTCTTGACATTTTATCAGCAAACAATCGCTTCGCAAAGATCAGATAAACTGTTCTCAACAAAAGAACAAAATGAAATGTAAATAATGATAAAGAATCTGAACCAAACATTAATTGTATATTATACCTTATCAGTGTTACCTAGTTTCAAGTAATTTGGATTATCGATACATTATTACCGATAAATCAATTATAATTTATTTCTATTTCGATACGAACAAAGTACATCGCAGACAGTAACGTTTACAGTCCTTCATCCGCGTTTCTGTCAGTATTCATCGACTTTGTTCGACAGATCAGCCTGAACGCGTTCTTCTTTTATTATTATTTTTTTATCGCGTCAAACCGTTTACATTGTCCCTGTACACGCCTTCTAGCCTCGAGGAAATCCTTGATAATCCAGATTTATTTATCTCTCCCGATAATGTCAGCTACCGCGTACGAACATTTACACGACTTCCGTGTTTTGCCATAAATCAAAACGTTCCCGTGCGTCTGCGACGAAAAAATTGATCGGCAATTGGGTTAAGTTTCGATACGCGTCGTTGCTCGCACGCGTCACTCTAATCGTATCGATCGGCTACTCTTAATCCATTAATGAACTTCCCTGGCGGGCTGGTTTTACTCCAGCTACCTGGGCTTTTCGCTATCCGTTACATCCGATGTTCCCCCTAACTGCGTTCCTATTACAATTCCAAATTTTCAGCCGTAATGTAACGCTGTACACGGTTCTAGTCGTATAGAAAAAAGTTGGTGTTTTCCCACGATAATTAAACGGACAACCCCTTATTCACCCCCAGGAGTTTTGTGTACAAGGATTGACTGAAATCCTTTTTTACAAGGCTGGTAAACAGGCGATAAGTCTCCCGATGTCGTCGCCTTCCGCGACGACAAATTCCTCAAATATTTATCTGTCTTTCCCTTCAAACCCTTCAATCGTCGCCGCCCCCAAACGCCACTTCCGTTTCACGCTCACAGACTGTGTCAACGCTGACGCCTATCGACATATGACAAACACCTCATCCCAGATGCTTGCACTTTCTGTCAACCCTGACAACCGGGACAAAAGGACGAGTCGAAGGAAAGAAAAGATTCGTAAGGGTGGTTGAATGGATGTCGTACAGTCACAGTGGCTTGGCATTTCATAAAAATAGTCTGAAATATTGTGCACGTGGTTTGTCACGTCAAGGACGACATTCTACGAACTTCTTTTGCAAACATTTTTAGAATATTTATGCTGTCGATAAAAGAAATTGATTTCCCTTCGTTTTAAAGAATACTTTATCCACGTTTCACAGACCTCGAACAAGGTCTTCAAGAACCCTCTATCTATACTAGGCCGCGTGTGTCTGACACGAGGCGTTAGTTTCCAATTAATTTATTTTTCAGCCGTTAATTGTTAAACTTAGATGGGCGGTTGTCGTCAATCCCGCAGTTAGACTTCGAAGAAAGGAGACGAGATAGATTGGCGGAACGAAGGAAAGAGAAAGGAACAGAGGTAGAGGCGAGGCGAAGACGAACCGCTTGATAGGGTAGAAAATTTGCTAGGCAGGGTGTAGGAATCGAGACGAGAGAATCGAGAAGTTCGAGAGGGAACGAAAGGCGGGAAGCCAAGACGCGACACGAACACTGGATTGGGTTACCAAGATAATTAGAATGATGATTAGGAGCGAAGCACGCCTCGTTGACCAATTCTTTCCCGAGCCCTTCGGTTCTAGCCAAACTCTACTCGGAGAAAGATCAACTTTCTTTTAAAGGGTAACGAGCTGAACGGGACGGGAGAATAAATAATTATACCACCAGAAATTTAACAAAAAGAAAGCTTCTCGATAAACTTCCAAGGTTAAAAATAACAGTGGACCCCAAAGATGAATCGAGGAATATGAACCATAGAAATCGACAAGATCCTACGAGCAACATTACAACACCCCAGTGACGCATTTTTACGTTGCTCATCGTGATTGGTCGTTCAAGTTGGTCCCCGTGAGATCGCTCGACCGAATATTGGTGACTATCGTAAAAAAAGGAAAAAGGAGAAAAAGGTTGGACAAGTTATGATGGTTCCGAATACGAACCGCCGCTTTCACCGAATCCATTTATCGTTCCTTCTTCTTAACCTACATAAAGAGTAGTTTCGGAACACGTATCAGACAATTGGACTTGACTTCGCAGATTCTTCTTCTCTCGGTTACGTTTACGTGCTCGACGCTGCTTAGCTCCATCCGCGTTGAAGTAGATGTGAATATTTGATCGGTCCTTCAACCTTCGCCTCCTTCGCCCTCCCACAACCTTCGCCTCTTACCTAACCCTCGGTCCCAGCTGCGGTGAATTATTTAACGCCCCCAGGGACACCAGTTACCGGCTCTGTATCCATGTGTCAGCGAGATTTTTCAAACTCTTTGTTCGCCTACCATTGTTCTAAGCGTCAGCAATGACGCAATGAGTCATTATGAAACGGCTCTAACTTTCCTAGAGTTCATGGTCGTAGGACTTTCCTTATGAAATGTTCGAGCGACGATTCCCATGGACGTGCAATGGAATGGTACCATTCGCTTTCGTTGTTTTCGACGTCAATGAATTCGCGCGAATGAATATGCGGTCGAGCATGCAATCACGTTTAGATTGCTTTAATTAATCGGCGAGTACAAGGTGAAAGACAAGTTTGGAATGTTTAACGGCCATTCAGTTTAAATTAAATTATGCTGTCCTGCAGAGAACAAAGAGACCGCGTACAACGATACGACACGAACGCGTGTGGAAACTTCTGCAGAAACTGAAATCGATCGATTCAATATGCAAAAAAAGAATATTGTTATATTCTTAACATAAGATTAATTTTCTTGTGAAATTATTCATCATTTCCTTAGATCTAGTTTAGGGCAGTCCAGACCGAAACAATTTTTTTTCCAAAGATAACAGCCCTAAAATATTAAAGTTTGACATTCTAAAGTTCTAAAGTTTAAAGATTAAAAAATTTTAAAGTCCCAAAGATAGCTTGATAATTTTTAAATAACTAATTTAATATAGCATGTAATATCGTGGAAACCCCTTTTCATACGTTTTTCAAGTTCCCATTGGCGCGCGTTTTAAAAAACGATACCATCAGCGCCATCCAGCGATAAATGGCGAAATTACCAACACAAGAAATTTTCTTCAAAAAATAAATAATTCTTGAAATTACATCCTACGATATTCTTTGATTATAATGAAGTACAAATAATTGCCTCACAATGTATATTATATAAACTGCTTAATAATTTATTAACAGTTGTAATATTTATCAACGCTGATAAGCCTTGATTGCCTGTACTTTTTAAAGCGAATTAATGATATTAGCTCGATATGATTATTTTAGATTATCTTTGTTTCTTTTGTTGAAAAAAATCTGTTATCATTAGCTGTAGGTAGATAAGCATATTACCTTTGATCATATAACGTGGCTGGTGTACCTGCGTGGCAAACAATTTGATCAATCTCGGGGTTCGATTCGACGACGTGAAAATGGCGGAAGGTTCAGAATTAGTATTTTTTGATTTAAGACTAGTCCATGATCACTTTGACCGAGCCCTTCTGCAGGATGATGATGTTGATCTCAAAGCCTATCTGGATGCCTATAATGAGCTGTATAAGTAAGTGACGAAATATCTGTTTTCATTGTACACATAACCTTCAAATAATAAGAAACCAAACAGTGTAATAGTTTCTTGCTATCTGACTCTTTTATATCATAAACTAGATGTTTTTCATTCACGTATATCTTTGGTGTACTGTCATTGAATGTGTTTCTGTTTGATTACCGTTTTATAAGTTAGTTTTGTGAATCATGGAAACTGTTGTTTTCTACCATCTGTTTGTTACAGATTCTTTCAGTTGATGGGCAGTGTGTTTGGCTTTGTGTCCTCCGATCTGAAGCAGAAAATTGAGATTCTGATTGAGCTAGTAAACAAGAATGATCAGAATTATATGACAGTGAAGTCTATGATAGAATACGAAAAAGAGAATAAACTCTTGGAAAAAGGAGACTATTCAAATGGTGCTCGTACCCTGTTGCGGCTACACAGAGGCTTAGGTATATGTTATATGAAATATTTTCTGTCCAAGTTCACTATATCTTGTACAATGACACTGTGAATTTCCAGATTTTATTAGAGAATTTTTGAGACAGTTAGGTGAACTGTCAGATAGCGATAAAACCTCCAGTTGTTGTCAGGATGCTTACAATAAGACATTAGCTAAACATCATCCATGGGTGATTAGGAAAGCGGCAGTGGTTGCCATGTATACCATGCCTACTAGAGAACTTTTATTTAAAAAGGTAAATGATGTTATTCCATACATGTTCTGAGCTAGTTTGTACGTTAATCTCATTTTAGGTTTGCGGTGCCAACGTCCAAAGAAACGTCGACGTCTTGCCAAAAATGTTAGAGGTAACTGCTGATGTGTTCAACCGTACGCATAATCTCTATGAAGTGCATCAACTTCACAGTTTACCATAAAGATATATCTAGGGAATAATGAAATGATATTGCACTGTTGCTTCTTTAAGCTACATAAAAAGGCACCGAGACATTCCGGTTTCAAAATGTGATATACGATAATTTCGTACTTGCAATAATAATCTTATCGGTGTTTTGTGATACTCAGTTACTTATTCTATACACGATTTTATATTTATTCACCGAAAACGTACAAACCGCACTAGCTTAAGTTCTCTATATTTTATTATACGTATTAGTTTTCTCATCGCATTTAATGTGCCGCGGGTATGGGCTCACGTATCGATGATTCCAAACGTTCTATATGTTCATTTTATAAATACAGTATTGTACAAATAGTATCAAGAAAGTTTAACAAAATTATATGGTTTCTTTCATTAACCCTACTTATTTACAAATACTGATATGTCACGGCTTCTTTAAATTTCTAAGTGATCATGTAGTCAACTGGCAGTTGTGTTTGTCGCTGTTGAATTCATTGCGCCAAGAACAAATTCGTCGTCCATGAGTAGCCCTGAAAAAGAAGATTGCTCGGTCAATAAAACAGTTCGCAGCGCTGCAATCGTAGCTAGGATCTTACCAGCGGTGCTGGCTGTGAGGAAACACACAGCGCATCCAGCCAGAAAAGCTCTCATGATAGTGTTAGTTATTTTCTCCCTCGTATCAGGAGCCAATGAAGTCAGTATACTGAGCATGATTCCTACGGAACCGGGATTCGCGAATCCGCAAATCGCAAACGTTGCGATAGCCTCCGTTCTACCAAAAATTTTATTTTCTCTCTTAAATTCTCCCAACTTCTGATAAGCGACAAATTCGTTAACCACGGTTTTCAGACCGATCAGAGTCCCCACGTACTCGCACTTATCCCACGGTACACCTATTATCCAACTCAGAGGCATGAATATCCTCGACAAAATCCACTGAAAAGAACAAGGAGTGTCGTAATTAAGTGGGATCCAAGGCGTGCTTGGCTGTTCCAAAATATAGACTCCTCACGTAGCGTGAGAGAAGATAGGGGATTTGACCTGTACCCTAGACACAAATTCTAGTTACGCCAGCTCGCACTTACTTCGAAAGTTATGTTCTCGTAACCTATTAAAGAGCACAGCCAAGCGAGTAAGGAATTTAGTAGCGCGATAAACGACACGAACGCTATTATATTGGCGATTATACCCATAACTAAAGGTATCGCTGCCATGGCACCTTTGGTGGCGGCATCCATTAAGCTCGAATCTTGCCTGAAACAATTCATACATATCAATTTATGCCTGATAATTCTGTGTTGCGTAACTTACGATTTTTCCAAATGAACGTTATCACCGGTGACCATAATCTCTTCGGTCTCTGGATAAAATAGCTTGGAAAAACAGAGAGCCGCAGGTACAGCCATCAACGTTGCCGTGATCAAGTGAGCCGGATTCGCACCAAATTTAATATACGCAGCTAATACGGTCCCTGAATTTCAGCCAAGATTAACATGTGTCTGTTAAAGAGAATCGATCAAATGATTTATTGCGCGAAGATCTCGTATTTATTCACCTGAGACTGTTCCGAAACCAACGCACATAACAGTGTGAATTTCGGAAGTGGTTAATTTACTCAGATAAGGTTTAATTATTAATGGAGATTCCGACTGAAATCAAAGGGAAACAATACCTTGTAAATTACAGAGTTCGAATGAAATTCAAAGTAACACGAAACTTAATGATTAGATATCTCTCACCATTCCAATGAAGGTGTTGGAAGCGCAGACCACCGATTCGCAGATCGAGGCCCCCGTGATACCTTGAAGAAATTGGCCCAATCTTAAGATTATCCATTGCATGACACCCAGATAGTAAAGTATCTGAATGATGAAGCTGAAATAATAGATTACGGACAGCGACTGAAAATCAGGATAATTGGTCGGTAAAGACATTCATTATTTTCGACGTTGAAGAAGTAAAGAGGTAGATTCACCGCAAACGCGAAGACGTTTTCGTCCAGCGCCCATTGGGAGAAAACGAAACTTATACCGCTACTAGCAAAGTCCAAAAACGTTGCTACTTTGTCGGAGATGCACTGGAAAATGGTGCGACCAACTTTCCATCGAATCGTTATCAAACCGAACACGAACTGTAGGGTTAATCCGCTCAAAACTGGCCTCCATTTGATCTAAAATACATAATAAATATCTCGACCCAGATATTTCAACGACTTTCGCGTTGCCATAAGACTTTCTGATGTACAGTTATCTCAGCTTGAAAGTAAAATGGGTGACTTGTTATATTTGCAATATTGCAACGATGAAATATTTATCTGGATGGATACATATTTGAACAGTTCAATATATATGTGACCGATGAACTGCTTGAAATTGTAAAGTGCTCTCTGGAATTTGACATTCAAAAAACTGCAGCAGTCTCGACTCTGCCATCTGATCAAGCTTTTGAGGAGATATTTATGTTCGGGGAAAGCATTTTTAAAAATTAATTGGCCATGGAGAAATGTGGTTAGGTACGAGAATGATTAACACCGTAAGATTACTTACTCGATCAGGGTGTTTCGAAAATATCCGTCCGCAGCTTAGCAAAATAACGATACCGATCAAGCTCAAAAGTCTCTCTCTCGAACCGACAGTGTCAAAAATAAGGAAGACAATAATTGCCCCGAATATACACGTGTAAATGGTTGTCTGAATAACGGCGTCGCCATATCTGTGGAGATCGATCAATGAACCGTCTACGTTATTAGAGCAACAATAAAAATCGATAATGTTAAAGAAACCGAGATCTGTAGGACAATAAACGATCTCACTTTCTATTTCGGAAACTTCTGATGCGATAACGTAATGGTCGACTGCACGAGACGAAGGTTTGCCCGAGAAATCGTTTTACAACGAAATGATAAAGTATTCCACCGTATGTGAACGCGAAAAGGATGATCAGCATACCATAGCCGTGGCACCAATTGTACCCATCCTCGGAATCTGTGGAAAAATGTTTGTTAAGATAGCGATCGAATAAAGAACGTTTAGAAATTACGTCAACCTACTGTTGTTTCTCCAGTAAAGCGTGGCGAAGATGAAGTAGATTAATATTAGAACGTTAATCAAGGTCAGAAGGAATACTTTGAAAGCTCTCTGATGTTTCGAAACGAAATGATCCAGCGCTTCGTATCCTACTGTCAAACAATTGCGTGATTTCTTATTAGATTCTATTTCCTATAAACAAGAATTTTGGGAAAATATTACAAATTTATTATCCGAGATATAGCCAAGGTGTATCGAAGGACGCGTATGCATGTGTCGTAAGCTTTCAGTTATTTTCTTGGAATTTTTCCTTGATCGTCAGATAACACTTGTTAATTGCAATTACAAAGAATCATAACATACCTTGTTTTTCAACGGGTCGTCTGCTCGATGCCCAGCCTCCAATATATCGAGCTCATTGTTCTGCAAAATGCAATGTTTTGCTAAAAAGGATCGACCAATTACCGGTAAGTGCCTTAATCAGACTGAATCATCCTTGAGCTTTGATCAAGTGTTAACTTTAGCGAGAAATCGCGCGCAACGAAACGTATAAAATACGATATTATTAGAAAAGCGTAGAATTTAACTGCACAATTGGTTCAAGCGTGTTTAGTCTACCAAGAAAGTATAGCGAAAATAAATAGACAAAATGTACCTCGTATGCTGAGTTCACGAATGCCGACATGTTTCTCTCTTGAGAGAAAACGGAAACGTGTGCTCCTCGTCAACGGTTTTTCCTTACTGGTACGGTGCACTCATGCTTGCCGTCAATTAAGAAAAAGAAACAACAATTATTCCTACAGAGCCAAGACTAATTTATCGTATCATTCAGGCAGGTAGAAGATAACGCAGTGATAAGATTAAGGCTCTCGTCTAAAACACCGATCGAATTTGAAATGTAACCTATTTCGTTGTCACAATATCGGTTAAAACGATGCCTATCGATCACCATGATATAGCGAAGAACTCTTCCTTGAAAACGTCACCGGCAAGAGCGAAAGTTTCAACGACGCGTTTTGAATCAAGAAAGAAACTACACTGAAATCGATTAGAGCACGAATATCGTTACATCGATATCGTACGAGAGTTTCGCGCACACTAAGACAAGCTAGTTTGCACGTACAACTGGAGTTTTGTGTTAGATCATTGCTACTCGACTGTACTTTGACGGTAAAGGGGGAACTCCATGGGGAGGCAATGATGAACACAGGATTTTACAATTGACCTCGTTTCACGTGATCAAACATAAGTTGAATGAACTCGTGGAATGCATAACGAAGGGTCAAACACGCTGATTGTCACGGATTTTCCACCTGTTTACTGATAAGACAATGAAATTACGTCACTTATCGCGATTTCATACTTTAGTGCAGTGCACTGCACCAGTTTCGTCGAAGAAAGTTTAATAATCGAACATTGCTCGCGAATTGTACACTCGGTAGTTTACGACACCAACCTATTTACATGAAAAAAGATATTTCGGTATCTCTTAACAGTCGTCATAAAGTGCATATCTTCTGCAAGCATTACAATTGTAAATGCGAAAATATATTCTAACGTTATCTACTTTTTACTTGGCAGTTTACCATTACATTAAATGTAACACTATATTCAGATCGTTCTATAACTCATACAAATGTTCCAAGTAGAAGTATTTGTTACATATAAATTTAATCGCCGTTAAAAGGTTCATTTATATTCCGAGGGGTTAATTCCAATTTTATGAATCTCGAACCTAAAGGATTTATCGAACAGTTCCCAAAGTTGAATTCTTATCGACGGCATCTCGGAGCAAAGATTGTCGGCTAGCCAAGTTGACAGGAATCCGCGTGACGATGCGTCGTCGTAACGGATCGCGACGACGACGTCGAACGAGCCGAGTGCAAATCAACAGGTCGAACACCATGGCACAAGCACACCGAATACTTTCTCTCCGAGACGACGTGCCCCATAAAAATTCTCCCCGTTGCGCTCGCGTCGTTCGTTAATCGGTCTGGCGTCTGGAAGCGGCCGGATCGTGGAAACTGGAGAAGCAAACCGGAAAGCCAGACTCGTAATCAGCGATATCTGCTCACCAGTTAGTTAAACAGCGAAGAATTACCCGCCGGAGAAGATTCCACGAGATTCCGTGTAATTGACTGCACGCGAGGAAATTACGAGACGCGTTTCCTAGACGATAAAAATAATTGTCGTCTGCGTTTTCAGCCGCGATCGCGTCGATACACCTGGGAAGGCTTTGCGATAAAGAGAAAAAGTACGTAATTGTTTCAGAGATCGGACAGAAAAGCGACGAAGAAGCGAGAATGGTACGACTCATTGAGAACTGCGTCGAGATTAGTTCGACTCATCGAATAAATCTGCGCTTACGCGTGTAGAAACTTTCACCTGTTTATTTAGAAAAAAGTCGTAGATGCTCGGGGCCATAGACGAGGTCAAAATGCCACTGATTCCGAGCCCTCGTTTTTTACTCTCGGCACGGTCCCAGATTTTAATCAAATTATGTAAAGTGACGGTATTATGGTTTGTTTGTCTGCGCGTGGAGATCTTTGGCGCACGTGGACCGATCGAAGGTCTCCTCCAAACGAAGACTTTGATCTTGCAATTCGAATGACATTAACTTCAAAGTTCTATAAAAGCTTCTGTGCCGAATATCACGTAACTAATATCTGGCTGCTATAAATATTCGTTTGATAAAAAATAATGTTCCTATCGTTGATGTTCTACAGTATAATGGCAGTTAAGATAGAAATAGTTATCTTGTAGAAAAACATGCCGAATTCGTTCAACGAGGAAACAGCGTCGAATATAACTGGATCGGGAAGATGAGGAGGACGCGTTATCTCTTCGAGACGGGTGCAGTTTCATCGCGAAGTCACGTAGTAGAAATTTCGTAAAAAGGAATCGCTATCCGACGCCCAACCGGTGGAAATTTGATTTCCTAGACTCGGCGTGCTTATACAGCGGGCGAAATCGCATCGTTTACTATCCGAGCCTAGGATCAACAGGAACGGAAGCGAACGCGATGAAACGAGTCGATTGTCCTTGATCCGAATCCACCGTTTTCTCTATCGATTTCAATCTCGAGGTTATTTTCAATCGAGCTTTCCGAGTCGTTGCAACACTTCCAGGAAAAGCGTTGGAAAGCACGCGAAAACCTTCGATGTTATTGGAAGAACACGAAATAGAAACTATCTTGAAGATTCTGCGTACGATCGCGCGAAAGACCAGCGTGTACTTTATAGTCGAAGACGCAATTTGCATTTTTCGAAACCATCTCGTAGCACGCCCATCTGTCTACGGCCTTGATAATTCTGCACACCTCCTCTATTTTCCTGATCTACGTAGTAGAAGTTAAGCAAGCCAGTTTTAGGTCCCTGGCACGCGGCCAAACCCGATGAGAATAGCGAAATCCAAAGAGTATAACTTGTGGATAAACATCGGCGTTACCCAGGCTCGTTCTCTTCATACCACGTCATGTTACTCCGTCTAGAAAACCGTCGAATACATGGCGTTCACGGTTCACAAAAATTTCCGGTATATACGATTTGTTTCCTTCGATTGGAACATTTTACCTCCTCTTCGAATTCCAGTTCTAAATAACGCGTCGAGTTAGGTAAAGTCTGTCTCCTCTGTTCGGGAGTCGGATAATAGCGCATCTTGTGCGCATCTGATGCATTCCATTCGTTCGAAGATATCGTATCCGATCCAAGGAATAACGCGATTCCCACAGAGGAATTCAAGGGGCGGAAATGCGTAGTTGCTGTTCATAGTGGAAACAGTAAACCAGAGGATGGGGCCGTGTTCGTCCGAGATCGTCTTTGGATACACGAGAACCGAAGAAAATTGAAGAACGATCCGCAGACGATGCTCTGCCTCTTCCTGTTCCTCTTGTTTCGTCGCGGCTCATCTTGCCTCCTGATGCCGTAACTATCGCCGAACGGCACGTGGATTCTGCGGATATTTTTAAAAATGCATATGTCGGACTCGACAGACAAATTACGGGTAATTTGATAAGCACATTTTACTCGGATATTTCTAATATACTGATTTATCGCTCCATAATAACTTATTTTGGCACGCGCTCGAAATCGAACCACGATACGATAAATAAACGGTGGCAAATTTCATGGAAAAAGGGACGTTAAATCACGCGTGCTGGCAATTTAATGCATTTCTAATTAGAGCTTCGCAGAGTGCGCGTCGTCGTTGACCAACTGTAAATAAAAGTATTCGTCTTATCGATATTCTTGGACAATTTATGGCGGGTTACCTTAATTTAAACCCTGCGCGCACAATGATTTAATGCACTTTTAATTAGACCCGCCGCCGTTGGACCGACGACTATATTCTTTTCGGATCGGTACAGAATAATACGCATTTAAGTTGGACACCGGTGTTCCTCGTTCTCTTCGATTCTTTCTTGCTCGCGTTCCATCGGAATGCGACGAATCTGATCCATAGTCTTCGTCGTAGCACGCGACTATCCTCTCGATGCCGGAGATACTCGGATTCCGTCTTTTCTCGTCCACTTTGCGTTAGTTCCGATGTCTTTTTTATCGCGACCGAGGCAATCATCTTCCGAAAGCTTAGTAGCCCGTTGAAAATGAATCTCGCAAGCTGGACACGCGCTCGATCCCCTTTATCTCTCGTTTTCCACTATAACAGCTTCTAATAATATATGATTTCCGAGCGGAGGACTCGCCGGTTATCTTAATACTCGACAATTATTATAATTACAGCCAGTAGTGAAAACATCCTATTCTTATATGAAAGGGTAGTCGTCAGTGGTACGGCCTTTGGGGAAAATGGCGACGTTGGAGACTCGCTACGTTTTCCAAATGAAAAATATTTTGGCCAACCTCGAAGTCGCTTTTGACCGCGTAACGAAGTCCAGAAGCATCCGCGTATGAGAAGCGAGAGCGTCGTTTCTCTTTCTAAAGCGGTCTATAATTATGAATCATGTAACAGTACCGGTCAAATCGACGTATCAGAAAGCGCTGTTAGATACCAAATCGTGTTTTAAACGGGCTCGAAAGGTGGAATATTTTATCCATGTGTCGGCGTAAAAATGCAGGAATAACAAGGGATTCCGTGTCCGATTACCTAGTCGACACGGTGTTTTCGATTTCAAACGATCTGGTGGTAACGCGATACAACCGAAACGAGTGCACCTATGCGTAGGCGTGCGATTACGCAATACCCGATCCGAAATTCAAATTTCGCTTCGACGAAACGAACACGAAGAGGATCGAGAAGGCGGTACCTGGAGAATTCTCTCCTGCCGGATTCCAGGTACGCCTTATCTCGATTGCCGTCTGCCTTCAACGAGGCGGGGGAGGGAGAGATGGTGTCCGAGCCATGCAAATTGCACCATTTCCATTTTTTCTCCTCCTTTTCTGCGTCTCTTCGAGCAGCCCTCGACCAGGCCACTCATTCTTTTTCGTCTCTTCTTCCTCTCGGTGTCTGTCTGTCTTCTCCGTCTACCTTTTTTTCTTGGTCGCAGGGTACGATTCCGATCGACGAAAACGAACGAAAAAGCTGATAATTTGCCGGACGTAGGCGTCACCGCGTTGCGTTCAATTTTCACCAGAAACGCGTTCTCGACGGTTTCGCGCGAAGCTAGCCGTATACCGGGAAAATCACGCTTCGTATCCTTACAGAGTCATCGAACTTTGTTTCGATTCGATGCGGTCATGTTCGCCGAACAATCGTCGACTCCGACGCAAAAGAAAGTTCGCGCGAAGAATTCGATCGGATCCTCGGAAACGTTTATTTCGCGTCGAACGAACCCACGCGTTTTATCGCTACGCGTTTGTCGCGTGTCTCACTGCGAGGCAAAGGGTTAATAGCATTGTCCCACAGTGATACGATCGCGAGACAGTTACGTTCTATTCCTCATCCCTGGTCCCAGGAAAGGGGGTCCCGGCAAGGACGACGGATGAGTGTTACGAGTGCAAACAACAGTTTGATGGGGAGGCAAGGCCCCGCGTTATTTATTTCGGTACGTCTAGACGCCAGATTGTCTGTCCGTACGTCCGAATCGCGACGGAGGATTCGGAGGTGACGTCAGACATAGCTGTGTTGCATCGTCGAGATTCGACCTCTTGAGAAGAGACAGCTTCCCTCTTTTTTTCTCTCGACGGATCGAATTGCATCCTCTCTCTTTCGACGACGAAGCGCGTGCACGCGTATCTACTTTTCGCGCTGGAGCTGCACGCGCAGAAACGGCCGTTGCATCCAAGAGGGTGCAATAAAGTGGTCCTCCCTGCCCTGATGGGTTAGTCGATTTGTTTACCATGAAATCGTTCCCCTGTCTCGCTTGACCCTGCACCACACGGACCATTCGACTCCAGAAAGATCGCTCGAAATTGCTCTCTGCTAAATTTACCCTCTGAACGGTGGCGCGGCTTTCGAGCGAGCATCTCACGGTGAAAATTCGTTTCCGAAACGGTGCTAGCTTGGACAGAATTTAGCTTGGACAGTGGCTGCATGCCAAAACATATTGACGACCATAATCGTTACGGAGGTCGTCGGTGATCGACGCCTCAGGAGCAACGGAATCGTCGATAAAAATATCAATTTTTCAGTTCCGCGAAAAAACTAGTCGAACGGTCGCGACTGAACTGCAGGTTGCATCACGACTGTGTCACGACACGGTTAAAAGTCATGGACTCGTACGGTAACGAACCTGTTAGTCCTGTTTCAAAAAATGACAAAAAACAACAAACATTCGGTGAACGATAGGTCGACGAAGGATGCGTCGATAAAGAGAGAGAGAGAAAAAAAAGAATTAACCCCTCCAAGTCTGAGAATAGACAGCCACTTAGGCTGGCAGAAGAATCTCGTCGAGTGTTCCCCGTAAATCCAGTCCCGACGCATTATCTCGTATCGGCCACGATTTTTTATTTAAAACGGCAGACGGTCGGTATTCGTCCACCGCTAGACAGGTTCAGAGAACCCGAATCCTTTAACCTAATTTTCAGATTCGACGCGTCACCGCAATTTGCGTCGAGCCCGACCTGGAAACGCGACGAATTTACGATCGCGTCGAACGCTCGGTTCCCCGTTTTCCTTTCTCTCGCACGTTACGGGTCTAAGTTTGGCTGGATGTTACAGCCGGGACGAGACGGAAAGGAATCGTCCGATAACAGATATATATCTGAAAGTTCTCACGGCGCGGATTTCCACGCGCACGACGCCGATTACGCTCTCTCGTTCGCGCGTATTTTCCTCCTCCAACTCGGTCTCTCCTCTTCTTTCTTCGTCTCTCGCTCGTTCGCCGCTGGTTTCTTCTTTTTCGGCCCCGGACGTCGATGTGCGTTGCCACGCATCGTATTTTCACGCACGCACGCGGAGGCTGCATTTATTAAAAGCGATACATTATGATTCAAAGATCATATCTTTCGATTCGTCTAGACGGCGGAGAGGGAGACACCCTATAAAGTCGTATGTGGTTGCCCCTGAAACGAACAGCCGAATACAACATGCCTGTTCGCGCGTCTCTTCGTCGTTCGTCTTCCTACTTTCGTCCGATCCTGCGACATCGACTCCGCACTCGAAACTTTAGATGTCGTTCTGAATAGCTCGAGTCGAAAAAAGCTCTCCCGATCGAAGAAGCTCGATCGAAAAGGAGAAGGAGACAAAGAAAAAGCTAGGATCGGTGAGTAATCGAGAGGAGTGGAACGGGCGGGCGGGCGGGTTCGAAAGGCGGCAAAGCGGTCGCTGCAACGAGGTTCGAAAAAGCACGCGGTTCCGATCGGCCTACACACGATATTGCGGCGCGAAAAAGCGTCGAGCGGACGAACGATAAAGCGTCGTAAAGAGAGAGAGAGAGGGAGTCGTCCGCGGGATTTCGGCGAGCGAGGGAAAGGGATTACGCGCGCGCGAAGCGGGTGGAGCAAGAGCAACGGAGAGAAAGAGAAAGGAAGAAGAAACGCCGAGGAGAGGAGAGGAGAGTAAAAGAAACGAAACGAAAAGAAAAGAAAAAAAAGGAGCGATCGTAGTAACACCGGCGCGTCTCCTCTCGCGGCTTCGTGCTTGTCTCGGAATTAGTGAGTAGACAGACAGAATTATGCCCGTGAGCAGGCCAGCTCCGCTCAGTTGATACTTACTGCTCAGCCTGTGCACACGCATGCCACGAACTTCTTTCCCCACTTACATATATCGCGCCTTCCTGATGCGATTAGACTAGTCCGCGACCGCTGTCTGATCACCGGACCAGACATCAGTTTCTTCGACACTTGTTCGTACACGCGCGTCGTCGTCTCGTCATTTACCTTCTGATTTGCCATCGTCGCTCGCTCGTCGCGGCTTCAGAAAAAACGCACTTTTAATCGGGTATCGTTAAGGGGGTTCAGTGCGAGACGTTCGACGCGAAGAATGGAGAACTCGACCGAGCGATAACAGTGCGTCCGTGCATACCATTTTTGCTGTCGCTGAATCTTGACAGAAAAACTGATCGATCGTGTGATACTTTCCGGGAACAGACTCGAAGAAAATCGAAGGTAACGTTCATAGTTCGTTAGGATGGGGTTCGTCGGGTTGGTCGCGTTCCTTTTAGCAGCTTCTCTCGTGAACAGTGGTTGGTGTCACCATCACCATCGCGGCGTCCACGTGGATAACAGAAAGAAGGGGGAACAGGTGAAAAGGTACGACGAGAACGTAATTTTGCCGGAAGGTGGACAAGACAGAACAAGTTTGAACTTTGAGAATCCCAAAGGATCGATTCCCTTCAGCGAGAGGAGGTTGGAGAAGATGCTGGAGAAAGCTATCCTCAAGATCATAACCGGTGATCTGAGCACGGGTGACATGTTGTTATTGAAAAGCTTGAACTACACCCTGGACGAGATTCTAGAGATCCGCGAGAGGGAACTGGGTAAAAAGAAGGAGGAGGAATCGAGAAAGAAAGAAAGCGCGAAATCTTGGGCGAAAGCGCACTACGGGGATGGTGAGAAAAAGAGTAAATACAAGGACAAGAATTCCATGGATCGTTCAGCCTCGAAGAAGCTCGTTTTCGGAGAGACGAAACGCGAAGGTAAAAAGAATCGTCACGCGGATAAATCCGTGTACAAAGACTTTGACTTCGAGGCGTACAATCGACAAGCGATCCTCGATTACGAGAACTTGCCTTCTAACGTGGAATTCCAGCCATCCTGGTCAGAGGCGGCATCCTTCGACTACGAAGAGACCACCAAAGCTTCCAAGGAACAGGAGGTCGCGAACAATCTTCATCGTGACTTCGACAAAGCGATGGAACCTCACGTGGTCTTCAAGATTCGCTACGACGATTCCGAGTTCGATTCTAGCTCCGGTTCCGACGAAACCGGTAAGAATCGCTCGAAAACATCCAAGCATCGAGTTTCTTCCACGATGAAGCACACCACTTCGAAGAACCACAGCGATTCCTTTCAGACGTCAACACCGGCAACGTTATCTTCTACTGTTACTGACGCTAACAGCCTGCCTGTGGTTTATCAACTGAACAATTTGAACAACGTCAAAGGTAACTATCCCAACAACGTTTACTCGAGTACTACGTCATCTTCGACGCCGGGCACCAGCAGCACGACGGAGAAGACCGTTCCCGAGGAAACTACGAAAAAAGTCCTCGAAGAAAAAACGAGTGTACCTGTTCAGACCAACGATTCGCGAACCGAAGAAAAAGTGGTTGGAAACAAGAAGATTAGCGAGTACGAGGGTCTCGAGTGGGTCGAAGATGACGTTTACAGGGTAATACCCGAATTCGTGGACTCCCTCGATTTCGAGAACACGGAGGGAAACGAAACGTCCGACTACGAGGATTCCAGTCACGACTCCCGACCACGCTGGAACACGGAAGACAGCGAGAACGACACTGCGGAGTATCAGAACGACGCGACTGATTCTGTCAAACTGTTCATGACCAACAGTAACGCGTCCATCAATAATCTTCCTCTGGCTAATCTGTCCACGTATCTGCAAGCGGCTCTCGACTATCGACGAGGGTAAGTACTCTAGATGTTTTACGGATTTATTGAGTCTTTGCTTTCGTTCTGAACAAGTTGATTTTTAACGAGTAATTCGTTGGTAACGATGAAACCACAGACGGGCAGAACTTTGGCACAGGCTCAATTTCGATCTTCGAATATCTTTTTCTCCGTAAACCAAAGATCGTTATCGTTGTATTAAATGTTGTTCATCTCTGTGTCCCGCTTTGCAATACGTCAAACGCCAGATTAGTTTCTACAATATGTGCTTTTTATGTATTTTAGAGGAAACCTAACTTCAAGTTTCGACAGGTAAGAGCTGCAACAGGCACTATGGGTAAGGGAATCGGTGTGCCGATCAAACCAATGTAGAATTGATTACACATTTTTGCTTTGTAGACCCCTTTCCCTCTCGGTCGGACGGCTGCTTTCTTTCTGGCTTGGCTTGCATAATCTCAAAATACATTCTTCACCGTGTTATCTCATTGCCTGTACTGCATGGGACAAGATTTCTCGCGATAACAACGAGCTGTGTTGTGTTCGCACGAAAAAAAAGAAACGGTAACGCATCGTGTTACTCCTGTTCTTTTGCGCTCCCTTAATCGCGTCGAGGAAAACGCAGTTTTCCAGCCACGTAACTCGCGACAAACTCGTGCACGCGAATACTTGACGACAAAGACGTTCTCGACGAATCGTTGCCCTCGCCACGTAAAAATATCTCGATGGCCCGAAAAAATATCGTGACGAAACCGCGAAGAATCGTTGAAATGCCAGTGAAATTTCTACGGTTCGCGCGCTGACCAACGTCCGCTTCTTCGACCTCTTATCCCACAACCGGTTAAAAAAATAAATCGCAGCCTACGTTGCGAAGGTGATCCGTGTTAAGATCCGTGACTCACGAGAATGATCTAAATATTTATTAAATAGAAAAACGATCAAAGGAACATAGGATGTACGATCTTTTCGAAATACATGGCGCGAGGACAGAGCGCAGCCAGGAAGGACGCACGGTGGAAATTCCGCCGTGGTCCCTAGCTATGTTTTTAAATCGCCCTCCTTCTTCTCTACCTCGGCCCCTCCTCGCGCGGGTGCGAAGGCGTTTCTTTTATTTTATTCAGTCTAGACGCGTAAATGCATTCGTGTTGGCACTGGCGTAGCCTGCCGAGAGTACTCCTCCGGTGTGTTCACCGTTTCGAACTCTTCCTCGAGCACTTATACCCGATCTATGGATCTTCTTTCGTCTTGCTACCGTGGAGCGCTGCTGATTTCGTTTCTTCATAGAACGCCTGAACGGCTGTACGATGGACCAAAATTTATCCTAACACTACATTGCGATGAGATAGAAATCAGGGAAGTGAAACGGAGCATTTTGCAGTCTTCTAGTTCTGCAACGAGATTTCTTCTCCTGCGTTTCCTTCGGTTCTTCTGCGAGAACCTGTCACTATCTAATGTCCTATTACAGTTAAAAAAGAATGTGCTAAAAAGCGCAGTTCATAAAAATTGCTTCAGTTGTTCGACGACAGTAATAGAGATCAGTTCCGAATTAAAGAGAGGAGAAAAATGAGAATTTTGTAAATGCACGACGAATCATGGCGACGATGTTGGCTTAGGTTGAGCACCCCCGTAATCACCGGGTGTCTAGTCAGACTGCAGTTAGGACTGCTCTCTTACGAGGTTATGTAACACATTTCAATTTAATGCGCTGACCTTGTCTATGCGTCTCTCTTCCTATGCCGACGAAGATGATGCGAGGCGCACAACGAAGAGAGAGGAGGAAGTTTTCGCCAGTCGTTCCCCACTTCACCTCCAGACGATGCAACGTGCATTTTTTGGCGGTCGCCAATCAGATCGTTTTACCGTTCAGCGGTGAACGCCAATCACGATATGCTAAACGTTTTCCTGATTTTCGACCCCCGCGTGCAGCAATTTGCTCTATGTGGATTTTTCCCTCTCGACCTCTTCAACTTATCGATAAACGCGTGTCCCAATTTACTCTCGGGATCAACGTAGATATCTTAGACTAGGGATAAATACAGGGTGATAATTCGAGTTACACGGAGCATTAGTTACATCATCGTTTTCCATAAAGAAGTCTAACTCGTTCGTCAATGTACAATGTTAAAATTTCCTTTGTCATGGAGGAATAATAAATAACGAAAAGAAAATCACGAGGAAAGGATTCGCAGTCGCTTTTCAATCGCATTCCATCGAGCAACCGTGGCACTCGAACGGTTAAGTGAATCATCCTATCCAGTTTCCCACGTGTTATGTGCCGGACCGAATGTGTTCGTTCGTAGCCTGTTACAAAACCGGCGTGCAACGCAGTCAATTTTCTTAATACGGTACTCAGGAAGGATCACTGGATTCATTCTCATGATGCAACGGCCTCCAGACACCCGAGTCCTTCCCTTTCCCAGACGGCAAACAGACGTGACACGTACGCAACGAGACACCGTAGAATGCGTGACTTGGACGCGGCTAGATTAACGAGCATGTCTAGAATCGAATACAAGATCGTCCAGAGATTTCGTGGCAAGATTTCGTTTGGTGAAGCCTAGTCACTCTTGTCCCTTCCGCCTCTGAGAAATGGGACAAACTGAACAAGGCTAGGCCAAAATTCTTTCACGTTTCCTCGTTACTGCAGACGCATCGTCTTTACGATTGCTTCATTGTTTAGGAAAAGCGCTTCCGGTTGTTCGTTCACTAGCAACGAGGTCGTTGACGTGCCATTGGCTGCACTCAAAACTTCGTGTAGGTGTGTTCGACTCGATGAGGAGATGTTACCTCTTCTTTTCCTCGCATGTTTTTCTGACAATTTAAAGTGCTTTCGTTACGCGATCTTGCGACATCACCTGATCACCGATCGTCCCTTGCAAACGACCTATGTGGAAATAGGAGAATTGTTATATTGTGTGTCAGCGTCTGGTCTTCGGAGTCGAATTCTTAGCGCCGATTCGTCAGCGTTGAATTCTTAGCGTCTAGTCTTCGACGCTGATTCGACAGCGTTGAATTATTAGCTTCGAGTGGTCAGCGTCGAATCGTAAGCGTAAAGAAATAAATTTGTTTAATCCAAAGGGATCAGGATTCGAGACGCGCCGAGAATACATTAGCGAGTGGCTTCTAGACGGGAAGACGAGGTGATCAGGGTACCAATGCCCCCGACGGCTGTCTAGTCAGTGTCTAGAACGTATAATAAATATCTCTGACCCACACTGTGGGCTCTGTAGGTCACTGACCACCGTCCATTGGCCTGACTTGCCACCCGGAAGAGTTAGGACGCGTCTCGAAGTGAAAATTTCTTACAGTTCAAATGGAAATTGTATTACCACCTCTGTCTTTTAAATTCCTTTTCCTCATCCTGTGCTAATATTCTATCAAATTACACGCACGCAACTTCACGATTTTATTCGGAATACGTTGAAAGCCTGTCGAGTGTCGTGTTTTTTTAATACCTATTTGGATTTTTATCGCTGTTACCTTACGAAATTTTATGTGTCTGTGCAGCCAGGGTGAAAAGGCCATCGAAGACATTAAGTCGCGAGTTTTGGCATTGACCGGAAGGTTTAACCTCACCAGCAATACCAATCAGGTTCAACGCCAAAGACTGACCATGTTTTCGCCAACCTGTGAGTCGCTCGAATTAATTCCTTAATTATTCACGCGGTTCTATGCGATAATTGCGAGCATCGAATTTGAAAGTTGGGTGCGTTCGAACAGGTCAGATACCACGGAATACCGATCAGGATGCCTGGACGGATCCGTTTTCCATGAACATGCACTTCCAGCTGAACCTGACTTCCGGTGACCACGTGGTTGCCGCCAAATTGAGAATATACAAATTGCCACAGGAGAACCTGACGTCTTCGACTGAAAGTACGTTGGACGAGGAAGAAGAAGATGAAAAAAAGATCAGGATATCGGTGTACTATTACACCAAGTCTTTGAAGAGGCATAGATGTAAATTTCTTTACCGAATTTTTAAGTCTCACCGATGAAAAGTTCAAGTCCCATTTTTTTAACACTTCCTTATTCTTACAGCGAAAAAACGTTTAATGGATTCTGTTGTAACACCACTTACCTCGAGGGGTACTCATCTAGCGTTAGATGTGAGGCAGGGTCTTCGGTTTTGGAGATTGAATCCAAGAAACTCGCACGGAAACGGAAGTAATCATGGCCTGGTAGTCCAAGTAGAGGACCAAGATGGCCGACCGCTGAAGCCAGTTTTGTACATTCAACAACCGTCCTGCGCCGACCAAGATTCGGATCAGAAGGCATGTGAGTGTGTGCGCTAACAATACTAACTCCGATTTGGATTGTCTGCTTGTGCATTTTCGTGTGACACTTAACAATGTGTGACATAACACATATGAATGGAATAGACAGTGTTAAAACGCGGTTCTACTTCGTACGATTAGTTCGTTTAATTTGCCGATGCTTTGTGGTTTGATAATAATTTTGAATTGAAATGAAATTAATTATATCGAGATCAGATATCGATACCAATCTGTCTAATAATACGATTGAAAAAATTCTTTTTCGATTTAGGTTATTTCGAACACTTTTATCTGATCTCAAAGTAACGAAGGATTGATTGCGATTGTCATTTTTTTTCAATACGAACTAGTATGAATGGTACTTACAGCTATCTTTTCTTCTTTTACAGACCAGCGAGTACCTGCACTCTTCATCAGAGCCTGTGCTCGTTACGTTCGCATCGTAAACGATAAACCAGAGACGTACGTGAACTGCAGGTATTAAAACTTAGGAAAAACAGTCACGTGCCAATAAAACGGACGATCGTAACAAGTGCACTTTATTCGCGGAAAAAACACAACAAAAATTTTCGCAAGAATCGAACGACACGACGCGACGATTCGATTCAAAGGTACAGGCCATGAAACATATATTTTCATAGAGAGTCTAGGTACATATGTTCAATGACCAGCGTGCCTTTGTAGACCGATCATAATCGTATTTTCTAATTAACATTGAAAATGAAAAAAATAATTTTTATATTGTTGTTCAAACATAATTATATCTATTAGTCTCATCGATATATCGAAATTAATTCCTTTTTGTAATTTTATATAGAAAATGTTAATGAGTGGCGTATCTCTATTGTTTTTATGCGCAAACGCCTACTGCGCAGAAACAATCGAAAAACGCGCCATTATTAGTGTAATTGTTTCCGCGCGCAAATTGCTTTCGTTGACGCTCCTGTGAAAAAGTGTACGATCGCGTTAGAAATCGTTTTATAGACTGTGTTTTAATTGTTAATTAGAAAACGAATCTCGTTGTTATTTAAGTAGAGTAGTGATTAAGTGGTATCATATTGTTTTTGTATTGTTTTTTGTGACGCGGACGAATTGCGTGTTGCTTGCCGGTGCGCATCATTTTCCAGTTATGTAAGTTAAATTAATATCGTTTACATTTAACTGTTAAATCATTTAACAATGTACATACCAGTGAAAAATTAATCAGTAGATCGATAAATGGATTAGAATATTCATTTTGACCTGTATGCACATGTACGTGGATAATTATACACATGTGTATACAAGTCATACCCATGACTGATGTAACCAAATGTAAAAGTTTAGAGATAGATATTTATGTTTCGTGTTAGTCGAACAATTTAGAACCTCCTGAGGTTCTGTTTGTTATTATATTCTGGATGGAACCATGCACAGAAGTTCATTGTATCTCTATCAAATGTTGTGAAAATACAAAGTACTACTTATCGTAGTGCTCTTACACTTTAATGGTCCATCCAAAAAGTTATGCTACTTACTATTATATTATGTAGTTATTGTCTATTGAAAGAGACAATGTTTTTGCAAATTTTACACAATCGTTGTATATAATGTATATTTAATTTTCTGGTTGCGCAAAAATAAATGCATTTTAAGTTTAATCTTGATCCTTTTTATGATATGTACATAGTTCTTTACGTTTCTTTGTCGAAGAAACTAAGTTATATTTACTGCAATATAACTTAGTAGAATTATATGTAAAACGCTAAGTTGCAACATATTTTTTCATATTTCTTTTCTTATTTATTCCTGAATCCATGTTTAATCCTTTTTGTTATTATGTACCAATATTTAACTGTGCTCTTATTATTGTCTTATTCTTTCAATTTAAAATATTATGTTTTCTTAGCTTGTAAATGCTTATTAGTACATATATTTTAACAGTTTTATGTTTCTTAAGTGATTCACTGTGTTATTTGTCGCGTTAAAACAATCATTTCTGTACAAAAATGACTTTTATTACAAAATTCATCAATAGGAAAGTACAATCAACATTTACAACAGAATGAACAAATGAATTAAATTGTTTTCATTGCTTGAAAGAAACAAAATTGTTGACAATAAGACTCTTTGTATGTAGTTGATTCACGCTCGTGTGCATTGTTCATTACAATTAATTGAAAAAGGTGAATAGGATTTATATGCACACGGCGGATACAGTTTTTAACTTGGTGGTTTGAAATGCATCAGGAATCACAAATGTGTAATAAATAAATATGACGCGCGCGACGGCATAGAAATTGCATTTTCAATGCAATTTTTTGTTGTATCTGGTAAATATTTTAATTCTTGTCCATAGACTAAGAATTTAATACAATAATTTTTCAGCGCTTTAAATTTTTAATATCCCTTTCATATTTATACCCAATTTTTAATTTCTAATCGTTGTAATCGACGTATTAATTTCAATAGTGAACAGAAATATTTTGTCGAATAACGAAAGAAGGAAAGATATCGTTGAAACACATACAAAGATTACTGCACCATTATGCGTTAGACAAAACACTACACAGTTTCGTTTATCTCTTCCGTTGCGTGTTTCGATGCACTGTGTCTCTTGATACAATTCTACGAACATCTTCATAGAAAATCGATCATTTTCTCGTCGAAGTCTATTTAAAATTCTTCAATTATTCCTGAACACGTACTCGATTGTATCCAGGATCTCGCTTCAACAATTCACCCGGAATTTTAACACAACCACTAACGTGACTCGAACGATTTGTGCTAATTATTTAGTCTTTTGAACCGACTACGTTTTAATCAGTTCGTTTTCTTCTATCTGTACAAACAGAACACAGGTTGAATTCTTGTTTCTATCGCGTCCAAAATTGGCAGTAATCGTGCATTCAAACGAGTCACTGATTGTTGCGATCAGACCTTAACATTAATCGAAATTGGTCCGAAATTGCTCGTTTCGACATAGTGACTCGTTCACCTGGCCTAGCTATCGCGGTCCAAAGAGTCTAATGTATCGTTGCTGGACGAATGCGTCAAATCGCTCAATTCGTCCAGGTGTTTTTGCTTCTTGCGAACGTTCCAGTGTAAACACTCGGCCAGGGAGTCAAACCAGTCGGTGATTTGGTCTGCTGCACAAATACTGGGTACTGGATATTTCGACGTCGTTACCCTCAAGCTGAAAACATACGCGATTATTAATACGACAGCCACCAACACAAAATTACTAGTTCGAAACATGATAATTGCGATAAAATGAAGTATGAGGATTCTTCAACGAGTAAAGGGACACGCGATAGTATAATGCATGGCGATGCATTCAAAATCCAACGATAGAGTTCCTTTATTCGTCGAATGAATCTTGCAGAAGAGTATCAACAGTACAGCCAACGTCTCGTTCCAGACGGAGAATGAAAAGACAGAATTTTCATCGTGGTCGAAATAGCATGAATAGTTGATCCATTTTAGAGACACGGAATAGTATATCAAAGTACAGAGAGATGAATATCGAAATAGGAAACAAATGAATAATGAATCGTAATAGTACGATTGCGGTGAAAACAGATAAGAGAAGACTAAAGCAAAGTCTTTTACGAAATATCAGGACAGACCTGTCCCCAACCCGTAGCTCTTGCTGATTGCGACCATCGAAGGAGACGTAAGCTGTGCTGCGGGCATTGCTGTTCGCCATGATCTGCAATAATCGCGAGAAACGCAAACAATTAGACAAATCTGACAGAGAATGAATTACCTGTCGCCGTGGAACAGTTCCTGCCTGTTTCTACCATCGAAGGACACCCACGAGGTGTTCCTGCTGTCCGGCGAAACAGAGATCTGCGATAGACAACAAGGAAAAGAAATAAACTTTCGATCGACCATTTGGGCGGAAAATAATATTTTCGCGAAACTCCACATTCTTTTTTTTTTTAAATAACCAAGAACGGCGCATGGTCTGAGAATGCGGCCGACATCCATCCAGACCAAGTTTCCTTCTATGGGGCAACGTCTCGAACCAGAAATCCTGATCCGTCGTGATAAGGCGCTTCTACTGACCCACACGGAACTGCTGTATCGTTGGACCGTTCGATAAATTCTAGGACCTACTGTCTATCGATAAACGATACGCGAAGATTCTACTAAGTCGTAAAAAATTTCAGTCAGCTAACAGATTCATAGACTTTACAGTCTCATAGACTTCTACGTCCTCGATCAATTATTAATCTACAGAAGTCTTAGAATTTCTCGAAAACTTTCTACACCTGCCGATTCTATTTTTCACGCGATTCACTTTAACCTACGGTCAGTCCGTAAAGAGCGTCCCTTATGGGGAGTCGCGTTGCCCGTAAAAGGTATCGATTCATTTGTACGGCGAAAAAATTCGGAAATACCTTCAGTTCGACGCCGGCGGGCACGACAATCGGCCTGAAGGACAAAGAGTGAGGGCAGATCGGTGTGATCATGATGGCAGGTACCGAAGGATGAATCATGCTAGCTCCAGCCGCGACTGCGTACGCTGTGGACCCTGTTGGCGTGCTCACGATCAGGCCATCACCCTGTACACTGGTCACGTGTTTCCCGTCGATGAAGAGGTCGATATTCGAGAGGTACGGGGACGGGCCTCGATCGACCACGACCTCGTTCAGCACCAGCAGATTTGTTGGCGGTTTTGCGTCTTTGTTCTCCTCCCCTTTCCTCATGATGATACATCTCAGTCGACTCCTCAGGGTCAAGGCCGCGTGACCTGAAGACAAGGCCAACGTTTGTCAGATTTATAACCCCGACCTTTTTTAGAGCATTGTCGTCGCTCTTGGAAGACCACTACCTTTACAAGAGGCATGGCTTCGGGTCCTTGGTGGGACATTTTGAGGACATTTTAGGATTTCGCCTTGTCAGAAGTCTTTAGCTTATTTGGATTTTTAGGAGATAGGATGAGAAATAGTTTCCTGTATTGGACTGTGAACAAATTAGGATTATTTGTTAGGGGCAAGGTAGCGAAGAGTAATTTTAACTCCGTTTGGGACGTACGTTCAGCAAAATAGGTTTTGCTTAAAAATTAGCTCGTTTGGCAGATGAATAGGTGGATGAAATTTGCAAATCTTCCTCTATATACGTCATCGTGAGTTTGTTAATCCCAGAGTAAGCGTTTATTCGGAAAACATTGGGTGCTCGAAAGATCACTTGAACTTTAAGCGGATAATATCGTTTCCGTTTCAAATGTTAAATATTATAATTAGCCAGGAACTGTAGAGATTCAATAACTAAAATATGGAAGATGACATGCGTACACTTTAAAAATGAATTGCAAACATATAGTTGTAATCGATGAGTGGTAAATGGTGAAGGCAGGCATGAGTTATTAGTCGCGTCTTCAATCTCTCGTTCAAAGAGAACCGTCGTGCGATAAGTCACGCTGTTTGGCTGTAATATGGCACTGTCGTCGGGAAGAAAGGGGATAACACTTTCGAAGGACGCGGTTGTATTATACCGTTGGCGAAAACTACTCACCTTCCAGTACGGTTGTCACTTGCTCCTGAAAATTGTCGAACTCGAAGGGCGTTAGGAATCCTAAGGAACCAAGATGAAACGCCATGACAGGCGGCACCGATTGTTGGAACAGTAAACTAGCGTACAACAGAGTTCCATCTCCGCCTAGACAAACGATGAAGTCGATACGATCCTGGAAAATAAAATTAATCGACCGTAGCAACGAACGTGAAATTTTTAATTGTTGGACCATTCAAGACAAAGTACACGAAAAGTAATAATTACCTGAAGATCGTCCGTTCCGTCCCTGAAGGTCTGCAACCTATCTCGAACTTCTTGGAATCTGGAGTTCCCAGCTAGAGCTGGATCCTCTAGGACGGATGCTTCGACAAATACTACCATCCGTTTTTCCTATAATCGAACGGGAACATTTAGACCGTTGAACTTAATAAAAAACTACGGTACGTAACGTTTACGTTTGTAAGCAAAAAAGAATACGATACGTCGAGTCATCGTTGATAAAATATGCGTAAAAAACATTCCGAAGTCACGTGATACGAATCGATAGATTGAAAAATAATCGCGGCGATTATGAATATTACAAACACTACGGGCTATGATCTGGCCGATCAAAGTATAATACAATTCGAATTATTCAGAGGATATTTCCTTGTGCCCGTACCGATAATTAGAATTTAAAATCAAGTTGGTTAATTAAATACGAGCAATTAGAATTCTCAAGCATTAAATCGATGGTAGAAATGCTAGAAAATTTTCCTCGATTTTTCTTTCGGTTTTTCTTATGCTACATTAAACTACGATGCTTCCAGTACCTGAACGAAGCTTTTCAAAAAGCTGGGAATTCTAGAAGCTATTCTCGTATCACAGGGGACTAGCGTCTTTTTGCAAGTTTCACGATTCTTTCTAGTCGGCTATCAGAATTTTGTCGCAGGGGAAAAATGATCAATTTTAATTGCGGAACTACAAAAGAGGAATATATTTTCAAACATTCTACGACTTAGCTCGAAGTAATAAATATTTCGTAATGACGTGATTATTTTTGATTAAATAAATAAATAATTAGTACTCACTTCTATTAGCCATGTGACTAATTGAACGAACGGTGGCAAAACCGACGAATCACGGACTTTCTTGATGACGAGAACAGTGAGAGGCGGCTTGTACCACGTTAACCTCTGAGAGGCTGGGTCCTGTATGGTCCTATAAGAAGGAAAAAGATGTATTTCCTTAAATCGAAGTTTGACGATGGATCAAAACTCATTCGGTTTTACCGAATTTGGTACGAAACTTCAAGTAAATTATCGAGAAATTTTGCCTTTGGCATTGCCGCGAAATGCGTCATTAAATCGATGAATATTAATGATGAGAAATAAACAAGGTCTGTGTACTCCGACTGATAGGAATCTTCTCGTGTCCAAGAGTAAACTGAATCGATGTTAAAAAATAACATAACTGTTCAAGGGTACTCATAGCTATTTTAAATTGAAATACTTAATCAGATTGTAGACAATAACGCGTGTCCCTTGACCGCCACTCAAGCACAAAGGTAAACGATTAAGAAAGTTAACATTGAATAAGGGTCGCTAAGGTTACATGAGTCAGAGAATCAAGAATTGATTATGCTAATTTTTAATCAGAATGTGCATTCTTTAGTAATCGATATTAATGCAGGAGTTTATCTCGATAATGTGTTACGTGATTTTTTATTCGGTAAGGAAATATCGTAATACCGATAAGAATGAATTATTTTAAGAAATATCTTAGCATCTTGGCAAATCGGCTATCTTAAAACTTTCGGAAACTAGCTCCGACACTTAAGAAATACGTTACATCAAAAAGTGATGTACATTCTCATCGATGATTACCATTGAATCGCCACTTTTGCAACAAAGTACGTTGAACTGCACGAGTTACATGTTCTTTTTCACAGGATAAATCGCAGGAAATGCTGTAGTTCTTATTTAAAGATTTCCGCTTCTAACTTTCTTCATTTTGAATTTCTCTAATATGCACTGTTCCTTATAAAAATTTTCGAAAATTTTAAATGTCTATTTTTAATTTTTAAGCTGCGAATATTCCTTAATTCTCCCTCTTCGATTTTGCCGATTTTTGTTTTCTAAATTTCGCATTAATTTTTCTTATCGAAATGTTAAGCTGTTTCTAATTGGAAGAAGCGTACGATCGTAGGTGATTTATTTGAAGATATGCACGGTTATCAAAGCGTCCAAATGACTTACCTGATTGTTCCAACCATGACGTGGTAGCGGATTGAGCGTCGTACTCGTACTGAACGTGAATCGAACGCGGCACTACGTTTTTTAACGGTAAACAATCGGACGGACGCGCAAGCGCGCGAGTCATAATGCACACGAAAGATCTGCCACGAGATTCATTTGTATAAAACACGTAGCTTTGCATAAATTATGCGAAGCAATTCGCGTAATAGTGACTCACGTGCACCGGTTTCGTATTAAATGTTTACGCGTGCGTACATACGTAGCTCATCTAATTTCAAATCTTTAATGAGTATATTCTAACGTCCTCTTATTTGCAAATAACAATTAGAAAATTAATAACCATAATATTTTTAAATAACTATTACGTACAGATGAAGATACTATTCTCGCGATAAGTTATTAGTTTGTTTTCCTGTATTATGTAACACGAAAAACGTAGGTTTTATTTATGTGACAGTATCAGTAATTGACTGTCATTCTCTTCCAAATAGCTGGTCTGTCATTACTTCTGGATTCATCATTTATTCTAACAAGATATCCATCTTCTATGCACGCGTTTATTTCCCGTCGTGTTTCGCAACTTCACCGAAATGTTCCGCTGAATGCACGATTTATAGAACCGCTTTCTACTTCGCGCTGACAAAACAACGCTTAGGTTCACTTAAGAAGTCATTGTCACGGATAATTGGGTCAAGACGCCATACTCGCGCGTAGCATACTTTTTTCTTTACGAAATAACACGCTTTCCTTCGTTACCCGAGTTTGTGCTACGCCAAGAAAACTGACTGTCTAATTAAAGCAGGAAAAAACCTAAGATTCCGTAACGATTCGACGTAACTTTCTACCGACGTGCAACTAGCCGCTACTAAACTTAGAAATCATTCGGAATTAGATGAAACTTGAGAGAAGAAAATTGCGGTTTATACTCACATGACCATCGCGGAATTTTTCATGATGCGTCCGCATGGCCCGAATTGTTGTATTGGACTAGGTGCGTTCAAACTTCTTGTTCGCCTGTGAACAAATTAAATTATTAGATTTTATTACGATAAATTAGATAAATAAGTTTTGCTCACGAATCGAAATTTATTAGCGAATTGGCAGAAAAATCTTAAAGGATCGAAGGTGGAATAACTTAGGTGAATCAGCGATTGACATGTGCCGAGAAAATAATTAAAATATGTGCATTTATTTTCTTGCGTTGCATGACGTACACAGAAATTACCTTTACACTTCAACACGTATATTAAATGAAAATAAATGCTTGTGACGTTAGTTACCGACCAAAAGTCAAATCTCGACGAATATTTAAAAGCAAGAACACTATTATTAGGCGTCATTTGAACGTGGACGAATACGAATACGTATTTCATTACCTAATGACATTAATAACATCGATAGCGAATATGTCAAATAGACTTGCGAAAATTTCTAATATTTTCTCTAAGGTTAAACATCGAAAGCGTAACAGGATTTGGAACAGTAAAAAACTGGAACTTTTTTTATCGTAATATTAGTGCGTCCCTCTTGTATTTCCAGTAAACAAGATTCGAGTTATTGTAAAAATAGAATAAGCTTTGCGGAATATAATAGTCAGCGGACAATGCGTTTAGCGACGTTGCAGCCGGTGCGTGCAAATTAATTTGCAACGCGCCATAACAGTGATTACGTCGGTATCGCACAAAGTGGCCGCTGCAACCGTAATTAAATTACGATATAAATCATTCTGCGCCGGTGTCGTTTGGGCTTCAGAAAAAGTGTACGAATTCCTTTGATAAGAAACATGATTACGTGTTTAAAATGATTGCACGTGATCGTTGGTCTTGATGCATGGGAACTGTATACATTTGACTGGGAAAGTCATTCATTGAGCGTCATTAAACGGAGCGAGTACAACTCGGTACGCGTTAGACTGAATACAAAGTGCACACATTCGCAAAGTCATTGGTGTCTCTGACGTAAAACATGATAAACAAAAATTGAAATACCAAGGAGGACAGCTGATTATCCTGATTGTCCGTACGATTTCAGAATTGCTTGAAAAAATTCGCGCAAACGATTAATTTTTTCTATTCGTATTTTATCTTGATCGAAAGAAAATTTTCTACCTGAGTACTCTGTTCCGTGGAATATTATCCATCGACATTTTGTTGTATCCATTCTTGAGGATATCTCGATTAATATCGACGTGGCCATTGGTCGTGACTTCCAGCAAAGGCGATACTTGGTCCGTCATCTTTTTATAATCGTCGCTTTCAATCTTGAAATCGAATAGCAATCAGTTGTTTGTAACTTTCATGTTGAAGAGAATCGCAACGAAGTATTTGTTCCCTATTTCGAATTTCGATGTCAAATTGCAACAGGAGGCTTTTGTTTGATACGTAATACTTGTAGAGCTCTTATATCACTTAATCGAACAAATTGCAACCATTTCAAGAGGCAAGAATACAACGATAGCAAAGTTTTTTCCTAGTGGCTACAAGCACTTGGAGGATTTTCAAAAGATTGTAGAACGCGTCTCTTCTTTTGTACGGAACTGATCATTAAAATTCGAAGGTCTATTTTAATGTGAAATTAACGATGTCCTTCCTACTAACGTAACTTCTCAGAAATGGTTAGATTCGCTTCCAAGGGCACGTGATTGCAACTTTGCACTGCAATTCACTCACTGTCCGCTTTTTCATCGCTTCTTTGACACGTTAATATTTTATAGCTACAAAGTTCTTACTCCTAACTCAAAAGTTGCGTAATTTGAATTTCTGATATCGAACAAGGATTCAATTTCTCCTTAACTTTTCTTTTCGTCACTGGTGTTTCGATATTTTGCTCTATTCCAATCCAGGATTCCTACAGCGTAATTCATTTAAAAATTTGCTAATTTCAGCTTGCGACGAATAATCGTTCGGTATTAGAATTCAATGGCATCGGAATATGTAAAAAATGTTAATTCAGTTTGACTCTTAGAGGCACATGTAGCAGCAAATTATTTTCGCACTTTCTAATGTCAAACGTTGACACTGAAACGATGGTATTTATCAACAATAGGAGATTTGGAGCAGTAATTCATTAACCTTGAACCTTGCTTCCTACTTGAAAGAATGCACGAGCTTATATCGTTTATGAATTATTCATGTTAATCTTGAAACAAACCAACGCTCGACCTCAACGACGATGATTACACTGTGCAATTAGTTTTCTCTCGATATTCTCGCACGTTCAACACCAAAGAAACTCACTTTCACGCACGGTATACACGTTCACTCCACTTCTACTGCTGACCGTTTATCGAATTAGATAAATAAACGCTCCTTATATGGATGAAACCTTGCACGGATTTCAAGTGTCCCACTAAAATGGACAGGTTACGCGAGAGACAAGAGTAGAAGCCTTTAGAAAGGACCGAATCGCAAGGTGGCTGCACGCAGAATGAAGAACAGACCTCAGGTAGCCGACGATTATGGGATTCTTCCTACGGATACGTCGGTATGCCGTGAAGTACATGGGTTCTTGTCGACGCTAACTCCGATATATATTATGTAACCGCCTACGATTATATCATATCTTGTCGAGCTGATTGTTGGTCCTCTTCCTTTTAACTGTTTCAAGGACAAAATGACTCGTCAAATACGCACGCTGTTGAGAAAGTTCGGAAAAATAATAGCGATTAGATATGGAGATATCTTACAATACGAGGATCAAATTTAGAAACGTAATCTTCTTAACCGTTTAGATACTTTTTGTGAATGTAAATGTTGACAAATGTAAAAATGAATATAGCACATGGCATATTTTTAAAATTAGGTGAGAAGATTTTTCAGCAGCCCGTAGAAAGAAGTGTTTGATAATCCTCCCGAAATCGTTAGGTAACTTTTTCTTTTGATTTCACTCGAACCAACTATCCGACGACTTTCTCTCGATCGATTGAGAAATCAGAAGAAAGAGAGGGAAAAAGATTTTATGAAAAGATATCTCGACGTCTTTTCCATGCAAAGTAGTATCCCTTAAACGGTGATTCGAGCCCCTTAAGCAAACGGTTGGGAAAAAGAAAGGAAAAAGAATTTGTTGCTCGATTTTCTTTCTCCGTTGCACCATCGAACGTCCGTTAAGGAGAGAACGAACCGGCGGGTACGTCCGGTTCGGCAATCGATTGCATCGAGGCGAATTTCTGAAATTCCAGCGAACCTGTGTATAACGGCAATACGGGGGCGCCATCGGCGAAACCCAGGGGAACCCATGGGCCCATCGGGTGTTCCGTGCAACAACCGGGTAAAATGGAATGTACCAGCGAAAGGTGAACGCGTTCTCGCTCTCGAAGAAAGGAACAACAAAAAACAACTCCCACCGTAACGTTCGCGATTCGAACAGGTACCGGCCTCTTTGTACACGTGCACAGGTAAATAGCCGGCTAGCGTGACCCGTGTGCGTGTATGAACATATGAACGTTCAACCAGTCTACCATCGACCTAAAACGTCATTCGCTTCCTGCCATTATAGAGTCTCCTCGAATCCTGCGGAGCATAACCTACGACAAATTCAATATTGCTTTCTAACTCTCTCGGTTACGCGAGCCTCTCAGATAATTCAAAAGTCCACATTTTCAAAGTATGACTCATCGCGAGTCAGAATTTTGTCAAAATAACTACATTCAATTTATATAACTTTTCGAGTACGTTAGAGATGGAAATACGTCCTTTGCAATTTTCTTAGAAAATTATTTCCGATCGCTACAAGATTTCTTAGTAATGCAAATATAATAATTAGCAAGTAATTTTGCAAAAACTTTGAAATCGCGAACTGACACTGCTCATTAAAGTGCTTTGAATGTAACCCGAAACTTAATCTTAGAAGTATAAAAAATTCCTGGATTAATGCTCGCTAGAAGCGTATACGTTACCATATATTATACTTTGAACCCGAGAAAGAAAGGTCTATAAATCGCTTGCTCTTTTTACGAGAGTTGCCAATTTGAATAACAAATCAAACAGTACTATTTTGAGCAAATCACGAATCCCCACTACCGGACACTTGCAAATCACTTCACCATGAGCATATTTTTGATCCACGGTGCTTAACATACAATCAAATTTAACCTAACGAGATCCAGGATGTCAGCTTCATATACGATAGCAACACTTTGCTGCAATATTACGAATTTTGAAGCACCGTGACCAATATGTCTATAAATAAAACGTTTCACACTTTCACAGCCGCTTCACCAACGCGTTACATAAATAATGCACCGTGTAAACAGCGGTGCAGTATCGTAACCCGCGTTCACGATCAAAGATTGAGGTTAACCAACACGTGTCCTACCTTAATTCGGCTTCATCCATGTAAACCACTTCACTGAACGTACGCGTTATCGCGAGTCTTTCTTCGATAAAACATAAAAAGAGTGATACACGACAATCGGAGCGTGTTAGAACGAACAGAACAGCTCGATATCGAGGAATCGTAGGCTGAATTTTGGGAGCAGTCTGGGCGGGACACGACATTAGCATCCCGACGCCCAACGGGCACTGCACGCATGCTCTGACATCGACGACCAATCGATTTCGCTCGAGTGCGTGTCGGCATCTATTTTTTACTGATTTTATTTAAGTTTCTTTTACGCAACTTGCGATTTTGGACGCGACACTGGCGAGACAAGACCGAATTAATCAAATATCCTTATGAATTAATTATAGAGGCGCCTATTGTTTATACAAATTGGATCACAGGAAGCATCCAAATTATTCAATCAATTATTCTGTCAAGAATCGATTCTTGGACCTTCAGAGGCCTTCGACAGACTCACATATGCGACAAAATTTCAACGAAAATAAAATATAATTGTTACTTTTCATTCGAATATCTCGATAAATCGGAAATGTTTGATTACGTCATTAAGAAGTTTGTATGTTTTTCAAAGTATTTAAAACAATGATTGTCGGTTTGTTAGGCGCGTAAAAGTGTCCTCGAGGTAGTAGGTGTTGAGTAAGCAAACGACTTCGCTCCTGTTTCGCATGAATTGGAATCAGATTACGCGGTTCCAGTTTAATTACGAAATTGAACGACCATATGTACTGCTTTCGTCTCATACTATTTGCCTTTCGTGTCTTTCCAAGCGAATCCTCATTATCGCGCTTCATTGCTTCATTTCCTCTGTTTCAAAACACGCGTCCACTAATTTACTTTCTTTTTTCGGTTTTGTAACTTCGATACGAGTCATATCCTGCGGAGAAAATATTTCCTGGTTCTCAGGATCAACCTCGAGCTTCTCCGGTTAGTACTACAGGTTCTAATCCTGATTTTATCATGAGTCATCAACCTGTTATTTAGCTTGATCGTGTTTAAGCGGTGCTTGACTTCTGCTTTTTTCTGTTGCTAGTGTATGCTATTACACAAGTTGCAAATCGTATTCTAATTCTACCGAGAAAGTCTAGTAACTTTCTCAATAGATCTACATAATTTTATAAGTGGTATTAAAACCGTAATTAATATAAGTAGTTAACCACCTGGAAAATTGTCCACCTTTCCCGAACAAAATAACCTACTCACTTTCTCTGATGTAAACAGTCTGTGTACACTAGAAGTTCCTACCAGACAAATATACTTATTGACCGTGTTTCTTGGCCTTTGCTGGTCAAGAATATTTAATAACCTATTGAAAAAAGTTTTCCTGACTTACAGGACTGGTGCTAGGAAAATTAGAAAGAGCTATGAACAGCGTTCGAATTTTAGAAGCAACTGTATAGTCGAATAAAATCGCCTGTTGCATCAAGTATTCTGTTTTTTAAAACTGCTGTTGAATTCGTTTACTCACGGCCATGTGCCGGAACGTTTCCGTCGACGCATTTCCGGATCTGTGTCGTAATCCTCGAGGAAAGGGACATCCGTGCAGGCATCGTCTACAGCTGCATTTCCTTTATTCCTGACGATGCATCGCCAGTCGAGCATTTCGCTCACGCTTCGTCGTCGTGGCTTTTCCCTCGTCATTTCCATTCTCCCATAATCATTCTCCCTCTTTGAATTCTGTCAACAGCTTCCCGTGCGTTCGTCCACGTTATTACGCATTTTTGAACGTTCGTTTACGTCGTTGTACGCAACTGCTACAGCTGCGAGCAGTCTGGATGCAACACGTGTTCGATACAACGAACTATCGATAAACACGCGCACATGTTCCGACACTAAAAGCGATCGACAAAATTTCTCTTTTGGAATCTCTATTTTTTTAATTGGTATATTGCGTCCCGGTTCGAACTTTGTTTGAAAAACTTTGATAGAAAACGTACGGCACCACCTCGATTTCGCTAATCCGAATCAGCTGACGATCACGTGACGCGTTATCTTCGCGCGGCATTTTCAAACGCCCCGAGAGACGCGCGCGCTTTCTTTTCCTCTTTCGCGCGAGGGGAAATAATAAATTTCTAGCTCGTGTACGACACAGAGAAAAGGAAAAGCGTTTCGAAAAGTAGGTACGAATGAAATGTAGAAAGTGCTGCGTAATCCGTACAACATTCGCGATACACCTTATTACGCGCGGTAAACGGGTTTACTGGAACGCTTTTGACATTAACGAAAATTACAATTATCGTTCGCGAATTTCTCTTTCCGTCGTTGAGTCGTGGAAATTGCTTCGTAATGCTCTATTCGTATTAATTCCGTTTGACTTCAGCGCGAGTTTGTGACCCACTTTTCGCAGACTTTGAGAATTTCACTTCGTGACAAACGAAGCAGTATATCGTTGCCCCTTTGCACTTTATCTTATCGGCCGACAATGAGCGTGAAGTTCGTAAAACATTTATGGATTATGTAAACTCCTTGCTAGTTTTTGAAGCGTATGGTAAACGCATTTTCGATGTCAATATTATTAAGCAAAAAAGAAAGGTAACTAGAACAGTCGAATCCGATGCTAACAATATCCCGTTATCGTTCCAGTTCGCTCCGCCATCGTCACATAAAATCACCCCGATTACAGCTAGAAATTTATTACTTTGTCTTCCACGAAAAGTAGGACAATAATTTAACAATTGTACGTGTTTAAGCGATTCGAATTATTTTTAAAAAGAGAAAGCATACTTACAAGGACGAAATTTTAGTTAAAAAGTACCGAGTCACGAATTAAAGAATAAAATTTGGAATCGAGTCGGAATAAAGTTCGCCCATGGGGACGAGGAGGGAGAAAAACTTTCTTTTGGGTGGAAAATGATCGCGAAAAGTCACGAAAACGAGACGTTGGGGATTCGAAGTCCTCGATGGACACGAAACGACGAGAGAACCGCGATCGACGACCGCTCAGAGTTCACTGAGGAACGATTTTACCGGCTGCAGCCTCTGAAAGGCACTTAGGGCTTTCTAACTCACGCCTCTCCCCACCAGTCCCCGTCTACTATCTCACGCTTGGCCCCATAAAAAAAAGAAAAAGTGTCGAGGAAGCGATGATGAAAGTGTTCAACCGTGACCGCAAACACGCTTTGCCTCGTTGTGTCGTTTAAATATTTTTGCAACTTGGAAATCTCACTCGCTGTTACGTTGGAAAATTCACGCATTCTATATGCGTTCTTATCCCTTATTAAGTGTACGCTTCAAACTTTATTAAAGTGTCAAGTGCCTTTTAGACCCCCATTCGTTTGCAAAAGTGTTAAAATTACACTTTTATAAGTCGATTTTACATCGCAAGACACGTTAGCTTAGTCTTTGTATTTCTCTTGTTCGAGGAAAGAAGTGGACGCCTGTTTTCATTGTTAATGGAAGTCGTCGCCCTATGCAGCAAACTCTTAATCGGTGAAAGCGACAATGAAAGGCGAACGAACGATTAACTGGTTCGTTTGCAAAGAAACCTTACAACTGCTCTAACGGCATATCAAACGATATCGGGCTTGACCCATTTCTATTCTTCCGGGACATTTCATTCTTTGCCGATAATGTTTCCACTTTCCTTATTATCCACACGGGCAAGTTAGATTTTATCGAAGCTTTTCATTTCCTTTTCCCGTACGCGTTCTTTCACAGAACTCCAAGTTTCCCGTCGTTGGTGAACGGTACACCAATGGCTCTTTCATCGAAAAAGAATTATTTATGTATTTTTCCCAAACACAACTCGACGCCTCTTCGATTGCATAATAAACAGTGATACATTCTGCGAGAAGTGTATATATAACGAGCAGGTCGTAAGGCATAACTGTAAACCAGTTGCACGTAATGCAATTATGGTATGAAAGTGATCAAAATTTATTGCGGCCGCCGGCATTCGGTTGCAAAACCGATGAAACGACGAGCAAACCGAAATATCCCGCGGTGAAACAGGCGCCTGTCCAGGGCCGTACAGTTATGTGCGTACAGTAGACGCTCGTTATATTGCCACTGACAGGAGCAAAAAATTGTTCGCATTGGCTATAAGATTTAGACTCTTGCTACACTGCTGCTTTTAAATGGACTTTCACGCGCGTCAGTGGCGATACAACGCGAAACCTAACGCATGGTAATAAAATGCATGGAGAAACTTGTACTATGCGTTCCATGAAATGAGACACTTTCCCATAAACGCCTATAAAGCGTGTGGTTTAAGGACGATGTTGCGGTTGACGACGAGGCTGTGTCCTTCTGTAAACGCGTTTTGCACGATAGAAACCGGGAATCTGGTACTCACGGTTGAAAATAAAATGTACGTTTGCTACCGAATATCACGTTTCTCCCATTCAATTGCAATGGCAAAACTGGAAAGTGGAAAATTATACAAATGTGTAACAGATGACATTGGTTCAAAGTAATGTGAAAGTGTGTCATAGGAAACGCGTCTTAAAGGATCGGATAGAAAGTACTATTACGTACGATGATGGTGTAATAGCTAGTATGATATATGGTACAGTTTTTCCTAAATCATTTCGATGCATACAAAACATTAACGTGTAATCACTTTCGTAACGTCGAAGAAATAGACAAACGCATCATTTATCTATTATGTACTATCAATTTATTATACGCATGCATGAGCTTTTGTATATTGCTGAAAAATTGTCGAATTTTCTATAAAAATGCATTATTTATTTAGTAGAGGAAAACGCGAGAGATTTTCCTTTTGTGTACGATACAGCGAATGTACGAATAGCTCTTGTTAATATTAATATTGTTATTTTGAATCAGCCATGTTTATATACACAGTACAATGGGTGTATTTATAGGTACACGAGGCTTATATTACCAAACGTAAAGTAAAATGTGCAAGCAGCACTGCTGGTGTAGTGGTATCATGCAAGATTCCCATTCTTGCGACCCGGGTTCGATTCCCGGGCAGTGCAGACTTTTTTTTGTTTCGAAAAATTAATTCTATCGATTTAATCGAACAAATACTATTTTCTAAACAATCTAATGAAACTGTATCTTTTGGAAGCAGTAAAACCGATCGATTTAGTAAGTACAGGTTACCTTCGTTCATATTACCTTGTGCTAGAATGCCTAATTGCTGATAGAATAAAAAAAGATACTAGTAAATTAGCTGCTATCATAATTGAAGCAGCAAATTCGTATTTCGGTCATTTCACACTAAAATATGTATCTTTAAGTTAAAAATAAAGAAATAATTGTACATAAATTAACACGGTCTTTATCTTGTCAGAAGTCAACGTAAATTTTGAATCAAGCAGCTTAAATTCCGCAACGTAAAACGAGAAAACTCGCTGCACTGTGCATAAAAGATGTTTACTGCTGAGTAGACGGAAACTGGAAATGCATATCCGACTATAAACAGTGTTATCGCTACTTTTATTCCGCGACTATGATCAGTAGCTACAAATGTAGCTTTAAAATAAACCATAGTACAAGATATTAATATCTCATCTCGAAAGTTGCAATGCACTAACCGCTTTCTATTACAAACGGCAGTTTGTTATGACGATAATTGGACGTTGAATTTTATCAGGAAATATTTCGCGTTACAAATTCCGCGATCAACGATACACAAAACACGCGTTGTACGCTATCTCACTGTACCTGATAATCTTACTGACGTTTGAATTTCTCTTGAGCAAAACCGCCCTACTGAGGATACTTCCACCACGTTGCATCACTATATACCGATCACCACTATACTGAAATGCTCTGACAGCCAGTATGTACATTTCGATCCATCAGCGGTGTATAGCCGAAGAAAGAAGGAAAAGAAAAATTTCCAGCGATAAGAAGAAACCTCCGATAACCCAACGTTACAGACACGAAACGATCCGCTCTACTCGTTCATCGCCATCGTCATCGCCATCATTCTGATCGATTTCTGGATTTCATTCTTCGCGAGCGATCAATCACGTCCACCCTTATCTGGTCTTCGTTCAAAACACGCGATACACTTTGAAAACAACTTGTTAATCGTACAACGTCCTCGGTTTCGATTTTCGCACTCGCGTTTTCGATGCAATGCTTCTTATTAGGCTACTGTAACATCCTCACTATTATGGAGACATCTACGATATATCCACGGAAGCGTTTATCATGTTCGTAGGTGAATAGCACTTTTAATCACGTGCCCATCTGATATTTAGATACCAAAGGTCAATGATATTTCAATAGGAACTGTTTAATTAAATATAACATTGTGTACACGGTAAACTGTCACAATATTTTCGGAAGAGACAATTGTTACTTTGCAACGATTATCAGTAGCAAAGGTATACTCTTTGAGAAAATTTGTCAACGCTCACGATATCACTGGCCTTGTTTAATTCAAGAATAAGTGGCGCCGAGCGCGGTGACCAAAGATCTTGTACGAATCGTAAGTGCGTCACAAGGGTAACATTGCTAACGTTCTTTTTATTTTAGGTTTCATTTATCGAAAGACACTACTGCTATCTTTTCAGCGATAAGTGCGGGAACAAGTTTTGTGCTCTAAATTTTCTTCAAAAATATTCGCATACAAATGACCGTTCGAGTATGATTTGTGAATTTTCTTGTTTCGTAGGTGCATAAAAATTTGCATACTAGTAATCAACTAGTACGAGAAACGAGTAGATTGTATAGAAATTTTGCTTACTCATCGGGAACAGATCTATTATTACTGTCTTCGATGATGTTACTATTTTGAAAATGTAAATGACAAGCTTGAATATTCAAAGAATTTTTTCTGAAAAATGTCCTTCGAATAGTTGAAATATTCGAAATTTTACAGCTTCAATCTGGACATTCGAATGTACTTACACCGGCGAGAAAGTTCTTTCTAAGGCTCAAGGTTCAGTCGCGACATGCTGAAACGAAAGCTAGTTTCTTTTTCAACATACGCCTCTTATGAAAAATTCACTGTTTAGAATGTTTGATGAATCGATCGAAGCTGAATATTCGCCATGCAACTCGTTAACAGACATCACTGTCACGATTTAACCCTTTCACTATTAATGGTAGTTAGTAAGTCTCACTGGAAATGTGTAAATACAGTGCAAATCTTATTTAAATCTACATGGTATCGAGAATGTATTTGACCTCGTTATCCTACGGGAAGGTTTAAATATTTAGCTGCGAGCTATCAGTTCTAATCGATTACGTATCGTTTCCTCAAATTTCTACCTTGAACAATTAATGATTTAACGCGAAACAACGAAGAATATCTACGAGCTTTACAGGATCACATCGGTTTCTAAAGTAAAATAACTGATACATGCATGAATGTGCACATAGATGAAATGTGCTGCACTTACAAACAAAACGGAAAGTGTGTCTATAACGAACGCTATTTCATCTTCCGGAGAAAAGAGAGAAACAGAATGCAAATCAAAGTTGGCGAGAAAAGAATTCAAAAGGTTATCGATATAGACACACTTCGAGTAAACGTGCACACTCTGTCAGACAAAACGACAAACAAGATTTTTGTCATGCTGTGATGGCGCCAGTTACAGGAGATGCTAAGAAAGTAGAAAACTGCGTTACCTTCGCGGCTCCACCATCTCGATGTAGTCGACTGTTAACTCGCACCGTGTGTTGCTTCAAGAGAAAAAAGAATAAATCAGTGAAGAAATTATTAAATGTAGTACCAAGCGGGACTGTATTTCTTATAATATCTAAACGTTGTCTGAAATCAATTATTATTCAAATTTTTACGATTGCAAACTTTTGTAAATTCAGAGATTAGAGTGCAATATTTAATATTATAATTGTATAAAAATATTGATCTTCATGACGTAATTGCAAGAGACATCCTTGATTTCATTGCTGAAATTTTTTGGTTTTAGGTCTTTCGGTAGAAACCGTAATGCGTTTGGTTCTCATTAGTTAATTCGCGTAAATATAATTATTGTAATGGAAATATAATGTATGTCATGTATGGAAATATAATGGTTGAAGAAAGTCATTACTAAGCTATTCCGTTTTTGAACGTACTATTCCAAAAGAGAGAGGGTATTGTTACAAGTAAGACAAGGCAAGGTTCTATTCCAGCCTTGGCCTAGATTGTCAATTCATTTTAGCGAGGGGTTTCGATCTAATTTTGTGATCGTGAATATGTCATCGTCCTAAAAGTCGTAGTTAATTATCTTGTTCGATAAATTACAATCTTCTGTTACTGAACAGGATACGAAATTATTTTACTAGGAAAAAATTATAAACAAAATATTAGAATTTAGCAAAGGTATTAGAATTTATATAAAATGTCCGATGAATAAGTTTTGATAAAAAAATGAAAAATAAAAAACATGTGCGATGGCCGGGAATCGAACCCGGATCAACTGCTTGGAAGGCAACTATGCTGACCATTACACCACCATCGCACTTGAGGATAGAACCGCGAGCACCCGGTGACCTTAATACTCTTCAATCGATACCTATGAAACGTCACTATGTATGTCCTTGACTTTTACACGTTATACTTCAAGGATAATTCTTGTTCATATTCATAGAAAAAGGCGACCTATGAATCTTGGAATCGTTTCGATCAATGAACACCAATTTATTTTTAAAACGACTACATCGATGTCTGCCTGTCGCGTTAAACGAAGCAACTACACGAGCTGGTTTGCCAATTTATTTTCAGAAAAAGCGTTCCTATTAATTGCACATCGAACAACGGCCCAACACAATAACAAAAGCGAACAATATATACATATATTCCAACGACGCGCATGGTTATTGCAATTCAAAACGGAATTCCGCGAGCGGAACTAAGTTGAATAACCGCAGGAACGACCTATCGATTCCAACGATCGTTTTCTCGATCGTATGAAAACGCGTCACGATCGTTTACGAGGCAACAACTTTCTTAAATAATACAAGGTATAATCGGTACTTTACGCGAAAAGGAGAAGGAAGAATATTGTCTCACCTGAAGGTTTGATGTTTATCCAACATTTTGGAGACGGGCGTCTTTTTCGGCGCGTTGTCGTCCAGTTCCAGGTCCACCATCGTTTTGGCCAATTGAAGATCCCTCTCGTTCATAGCGAACGGCTGGTAAGAAGCCGATTTCTTATTTACTTGTGTGTCGTCGAACGCACCGGTGCCACCGTTTTTATTGCGTAGCCGGGACTTGACTGTCGAAAAAGGAAACGGCAACAAAACGACGAACGAAATCGTACGCGAATTGGTAGAGAACCACACCGAAAGATGTCTCGTCGCGTACTGAAAGCGATCGACTTTAACCTAACTCGTTCTCCTCTAATACGAGTACTCTACCCTTTCTCTCTTGCTTTGTATCTCTTTCCCTGTGTTGTTCTTCTCTTCTCTGTGTTCGCGACTGGCGAATAATATTGTCGTGTAAATACCGAGAACTAGGCGCGAATAGAACCGGGTCTATTATCGTCGGTCGGGGTCCTCTCGGTCTGCTCTTTTCAAGATATTATTGGATCGGGCTATGCCACTTTTGAATGGACTGCGCGATTCCCGCTTTCAAACCTTGTTTACGTTATTCGAGCACGAAATCTTCGACCGTGATTACTCACGTTTCTGGCAAACTCCTTCAATTATTCATCTTCAACGACTTATATATGCACGTCTACCTAAAGTCAAGCTCGATCCCTGCATATTCTTCATTTTCGAATTTAATTTTTACATTTCTTATATCGAATTGCGCATTTTTACGTTCTCGAAACGTCGATCTGCTAATGCGAAGGTAAATAACGAACTTGATATTTTATATGGAAATCTAATACAAACAATGAGTAATTTATCAAGGTTTAGTGATTACGTTACGCAATAAAACCTGCAAGAAAGTATAAACGCATTCGAATATCAGAATATGTTACACCGATGTTCTTTGGTTTTGCTTCGATTAACTTTAAGACGATACGCATCGTAAAAGCTGTAAAGTGTTTATTTACGTCGCAGATGATTATTTTTAGCAGCAATGACATTAATAAATAACTGCATGGTTAATTAGTACAGTTTCATTGTCCACGCTTACATCGAGCATGGACAGCGTTTTGAATATTCATAAGTCATGTATCGATTCTCGAGAGACGATTATTCTTCAGAAATTCTATACTAGATGGCGACGTTTCTTTCTTCTTCGACCCGATGGATAAAACGTGGTTTTCGAAAAAAGACGGTGTGCACTGTAGGCTTTGTGTTCCATTTTATGCACCAGATGTAGCTGCTGTACATTTACAATTGTTAATAATTTACGAACTCTAAGAGGTCTTCAAGTGATCGACGACAGATTCTTTTAATATTTTATGGTATTCGAGACAGGGGGATGCAGTTTCATTGCATGCAATCTTCCAGATCTTTCTCTCTGATTTTCTTTTTGAACTACTAATCTGGATATCTACCACAAATTTTTCGATCGTTACGTTTTGTAAGAGTGAGGAATGTAGACAGAAATTACTTCCTTTGTAATAACAGAGAAGCAGTACTCGTAGTGAGTTCTTCACGAACGTTCCAAACAACCGTTTCCAAGCTACCAGTTCACTCTACTTAGCGATCAGATAAATAACGAGTAAATAGTGACTCGATTTCGTTCGCAGTAAGTTCATTTGAAAAGCTAGCCAAGCTATCAATCGATAGATCAGGGAATCACGAGCGCAACGTGTTTATGCAGAACGTGTACAAGTACGTGTACCTGTTTCGTGGTTAGTATACCGGCAACTATCAAGGCCAGTCACTCGATTAGCCGCGTTTCTTCAACGCCCAACGTGAAACCGCGCATGCTGGACACAGCAAGCTTGCCAGCTTTGAGTCTACGTCGGCTGTTTTAACGCGTCACACCTGACACGCTTTATCGACACTCGAAAGAGAAGAAAGAGCTCCGGATAACGATATGAAAAAATCCTTTACGCTAGCAAGAAACGCGGTTCCGTATGGTCAACGACCTCTCCACGCTCCAAGATTTGAACTTGTGATCGGTCATATTGGCGCTGTGTCGTCACGAGTTGAATTACCATGCGTTAGATTTCTACCTCCTGGATCTCCACGCACTGGATTTTTACGTATCGAGTCCTTGCGCGTTGGATTCTCATATGCTGGGGATCTCCACACGCTAGATTTCTATGTGTCATGTTCTTGCGCGTTGGATCTCCATATGCTGGATCTCCACACGCTAGATTTCTATGTGTCAGGTCCTTGCGCGCTGGATCCCCATATGCTGGATTTCCACGCGTTAGATTTCTATGTATCAAGTCCTTAGGCGTTGGATCTCCACATGCTGGATCTCCACACGCTAGATTTCTATGCGTCAGATCCTTACGCGTTGGATCTCCACATGCTGGATTTCCACGCGTTAGATTTCTATGTGTCAGGTCCTTGCGCGTTGAATCTCCATATGTTGGATTTCCACGCGTTAGATTTCTATGTATCAAGTCCTTACGCGTTGGATCTCCACATGCTGGATTTCCACGCGCTAGATTTCTATGCGTCAGATCCTTACGCGTTGGATCTCCACATGCTGGATTTCCACACGCTAGATTTCTATGTGTCAGGTCCTTGCGCGTTGAATCTCCATATGTTGGATTTCCACGCGTTAGATTTCTATGTATCAAGTCCTTACGCGTTGGATCTCCACATGCTGGATTTCCACGCGCTAGATTTCTATGTGTCAGGTCCTTACGCGTTGAATCTCCAAATGCTGAACCTGCACAAGCTGGATTTCCACGTACGAACTTCTTGATCGTTGGATTCCTATATGCTAGATCCACGCGTCGAATTTCTTCGCGACGAATGTCTACGATAAAGTTTTATCGTTTAAATTGCCATGAGTGTGCGAAAGAATGAATCGAATTGACTATATATCAAAGAATTGATATTAGGGCAATTGAAAAATATAATAGCGCGCGATGATTGATGACCAGAAAGCTCCAATAATAGTCGTTAATTTAATTAAAAGTCTTCGTAACAGCCTACTTCTCTGATGCGAGAAATATGAATCATAATAAATAGCTGTTACGATCGCGATACTTCAGTTCACATTTCACGAGGCGCGTTTTCTTATCCTCTTCGAATCTACTTTAGGTCTCGCAGAAGCTCCTCGGGAACCTTTTTACGATCCAACTTGATGTTCAGATAAACCGTACTCAAACCATTAACCAGACTCTCGAGTCTGCTTAACGACATCGTTAAATTTATCGCAATATTTAACTTCATTAAAGCCGGCAAATAAATTATAGTATAAATTATAGTAGTCCTTTGGTCGATTCCCCGCGAGAACATTCTATTTTTCAGCCGTATTCCACCCGTGAGTGGAATGAAAATTACACGCGAAACGCGAAGTTGACGATCCTGCAAAACGCAAGAACGAGTTCACGGGCAAAACCAAATAAACGAGAGTAATGTAACGACGAGGTCCGTGATGGAGGACACTCTGCATTCGACCAGAAAAAACGACGACCTTCGTGACCATAAATTCGTTCAATTTTATTAATGGTCGAGGCTGTCTGGCTCGTGCATGGGTTAATACGCTTCATTTTCGGTATGAATAAAAATCTTCTAATTTTAATTACTGGGATCCAAATCGATAGGTACTGAAATTTTTTACGAAGGAGGGTATAATTTAAAGTAGCGACGTATACGTATCGATTAGTATTACATTTAGCAGGCAATTAAAGAAAAACAGCACGGTAGGTAATCGGTCCACTTTCTCGTGGGCTAAGAGAACAGCGGTAGCACTCCCCATAACATAATTTCACGGTGTTGCATAGTTGCACAAGCGTCTCCTCTCCTTTTCTAAAGTTCATTCGTTAATCTCTGCTCGCGATCTTACGAAAACGCGCGCTAATTAGCGGCGCGAGTTAGCGCGTGCTCGGACGCGCGGGTTTCATAGGAGCGAGGCGAAAATCGTGGACGGGAAAAGGAAAATCATCGCGTGGGCGTTCGTGTAAAAGAAATAAAAGAGCGTACGCGGTAAAGAGGAGGGGGTACATGCAGTCGGAGTAAAAACAGAGACGGCATGAGATTGGCCAAGGCCTTTTCGTTGAACTTTCTAACGACAATCACTTTTATGTAACGGCCATTATTCGTCCCTTCTTTTTATTACAACAAACGTAAAATACAAATCTGTCGGACTATGTGTGTACGTGTTCGTATATGTACGTGTACGTGTATATGTATGGTTACCGTAGAACACCGATAGATTGTGTGTCTGATTACAAAGTTCAAAGGGGTTGTTGTTACGTTAACCCCTTACGCGATGGCAATGACCAAAGAATCACGAGAGGTTCGTTTTAAAGATCGCGATTAAATTTTTAATCGCGTCATAATCGAATAGTATTTACATACGTAGCTGTGAATTTTATCTGACGGTACACGCAAGGGGTTAACACACGATCAAGAGGGATACACGTGTATATTATAACCTTTTCGGATTTCTCCGACCGGGGGACTAGAGGACTCTTTGGCGATCGACCGGTTTTACAGGGTTTCCGCAGAAGAGGAGCAACAACGTCTTCTTCATCTTCTCCGGACTCGAGTTTTTCCATTTTTTCACCCGCTCGACAGGGCAACCCTCTGCGCTTGGATGACTTCTCACGTTCGCCTGTCCAACCGCTCGGAATCGCTTCATTTTTTACAGACAGGCTTGTTCATCGACCTGTGCCAGCACCACGTGCTTCTCTTGTGCGTGCACAGAATAGCCTTCCATTTATTGGCAAGAGAAAGAATGTATCTTAAAGGATAAGATATCCGAGCGCAAGGGGTTGTTCCACCATTCACCCTGTAACGCGGTCGTCGGCTTGCATCGACGTCTCGATCGAACCTTGCTGGTCGGTTACACTTTTCGCCTATAATCTTTCTAAAATATCCCCTTCGCTCGTGTTTCGACAATTCACTAAACAGTTCCTTCAAATTAACTAGTTGATCAGCTAGAAATTCTACGAACGTGTAATCTTTAACGCTAGAACGATCGAAGCCCTTACGATAATCAATCTTTTAATTGAAATTACCAATATTTTAATTAAAATTCTTTCGTTCGCGCGGATCGAACTGATTCATTCTATTTCCAGTGCAGAAGTAGGTAAACGTAAATTCGATACCGATCGTTCTAGCGTTAGCCGAGAAGGCTCGATCAATTCGCCATAAGTTTAAATAATCATTCCCGTCATCGATCATCGTACTAACGTTCTTCCCATTATACTTTCGTCAAGTTTACAGGTTTATAGACAAAGCACACGAAATCGCAAATCTTATATACCTTTCTACGGAATACGCGAGTAACCCCATCGAGAAAATACGAAAATAAACGGGCGAATCTTTGATTTGCGAAGGCGACGCTTCGTTCTGGATTAATTTACCGTACAACAAAATTCTCGTTCACGATCAGTATCGTCGATTCTCATAGAATCAACCTAACGCGACTATCGCTAACACGTTTCTATACATATATAAATAAATAATCATTTTGTAGATCGCAGAAAAAGCAACTCTCTATCGGTCATCTCTTCCGCGATCTCAAACATTGAAGACACGAAACACGAAACAACGAAGTTATTTTCTTCTTTCTCGTATGAACAATTTAATCCTAAAAGAAATAAGTATGTACAAAAATTATTCGCTTTTCTTTCTGTTCCTCGAGGAAACGTAACATTTTTTTGGCACTAATTCAACGATTCGTGGATATCGATAATCGATAAAGTCGCTACTCTCGCCGCTTCCAAACAAATGAAATTAATATTGTTCGTTGCATAAACACCGTCGTTCTTTGTTTCATTGTAATTAAATCGTACGAACAACCAAGTTGCGAGACACGGCGTGTATTTATGGTTGAAGAATCGTTCGCACGACCCAATTGAACCCATCGAAAAAAAGAGGAACGAGAGAGCAGGGGAAAAACACGAACGGAAATGATCGTCCCGATTGGAAGCGAACGGAAGTCGACATTAGTTTGCGCGTAGAGACGGATATTCGAAATTATTTACAACTCCCTCGCGATCAATGAATCGCAAACTCAGGTACTTGCCAACGATTGCAAACAAATACAATTTTTTTATGTACAAAATTAACAATTATAAATATTGATCGTCTAGCGGATCAATCGTCGTTTGAAAAAATTAAACGAACAAAATCATCGAAAAAGTCTCTCCTATCCTCTCTCTTATATTTTAATCGATCTCGTTCTTTGCCCGCGTAATAAAGGAAAAATTTTCGTTTTTTTCGTAAACGCGTCGTCGTGGCTGCTCGTATCGATAGTCGAACGGAACGTTACGGTCGCGGCGAGAATCGAGCACAGTTCGGATCCTGAAGAGCAAAAAGGCTGCTCCGGGCAGCGACTTTCTCCCGACACGAGTGTGACGATTCGTCGCGGTCAACGGAGCGCGTTCGAGGCTAAACCGTTGATAAACATTGATCCCGTTTAGCTACTCTTCAAATACCGTGCGCAGCTCAGAAGTTTGCTCCCGGGGCTTTACAGGAGCAACAGGAGTTACGCGCTCAAATTCCGCAAAGTGGTATCTTAACGAATTCCCTCCGGGAAGAAACTCCTGACCTCTGCACGAGACGAATCTGAAAGAACGCGGCGAATTTCCAAAGTTTCGGAACATCCTGGTGTATCTCGACTCGATATTTTTCTGAAAGACCAGCTTTCGAAAGCTAGTAACTCCCTTGAAGGAACAACAGATCACCAGGATACAACCGAAAAAAGATTTGATCCTTTAAATGCTCTAAACTACTTCAAGTAGTGTTTCTTTCTAGTAGACGACCTAACGCAAGGTGCCTCGTTGCCCTTCGTACTCGAAGTGTCCTTCCAATTGTTCCTCGTGGGTGTCACAGGGTCACTGAACCTCGTTTTGCTAAGAGACTTTTGCTCTTGCTCCACGTCTCCCTCGAAGAATCGACACATCTCCCTGACAGGAACAGCCCTCACTCCTCTGTTCAGATCGTGAAGAGATCTGGCGCGTTGCTTTCCTCTGGGACTCGGTTTCGACGAGGTTCGACCCAGATCTTCTGTGCTCCTCGCTAGTCGACCGCCTAGTCTCGACAGAGATTCGAACAACGTTAGCTTCTCTCGAACTGGCACGTAGTGATCCACCCTCTGACATCGTTCTAGCAGTCTGGCTACGTCTTCTTCGCAGGGTGGTTCGGTTAGGACCGACAGGGAAGTCGACGACCTTGGTAGAATGGGAGAGTTACAGTTTTCAGGTTTGACTGAATTCAGACATAGTTGACGAGCCACCGGTATCCTGGAGGACAACTGGGCCAGACGTTCCTTGCGTTCCTGAAGAGTTTCGACGGTGGTGCTCGTCAGCTGCTGCGCCTGCAACAGCCCCTTTTCTCGGACGCTTCTCCTCTCCCTGGCTCTGCTCCTCCTCTCGGTGATATCCGTTCGAAGTATCCCAGGACTCGCGTTATTGGTATGTTTGGGGCTATTGTTGTTCTTTTCGTCGTCCTCGTTTCTGTGATCGTCCTCGAACCTCACCGACGAGGTCTCGTTCGGCTTCACTGGCGGTAGTCTATTGTTGATGTTCTTCTCGTTCTTCAGTCTCGACGAATCGTAAGAGTTGTTCTCTTTCTTCAGCAGCGATAGACAATAATCGTCGTTATCGTTGCCAGCGTATATTCTGCTCCTAGATCTGCCGGTACCGTAGGTCTTCAGGATATCGTTGTTATTCTCTTCGGCTCTCGCCTTCCGTCTTCTGGCGTCCTCCTCTAGGACCCTTCTACTCCTGGCCTCGTTTTCTCTCCGTCTAGCTTCCTTGTATCTTTGAATCCTTTGCTCTCTGGTCTCCGGCTCGGGAATGGATACCGTAGAATCCACGGAGTCCACGCTGGAACGACACACCCCACCCCAAGGAAGGCTATCGTCGCTTCCTTCGCTGCTCTCGCTGCATCCCCAAGTCCTTATCGGCTGATCCTTCGTTATTATCGTCGGTATTCCACGAAAATCACCGAGAAGATCCTCGTCGCTCGAGTTACTGCTGGACCATCCCCTCAACTCGCTCCTCGCTCTTCGCCGGGATTCCTCGAGAATGGTGGCCGTTCTAGTGTCCTTATCGATCGGTGAATCGCTCGGCCAACAACGCAATTCGCTTCGAGAACGTCTCCTGGACTCTGTAGGGCTGTCGGGCAATGGAACTGGACCTCGCGGACAGATGGTTAGGATCTCTAAGAAGTTCAGGCAACGTTGCGCCCGGAAGGGTGTTTGTCTGACCAACTCTGCTGCGATCGCCCTCACCCAGGACCAGTAGATTGGCTCCGTGTCGGCCTGTTAATAAGAAAACACGTTAACATTAATTTTGGGAATGCAATATTTTTAACTATTAAAATTTTTCGCATTACTTGACTGCAAAAGTAAAGTATCGAAATAAACTCAATTGAAATGCTGTTTATTTTGAATAGTCGTAATCGTCGATTAACTGTGGGATTAAGGATAGTTGGATGAATGACGAGCAATTACTAGGATGTCCAAGGAAAGCGATTCGACGTAGGCTCCATCAAGATGTAACGAGATGACCGCACGGACGTCCTTTGAATGACTAAGCCTACGGTGGCGAAGGAACTCGTTCGCCAGGAAAGGAGGATGGTGGGACTCCTTGACAATGGTGGGTCATGGGAGAACGGCGCACGGATCTCCCACGCGTTCGTTAATCGTCGAGATCGCGACGGCGGATTTTGACCTTGCCTACTGACCTTATTACCATCCTTGCCTCGGACGGATCCAACTTACGTCATTCCTACGCGTCCTTCGCGTTTCATTTTATCTCATTCGTCGACCTTCGTGAGAATATCCGTCAATTTCTTATCAATTTAACATTTCCGAAGATAGCGTCGTATCGTTTCACGATTTCTTTTCGAACCTTGATCAAAGTTCAACCGGGATTCTTATTAATGCAAAGCCGGACGGAGAAAGTCGTACAAATCGATATTTTTGGCGGAGTCTAGGCCAGCAAGATTGTATAACCCGATAGAAATCGAATGGCGACGTAGCTAGACCGTAATTAGAAATTGCATTTCGTTGTAAGTAAAACGGGAGCTCTCCGAAGCCGACCGAAGCGAGAAAGTGTTTACGGGCAAGGAAACGGATCGTGCTGGAGATAAAGGCCATTTACATGCAATTACATTGCGTGTTGCAGCGGATTATTCTGTCTCCTCCCTCTCCGTCCAGCATTTCACCATTTCTTCCTCGTTTTCAGTCGCGATAGCTCGTGTCTTTAACGACTGTTACTTAACCCTTCAACTGCTATGCAATACATAACCCAATCATTTCCCGTAGCAATTTTTCTTCGTCTCGCTTTTAGAGCTGAATTCGACAGAAATTCTCGAGCTAACCCGAATGCAAATTCAGCCTCCGGTTATCGCTATCGGTATTTCGTGAAAGAGCGGTGGCGTAACTGTACGCGTCTCGCTTTGTTTCAAACATGAAAGAAACGTCTGATTTACCCAAAAAGTGGCGAGGGTGCGATTCTGCGAATTGCTCAGCATGAAACCAAGAGCCAGGGCGTGAGGTTGACACAAACTGGGTGGTGCTTGGCGCAAGTTCAACGCCCTCAATGGTAACCTCATCGGAGTACCCTCGACCCAAAGCCAACCCATTCTGATGGAAACGATCCTTCTCTCGCCCAGGTCCTCCACGTACAGCTCGCCTGTAACAGACAGACAAAATTAGGGTTCTAACGAGCATCAATCAGACCCTGAGTTCCATTCAATCCGATTATATTGATCAGGAGGTAGGTCGTAATTGCGGATACACGCAATGACCTTTAGTCTGGATCTAATTAAAAGCACCCAGTTAAACGTGCATAATTTACATCTACTTATAGCGTCAATCCTGTTCGACCATCGAGTGACATTTGCCTTGGTTTACGTTCGGTCGACTTGACAAAGTGTGCGTGACGAATTTAATCCTTGTGTGGGCAGACGGTTATGGAGGTTATTTCTATATTTCGAGTAGAGATGTAATCCGTGGGGATCCGTCGCGTGGGAGTTTTTCCGCAGAGATTCTACGCGGAGGGATCTAACGCTCGGCAATGTAATACATAGAAATTCAACGCTCGGAAATTCTACGTAGGGATTCATCGCATAGGGATTTAACGCGTGGCGACCTAATGCACAGAGATTTTACGCATAGAGATTCAACGCTTAGGAATTCGACGCATAGAAATGTAACGCGTGACGATCTTGTGCGTAGAGATTCGACGCAAAGGGATCCAACGAAGAATTTGACTCATCGCGTGGTTATGGAACGCGTGACAATAGCGCTTTAAATGATTAAACTCGAAAATTGACCGAAAGCAGACGAATCGCGCAAGCTTGTGTAACTAAAAAGTTGACGTCACTCGGCCGGATGGCGTGGGAGTTAAGGGTGGTGGACACCCCATAGTCTCTTCCTTCATCCTTGTCTCGATTCGTTCGTACGATTAGCGATGAAAATGGCATCTAAACACGCCTACGTGTTCTCGGTGACGAGCATTCACTATTTTAGTCCAAGATAGAAATAGCCATTCGAATCTCCGCCACGGGACAGAGGAATTCTATGCTCGTATGATTATACTCGGAACAAATTAACCGTAAGAAATGAACTTTTATGCACCGCCACGAAACACCGTCACACCACGGAACAGCATTATCTTGTCTATTGCGTCGAGCTACAAAGGTGCATACGAAGCGAGTGGAACAAGCCGCTAAGTACAGTCCATTAACTTTCTCCAAGGAATTCCTTATCGAAGGCAAAGGACGTTCGCAGTCGGAACGTGGTATCGGAAGGACGCGATCGACCGGATTCCTAGGATTCCTGGGCCTAATAGCACACGAGCGAAGCAAATTGGCGTACAAGGACTGCTTGACTCCTATTCGAGGTCCTTCACCTGCATTCCTTCCGCGTGTTTGCCCATATAGATAGACCCTGTGGGCCGACTGTTCCACACCGAACGACCTACGACACACGCCCCCACCTGGTTTCCACGGAAACCAGCTGATGGTGTTCGAATACCCTGCGATCGTTTCTATATTCGCATCGATCCAACCGTGCTAAACATAGCATTCGCTACGACACCTTCAATGGCAACCTTTTTTAACGCTACATCGCTCAAAACTCTTCCTTAGTTTCATAATTAACCAACTAAATTCCTTTTACTACGTATTAAATTTTATTTACCTTATTCGCAAGGTTTGCTAAAACTTGCAACCTCTGGGAATTAGTGGGTTAATGCATTCTCGGTTAGATTATTCTCTCTGATAAGCGAATTGCTCGGAATTATGCAACCGTCCCGAAATTGCGTAACTGTTCGCAGATATTGCACTCGAATAAACCGAACATCGTGGTTTAGTTTCTCCGAGTCGAATTTGTTCCGGAATTTGGTATTGTCGAGAATAGCGAGAGAGATTATCGAAATAAATATGCAGGAATCGAAATTGTATTCCCGTTGTGGTCCCAATTCGGGTTGATGTCCTTAACACGTCCGAACGGCGAGACCAGTTTCCAGTCGGTCGAGAAAGTGCCAATTAAAAATCGCAACATAAATTCTTTGTACCCGTTCTTCGCGGTTCGTCGATCCTTGTACCTGTGGAAATCGGCACGCGACGCTTGCATAAATTATTCGGCGCAAAATATGCAGCGTGTCGGTGACATGCGAACACTAGTCGATCGTGATATACGTGACAATTTGAAATTATTCATCTAAGCGACACGAGTTATAACGTAACAATTACACTTTAATTGCTGTCAAAGAATACCGTTGCAACGGGTAGATTTAGAGATAGGATAAAGGACTTTGGGGATCTGGATGTAGGGTTATAGCGTTCTGAGGATACACGTTCGCTTTTATACATAGACGAATGCTATGTACCACGAAAAAATGTTTAGAGTGCCGGTTCCGAATCGTTTGTTTCGAAGCATTTTTGCAACGGTGAATCACGCGCTATTCTTTTCAGGGTCGGTCGTAGACAATTACAACGGTAGCCACCTCGTGAGATTTTCCACGAAGGGAATTACGAAACGCGTGAATCATAATTACACCCGGTTGGGACAAGCGTGGAATTAATTTTTTAGGCGCCAACGTATCGCGTTAATTGCAAACAACGGTTACGCGCGTCCAGGTGAAATTGCATTCGTACATTCGAAGCCAACGGACTGGTTAGTTTGGGACCAAACGAAACATCTGTTTGCCGTGTAAATCGTATTTTCTGCTCGAGAACACTCGTTTTTGGGAGTCTACCGACCGAGAAAGTGTACACTCTCGTTCGGTGACTAGAAACGTGTTCAAAATCGAAGAATCCTGAAGGAGGGACACCGTCCTGTTTCTTTCTCTCACGGTCCATTACGTCCGAGAAGTCGTGGACGTTCGTCCGTGTGAACGCCTCATAAATAAAACGATTCTCTTTAGGACCCGCATCCTGTCGATCCGAAAGTTCTTCGACGAGAGTGGCCTTATTTATCTAGGACGAACCGAAAAATTCGTCGGTCAATTCTCGATCGTGTTCTTGCATTATCGAGCAACCGAAGCTTCTGTTCTCGAAAAAACTGAGCAACGAAACGTATCTAATAAATTGCGAAAGAGGAATCGCGCGGAAGCAAAAAGAAATACTGAATGAAACAGAATTTTCTTTCATCGCGATGTTCATCCAACGTGAATCCCTTTATCCGTTCACGAATTTTGAAAACGAATGAATATTTATGAAGACATCGGTTCTGCGTGGAAGAAGCTTAACGTTGTTCGTCGTCGCGTGTTTTGTCCGTCCGTGTGTGGCTGGCCCGCACCGCAATGGCACGTTTCACTCAGGAAACCGTTTATTTTCTCAGATCCTAGGATAACGCACGACTGTCACGTATACCGGGTGACTCTTTCGTTCCACCTAGCTTGAAATCGATACCGTTAGCTCGTTCCCTGCGAAACGCTTCGCTACCGACTACCGTTCAAATCTTAACTCCGTTCCCGCGTCTTCGGAAATCGTGTCTACCTAACGTATTAAAAATTCTAAGTTTTTATACTCGAGAGGAACTAGGAAGCGTATCTTCATGCTCCGTGAATCCCTCATGAATTGCATTTAACAATTTGCTGATCGATCAATCGCCGAGATAACCGATGCGAGAGACGCGCAAAGATCCCACGAAGATCACGGTTGAAAAATGAAATAAGCGGTTCCTTTTACTTCCGCACCTCCGACAGGAACCCCGTTTTTCCGTTGCCTCGGTCAACATCGAAAATCCTGCTTTAACAGTCGTCCATTTTTCACCTCGTTTCTTCACGCTCTTTTGCCTCCTGTCAGTCCTGGAACGTCATCCTGGTCAAACAGGGTAGCAGCCCACCTTGAGCGTCACGCTTTTTTCCTTCCTCCACGGTCGTGTCCTTGCAAACACCATGAATTATTTATTCACCGGGATCATCAACGGGAACACCCTCGATTTTCCACGCAGCCTTACATCCTTATCTCTTTTTTATGCATTGCCGCGAAGCCTTTTATCCCGGCGGACCAAAATTTGAATGAGAAAAAAGCTTCCGGTAGAATGAATCTATCTCGTGACGAGACTTTCAATTTTTTTTCCGATTTCTAAACGGATTAAGGGCAAAAAATTTGTCCATTAAATATCGAGGATATACGAGCAATTAATAATATTTTTATGCACGAATGTCTACCATAACGGTACACGAGACTATCGTTACATATGAAATGCCAGTAAGTACGGTGGTCGGTAGTTCACGAGGAAGGAAATCTCGTGGAGGTGAAACGCGACGTGAAAGTGACAAACCTGTAATGTTGGGACGGAACGAGCGGTGGACCAGGACGGCCTGTCACGAGACCGGAAGCTCCGCGAGGAACCAGGAAGCGGAGGTGGGAATCGTGTGCATTGACAGTCGTCATGCGAGTCGAGTCCGTGGAAGATAAAACGACGCTGATGGAAAAACGGTCACCGTTATTGCGTGCTACCGCGCACATGAAATTTAAACGTACTCTTTTAACAAACAAATCGTTCGAACGCGCACCAAATAAACCACAAGGAATTACGTTGTTAGTTACGTAATATTAACCATTCGATGACTGTATTCGGGGATTAAAATTCTTACCTTTCTTTCACACTTTAACGGAGTTAATTTGCGGAAATATCGATATCGCGATTTAATTACAAGAGATTCTGTTTTCGACGAAAGTGCGCAACTCGGTGCTTTTACGTCGGGTTCCCGAGGACTCGAGACGTACCTGGCGGTATGTCTCGTCGGGCGAAACAAACGGTTCGTTAGTAGTAATTACATGGCGAACCCGTTAGGAACGCTTATGAGGGAGCGTTTTTTGCTTGGCCGTGTTTGCACCGTACTTCTTGTACGGGATACCAAAACGTTTTGTACCCTTGAACCCTGTCACTGTAACGAATGTCTCCGTTTTTTTACCGAGTTCCTTCCTCCTGTCACGCTTTACGTAACGCGTTATCTAAGTTAGCAGTAATTATCGGTTTAATCGTGAAATATAGGATTTCTTACGGATCACTAAAGGTAATCCTTCGCTATTCGACCGAACGTTTACAACGGATAAATTTCCACAACTATGGATCCAACGGTAAGTTTTGACTTTTCACGATCCGGGCACAATAGGTGGCGAAGAGAGAAAGTCAAAAAGAGAGACTTTAGAGGGGAAGACTCCTCGCAGAGAATCCGGTCGTCCGGAAAGATCGTTTCATGTTCCCCACCAACGGAGGAAGTTCCTTTCTCGTCCAGGACTCTCTTATTCCGGATTTCTACGATTTTCATGGGTCACTTGAGGAACGAGCCGCTTACGATATTGCAACTCGAACGTTTCGAACCTAAATATGATAATGTATTCTACCGGAGGATTCGTTTAAGAATTCATTATTCCTTCGTCGATGAAACTGGCACACCACGTTCATTAATTATTTGAAGACTCGTTCCGATTCTAATCCTCGCCGTCTCTTCGGTGGCTCGGCTTTTTATCGAACAATAAAAAAAATAATACTCCCGAGATTCGAAGATTAAAATATGCGAGAAAAAGGGCTGGAAAGCAAACTGGCCAAACATCCCCTTCCCTACCCTGTTCATCAATCTTCTCATGTAAATCATGCGTTCATCTTCGCTGCTAGTCATTTATTATCGTTTCTTTCTTCATCCCCTGTTCGCGTATCCGTCTCCGACACAATGACACGAAATTATTTCCTAAGCTTCCTGCGTGAGACACCTTGCTTTCCGTCGCGAACACGACGCTTTCTTTTCCCGAGTTTTCATTTATATTTTTTATCGATCGCTCGGCTAAAACGGAAAATTCTTCGTAAATAACCGAGGATTGTTCGACGAAGGACAAAGGCTATTGTTAGAAAAGCTTCACAATGAGGACGAACAATCGAGAGTGATAATCAACCGAGAAATTGCAGTAAACCTATCGGCCGTGACGGTGATTAAACAAAAGTACGTTGCTGAAACTTTCGTCTCGTTAAAGGGTTATTCTGCTGCGACTTCTCTGTCGGAGAAATCGTCGGTGAATTTCTATAGACACGGATTCGAATAAATTTTGAACGTCGACGAATTTTTCATAGTCACAAACGTTACAGAATATTCTATCAGAAAATGCTCCGATGTTTCCCACAAGCCGTTTGCGTCGCTATCAGTAATTCAACGTAACGCAATTATCGTTCTCCCGGAACACCGTCTCGAATTCTCGTCCGCTTCGTTTGATCTTGCGCTCCATATTTTTTCTCGTCGCACTTTGTTCGAGACGACGCGATTCGTGGGCGTCGAGGAGATAGTAGAAAAAGAAAGAAGAAAAGAGGAGACGAGAGCAAGAGTAACGGATACGAGAAGACAGAAGAAGCATTCATGGAACGACACGTGTTTCCTCGTCGGTTTCTCTCGTCCCTCCAGCTACATTCGGTTCAAACGTCTACCAGTAGCGCGAAACTTGCTTAATTGAACGCGAAATTTCCTCGCAAACGAACCGAGGAATGCCGTGGGAATGTTCACTTTTCCAGGGAGACCTATCAACTTGTCGATACTTCTTTCTGCCTTAAGTGTTTGAAACGATGAGCAGAAATACGAGTTCTATATTTATACCGAACACTTCATTTCGCTCTACACGATCCAAAATGATGTTAGAACTCAGGAGAACAATAATTTTTGTTAAAGTCGAAGTAAGAAAAGAATCTCCACTTAAATATCGAGCGTGAAGTATCGAGACACTTGGAAAATCAAAGGCACTTTCCGCCACAAGTTGATGCGCGGTTTTAGCGCGATTAATTGCCCTTATCTATTTATACCGTGAATTTTTATCGTTGCCAGGAGAAAGGAGGGCCGTGAATAGACTATGACTCACGGGTAAACATTCAGTTACCCTTCTGTGTCGGAAACGTGTCGGGGATTCAGAAACGTCGGGTCGAAAGTGAAGAAAATGACGTGGCGGAAAGAAAGGAGCCAGCGTGCAAACAGCACTTAGGGGGAAGAAGAAAGGTGAGCAGAAAGGATATCGATTTGCCACTGTCCTTTTGGTCGAACAAATTTTGTGGACGGAACAAAAAAAGGTCCTAACGTTGACGATGACTAGCCACGATGTCGTTATTAGCAGACGTTCGATTCAGGAGTTCGTAAGGATTCAACGATGAAGAACGAGGAAGTGCAACCGTTATGGCATCGTTTATTCTGCTACGAAGAAATGATCGATGATCGAAGAGGGTCCTGGCATCCCTATCGACGAAGAACACACGAAACGGAGGACAATGCTGCTGTTTACCCTAGAAATTATCGAGTTCGAAGGGTCCTGACATTCTCAGGATCTTCTGTTGCTTCTCCATTCGTATCTAATCGGGGATCAGAGAGTTTGGATATCGCATGGAACACTCGGAAATTTGTCATTTAATTTTTAAATTGGGAAGTTGGCTATTATGCACGTGATTTGCAGGCTCGCGTACCCTCGGGGCCACAGTTGTCCATCCGTGGTTTCCAACACGGTAAGCGGAGATTAATTATGAATTAGTAATTACTGGCGAAATAGCACACGTGGCCACAGCTACAAATTTCATGTTTCTAACCGACCAGGCTAGCAGCAATCTATAGGCACGCCTTTTCTTTCCTCAACCATTAACGTTCTCATCCACGGGAACAATAACTCGTTTACTTCCTTAATTAGAGCCGAATAACTGCGTTACGTTGCATAATCGACAGCGGTTCAAGCGGCACGTTTCAACGCACAAGTTCACATTCTCACCGCAAGGATTTATTTTTGTAGCTGGGTCAAAATGGGAGGGTTAATAATGGATCCACATAAAAGTTTGATCGATCGTTCGACAACGGAAGGAACCGAGGAAACGAATGGCAAGCTTTCAAAGGGAAAACCGACGGGTGTCGTTGAAAAGTTTCGAATTACGTGCCCGCATGTTCCACACCCCCATGTAGTTGAAGTTTAGCCCACGGCGCGTCCCATGCTGAGCTACCGAGCGTCTTTAATATAATCGTCGAATCTCATCGAAGCTGGAAAAATGAATCGTTCTTATTCTTCTGGCACGACAAAGCTTTCGCAACGAGCGGTGGCTGAATGCACCGTGACCGTATGACAAATGACTTGACGCGAAAATATTGGGCAGATGTTAATCGAAGGCTGCAAGAAACTTCAACGTACGATTCACAGAAATTCTCTCGTTCGAGAGAAAGTCGACTCGTTCGGTAATTAATAAAATACCGGTATTATATTTGGAGTATTTCAACGATTCCTGAACGCACGGATACTGTAAAAATTTCAGTAAAAATCGTGCCAGCTGTTCGCCGAGATCCTGTGCTCGACGCGCGAGCCCTGCAGGACCTTTGTGCCATTGTTTCGCCGGCATAATGCGCTCGAATTGTGCGCGAGAGGAAGGAAAGAAAAAAAAAGCGAATCGGCTGGGTCACACGATCGATCGAGAGGAAAAGAAAAGCCCTCCTCCTCTCTTGACTCGAACCAACAGCTCGAGAGTACTTTGGTGCTCGTTCAGGAGTCGGGAAAGTAGAATCTGAAAGAAAAAAGCGTAGGAACGTTTGACAGATGTCGGCTTCTCGCCGCAAAGCAAATGTTCCTGCTCGAAGGAAACCGCCGTGTCAACCCCAACGCTGAATACCATTCCATAAACAATAACAAACCACGTGCATCGTCGTTTTCCAACAGGGCGGAAACGCGGTTCTCTGATTATCGATCCAATAACGAACTTCCAGCAGGGAGTTGCTAACAAACCAAGAGTTTAAGATGTCCATAATCCTCCTAATATTTCATAAGGTTTTTTATCGAGCGACTATAGCCGTCCATAGTATAAAATAATCGTTCCACGAGGAAGCTTAACGTTCATTACCGAAAATATATTTTGCATACGTAACCGTGACCGTTGGCCACAACCCTTTCTAAACAGTTTGACACGATCGCTGGTCCCGATAATTTGCTCGGCAAATTACTGGGAAGAAAGCAAAGCGAAAGTACGTGGTACCAACGAAGAAGCCCCTGTTCCTAGAGCCTTTCGACACGGTCATTTTCCGACCGGTAAATTTCCATACAAACAGCGGGCTGCTGGCTGCAGCAACAGCTCACAGCGGGGTTAAAATTAACTGACTTTCGCACTGTACGGCTCACCATTCTACCTCTTTGCATACGTATTGCCAGTTTAGAAGGCTATTACTATGATCATTAGAGCAACCGTTGCGAGTAACTAGGCTGCATGGAAATCGATTAGGTTTCAACGGCAGATTTCCTTGCATCCATGGACGCAGCCTTTATCGCGTTCACGGCTAATACCGAGCAACAGGTTTGTTAAGTTAACGATATCATCGATTTTCGATACGATATAATTCGTCGACATTTATTCGTCTTCGTAATTGAAGTGTCGTAAATAGTCGAAACAAAAATATTTACCGAATAATGTGGAAGTCACGAATCTTCCAAGATTATCTTTAAGGTTAAACAAGACGCAAAAAAGCGAAAAATATATCGTTCCCAAGAGGTCTCCCTCCGGCAAACACGTACATCGGAGACGGAAGTAACCCGTAGAATCGTACGTTCCAAGCTGTTCTACCCTCAGGTATCGTACGATTGAACACACTCGGAGGGAGTGACGAAAGCGGCGTTAAAGGGGTAGCCACATAGTTGCAGACAATTGATGCCGGCTCTCATAAATCAAGACTCCAGGCTTTTTCGACCGGGTAGCCCGGTCCAAGGGTTGCGATTCGAGTCGAATTTCTTCGAATCCAATGGGTCAACGCTGCCCCTGCTATACCGTTACGAAATTACACCGATAAAGTAGCAAAAATATCGCTGCTCAGGTAGGTTTATGTTCGCGTGATCAATATTATCATGACAATAGATGTGTAAGTAGAAGGCCATTCTGTGTTCAAAAGCATCAGGTTGCTCGTCATATGAATCAGGCGAATTTGTTGCCAGAACCAGGACAAAGACGTTGTTACACAAATTTATACTTCTTTGACCGAACACAAAATTCACCGAACGGGAAAACCGTATTATTAACGATACTGATCAACAGGATTCGTGCGTGATAATTATTAGTTCATCAGTAAGACTGTTCAAACATCGCTATGTTTAGTATATATGTATATTTAACTTTTGACCACGGTATATTATATCACAATTTCCGATTATCGTATTAAAGTGGATGAGTCAACATATTGTTGATTGAGGGCAATTAAGTCGTACTCGTAAATGGAATCAAATTCTGACTCAGTATTTTAATAGATTCGTACATCGAAGTAATTGCGAATTAATCGAGGGTAGCTGAGTGTCACAGGTAAATGCGACGCGAGCAAACGAAATCCAGATTTCCCGTAAAAGAAGAAGCTACGGGTCAGCGATGCACGAACCCCTGAGAGGACCTCATGGGGTCCACAATGATGAATCCTCCGAAGAACGCGAGGTGTCGCGTGAGAAAGGGGTGCGAAAACTCGCCTTGTCTACGTGACTGCACGCCATGGTGCCTTCCGAGCCTTTTGTCGATCATTACGATTTTCTGTCGCTCGTCTTCTTCTGCATCCTCGCAAGCAGTTCCGAGAGAATCCTCGAACCATCGACTCGTAAACCTGATTCGTTTTTCCAACCCTCTCTGCGTCCATCGTTTTGTCTCCCTCTTGTTCCTCTCGGTTGGCCTTTTTGCATACAGACGGTAAAACATTGCGGAGCTGTGCAAACATCGATGGAAATCGAATCGAAGAAGCCAAGGACGAGAGCAGAGGACTTCTCGAGGAACTCGTACCGCACCGTAGTAGAAGACCGGTTCCTCTCATGGCTACCCTACGTTTAGGCACGGAATTAGTGACCAAAATATCCTCTCTCCTATTGACTCTAAGGCGGACAAGAAAAAGTTCCGAGGGTAGCTTAGCCCTGATTGTTTGCTTTTTTCCCCGGAAGCCAAACCACTGCTTTTTGTGCCGATACCTTAAGCGTCCAGTCAAAAACGAACAGCAATTTATTATCCTGTTCGTACGAACAAACCCTTTCAACCTCGAGCAAAAGACTGTTCAATGATGCGCTTCGGTTGCTTCGAGACTTCTTTAACTCTTGGATGACGAACCTCTTTTTACTTAAAAATCTTTACAGAGTTTAACTCTCAATTTTAGTAATTTCTGCATAGCTTTTATAAACGGATACGTTTTTCAGATGTTTTAATCTGTTTATCGAATCATTGAAATGAATTAGGAGTAAAAAGAAGGCAAAGAATCGAGTTCCTCTGTTATCGCTCGATCTCGAGCAACCCCAACAACCAGCATCCCCGATGCTGACGACTCAATCTCTGACATGACCCCATGAAAGAAAGTAGATCGAGATAACATTGTCATTGGACTTTTCGTGACGACTATTGTACCGCACATCTGGTCAAAGGGTTGCACCGCCATTACGTCGATTTCATCCCTCGATATTGAAAGGACCAACCCTTCGAGATGCTACTCACGACTTCGTAACTCTTTCCTTTCAAGATTAATTGTCGCTCGTGTCCAATTGCCGAACAGATTTTCGTTCCATCTCTACTTTTCAAAATGTTTCCTACTAACATTGCGAACGACGTTTCAATCTGAAATGATTTTATTTCGTACCAAAGGAAGTTTTCTACGATAGAACTTCCTGTTGGTAACGACTGTATTATATTTCTTTTATAATTTCGTATAATTTAAGATACCACTATGTAGGAGTTTAAGACAATAGCATGATCTAAGTGCTATACTCGATAATCTTAATTTGTGCAATGCGCTGAATCAGAGCCTGTTAATTTAATTGCACGCGAAGATAGAATCTTCCGCGGTGAAGAAATGTGCCATTTTGCTGTTCCTTCGGCAAGGAAAATCCAATTATTGTTTGCAGATCGTGTCTACTTTGCACCACCGGCCACCTTTTCTCACCGAGGTCTTTGACGTGGGGTGTAATACGATGCAGGTATTATACCCCCAACTCGAGGACGCCTAATTGACCCCGAAGGGTGTGGTGAATCGCGGACCGTTACACCCTGACGATGAAAAGTAAGCCTCTACAAATTAGCTATCCATTCGAGGGAATTCTCCGACGCGACAATTGGATGATGGCACTTTTTAAGCGTAATCCGCTTTGCAATCCGCTTTGATCCATGAAAAGTGAACGTCTTTTCATAGTCCGGAACGTAATTCCTTCGCTAGAGAAATGCGACCTCTTCAAACGCGTGTGGCCTCTCCGATTTATTTATATCTTAAAATTTTCTCTTGTTTCTCCTCCTGTCGTATCATCCGTCATCGCCAAAATTTATCACAATAATTTTCCTAATCCTTCATTCCACTCTGCAGTTGGCCATCGTCCAAAGCAAGCAGCTCGCAGCTGTCGTAACACTAGATAACCCAAATCCGTCTAATATTTTCGACCGAAGAAAAAAGATCTTTCTCTAACGTGTCACACTGCATATCGACCCCGTAATCCAAACTATACGGTGCCCCTATAATAATTGTCACGTGACGAGCCGGTACATCGCCAGCTGTTGCTTCAATTTTTCCCTTCCATAGCCGTGTTTCGATGATTCGACAGGGTCGTGTCAACCCTTCTCTTTTCCCTAGTCTCCGACCACTCATCTAATTATTCCAATTCGGCTGTAGCCTCAGGCAATTTACGCCCACGTTCACTTTCACCAATTCCCTAATTCTCAAATTTAGCACAAGAAATTATATTGATTTCTACAATTCCCAAATTTTTGAAACACTAGATAAGGAAATTCGGAAAACACTCGGCGTTCGAGAATGGCTAAACACGGTAACGCAGGGAGAATCGGAGTTAATTGTACCCGTTCCTAAATGGAATATTCTGTTGCATACTTTTATGGTCACCGGCGTTATTTACGAGCTGTCAGTTTCTCAGCTCTTCACGTCGGTCGGAAGTTCCGTCCTGCTCTCCGTTTCTTTTCGAAAACCAGAATTACGCGTAGAACTGGTCTCCCTGTTAGCTGTCTCTCGTAGAAAAATCTGTTGCACGCTCTGCACGTGTGTGCTCGTGTCAGTCGTGTTGCTCTTGCAGACTGCTTGACGTCACACTACCAGGATGTCTGAAAGAGCTCTGTGAGAATCTTTGACAGATCTCGAGTGCACGTTGCTCCCTCGCTTTTTCTATCTCTTTTAGTCGTATTTAAACTTCCTCTTGTATTTTTCTCTAACCTTATTTTTGCCTCTTTACGGTTTATTTCGAAGTATGCTAGTACGATTTGACTACGGTATTGCATTGTTTTTAACTCGTTGTTGAATGTATAAGTTTTTTGTGCGGTTTCGCCTTTGATCTTTTTGTTATTATTAGCGTGTTAATAATTA